>NC_134286.1:0-621000 GCF_949628215.1 Phalacrocorax aristotelis | reverse complement strand
GCCCTGTCCTGTGCTCAGCGGAGAGAACCCCTCGGAGCAAAGCAGGCAAGACCCCCAGCACACCTCAGGGGTTTTGGACTGCAGTTCTTCGGGCTGGTCAGCAAAACGCAAACTCCTGAAACCCTCCAGCATTTAAAAAAACCAACAAAAAATCTCACATAGATGCCCTTACAAAGTAGGCCCTTTGTCTCCTGCAGCAGCTGCCACAACCTTGCTGCTGCTGCTGCAGATCTTGACTGGCTTTTGGGTACATGCATGTGGGAAAAGAAAGGGTCAAAGAAGGTGGTGTCTCCTTTTCCTTCCTTTTTTCCTGGTTTTTTTTTTTTTTCCTTTTTACCATTTTTACCCTTTTTTCATTTTCCTTTTTCTCCTTCTCCTTCTCCTTCTTCTTTTTCCCCAACCCACTGGAAAGAACATTGGTGTATGGTTGGGAAATCCTATAGATGAATTGAAGGTGGATGCTATGGATGAGCTGACAGTGGCTCCTACGGGTGAGCCAACAGTGGCTCCTACGGGTGAGCTGACAGTGGATAATATGGATGAACTGATGGCTGATCCTATGGATGAGCTGACAGTGGATCCTATGGATGAGCTGACAGTGGATCCTATGGATGAGCTGATGGCTGATCCTATGGATGAGCTGGCAGTGGCTCCTACGGATGGGCCGATGGCCACGCTTCTGAAGCCAGCTGCACAGGCTCAGTGTGCACGAGGATGGGTGCATTGTCAGCTGGCCCCAGCACACCTTTGCAGAGGAGAGCGCAGGCGATGAAGCACCTCCTCCTCCATCTCTGCTCTCCCGCTGGGCTTGCACAGAGGCAGAGCGCTGCCGCCGCCTGCGAGGAGCCCAGCCGCAGCCTGGGCACTGCCCCCGGCCTCGGCCGCCCCGCGCTCACGGCAGCTATCCCACTGGCGGCTTGGCAGCTCCCAGCACCCGGGGCGGCTCCGGGCTGGCACAGCCATTTGTCAGCGCTGCAGAAGATTTATTGCTCATTTTGCAGGGACGTCACTGCACAGTCCCAGGAAAGAAAGGAGTGGAATTTCAGCAAACTTGCTTGCAAGAAAAACACCACAAAAATCCCCAAATCCTTGCTAAACAATGAGTGCATTTTTAAAAATCAGCTGATTGTTTTGGTAGGATTCTTGGAGGACTTTTAGGCCTGCCTGAGAAATCCGCCGTCTGGCTTGAAGGAGATCTTCCCCTCGCCAGGAACTCAGCACCTCCCACCTGTGATGTGGCCCTGTGGAAACGTTTTGAGAAGCAGCAGCGGAAGAGAGTTCATCCCTCTAACCTGAAAAACACGTGGAAAGAAATTATTGTGTTATGATCAAACTGGCAGGGGATGGCGATTCTGCTTCTCAACAATTTCAAGAGCTTGAAATTGATTGTTTTTTTTCTGCTGGAAACAAAACCTGACCTCCTGTAAGGCCCTGCAGAATGGGATGGCATTGAAACGTCCATTTCCAGATCAGAAGAATCGGGGTTTTGATTGTGAGCATCTGTCTGCCTCTCTCCATTCAGAGGTGACCGCAGAGTCCTTGACCTGACTTGTTGAAAATGGCATTGAAATCAATGCGCCTCCACGCGAGTGCTCACTTCTCATGAAATCCTGTATTTAGACAAAAATAGACTTGATCAAGAAACGCTCCCACCGGTTTATCCCAGCTTCTTCAGCTCTGCTGAGGTGACTGACAGCAGAGCCGGGCTGCAACATCCCTTGTTAAGAGGCGAAGGGACGATGGTGGTCTCCTCGTGCTGGGGCAGCGGGGAGCGCAGGTCTCTGCCCCGCGGGGCTCACCAGCTGCGCAGGCTGGGGCGAACGCCCTCGGGGAGGCATCGCTCCCCCTGGCCTTGGGGACACATGGGTGCCGGCGTGCCTGTGCCGTGCTGGCAGCGCCTGGAGCTCCCCGGGGAACCGGCTGCCACCAAGACTGGCCGCGGGCAACTGTCCCCCTCGGTGCAGAGCCCGTGGAGCTGAGCCGCACTCGCTCCGTCACCCCTGGCAGAGGACGCGGCATGAGCGGGTCGGGGCGAGGGCTCTGGCAGAAACGGGTGGGTGGCGCAAAGCTGGTTATACTGGAGGGGGCTGGATGGGGTCAGAGCAGTCAGGACTGGCCGTGCAGGGGACTCAGGCACCCAGCACCATGCTGGAGCCCATGCAGAGGGAGAGGGGGCACGTCCGAAGGAGGGATGGGTAATTCCCCCCCTTCTCATATCCCCGAGGAGGGGTGCAGGTGGGGGCACAGGGGCAGCCTTGCTGCGTGAGCCGCAGGAGAAGGGAAGCGAGTGTTTGGAATTGTTGGGTGCAGAAGGGAATGAGCTGAAGACAATGTCAAGCTCTGTAAATATTTATCAGATGAATGAGAGCAGGGTTTTGAAACGTTAGACAGCTGAGAAATGGTTGTTTTAATAATTCTCCTGATAAATTAAAACTTAGGGCAGGGGCGCAGGGAGCAGGTCAGGGGAGGAGGGGAGTTGTTTAGAGATTTGGGGCTTGAGAAGCTGTCCCAGGCTGAGATGGGGCCACAGCCGGCGAGCCCGGGCCTCCGCCCTTGGGGACGAGGATGAGCAGCAAAGCGGCTCTTGCCCGGAGCCACAGCTCTCTGCAGTCTCCCACGGTCATGGTGTGTGCAGGGCTGGTTCTGGGGAGGGCGCACAGGAGGAGAGGCAGAGCAGCCCCTTGGCAGATGCGGGCTGCTTGGTGGAAGCCATCAGAGTGATGGCAGGACATGAGCAGAATCGCGAGGTGACTGGGGACTGCAGACCAGTTTGCTGATCCCCCTCCTGCCTTCACCGCTTCTCTTCAGACCTAGGGATGTGTAAGGGAAAAAAACCCAATTCTCATTGTTTGGACCTAAAATTATTCCTGCAGTCAAGCACGGCAGGAATTTGCGAGCAGGGCTCTGGTTATGCCACTCCCGACATCCAGCTCTCCCCGTTTTCTCTATTAAGCGTCTAAAGCTCCGTGCCGAAGGAGTGCAGGACCAGACTAGCCCCCGCCTTGCAGCCCTCCCTCTGCATCTGCTTGGAGCCTTGCCTGGGCTCGGACCCGGCTCTGACTCACTGCCTTCGGTGAGGCACAATCAGCTCCTGGCAGGGAATGCCCGCAATCGTAACGCTGGGGCTTGGCAGGTGAGCGCGGGGGAAGCTAAACTTCAAGTAGTTTGCTTTCGAATGCGTTTGCAAGTTTGGAGCCTGCACGTAGAGTTGATTAATTGCTGGGGATCTTGGAAGGGTTGGGTTTTTTTAAAGTAGTGTTATTTTAAACAAAACTTTGCCGTTCCCCTTTAAAGGAGACATCTGGGCTCAATGTGGCAGGCAGGGAGGAGGCAGTGAGAGCTGAGAAGATCACAGGGAGACGTATGCACAGGAAAAATACCATCCCTATGGGGGATTCATGAGGCAGCTCTCCTCTTTGCCAAGCCAGTGCCTGTTTGCAAGGCTCAGACCCTGGCACTGCGCATCCCCCTGCTCCGGGCTGCGGCCGTGCCCTGGCCGGCTCTTGGCATCGCCCGTGGGGCTCGGCAGGATGGGGCTCCTTTGGCCGGGGACCCACTGGGATCTTGGTCCCTGTTTTGCTGCAGGGAGGTGAGCTGAGGTGAGATTCTGCTTCTCTGCGGCTGCCAGGCGAGAATGCTTCAGAGATAAAAAACCATAACGGGCCATATGAATAGTCGTGCTATGGCTTCACCATGAACTGCCGGGCAGGCAAACAGGAGAAAAATATGGAGGAGATAAACCTTCCTGCCTCAGCTCCTAAAGCATCCTCGGACTCCCTGGAGCAGGGTAGAAATAGCTCATCCGTGCAGGTTGCCCCATCAATGTTCTTTATGGCCCATCTCGGGCCTTTCCTGCAGCATGTGGGAGCGGGCGTTGGGAGGGAGAGGCATTTAGACTAAGTGAAGCTCCGGTCTGGGCCTTTAGGGCAGTTCTTCGGCTCCTATATTATCTGGGCTTTGTGGCAAGTTGAAGCACGGCTGAGGCAGAGGAATAAAGCAAGGCGTTTTTATTTATTTGTCTTCTAATGCTCTGCCATATTCACCTTTCAGGAAATTCCCGTCTGCCTCCAAGTGGCCGGCTTCTTCCCTGGGCTCTGCACACCGGCTCCACATGGTTTCGTTTTCCTCACCAGCAATAATAAATCTGTTAGTGAAAGCATCTGCTGGAGGTGTCTGCTCTCCGATAGAAAAGCCTCCATCGCCTACGCAGGATGTCCGTGTCAACAGCTTACAAATCCTGCTCCCGCGCCGGCCCGGGGGGCGAGAGGCTGGGCTCGGGGGGCCCGGGAGGGGGCTGCCTCCCCTGCTGGGATGCCTGATGGGATGCATCGGCAGAGGGTTCCTTTCAGGGGGGAAAAATCCCTCCAGTTAACATCGTTACCAGTCTGACCCGCTCTGCCCAGGCTGCTGGGAGCTCCCGCGGCCACCGAGGGCCAGCGCTGCCCCGAGCTGGGGGACAGGGCGATGCCCTCGTTTGGGTGCTGCAGGAGCACGAACCTGCACCCAGAGAGCAGCCAAAAGCTTTCTTGGGAGCGAAAGCCAATTGCCTAACTTTGTACCATCAGCTGCAAGGTCTCCAAAGCCAGCCTCCCCCAGACAGGGGCCTGGGAAGCAGAAGACATCACCGGGTTCTCCTCATTTCGGTTAACATCTCAGCTCCCACAGTGAGAAACGTGTACCTTTAGTTAATTGAAAGCTGAGATTAACTCATGACCCCATGACTGTGGGAGGTGGTGCTTTAATAAAGCTGATAAATGAAAGCTTTCTGATAAAAATCACTTTTTTTAAAACGCAACACAATTGTTTTCCCTCCCTCCCTGTGGCCCCCCAGGCTTAGGTGTAGCCTGAGAGCACCTAAGGGCAAAGATAGGGAATGAAACAAGTAGGGTTCTTGGTTTTTTCACCAGCAGAAAACGCCTGTGGTTTGCTCTGAGGCTGGCAGGTGCTCTGAGCTGAGGCTCTGGCTTTAAGAAGAACTCCCTATATTTGAAGAAAACATTGTTATACTTTATTCATGTAGATCCTGTTGATATCTCATGAAAATTATTTTGGCTGTACTCATAGCTGTATCTGGAAGCACTGATATACGAGGGTAGGTGCTTTTCTCATGCCAAGAGAAGACTGGAAAGCTCTGGACTGCCAAAACCCCGCTCCTCGCTGTCGGTCGTCCCTGGCCTCCGGCAGAGGCAGGGCAAGGGTTTGGTGGGCTGCAATGACATTTGCTGCAGTAGCACCCCCAGCCTGGCAGGGCTCTGCAGAAGGGTGGACCCTCTGGTGCCCCCCCGGTGACGGAGGTCCCCGTCCGCAGCGTCCCACATTGCGGCAGCTCTGTGAGCACGCTGCTTTGCGGAGGGCAGGATGCGAGGAGTGCACGGCAGCGCCACGGCTCTCCCACGGCGAGCGCACAGGTCCCTCCTGGCTGCAGATCGAGGCCAGTGCTCAGTGATACATGGCTCCAGCCGCCTTCATCCCCTCCTCCTCCTCCTCTCAGCTGCCTGGTGCTTTTTTCCCAACCAATGCTCTTTTCTCTCTGGGCTCTCCCAGCCACCCCGTTTTCCCAGTCTCCCCCCGTGTTATGGCTGCGCTTCTGCCTGGATGCTCATGGAGGGCTGACTTTACAAACCAGCCCGTGGCGGCAGCCTTCCCTCTGCTCCAGGTTTTTATCTATCTTGTACAACCAGAGAGCTCTCCTGGGGAATGGAGCTATTTTTATTTCACTGCTTACGCTAACCTGAGTGCATTTCCACTGGCACAAAAATTCCATGTGGAAGATCACTGACGTGGCGCAAGAGCTGTGCCAGGAACGGTACAGACGCACCAAAGGGACGAGGCCGTTGCCCCGAAGAAACCTTGGAGTGGGAAAATGTTCGCTGACAAGAAAAACCATAATCATCAGTTTATAAAGGTGTTTGTCCTGCCTTGTGGCAGGAGAGTGAAGGAAAGAAGCAACCCTTCGGGGGACTGTTTGCACAATCCCTCCAGATACACAGGATCACGGCCATGATTCAGCAGCCCAGCTCCATACAGACAGACCCAAGGCATAACTTAGGCTCTCCTAAAACTCCCAGGTCTTTGGCCCCCCAGCGCTGCTGGAGGGTGGTGGGATCGCGGCAGAGCGGGTGCTCCCAGGGATGATGAATCCTGCTGTCCACATCCCCACCGCTGCGCCTGCGGAAAGATAAGCGGCAGATAGAAGTTGTTTTCTAACAGCACAAATCAATATTTATTATAATGAAAAGGAGAGATTGATATCAGGAAGGGTGATAATAATAGAAAAACAAGTCTAAACTTATTATTTGTATGTACGGTCCAGGATGAAATAAAACAATCCCCAAACACGGCTTTGGTGGTTTCTTTTGCTTTGTAGAATCAGATTCCTCTGATATTCTCGCTGATTTTCCCAGGCACCCTGCTGAGGTTTTGATGTTCAACTTGCATCAAGAATATTGAGCATGAAATCTAAACATTTCTTCTGGTGGCAGCTGATGGAGACATAGAGCGAGGGATACCGGGGGGCATGGAGGGGGCCCGTACTGTGCTGCAGGGGGAGCAGGAGTACCGGGAGGAAGAACAGCAGCACGAGGACCAGGGAGACGCGGCGCCGTGGGTGTCTTGGGGTAGGGCAGAGCATCAGCCAGATACATATTTTGAACTGTCTGTGAGGTTGTCATCTCTATATTAGGGTTGCAAATGCCAAAGCCCCAAGTCCTGGGGTTTGCTGCCAGCTTTGCCGCCAGCCCACTGGGCAGGACTGTGTCCTGTGGAGACAGGAGCCCAGCAGCTAGAGGAGGGTGGGAGGGCTGGAGGAACGAGCAGTGGAGCAGCTTCTTTCCCCAGCTTGTGCCTGGTGTCCCTTCCTTGGCCCAGGGTGGCTGGGAATAACATTTGGCTGTCAAAGCAGTAATAACGTAAAGCCAGACTGTTCGTGTCAAGACCGACAAGCACCAGACCTCGGGTTCTTCTGCTGTGGGCTGCTCTGATGACTTGTGCTCATGGCTTACCAGTACGTGAGCAGCAGAGAACTTCGCCCCGGTGTTGCGTGGTCGCTTCCCGGAGCCAGCTCTGGCAGGGCGCTTTCCCAAAGCCGGACCTGGCGAGGCAAGAGGGCTGCTGGTGGAGAGCAGTTTTGGGGAGTGCTTCCCAGCCTGTGGAAAGAACCTCCCCAAAACCCAATAAATCATCACAAACCTGAGTGCCTTCTCCCCAGTGGTCGCTTCTTAGAGAGCATCTTCTCTGACTACACCCTCAGAATACACACGCTTAAAGCGGGATTACATGAAATCAAGTTCTTTGGTCCGTGTGAATGTTCTCGTAGCGTGAAGATGAGGGAGCATGTGTAGCGCTGTGCTTAATGAACTATGGGAAGGCTCCGAGATGTGAGGGTGAAGGTAAGACCCCGTGTGAGACTGGGCAGTGCTGCAAAGCAGACCCCTGTGCAGGAGGCAGCCGTTTTCTGGGTAATCTGTTAGGGAGGATGGGGAAACCGAGAGGCGGAAGGAACAGGGACGGTGTTGTGGGAATGGGACTGGGGACGCTCGGAGAAGTCACCGTCACTGTGCCGCTTCCCTGAGCTCCTGCTCCCCAAACTCCTGCTCTTTGCCCCAGTCAGCAGCGAGGGAGAGCAGGGACAAGCCTGTTTAATAAGATGAGCATTAGCGAGAGTGGAAAGCTTTCCGATTAATCAATAAGTTATATCGCTCTTCATTAAATCTCCACAATTCTTGTCCGGCTGTAATGGCAGCCATTAACTAATTGATTCTTCTGGGTACTGTACGTGGGCCTGTTTCAGTGACACCCTTGCTATCTCCTGTTGCTAGTCCTGCCCATACTCATCCAGCCACATCCAGCCTCTCCAGCAGCACTTCTGAAAATCCACGGCATTTCAGCATCAGGAACCTCGCAGCTAATCAAGGCTGGGATTTGGGTCCGACTCCTGGAATACACTGATAAATGGCATTTTCTGACGATTCAGTTAGCCTCCCCCCCGCCCCCTCAAGTCATCACCATGCCTTCCCATCACCGCGCTCGTTTGCTGGGTTCCTTCGCTCCAGGGTACTGGGAGGGGTTTCCCCGCTCTCTCCTCTCCAGGTTTCCCAGACTTACCGTCTCTAGCTGCACTTTGCGGCAGCGTTTCTTCCTTCACGTGTTTCATCCCCGTTCAATTTACTTTCCTGAAATGCTTTAAAGCTCCAAAGTTTGCTCCTTCAAAGAACTTGAAGCTTTCCTCTCTTTCTCAAAGATTAATTATAGCTTCAAACACCTGCAGTAACTTTCTCCAATTACTCTATCCCTGCTCCGTAACTTCTTGAGGATTAAAAGTTGCCCTGCCTTTTACCTGACAGTATCTTGCATTGAGCTGGGCCCTCACTCCACCGGTAGCTGCAGCTCAAAGCTTCATAAAATCGGGTTAATCTGATTAAAAACCTGCAGTGTGAAGAGAACGGGTATTTTATTGTCTTGCAAGCATCCTAGCTCATGTATAGTTTACAAGCGGAAAGGATTATTTTCCCACAGTCTTGAAGTGGATCTGAAAGTCAGATGCTTTATTCCTGCTCACACATCATCACTTAAGTGCCAATTTTTGCTCTTCATCTCATGAGTCACAGCTTCCCTGGCCCAGGCAGGATTGCGGCAGGAGGTAAATGGTTCAAGACTGTGAGAGTCAATCCATGGGCTTCTGCACATGAAGCTGGTAGGGGAAGATGTGCAGCGCACCACACCACCGTCTCCTCCAGACGCTCTTCAGGGAAGAGTTGGCATTTATGTTCATTACAGAAGGTGATGCTACTGATCTGTACGAGGCACAGCTCTGCTGATTTGAAATCCCTGTTGTTATGTGGTCCTTTTTTGGTACGGCTGCAGGTTTCGCTCAGAGCGGTCCCTCTGGGCTTGTCCCACAGCATCCAGCTCCGCAGCAAATGGAGGTTTGGAAATCCAAAGCTTCCTAAACCAGCTCTTGGTTTCCCCCAGTAACAGAAGTGGCTGCCAAGCCCTGTGCCAGGGAGGGGAACCGGAGATGAAGTGAACCCACGGAGCCAGGCTCCATGGGGAGAGACCCTCCCGGCTCTGGGGGGCTTCCCACAGGATGCGAGGCATGGCTGGAGGCTGCGGTTTAGTGGTGGCCAGAGGAAGGACCTGCTTTGGAGCAAGCCAGTCTGGCAAGAGGTGGAAGAGGTGACAAAGAAGAGATGGAAAAGGTGAAGATGATGACTGGTCGTGGGAATTAAATCCAAAGGGCCAGAGCAGATAGACTTGGAGCACCTGGAGCAGGACAGGACAATACCTGTCCCCCATTTCGTCCAGTCCTTGGGTCTGGAGGGTCACGCGCGTGGGTCAAAGTCTCCTTCCCACGCTAACTACGATGAGGCCAGGCCAGGGTCTCAGAGCCTGCACAGCAGGGTCCCCAGGGTCCCCTCCCTCAGCCTGCTCTGCCAAAGCTGAGCTCTGCAGAGCCTGCAGGCCGTGGCAGCGGTCAGCGTGCCCTGACGTGGGGGAAATCCTCCACTGGCCCCTATGGACGGACAAAATCCAGGGGAGGGGCACTCCTTCCCACCGCTGGCGGGGGGAATGAGCTCACCAAGGGTGCTTTGGTGACTTTTCACTTTCGCTGGCCTAAATCTGAAGTGCACAGCATTTTTCTTCGTCACTCAGGCACGGAAGGAGACCTGGAATTAATTGATATTTGCAGAGACAGCAAGATAGTAACACTGACTGACAAACTGCTTGTTTCTCTCCCCCTTTTTATTTTCTATTTCTGCAAAGTTAGTCCAGTATTCAGTGAACTTTCGCCAGAGGATGAACCACTGAATCATCTGGGTTGGTTTGCCTGGGCTATGTGGCCCAGCACATAACTTGTGCTGTGAAGATGGACCCGCAAATTGTTTCTGGTGAAGGGAGGATGAAATTTGTATCATCCCAATGAACCGATTCTCTTATCTGTGTTGTCTGCTCAGCATCTAATGAACTAATGAAATATGCAACAATTCAGCTATAGAACAGACCTCACTTTTAAATTAGCACTAATTAGAGATAATTATCTTGGCTGGTTTGATGTTTCTATGTAATAAGCCCGGGTTTTCTTTTGTTAGGAATTTGTGTGGTCAAATATATGAAACGGCACGCTGAATTTCCCGAAGTGCCTTTTATTCCTGACTTATTTTAACAACTCCAAGAGGTCTGCTCTTCCCTTTGATGCCGTTTCGTTTGGCTGTCTCGTTGATGGCCCTTCTCGGTGGTGGGCAGGGGTGTAACAGCTGGGGGAGAGCATCGCAATCCCCGCAGCTCCTGCCCCCCGACCCCGTCCTTGCTCCCCCCAAAGCGCGGCGCTGGGGAAGAGGTGGGACCAAGGCACGGCTCCTGCTGGCAGCTGGTGCCTGAGCGTCAGCGAGCCGCAGCGCAGGCGGTCGAACCCTCCCCGTCCCCATCCCAAGCACAAGGGCGATTCACACCCCAAACACAAGCGTACTGAGGACTCCTGGAGCTCCCTTAAAACCGGCTCTTACCTCTCCTCTCATCTCGCAGGTGATGCGGCCTTTCTCTGCCGCCGCCTGCCATCGCTCAGATGCGCTGTGCCCTGTCTGTCTCACCGCTGCCTCCAAATACCCCCACCACTGCGAGCCGGTGCCACTGTTGGCTGCCTCTACAGTTAATATGGCGTGGCGCTATCTCTACATCTCTCACTGGGGTTTTCTAGAGCACCAAATGCTGCAGTATCAAAGCCATCAATCACACGTAGCCAGATTACCTTTCCTATCCTACAATCAATAATTTATCCTCATTTTTCAAGGGAATTTTAACAGCCCGGCCAGTGACAAGCTGCCAGGGCAAAATGCTGTAATGAGTGATAAAATTATACATCCCTGTGTTGCAGAGCAAGGCAACCTTTCCTCTCACTCCTCCTCTCCGTGCCCCCATAACCAGGGGAGCTGTGGGGCTGTGGGAGCTGAGCTGGACACGGGGCAGGAGAGCCGAGCATCGCAGGGCCATCGCAGGCTGCTCCCTGCACCCTGCTGGGTAATTCTGTCCATTTACAGGCCTGAAATAGGAAAAAGTGAAAGGCTGTCTTTGCATTTTGTTAGTGGGGAATATCTCCCGCTAACAAAACGGTACGTCCACCCCCCAGATCCCCCTCGCCCCATCTCGGCACGGGGAGTGCAGCAAGCGCTGTGGGCTTGCCTGTTGCTGAATTGGAGCGATGCTGTGGGGTCCCCTGGCACCCGGCAGCCGACCAGGGCAATTATGGCTGAACCGTCCTCTCCGAGTCCCCAGAGAGTCTTTACGAACCATCGGGTAACAGCTATAGTCCAAGAGAGCCTGGTCTTTGGGGAGCTGGTGCAATTACTGAGATGTTCAAGCCCTCTCTGGCAGAGCTTGGTCATGCTTCCCCTTGCTGCTGTGTCGATAGGGAGGGCTGGCAGGCAGCGATGAGACCCCCGCTCCACGCTGCCTGCGCAGGGACAGGCAGCAACCCACCCGGGCCGGGGGGTCCAGCCCAGCGCCCGGGGGTGGGGGGCTCGAGCGCAGGCTGGGGGCTGCTGCCCCTCAAAAGCAGCATCAGTGGGGCAGCCCCAGGTGGCTTCAGGCTGGGGAGGGAGCAGAGGGGGCCCCGTCACTCACCACCTCGCACCCCACCAGCACAGCAACACCTCCCCCTTTATTAACAGCAGTTACTTCCTTTTCCCATTTATTATGATTAACACTTGGAGGTTGCGCTGGATCAAGTATTGGCTTCTGCTAAACATTTCTGTAAACGCACACAAGCGCACATATAAAAAGAGCATATATAGAGATTTCTCCCCCTCTCCCCAAGCACTTCCAACTTACTTTCTATCCTAGTACAGACTTAAAACAGAACCAGCGCTTGGGGGACCTGCAGGCAGCTCACTTATGGCCAGTGGGAAAAGCACAAAGCTGAGGGGCTGGTTTCTCCACTGGTAAAACAGAGCCAGCGGAGCTAATGGTAATTTATATCCGCTGGCCCTTCCTCTCGTGTTAGCTTGGCCCTGGGCTCCCCAAGGCATGAGAAGGTCTCATAAATTCTCCAGCTGACAGAGGGCTGTTTGGCTTCACTGGATCCTGCAGAAACCAAATGTGCCATCTAAGGCGGTACTGCATACCCTGTGGCTACAGAAAGATGATCTTGGCTGGATTTCCCTTAAACCACTCAGCGAGCAAGAGCGAGTGAGTCGGGGCCGTCCGGCAGCAATGGCAGGGCGTGGGGAGGCAGCTGGCTCCGCAGGGCAGCTCTGCAAGGCTTGCCGAGAGAGAGGCTGCAAAATCCTCCTCTCACTGCACCACCCAAGGGGACGGGGTGGGTAGGGGGGGCTGCAGGAGCCCCTGGGACGGACTCCTTTGCAGCAGCAAGCGCAAGATGAAGCTCATTGCTGAGTATTTCAAACCTGAATGTCGCTGCTCTCATTCAAGGAGGCCACAGCAACATGAGACTTGGGAGGGTTCAAGCCCTGAGGCCATGAGGCACTTTATGAGAAGTACATGCAGTTATGAGAGGAACAAGACCCTGCAGGGTAAAGCAAAGCAAAGCAAAGCAGAAAGTCTAAGGCCACTCAGAGGCTGTGCACAAATCCAGTAATTCCCCTGCCCCTTTACTCCTCTCAGCAAAACAGCAGAGATGTGAGACCCGGAGCAGCTCTTCCTCAGGCACAGGTGGGAGGAAGAGCAACAGCCTAACAGACAAACAGGTTTCAGGCAACAAGCAAGCACGGACACCAGAAGCATCACCTAAAGCAGCAGAAGGCTCAGGCTGCACAGCTTCTTTCTGCTCCACTTTGCGGAGAGGCGCCTCCTGTCCCCACAGCCCCAGCAGTCACCTCGTTGGTGTCCCCTTGCACGCAGAGCAGGATTTTCAATAATCGGTTTCTAAAAGCACCAAAATGCACCAACTCCCACGTCACCATGGTGTCTGCACACGCTGGGAGGTCCTGAGCTGGCCTGGGCTGCCAGGAGAATGCAGGCTACAACCAAAACGCTTTTTTTTGGTCACAGGTCAGTGAAAATCCTGCAAGTCCAAGTTTCAACCTCTGTCAGTTTTGCCCCATCCCTGGCGCCGACCTGCAGCCAGGCACCAGCCAGTGAGAGGGGCTGTCGCGGCGCAGAGGCAGCCAGCGAGGGGAGCAGCCCCCGTGCCTCGGATAGAGGCTGCAGGAGAGCCCCGGAGCTTCAGAGCCCTGGCACAGGCTGACCCACGGGGGCCGGGCTCAGCCCCAGTCCCCTCCTGGGCTTCCTGAGGCTGCAGCCCTAGTCTCCACCTGACCTAATTGTTAAAAAACACCAAAATTTCTCAAGCATGATACGACAGGGAGTGAGGCAAGCCCCCTCTGGGATCTGCTTCATCAGCTACAGACTGATCCAGGGCGGTCCCCAGGTGAGCACCTGAAGCTAAGGCCAAGGAGGCGCAGACATCATGTCCAAGCTGGCGACTGTCACAGGCTGCTCCGAGTGCTATAGTCCCTCTGTGCCAGCACATCGGAGCCCGGGCTGCAGCTCCCCTGCCCCAGGCTGCCGGGGACCCCGGAGCCCCAAAGGGAGAGCAGGTAGTGGAGCCACGCTCCTCCTCTTGCTTGCCTTGGAGACATGTTTGTGCTGCCACCAGCCACATAAGTGAGAACCTGTGCTGATCTCCTGGGAGCAGTCAAGGTTGTCTGTCATCATGGTTTTTGAAGCTATTTGGAGAACAGCTTGTTCCCATTGGGAGTAAATAAGTCAACACTCCTGTATCTTTGGGATCTCTGGCTCTAGAGAGAGTAATTCTGCTTTTCAAAGTGAAAACCAAGGCAGCATTCCCAGGCACAGTAATTGCTCCCGATGCCATCTGAGCTGTGGATAACACCAGAGGGGATTTAAGGCACCTTCCAGAGCCCCCCACCTTCACAGAGATTTGTTGACCCCTCCCCAACAGCCAGCCCCACCCGCAGCATCTCTGCCAGCGCAGCCCCCTCCCAGTGGAAGCTCACTGAGACAAACCCCAAAGGGGGGCCCGGCCGTGTCCGACACCAGCAGCCGACCCCGGGCTGGAGCAGGCTGGGCTGTGCCCACCGCTGTCCCTGGCCCCGGCGGCACTTCTGGGCTGCTCCCCCTCTCCAGACCTTCTCCTGGAGATGCCTTTGCTCACATAGAGGTGGGGAGGGGTCTTCCATCGCTCAGGGCTCTTGAGACACCCCCAGTGAAAGGTGGAACACTGCTGGCACATGGGCATCCCAGACAACCCCCTTCAGCTGGTTTTCCAGGAGGGATACATGTCAAAGGCTAAAGTCAAAACATTTTACTCAAAAAGAAGGTAGCTAACACCTGATGCAGTTGTAAGATGATGGCTCAGCTGGGGACAGGACACCAGCCCCGTTTCTTTCAGGGCACGAGTTTTACATTGCAGTGAGGCCCCAAAGAGCAACAGATTTCCACAAGACATCTTCCCAGCTCTTTGTGGTCACGGCCAGCTTTTCCCTGCCACCCAAGCAACCCCTCGCCCACCCCGTTGTGGTGGTCATCAGGGCAGAGCAGGGCTCCAGGAGCCACCTGCCTGCTTTTCCCTCCTCAGATTAAAGACACAAGCGTCACCTGCAGCCATAACCAGTAGCAAATCTGTGCTGGTTTGTGTACAGAACGGCTGTCTTGTACCAGCAGACGCGCTGCTGCTGTCAGCACCAACGGGCCCCTTGTCGGGATTTGCATTTCAGAAGGATCCCGCAGCCGGTGCGATGTTGCACATCTCCTTTGCTCGTAACATTTGCATACAGCTCACAGCGAGGAGCACCATCCCCAGCCCTCCCTGCCTGCTGGGTTTGGTTGTGTTGGGCTCGTTCGTCCCTCAGCACGCTGCGTCTGTGCCTTGGTGTTCCCTCACCCCTCCTCCCAGCAGCAAGGGGAGTAAAGTGACCCCTCCGTGGCTTTCCAGAAATGTGCTGGAATTTAACTCACCGGGGCCACCTTTGACGGCAGGCGACAGGAACAGACATGACACAGTGCCTGCACCGCAGCACCTGCGGGTCCCATTTCAAGGCTGGCAAAGCAATAACTGATGCTAAGCAATGAAAATCCATCCCAGAGTTTTAGTGGCAGAAAATAATCAAAGAGCAAACTTAGGGGTGTGCCCTTCCTTGTCCTGCTGCTTCCTCCACGAGAGAAGCTTTCTAGAAGCTTTAGTGCCCCCTGAAAGGGTCCCTCCTGCCCACCTACCCCAGCCATTCCTTCTGCAGGCTGGAGGATCCCGCCTGGCACTGGGTGCTCACCCCACACGGCTGCGGGGGTGGCAGCTGCCGAGTGTGGGCTCAGGGATCCCTCTCCCTGCGTTAGGGCTCTGTAAACAAGCCTGCACTTGGAGAAGGGAAATTGGCAGGTCTCCTGCTTTTAGGGAACAGCTCACCTTGTCCCCCCACCGCACACGCTCCTCGCTGCATACATCTTCCCCAGTCGCTTGGCACATTTTCTCCTAAACAAGGAGCAATTTGATTTTGTGGAAGGAGAAGGAGAGATTTTCTTAGGTGATTGTACCTCAAATAGAAACCTTCCCTTTGAGCTGGGCCATCCAGAAGAATAACGTTACTCCCCCAGCCCTGCCTTGAGCAGCACAGCGACGTTATCCAGCAATTTCCTTTGGCATCAAAGCTGAAAGCGGGCACGTCACCCAGAGTTTACAACATCACAGCGGCATGGATATTCACCTCTCGCAGAGCGATAGGAAGTGGAATTGATTGCAAGAGATCAGACACCGAGACTCTCATTAACTTCTGCTAACACCTGAGCAGCCGACAGGCACTTGCCTCTCTGGATTATCTTCTGCACGTTTCCAGCCAGTGACCCTGGGTCTGCTCCAGCCCCTGTTTAATTAATAATGTGCAGCATTACCGGAGCAGCAGCTCAGACCCGTCTGCACCACGCTCCCGTCGGAGCACCCAGCCCCCAGAGCGTGGCTGAGCAGCACCGCAGATCCGCCGCCACCCGCCTCCCGCCGTGCCCTGCTAGCCGAAACACGGGGAGCAGGATGCTCCCTCTCCCCCCGCAGCAGGCATCTCCCTCTGAGCAGCTGGAGAAGCCGAGGCAGAGGCAGCCTGAGCCCAGCTGTCCTGATGATGATGATGATGATGATGTCAGGCTGAATTTGCACACAGCTGGTGGAGGTTGTCTAAGGCGCAACGTTTCTGGACATGCTGGAGTGCCTGATGCTATGGAGTAACGGGTAAAATGCCCGCAGACACGGGCGGGCACGGGCAGCCGTGCCTCCTGCACAAATCCCATACAACAGAGCAAGCCTGGCAAGCGGCGCAAGGCGCATCCAAGAGGAGGGGTGCCGAGGAGGGGCTCACACGGCCATGCCAGCTTCCCACCTCTGGGGCTGGGCCCCACGGCCATTTATACAGTGCCCAAGTGCACGGGTTTCTCCGTACAGGACCCTCTGGCTGGCTGTGAGCTGGTGCGTCCTATCAAGCCCACCCCACAGCAGTGGCAGGCTGCACGGCCAGAGCTCAGCGCTGCAAAACCCGAGTGAGAGGGATCGTGAAAGCATGGAGGAGATGGGACGAGCAGAGCAGGACACAGGGAGCACGGGCCCGCCTCACACAATGGCGTCACCGGGTTCGGAGGGAAGGGCACGGGCAGAGCATCACGGCTTCAGCCCCAGCACGTGGCTGCCAAGCAAGGCTATTTCCAGCTCTGCTGCACGGCTCCCTCCTGCCTCACCACGAAGAGCAGTAACACAACCTTTGGGGAACGTGGCAGGTGCTCTTTAATCTTGTCCACTGACAGCTTTGCTGACGAGAAGCTTTTTTCTTCCTCAAAACCTTTTGTCTTGCCTTTTATTCTGGTAGGGCTTGATATCCCCTCTCCCTGCTGTCACGGCTGCTCCAGGCTCCTCTCCACCTGCCCTGTCACAGCCTCCTTTATGAGAGGCAGCAGCAGGTTAACCTCATTAAGAGCCTCACACCTCCCTCCTCTCTCCAGCCCTGTACTCTTCTGAAGCCAAGTTATAATTACAGGGCACCCTTGAAAGGTGAACTAATAGAGCCTGCAAAGGGGAAGACGCTCTGTGCATCCCTCTGGGCATGAATCTCCCAAAGCTGCTGCTGCAGAAGACAGAGCATCTGCACCCCAGTGCGGATCCTTTCACCCATGCTCCCTCCAACTGTACCAGAGATCAGCTTGGAAACAGGAGAACTGCCCCCCTTTTCATTCCTTTCCGCCCCCTTTCATCCCCTACACATGCTGCTGTTACTAACTCAGCAAAGACACAAACTTCCCCAGGAGCAGCGCCCGCCTGCCCACAAGCAAAAGCAAAGCCGAAGTGCAAAGCTCGGCTGGCAGCGGGGCTGGCCACGGATTCACCGTGGAGCACCCAGGGCCCGGGGAGGACCGCACACGCCGGGGGGGGCAGCGCCAGGCACGGCGGGGGAGCCGAGGGTGCCGGCAGTGGTACTGCGCCCACCCGCGCTGGTGGCCCTGTGGGCCAGGAGCGGGGCATGCTGGAAGAGGAAGAAAGCAAGAAGAGAGGAAGGTGCTGGAATATCATAAGAGGGAAATGGGTTTTCATTATCCTAACCTAGAGGTGCCTGCTTAAAAAAAAAAACAACACAAAAGCATCAAATTAGTATTTTTCTAAACAACAGCAGAGAAAAGACACAGCAAGTAAGTTCCTCTTCCCTCATTCACAACATCTGTCTCGGATCATCCTGCTAATTTCAAGTCACTACAAACTCCTTTCATACCCTGCCAGAGCTCTCAAAAAAAATTTTTTTTTTAAACCACAGGCTAGCCAGTTCCACAGCCTTGAATTAAACATACAAGGGAGCAATGGGAACAAAAATAATAAAAAAAATAGAGGTCAGGCTGTGTTTCACAATGCACACCACTACTGCCCAGCAGGAAGGAAGATGGGGAGACAGTCGCCTGCACAGAAGTATTCCCCCAACCTGCCCAACCCCCCAGGGCTCCATGGGAGCACATAAAGACTAAATAGCAAAAAGCCCACCTTCTCCATGGCACAGCACCTGCTGGGGACATGCTAGAGCTTGGCACGGTGAGGGGGGAGACAGCCCCAGTGCGCTGCAGCTCCCACACACAGCTGTCCGGGGTTAAAGATGAGCTGGTCCTGCCCAGGCTGGCTTAGTCAGACCTGCCCAGCCCCAGCTTCCCTCCACTCCAGCAACCACAGCATCTGCCTGGGTCTCCCTTTTCCCAGAGACCCACTTTGCACCCACTCACACATAAGTAGTCCCATCTGGTCCCAGGCATGTCTCAGCAGGAGGTTTTAATCTCCTAATTGGCACATCCCAATGGAAAAAGTGCTTAGAAAGATACTGGTGCTCTCAGGAGGTTCGTCTCCCATGAAATAGCATATGGTGGTGTGTGTGCTGGCAGCGTCTGTGCTCTCCTGTGCGGTGCACCTCAGACTCTCCCCATCCCTGCCGGTGGGGCTGGGCTGGGGGAGAAGCAGGGCCCGTACCCCTGGGGAGCAGAGGGGCCAAGAGGCTGGCATGAGGGCTTTGAGGGGCAGAGCAACGGGGAGCAGGGGAAAAGGGTTTCTGGTTTTATCTGCAGGTAGCGCAAAGCTGCGGTAATGCCATGATGGAGCTCAGGGGGACGGGAACCGAGGTGAGGGGGAGGCTGGGGGCGCGTTCTCCAAGTCTCGTGGTCCACCAGGGTGGCTGAGAAGCAGGACACAGGGAAAGGACCAAACTTTGGCAGCAAATGACCCTGAAGAGACATTCCCCAGGTCCCTATTCTTTCTCATCTATCAGGGAGCAGAAGCAAAGGCTGAAAAATAGAGGGGCTCAAAGCTCCTGTAAATCAGCATCATTGACTAGAGTAAATTTACACTGATTTATGCATGTGAAAGGTCTGCCTGGAGAGGAAAAGCTGTGCTTTCTGTTTCTGGACAGGAAGAAAGTGAAGAAAAGCTGGGAGGGAACAACCAATTCTGTGAAGATGCCCCCCTCATCCTCCCCATCACACTTGTGACATGGAGCCCCTTGGAAGGGCCACCCCTCGCTGCCCCCGTGGCCGCAGCAGCTCGGGGCTCTGCAAGCAAAGTGCCCCCTCCCCTCTGCAGACCCCATGTCCCTTCCTATATCTGGGATCTGAGGCTTAAATAAATATGCAACTATGTAAATAAATATGAAGTGTGTAGCTTGAGAGGCAGGTTAATGGCTGGGGAAGCTGGGCTTGACCTCGGTGACATTTCAAATTAGTTCTGCTGTGCTGTGCTGGTGCTTTGAAGGGATTTGTGCTTGGGCTGGATGTGGAAAGAAACCTTAAAATTCACCACGTAAAGGGGGTCTCTGGAGCTTCCTTCCTTCCAGGGAGAGACCTCCACCTCCTCTGGCACCCCAGGGTGAACCTGCGAGCTGAGGAGGTGCTGGGGAAGGTGGGCACGCAGGAGTGGGTGCTGGGGAAGGGGGGCAGCTCGGAGGTGGGCACACATGTTGCTCTTGCCCTGATGCAGCTCCCAGGGATATGAGGACCGGCAGGCCAGGAGCAGGTGCAGAGCATCAGCCCTGGGGTGCCAGCCCCATGCTGGCACCAAGCTGGTGCAGCCGGAGCCTCTCCTGCCTCAGGTGGGTCACTCAGGTGTTGGGGCAAGCGTGTAATATATCCACACATGTACATTATATAGAGATACCCTTCCAGTGTGAATAATATATATTCATACACCTGCATGCGCAGAGATAAAATTCATTAGAATTGAGGAGAATATATTACTGGTGCTCAATACATGCACTGAAAGGCAAGAGGGTGGCAGAAAAGAATACATTACAAGAACAAAAGGGGTCATTTGTACAGGTCTAACTCAGCCCTCTCGTGAGCGTGTGTCATGATACAGGTTTTAATTACCCGAACCCATGCTGGCCTTCCCGCAGGATGGCATCTCTGACACCGGAGCAGCCTTCTGGCAGGGCAGTCTTCAGCTCTCAAGCATAAGGCATATTAATTCCTTGGTGAACTGATACGACAATTTTTAATGTGGAGAAAAAAAGAAGAGTTTCCTGCTCACCCTGGGGAATAGCTGGACTATTTTGGCTGAGATTTTCCTATGGAAGTTCAGGCTTATGCAAGCAGCATACGCAGGGGGGTTCAGCGCAGGCAGGAGGGGTCCATGCATTGGTGAGCCGAACTCGCCCCCGGCGCAGAGCTGCTGTCCGGTCCGGCTGCCTTGCTCCCTGCTGGGCACGCAGGGTGCCGAGGGCCCCCTGCAAGGGGGTGCTGCCCACTCGGCCGAGGAGAGTGGGGCACAGCCCGCCCCGCCAGAGCCTGGCCCTGACAGGTACCCACCGTGCTAACGAGGATGCTGTAATGAGCACGAAGCCAGATGGCATCGCTGGGATCACCCAGAGAGCGCCAGCCCCAGGCAAACGAACTGATTTTTAACAGCCACAGACTGGCCGTTGCCAGCTCACCCAGCTCCCCTTCAAAACCTTCCCCTCCTAGAGCCCTGATGTATTTGTTTTCCTTCCTCATTAAGCAGCCCTCGCCAGGGCCTGGTGAATGGAGAAACCCTGGCAGGGTTTGTTCCCCTGGCACCGTCCTGATGCAGAGCCGCCCCTCCAGCCCGCTGGCAGCAGCGGCCGTGCGGGGAGTGTTGGATGGGGATGGGGTCCCCTCCCTGTGACCCCCTGCCCTGGGCTGCTGGGGATGGGGACATATGGCAGCAGCTTCCCAGCCCTGCCCGTCTGCCTCCGTGGCCCCGGAGGGGAGAGGACCTGCAGAGCCGGGGACAGCTCCGACCCTTCTGGTCGGCTTTTGGTGTGAGCGAGGATGCAGGAGCTGGTGCTGGCTGCGAGGAGGGGCCGGGCTCGTCCCGCCTGCAAGGGTCGCTCAGGGGCATCGCACCCGCTCCTGGAGGGGTCTGCCTCGCCGCTCCAGCGTGCCCAGTGCCGCTGCTTGTCGCCCTGCAGGCGGTGGCAGTGGTGGCACGCAGCAATGCAGGGTGGGAAGGGTAGAGATGAGGCTCTCCGCTCCCTTCCACGGGAGGAAACTTTCTGCCTCTTTCAAGTGTTCATGCAGGAGGATGCTGCAGGGCCTCAGGGTGCGCGGGGCACGGGGCTCCCAAGGTTTTCAGCCCCTGTGGAGGACTGGGAAGATGTATTTGGATAATTTTGGCCACGGAGTGACTCAGCCTCCTGACAGCCCTCCAAGACCTTTGCCACTCCACCTAAACAGGGATTATTTCATCCTCTCAGAATGGCTTAAGCACTAATAAAAGGCATTAAAAATTAATTTCCACGCTGTCTGTTGGCGTTTCTTCCATCCCTGGAACGCGCTCAACAAGCAGAACTGATAAGCAAAGCCCAGGCAACGTCCTCCATGCTAATGCCCCCCAGTGCAGGCGCGCTCCCCCCAGCCTGGCGCTCGTCATTAGGGGCAGCTGTGCAACTATTCAAATTCTGTCTTTCTCTCTTAAAAAAAGAAAAAAAGAGGGAAAGATTTTGTTGGCAGCTTGGTGATTTGCTACGGGTATCAGGCCTGCTCCTCTCTATCCTCATGTCAAATAACCTATGCAAAGGAAATTTATACACATGCACACGGGCGTCGCTGTATGCAGCAGTCCTCTGCCACCCGGCAAGACCCTCCTCCATCCCCGATGGCCAGGAGGGAGGGTTCTGGGCTCTGAGCTGTGGCAGAGAGGGCAGGCGAAAGGAGCGGGAGAAGAAGCGGCGGGGGATCAGGCGGGGGCTGCAGCGCAGCAGGTCAGCATGGCATGCCTGGGGTTTTATTCAGGCCAACGGCAACTCTTCCTTTGGGTCAGGACCCGTTCAAAAAGGACATTTTAATCCGTTCTGCTGGCTGTTGGGGTCTTGGCTGGCACCTTTATCAGCATGTGGGCAGCTGTCATCAGCCAGAGAGAGGGGCTGGACCGCAGGGGTGCCTGGAGTTGGGGGGCAGCGAGACCCCCCCTGGACCCTCCAGCAGCTGCAAAGAGGTAGAGCAGACTGAACAAATACCTGCTTTTGCCAGGGCACAGGTGTGGAGAGAGGCTGTAGCCTTTGTGCCCAGGAAACAGGGAGGGCGTGGAAATCCTTCCTTGCAGCCAGAAACCCCTCCTGCCAAAACCAGTCTTGCAGAGTCCCGAAGCAAAGCATCCCAGCCTGGACTGGGTCTGCCTCCGGCAAGCGGCAACGGGGCGAGCGGGGCAGGGTCTCCTCCTGCTTTATGGCCAGGGAGGGGCTCTTCAGGGCCACTGCGACAGGGCTGTGAAGGTGGCGAACGTGCACGCTGGCCTTCGGGCGGGATTTCTCCCAAACTGGGGATGAACAAGCCCTGGCTGAGACTGGAGGTCCCGGCCAGCATTTGGGATCTCTGCTGTTCCAGCTCAGGGCCAGGTATGACGGGAGGATATCTGATCATCAACACATAAAAGTCAATGCGTGGACCCCAAAGTGACCCTGCAAGCCCGCGTGTGGCTCTACTTCGCTGCACAGCACCCCTCCAGTGGAACGCCCCGAGCTGGGTGTGGGGGCAGAGCCTGGTTGTGGGGCCGTGGGGCTGTGGGGCCGTGGGGCCGTGGTCCCCACAGAGGCTGGGGCACCAGTCCAGGAGAGGCACCGGTAGCCCGTTCCCAGCCAGCACCGCTGCTGTGCCTGCCTCATTTGCCTCAGAGCCACCCAATTACAGCTAATTAGCTTTTCTGCCATAAAACCCTAAGGAGACAATGGAGAAAAGCCTCCTGCCTTTGACAGTAATGAAGTTAAATAGATATTTATTTATCCTTTTATTAGACAAACCAATTATAATTTTATGCTTGAAATAGCTAATTTTTTAATGTGATGTCGAAGCATATGTATATACCAACGTAATATATAGCAGACCTGGCCTATAACAATCCTGCCTCATTAACAGCGTGGCTAAGTTAGTATTTAAATATAGTCTAATGCACCCATTCATAAAATGATAATTAAAAATACGCTGAAATGCAGCTATTAAGACAGAGATCCTGGTTATTTATAGGCTCTGGTTTTAGTTTTGAATGATAAAATCCTGAGTAATTGCTTGGACTGGTGAAGTTTTGCTTCCCCCAGCACCCTGACCCGCTGTGGCTGGGAAAGCAGGGGCTGGCATTTCCCATCGAGTCTGCCACGCGTCTGGGAGCCGCGGGAAGGCTGCGGACGGATGGACCCACGCCCGGGCTGAGCCAGAGAAGTCCCCTGTGCCCCCGCGGCAGAGGGCAGCCCGGCCCGGCACCAGAGCACACGCACGCTTTCCCTTCCCCTGTGAGACGAGCAATGTCCGCCTGGCATCTCCAGACAAACCGCAGGAAGAGGAGGAGAAAAGCTGCTGCAGATTGCAAAGCCAACACTTGGGGAGTGAGGCTCCTAAAGAACTGCTGGAGAGGAGCCAGTGGATGGCCAACGTGCTGCTCGGGTGCCTGCGCCTCAGAAATAAATTATAATTAAGCCACCCTGGTCCCAAGTATTTGCAAATGCTTAATTGGATGCTGGAGGTGACTGGTAACGAGGGGTTTGGATTTCTTTTAAGAGCGCGGTGCCAGTGTTTCACCCGCTGCTGCTCTCCCTGGCCCTGCAGCATCCCTCCCCGCCGGGTCAGCGGGCAGGACCCCACGTGGGGCAGAAAAACACCAGATCCCGACTTCCCTGCTCCGGCCAGGTTTGCTGCCTGCTCCTGCCATGCGGGGCGGTGCGGTGGGGATGGGGGCTCAAGGTGCTCCCAGGAGGGCTGTGCAGGAGCCAGGGTACATCCGCAGCGGGCAGGCTGGATGTGCAGCCCCTGCGCGGGGGACATCGGGGCAGGCGGCAATGCCCTGCCTGCTCTCGTACCCCCGGCACAAGGAGCGCCACGGTGTTAACCAGCCCCTTCCCGACGAGCACCTCCACCTGCACCCGGCTCTCCTGCGGTGGTTTGTATGACATGACTTTGCCAGGGCTCGGCCCTGCCTGCAGCTCTCTGGGCTCTCTCCTCATATTCACCCCATGGGAAATCAGAGGTAACCAGGGCTGTGACTGATGCACTGGGTTTTACTGTTCTGCCTGGTCCAGCTGCCCACCCGGGCTCCTATGTGAGCCCATCCTGTGTGCTCTCCCCCTGCTGCAGCGCTCTTCCTCCTCCTCACTCCCCTCCTGCCTGCCCAGCAAGGTGCTGCTCTCCTGTGCAAAAGCTGTCTCCGATGCACGCGCGGCTCTCTGCGGCAAGGGGAGGGGATTTATCCCTTTCTAGACTGTGGAAAGCAAAAGGGAGCCAAGCAGCAGGTCAGGCTTTGGGCTGTCCACACCATTCACCCCCAACGTGGTTCGGGTTCGTCCCCACCTCTCCTGCTCTGCTCGTGTGGGTTCCCAGCAGGGACCAGTAATCACAGCAGCCCCATCACCCCCATCCTCCCCGTCTGGAGCAGGCTCTGGTTTCCCCTGCCTTTCCCTGCCATCTGGACGCGGGGCCAGGTGGCTGGAGACCATCTGACTTCTCAGCCAAACACTAGATACCGGAGACCATAGAGGGACTTCTAAAAAATTAATTTTGCTGGCTATAAAACTCCAGAGGGTGCAATTCAGTGCTCAGCTCAACTGGCCGTTTCAGCTCCGGGCAGGATCTACCACAGTGCTGCGCGACCCCGCGGCGTTTGGAGCCATCTGGCCCAGCAGCCCAAGCCCCACAGCCCTGGCCCCAGCCCGGCGCGGGTCCTGGGGCTGCTGGTCCCAGCCGGTCCTCTGGCTCTTCATCAACTCCACTCTTCCCACAAGACTGGGGGCCTCCTGCACACATTGCTAGAGGCAGGCAAGGGTTATTTGGGAAATGAAAATTTGCTTTAAAATGTGATTTCAGCCGTCTAACACCTAGCCAGGATTTTCAGCTAATTTTGCTAAACACTTCTAGTTGGAGGCATTTTTGCTTCAGGGTGCAGAATGACCCACGAGAAGTTGGCTGCTTTGCATCCTGCAGCCCAAGGGTTGGGATATAGGGTATCATTCCCAAGGATACAGGAGACCCTTACCCAGCCCATCCTCTGTGTTGTGGGGGAGTGGAGCTCTGCAAGGTGACGGCTGAGTTTTGGTGGGACAAGGCCAAATCTTTGCAGTCCTAGTAGTTTAATGCTTTATACCACCTTGTTGGGTCCATCCTCTCCCTCCACCCAGGCCCCACGTTTGCATTCCTCCCACCACCACCTCTGCACACGTGGGCTCTCAGAGAGCCAGGCTCTTTTCCCAGTCCCTTAGCCCAGTCTGCTGGGCATCGATGTGCACGCTCGGCCAGACCCAGGCCCTGCAGGTTTCGGATGCTGTGCTTGCTGCGTGTCCCTGCTGCGCTGCATTTGCCCTCTCTTGAAGCCACTGCGGAAGGGGGTGGTAAGAGGCTTTCCAAAGGGAAGAGGCTTCCCAAGGACAGCCAGCTGCCAGCAGCATGGCATGGCAGAGCAGGGGTGCTAGAAGGAGCCTGGAGCTACGGGCAGGAGACCCACAGAGCCTGCACTGGGTGCTGCTGCCTCACCAGCCCCACTTTCTCGCTGGCCCCATGGCCCAGCAGCTCCACAACCCCCTGCTCTCGGGGCTGCAGAGCGTCCCTTCCTGCAGCCGGGGGACCAGGGGGCTCAGCGCTCTTAGATGTGCGGGATGTTTTACATCTCCCATCTGCTTCTCTGCCACCGCTGCCATCTGGCTCCTTCCCAGCCTGGATACTCACTTTCTAACCCCTCACTCCTCCGCAGGCTCAGTGGCTTCAGCGTGCACGGAGCCCTGGCTCCTGCCACCATTTCCAAATCGCCAGCAGGCAAAGGCTCGTCCCTGCGCGCCTGCTGGGGCCGCGCTCGTGGCTACCCTTCGCAAGGGGCAAGTGCCGCTTCCTCCCCCTGCACTGCTTTCTGCCCAAGATGCTGCTGCAGCATCCTCCGCGCTCTGGGATAACCCGTGGGGAATGCCCAGCGGATTTGCTGCACCTCCTGCTTTATGCTTTACTGCTTGCTTCACCTTCATTAAACTGAGCTGTTCCGGTTCATTCCCCATGGAGCAAGACCTCCAATGGAGCCGGTGGTGTTGGTAGGTGATGGGTGTCACAGCCTGACCACCCCGTGCCACCACTCGCCTCCCTTGGCCCAGCGAGGCCATGGCACTGAGGACGGCGGGCTGCGCGTGAGAGGCGCGAGCCCGAGTCGCCTCGCAGCACTACAGCAGCACGCAGGCTGGCGGATCCAGGCACGGAGAGGGACCGGGCTGGGCGCAGCCAGGATGCGGATTAGAGCAACTCTGGAGCTGATTTACACTCACTTGCCGGAAGCGCGTGCCACAACGGACTGATGAGGAGCCGGCCAGAACCCATTAAATCCTCTGCTAAATGCCTTTGGCTAAGTACGTGCCCTGCTGCATCTTGCCAGAGCAAAGCCTCCTGCAGAAGGGTCTAGAAACCCCCTGCCTCCGTTTCCTCCCCAGGTGCTGCCCCAGGGTCTGCCACCAAGAGCCCCCCACCTGCCCTGGTCCCCCCTGTACCTGCTGGCAGCGGCTCAGCCACGATGCAGAGGGACGGGGGGACCCCTTGCCCGTGCCTCACCTCGGGATGTGGGTCCTGCAGTGGTGGGGGAGGTCTGCCCACCGCCTCCCGAGCACCCCGGCCGGGCAGCCCTGACACCCTGCCGACGGCCGTAGCGCCTTTTGGGGGGCACCACAGGCTGGGGGTGTGTGTGTGTGTGAGGGGCATTGCTTGCTGACCCCTTGGTTTAGCTGGGCTGTGCAGGGACACTGCAGGACCGCATCCCGGGGGTCTGGGGGCCACCCCAGGGACAAGGTGGGATGACATGCCCTCTTCTCCCCCGGTCCCCCCGCCCGGGGCTCCGCGCACATGCCTCAGGCAAGGGAAGCCCGGGGCTGGGAACCCGCCTTTTCCCCATCCCCCAGCGAGGGCAGAGGAGGTGAGAGCCCCCCGCGGCCGCCCCCCGCCGGGGCCGCGCCGTGCAGACGCTGGATGGCACTCGCACTCCTTGGCACGGAGCGCTGCCAGCCCCTTCCTTCGGAGCGGAGCGCCGGGGGCCGGGGATGCACCGCTCCTCCCCCACCCCCCCGGGCGAGACCGTGGGCCGGGGGACGCGGCTCCGTGGGGTCCGCGGCCGGTGCCACCCCCCCGGGCAAAGTCACGGCGGGGACCAGCGCCAGCTCTGCTCTGCAGCAGGGCAGCCTGGGCTCTGTGCTTCGCACCCCCAAAGCATCGCCAAAGGCTGCGCGGATGGGCGCTTCGACAAGGCCACCCTTGCCAAACGCCAGCCTAGAGCAGTGTCCCCCCACCCCCGACCCCGTCCCCCGCGCGGTTTGGGGGAGCACCGCAAGAGCTGCCAGCAGTGCCGTGGCTTGGCCAGACCCGCTGCAACCCCCGAGTCCCCCCGCTCAGCGCCGTCCCCACAGCCACAGTTGGCTGGCATGGGTGCTGGGGTCTCCAGCCACTGGGTCCCCTCCACTGAGCAGCGGCCCCCACACCTACTGAACACGGTGGGAATTACAACACATCATTTATTAAAGGGTTGCTGTCAAGGTTGACAAGCCCCCAAATTAAGTAGCTTAAAAATTCCATTAGCTGAGGTCTTTCTGGTGCCATGTCCTATCTCACTTTTGTTTATCAACCTTCACGGCTCTGAATATCTAGTAGCTGCTCAGCTGTGTCCGTATGGTGGAGATCCGTGCGGGGGGAGGACGGGAGAGTCGGGGGGGGGAGGGAAAAGTTCACCAACACGCAGCACATACAAGAATCTCTCTATAAACGCACTCTGGAAGCCGGTCACACCAGTGTGTAAACAAGTGGGGCCCAGGTTCATGTGTATTTAGCACTCCAGCAGTGTGAGAGCAAAAACTTCATGGGCAGTAGGGAAGGGGAGGGGGCTGGCTTGAGTTTTAGGTCTCTGAGGCTCTGGAGGCTGCGGTCCAGACCCCCTGCTCCTCCCTGCCAAGATGAGGTGCCCTGTGCCCCCCGCTCGCAGGTTGGGGCTGCTGCTCTGGAGGCGATACAGGCAGGGAAGACGTGCCCGGGAGGTGCACGTGTGGGCTCAGCAAGGAGACACGGCGACTTTCTTCCACTTCACGTGCCACCTGGGCACCCGCTAAGAAAGACACAGTGCTGCTGCACGGCTCCTCCCAGCATCCCCAGCTCTGTCCTGCCGTCCCCCCTGGGGTGCAGAGGTCTGCCATGCATGGGGCACGGCGGGACCTCGGGGCTTCCAGGGAAAGGGGGCAGCCTTGCTGTGCAGGCACCTCTATGGACCAGGCTTCTATCGCTTCTGGCTCAGGAGAGAGGTTTTGCACTGCTGGAAGAACATGTTCCTTTAAAATAGAAGCTGGGGCAACAAACGTCAGAGCAGCTCTGGCAGCGTTGCGAGGTGTGGCCAGCAAGAGTGTTACTGAGTCTGGCACATGCCGCTTTCAGTTACCGCATCGTCGTTGCGTGCGGGTCCTCGCAAGGGCTTCCATCAGCATGGCCTTACCCACCTCTGTCTCGCCGCAGCTGTGGGGCCGGGGAGTGCAGCGCATGCGAGAGAGGCACGGCTGCCCGCGAGGCCGTGGGGCTGGGCCGGGCTGCAAAGCAGCCGCAGCTGCGCAGCCCGGCGCGCTCGTGCTCGGTGGCACCAGCTCGGTGCTCCGGAAATGGCTGTCATGGCGCGCTAGTGAAAACGGTGCTAGTTCGCACCCGGCTGCGCGGTGCAAAATGCCTCTTCGCCCCATGCGCGGCAGAGAAGCTGCCTTCCAGGCTGCAAACTCCTCCGCTGCCTGCCCCGGTGTTTTCCGGCGAGGTGGTCCCGTAGGTGCTGCTGGAGGAGGCAGGGAGCCGTGCACACAGAGCGGTGCCATCCGCTCTGCACTAACGGCTGCTGCTCCTCACTCCCCCCGACTTGAAGGCAGCCTCCGTCCGGAGGCAGGAGCGAGGCCTGGCGGGGAGTCGCTCTGAGGATGCAGCTGCTGGAGGCTCCCCTGCCCCAGCTCAGGTGTTTCCCCTCCTCCCTGTTCTGTGACTGCCTGTAACCCTCGCACAGGAGTAGGAGAAGGAGATTTTATGTCTCTAAGTCCATCTGTGCTTGTTACTCACTGTCCCTCTGGGTGAGATCACCGCGGACGCCTCTAGCAGACGGCATTGACCTCCCCAAGAGAGGAGAGGAGAGAGAGAAATTGCATCCTACTCTGTTCAGACAACCAGCCTGGCCTGCAGCTCCCAAACTCAATCTGTCCGCAAAGCCGAAACTCCTTCCAGGGCTGAGCAATTAGGGCGAGTGCTGTCCTGAGGCTGCGTTGTGCAGCAGCGCGAGCTATCGAACAGGCGGGGGGAGAAGCCCACCGCTCCACGGCTACTCCTCGGTGTGGAGATGCTCCAGTGTGCTTCAAATAATCATGACAGGTCCCCGACCCGGAGCGCTGCAGCTGCGGCTGCGGGGAGTTCAGTCCCTCTGCTTTGTGGTGACAGCAAGAGAAACACTCAGAGAAGGGTAGCGATGCAGATGGCTCCTGGAAATACCTAAAATGTCAGTTGAAAGATGATTCTCCTGAAGTCCCAGCCTGATCTGCAAGTCAAGGGGAATGGATTATATCAGGGGAATTAACCAAACTTCAGGAGACATCCCCCAAACTCCATTTGTTTTTCAGAGCTGAGTGTTGCACCTTCCCCTGCTCTGTGAATGCTAGCGGGGTGTCCCAGTGACGCCCTGGCTGGGCCAGTCCCGTGGGCTTGCTCCCAGCGGGGCTACTCATGGGGGTGCCCGTCCACGAAAGAACAGGCTGAGACCCACCGTCCCCTTCAGAGCCACGCGCTGAGCGCCCCGTCAGACAGGCGCGCCTTTGCAAACCGAACCGGGCGAAGGTGGCAAACACCTGCATGCCAAAACCTGCTGTGTCGGTGGGTGCGTGCTTGCACACCACTGGCGCAGATGTGCTGGTGCCGGCATGGCGCTTGACGGCGTGCATGTGTGCAGGGACAGGCGAATCTGTGCACGAAACCCTCCCCTCGCCCTCCTGTCTCCGGGAGCAATTACTGGGTGTGAGGGGAATGAGAAATCTGCATGATAAATCTAGAAAAAGCAAACCTCTCCACTCCACCAGGAAGGAACCCAGCTATTTTAAGTTCAGGGACGACGCATGCAGCCAGATAAAATATTCAGCCTTGTGCAAAAGAAAATAGGAGGAGACTAGAAACATCCCAGCTCTGTCTGTCCCTTGCAGGCCTCTCGCCACCCGCTCCCTGGGTGCACGAGGGCTCCCCGAGACCCCACTGCAGTTGCCTGATGCCCACCTGGAGCTGGGAGGATGCAGAAAGCCAGCACAGGGCCAGGCAGCCAGTCTCACCTGAACGCCAAATGCTAAATATGTGCCGGGCCATCCCTAGGAAGCACTCACGAAGCCCCCTGACCCACATACTCCCACCCAGAACATGTCCCTGGCTGTGCAGGAGCTGGGGTGAAGGCGCGGGTGGGTGGTTGGCAGCCGCCCCGCCGGAGGAGCGATGCTGCTGGCCGAGGAGACAAGCAAAGGGGGTGATTTACCCCCGCGAGCGGTGGGTTTGGTAACGCAGCCCCCCACGGCAGTGAGGGGAGCAGAGCACCCCGTGTCTGCCCAGCCTGCGGGCGGGGGGGCGCAGGGCTCGTGGCCCCTGGCTCGGAAGCGATGGCTCCTGACAAGCGCGCGGCGGGAGCGGAGCAGCGTGAAAGCGACCTCATTGCTGCTGATCACGTCAGCGTGGGGAGTGGGACCCCCGCTGCTGACCTACTTAGTGCTTAAAGGAGCAGCCCGGTGCATGCAGCGAGGGGCTGCGGGGGGCCGGGGAGGCTCTGTGTCCCTGGGGGCTCTGGACCCACCGCGGGAGGCTGAGCCGTCGAGGGTGCTGTGGAAAGACCGACGCAGCATCCCAACGCCGCAGTGGTAAAACTCGGTGGATGTTACCTCTTGCTAAAATGAAGTTGTTTTTCTCACCCCTCCGCCTCCAGACCACTACAAATAATGATGCCAAGCACAACAAAACACACGCTCTTTGCATTTAGTTGCCGCTTCCAATAATAATAACAACAACAACTGCTATTATTCATGTTTACTCCAGCGGTGCTGCAGCCTCGCAGAAAGCGGCGCCTTGTTCTGCCAGGCAGCGGAAGGTTGTCGAGACCTTTTTTATGCTCAAAGTGGGATCCGTTCGTGCTCTCAGCCACTTAATGTGAGCACAAAAGGTGAACAAAAATAGGGAATTCTTTCCTGTGACAAACGTGGGACCGGGTGGAGATGCTCCTGCTGCTGCGAACCCACGTGGACTTTTTTCCAGCGCTGCCTTTCCGCGTGCCTGCTGCTGTACAAACCGAGCCGCCCCTGGTTTAACTTCAGTCAGAGGGAGTTGACTTGAAGCATTTTTATATGAGGCCGTGTACAGTTATTACTTTATATTTTTTTCTCTTAATAAGAAAAAATACCCAAACCAGGAAACCAATATTCCTGTTTCTTCCTTAAAATTTGATTGTATTAGAATGGAAATGAAGGACTTTGCTACAAACCTCCCCATACAAAAATTATAATGCCTAAAATAAATGTTTTCAGATGGAGGAGCAAATGTTCGCGAAGGAGCTGCTCTGCCCCGGTCTGCAGCTCTCCCGGCCGCGCGGAGAGGCCACGGCCGCAGTGCCACGGGCGTCCTTGCAAACAGGAACTCGAAAAATCTCCTCCTGTGAACAGTTTTTAATTTGAAATATTCTCCCTTTGCATGAAAACAGCGCGAGCTTGCTCCTGGCTGCGCGTGTCAGGACACGCTGCTGCTTCAGCGTTTTCCCCTGCCGGGCTGGGGGTGTGCGGGCAGCGCCCGCCCGGCCCCGCGGGGCCCTGGGAATGGAAAAGCTCACTCTTGCTCTGCTGTATTGAAAAATTGGGGGTTATTCATTTATTTATTTATAATGATTTACCCCTCACCACTACAACTACTTTCCTTTGCTATTTTGCACCGGCGGTTTTAAATAAAACCGGAAAATGAATAACGCTGAGGGGCTTCAAACAACTTGTCTGTCTCCTGTTTCTCTGGGAGAGCATTTGCAAAATGCAAGCATTTAAATTATCTGAGATGCGATTACCATGAAATGGATAGGAGAAATAAGAAACAGCAGTGCAAAAGCACTACCAAAAATACCCGAGATTAAAAATGAGCTTTAATCTTCATGTTTGTTTTCTTCAGAGCCTGAAAGGCTGCTGGGGGAATGTGCACAGCAGCGAGATTGAAAAGTCCAAATTATCCAGGCAGCGCCTGATGTTAAAGGTGCTTATAATACCGAGAAAGGCATAGAAGAAAATTATTGTGTCAATTATCCAAAAAAACAGGGAAAAGTGAGAGGAACGGGCGATAGCCGACCCGTGCACGCTGGCCTGGGCGCGCGGTCTGCTGCTCCCCGTGTTGCTGAGCCCTGCCCTCCCAGCGACAGCCGGCAGGGTTCAGCTCCTCGCTCCTGCCAGCGGGGCACAGGTGGTGATTCACTGTGAATAACAGTAAATATTCGAGGTGTGCTTCCCTGCCCTCCCGCACTGCGCCCGTGCTCACCGTCAAGGGCTCTGGGGCTTCTTCCACGTTTCTTTCGGCAGCGGCAAAACATTTTGGTTCCCGGGCCCAAAGGCTGGCTGACTTGTTTAAATATTGGTGGGCGTTATTAGTAAAGACCAGCGGCAACACATGAGCATCCTCTACCTGTGTGAAGTGTGTTACCTGGGTATTTTAATGCTCAGCCGGTATTTGTAAATACATTGAATTTTAAATGAGTACAAGTAATATGCTCACAGCAAATATTATAACGATTTAGCCTAAAATGTGATGCCTTGACATCTCATGGAAGAGGAGTGCTAGCTAAGCGGCGTTGGTGAACATTAGGCAGGTGGTACCGCGCTAGCTGACTGTCCCGCTGCAGGGAGCCCAGCGGCAGGGGGGGCAGCGCGGCCCCGCTACGGGCGCAGCAGCGATGCCGAGGCCGCGGCGCTTCCCGCAGCACCCGCGCGAGCGCCCGCTCCGGGGCAGTGCCGCCCGTGCCCTTTCCAGCAGCAGGGCTTGCGCGCTGCCGGCCGGCAGCCCCCACGGGACAGCCCCGCTCCTGCCAGCTCGGCCCTGACCTTTCGGTGCCAGGCTTTCTCCCTCGCATCCCTTCTCTTCAGAGGAACGTGTTACCTCTGGAGACAAAGCGATATTATTATTGAGTTCAGCTAAAGAAGAGGCAGCAAAGACAGCTAACGATTAATTTAACAGGGCTCCGATGCGCTGCCAACTCCATTTCAGCTTTCCTTAAAATCATGCTAACTTGGGTAGAAACGGTTCTTCCAGTTCTAAATGTGTGGTTGTTACGCCTACTAGCGCGCACATCCCCTGTGTTATGTTTGTATCCCACCCGTGCAACGACCGTGCCCGTGCCCGTGCAGGTTAAACAGCTTTCCAGGACGCCGCCCATCACCCTGGCTTCTGCTCTTACTGCACAAACCCGCGCCCAGCAAGATTTCCAAACGCCAGGGCGCCAGGGCAGCTTGCGGGTGCGCGCCCGGGCACGGGCAAAAGCGCTCACAGAAACACCGCCGAGGGAGGAGCAGCGCTGGGACGACTCCCCGTGCTTTGGGGAGCGATGTGCACCTGTGCTGCACGGCCGAGGGGGTTTCCTTCCCTTTTTTTGAGGAGCGGGTGCCAGAGGGAGCCACTAAGCGCTCCCAGTTTGGGGAAGACGAGCACCAGTGCAGCCAGGAAAGGCTTAGGCACTGTGTGCTGGGGAGCAGCTGACCGCCCCGCTTCCCTTTGTCTCCCCTTCCCTTGACTCAGGGCATTTCACATCCCTATTGACAACGTGTTTGGGACATTCAGACATTGAAGTGACAGTGGCATTTCCATGACCCGAAACCAGAGACTCTGTCAGTGCGGGCTTTGAAGACATTAGCTGTCCATAATCATGAGTTAGACTTTATCGGGCTTTTAAAGAGCACATGATGAGAACAGCTAGTGACAAAGTGTTTCTGCAGAGTGCGATCCGGCCTGGCAGGATTCATCTCCTCAAGCCCTTGGAATTTGCAATATTCATTAGGAGTTGGGAAAAAAATGTGCTTCCTTCGGAACAATGCAAATTGTGAAAGGAAACCTTTCTCACGCGTGTGCCCCGGAGCACCGGCTCTGGCAGCGGGAGTGGTGGGGAAGCAATTAAAACCCTTCCAGCCCATTAGTGGGTGCGTTCATTAGAGCTGCTGCTGCTGGGGAAAGGCGGGAGGCTTCTTCGGGAAACAAAATGTCAGGGCCCGTTGCTGTGCGCTCTTGGCACCTTTCTTCTCTTTTACTTAAGGGAAGGTCCTCGGCCACCGAGGTGGGCACGGAGGAGCCTGCCAGTTCGTGTGGCTTTTTGCAGAGGGCTTGTCACGGGCCAGGCGGTGGCTGTGTGTGACAGGAGTGTGTGCAGCCGCGGTCAGCCTCGCCAAGCCTCTGCCGCATCGCGTGGGCTCGGGACCGGCAGCGAGCAGGGAGCCCATCGCCCCAGAGCTACTCCTGCCAGCACCACGGCTTGGTTTTGGCACCATGATGCGCCACGCCATGCCATGCCACGCCACGCCACGGGGCACCGCGCCATGCCTCGGGGAACCATGCCTTGCCATACCACTTGGCTGCATGCCGCAGCACGTGGGACCATGCCATGTCTGCTATGTCACGCCACGTGGCACCGCGCCATGCCACTCAGTGCCACGCCACGCCACGCCACGCGGGACCCGCTCAAAGCACGGGGCACGTTGCTTCTGCAGGGATCTACTGCCCCTCATGCCAAGCATCCTGGCAGCAGGCGCGTCCCCATAGCCATTCCCGTGGGCTGCTGGCCACGGGGACCAACGTCCTCATGTTCCAGCCCACGGCGAGGCTGGTGTGTGGCCGGCTCTGCAGGGAGAGCCCTCCGGAGGAGCTGCTGGTAGGACCCAGGATGTTCCCCACCCACCAGGGCTTTCTCCCCCTCGCCATACACAGCGGTTTGGAGGTACATCAGGTTCCTGGGGGCTTCACAGATCGCGGTAGCACCTCAAAGTCCCCCAGTGATGATGCCCGTGGTGTTTGGCGGGGGAGGCGTTTGCGGGGGGACCGCCAGCCCTGACACGGCGCTGCCCCGCTCTCAATGCCCTGAGCCCAGAAACCTGGCTGGAATGGGGAGATGAGCACTCGCCGGGAGCTTGCGGGGGCCTTCTGGTTGCCTCTCGGAGATGCTGTATGAACAGTCACAGCCCAGGCCCATCTGTCAGGTTTAAGCATAAACACCCCAGCCGCGGTAGGAGCGAGCCCCTTTCCTGGGAGCCGGGCTCCGGGTGATTGCAGCACTTCCTGGGACACTTGGGCTCTTCCCCCGGTGCCCACAGGACCACCGGAGCTGCCTGCAAATGCTGTCCTAATAAATTACGCTGCTGCAGCACACCCTGGGTGCAGCTCAGAGGCGAGCGCTGCCTTTCCGTGCCGGGGCTCAGCAGGGAGCCCGGCAGGACGCCGAGGCAGGGGTGCATTTCTCCTCGGTGGATGCTATTGCTCCGCACAGCGCCTGGCAGCCCTTGGGCTGGCCACAGGTACTTTGTACAATCTGCTGTGGAGCAGATGATTAGGCCCATCCAGCCTCTTCACCACGGAGTTTCCTCTGCTCCATTAATTCAGGATTCCTCTGCAATTAAATATAATTTGGTTTCAATCAAAACAGACTCTACTGCTGTCACTGCCGCTGCTTGGGGCTGCAGCAGTGTGGGGGGCAAGGCTCAGTATCCCCTCGCTGCTGCTCTCCCGTGGGCTCTTGGAGGAACGAGGGCAGAAAAGAACGAAGTGACCATCCTGGGCGCCTGCAGCTCGATGGGCCGCTGGGTCAGCGCAGCGGAGCCCGCGGTGCCGGGTGCCCTGCACGTGTGCACGGCGAGCGGGGGGAGTTCATGCCACAGGGGCACGGAGGAGCCGTTTTGATGGTGGACTGATAATTGTCTACTTGACTTATTTCAAGATTTGGAAGTTTCTGTCCTGATGTGAAAAAAATGAGCCCGTTCATAAAGGGAGGAAGAGGCTTGTGCTGAGCAGAAGCATGAAGGCAGCCGTACTCCCCGCCGTGGGGCCCAGAGCTGGGCGCAGGCAGCTCCCCTGCCTCTGCCCAGTGCCTCTCTTGGGGAAGGTGGCCACCAGGGAAAGGGTTAATTTAACCAGTTCTCATGGGGTTTTGGAAAGTTCCTTTTTTTCCAGGAGGCTGCCTGATGCACACTGACAGGGGCCTTTCAGCTGCGCACAAAGGCGGTGCTCTCCCCTTGCCCTCTCCATCTCTCCCACCCGAGCCAGCAAGCAGCTATAATCTCACTAGCAGAGGCTTTTACTGCTGTCACTTCGAGCCTCCTTTGCCATGTGAATGTCTCAGATCTCCAGCAGTGTAAAAAAGCTAATGAACGAGTAATAAACAAGTGTAACCAAGCAGAAAGCCTGCACGCAATAACATCGGAGCCAACGCGGCTTTTAGGCGAAGCTTGGGGACACCATCAACAAACAGATATGTAATTAAAGAAAGCCTAATCTTCTTTGGTATCCAGAGATAAAAAAAAAGGGGGGGGGGGAGCATGCGCAGAGGTGACAGGGAGGGGACGTCATGGTGGAAACAGAGCTAGGAGAGCAACAGAAAAGAGCAGAGAGGAGAAGGGAGGGCGGTTGGAGTCTGCACTGCATGAGCTGGAGGGAAGGGGTGTTCTCCTCCCTCCTTGTGAGAGGAGAAGAAAAGCTGGAGGAGCACCCTTCTCGGTGAGTCGAGGTGTTCGAGGAGGTGTGGGAAGTGTTCCCGCTGGCTGCAAGCCAGGGAGGGCAAGGAGCTGGCCACAAGCCCTAGGCTGGGCCTGCCACGGGCGCAGGTCCCTGGCCCGTCTCTTCCCTCTCCAGTGCCGGGCACCAGGTGCCACCGCGCCGACACAGCCCCGGCAGGCAGCAGGGACCGGGTTCTCTGGGCTCTGGCTCCTCGTCGTGCTGGACTGATCACCGCGAGGGACCAGCTGCAAGGTGCCACGGCTGTCATTCATATTTTTCCCTGGCTCATAAAAAAAAAAGGGAAGAAATGTTGCTTTTTTTGGTAAAGATAAGTAAGGAAAAAGAAAAGCCAAAACCCATTAAGGTCATCTTCCCCCTGGCTGTTAATCACGATTACCCATCAGAGCCTTCAGGGGTCAAGGACTGTCACAGACACGAGGGCTGTCTGTGTTAACCTGCCTTCGTTGTCTGAGCAGGGCTGAGCCGGGCTGTCATTCATCCATCAGCAGTCCCCAAAATGTATGACAGAGGAGGGAGAGCCGAGGGACAGATGGACGGATGGGCAGCGCTGCCCACCCGAGCCGTCAGCTCCTGCCAGCTGCACTGCACCCTAAAACAGTGCGAGGGAGCCCCAAATCCACCTGGAACGCTTTAGTAATGCTGGATTAACGCCACTTAAAATAGCAGTTCCAACCACTGGTAGTTATCCCATCTCTCTCCTTAGCACTGGTATTAAAATGCCTGGCCAGAACGGCGTGACAGACGAAGTGAAACTCCGGGAGACATTATGAGAAATGACAACCTAATACCTTTTGATGAAGTCACAGGTCACCATTTTTTCCTCCTAATTTCCACAGCTGAAAAAAAAAAAATAAAAAAAAGCAGTCCTCTTGTTCCCTCTGGTTAAAAGTCCTAAGAAGAGTAAATTAACAGCATCAAAGATTAGAAAAAAATAAAGCACCACATAAAAGCGATTGGTCAATTTGAAGACCAGCTGAAAAGACTCGGGAAGAGCGCCAAGGTCCTGATTCAGCGGGGCTTGCCACTTTAAATATCTGGGTTGTTCCTTTGAAGAAAGTCATTGAAGTCAATGGACTTACTTAAGTGTTTGAAATTAGACGGGCGATTAAGCCCCTTGCTGAACGGAGGCCTCGGAAGTTAAATTACCTTATAAGGGTGAAGCGCTCTGCAGGACAGGCAGAATTTTCCCCTCGTCGTTGCACAAGGCTCTGCTCTGTGACTTGGGGGGCACGCTGTGGGGGAGGTTTGTGCCCCAGCCCCACTGCCCGCTCCAGCCCAGCCCCCGCGCCAGGAGGACGCCCTCTCTTTTTGCCTCTTCTGCTGTTTGCTCCCTAACTGACTATCTTTAGAACCAATTTTATTATCAGCTTCCTTAAGTCCCGCATTATCTTCATCAGGAGCAATTTTAAGATGAATTATGTTACCTATAAGTGCAGCCACTCCTGTTCCACAGTGGTGGACATCTGTATAACAGCTGCCAGAGACACGTCGGGGGAAATTGGAAAGATGCATTGCAATGATTGTTTACTGAGTGGTTTAATAAAATCAGCTTAATGCGTAAGTAGGAGAGCAGGAGCAGAAGTATGTTCCTGCGAGCTCTATTATTTGAACCTGGAAACATCTATCAGAGCCTCAAACAAAAGGAGACAAAGAATATATTGCGTTTGGTATTTCTTCTCCAGATTGATTTATCATTGTCATGTCTGTTCCTTCCTTCCCTCTGCATTCCCGTCTCTTGGTAATACCGTAATATCTTTTATTATAGTACATTATATAATGCAGTCCATTGCTGTGAATATTATTATTCCAAGACCAGACTTCTTTATTCAGACCCAATTCTGGCAACACTCTCTTGCAATCAAGGAAGTCTCCTGCTTGAGTTAGTGTGAGTCAGAACTGTGCGGAGACACCTGCATTTTGTCCACCGCAGTGACCTTAATGAAAAGAAAAAAAAGCCTTGTAGTTTAAAAGGTCCTAATCTCTGGATTAAGACCCAGCCGAGTGGCCGTACGCACTCTGCAGCTAACTTCAAAAAGGAAGAGGAAATATCAGTATTTCTGCTGAAAATCGATTTTTCAGGGGCTACACGGGGCTGATTCCTGGCGACTGCTCTGGAATTTTTGTTGGGAGTTTTTCTGCCTTCGGCGGGTGCTGCCGGACACGTGCGCCCGCAGCGGTTGCGGGGGCTGCGCTGGCCGGAGGGGCTGGCGGCGCCCCGGGGATGCTGCACTGCTGTGGGAGCTGAGCTGGGCACCCCGGCCGCCGCGGGCTGGCATCGCCGCCGCACTGACCTGCCCCTTCGGCCCCGGGCTCTGCTCCCAGCGGTGCTTAGCACAAAATTAGGCGCTCCAGCCTTTCAGTTTACTGAGTAAAAATAGGCTGGCCAACATTCCCTTGAAGGACTCGTGCAGCGAGTGGTGTGTCTGCCCACAGCTATCGTGGAGCCAGGCCTGGAGAGCCAGGAAAGATTTCTGTGCCACGTTCAGGTGAAAACACTGACACCCATTTAACGCCGTGATTAAGAGCTGAAGCCCTGAGAAGTCAGGAAGTGAATCAGTTTGGATTCCCAATGGGTGTCTCATGCTTCCTGCGGCGAGTCGTGCTGCACATCCCAGTGTCTCATGGCCTGTCGCTGTATGGACGAAAGCACGACTGCTAAAAAAACCCTCCTAAGGACAAAAACCAGCAAAGAAGACACAACCAATAAACACGAGAAGGGTCCCTTCGTCCAGTCCCTTGTGTTTGCGCGTTTAAAGCCACAGCCTGATCAGTAGGCTTCCAAGCTTGCACTGCAGGTTTCGAAGATCCATTGTTTGAAATATTTACTTTTACTTCTTTTTACTTGAAAAGCACAAGCTGATATTTGTGAATACATCGTGGCGCAACTTCCTGGGAAAGTGATGCTTCCCTTGTGTACCAGGACAATAACAGCAGAATTACAAATTGTTTCTATGCTGGAGTCTGCATACAGAGCCGTTCTCCGCGGCTTCGTTCCCAAATATTGTCTATCGCTTCCCGAGTGCCCCAGCCACTAAATGCAGTTAAAACAGCTGGTGACTGGAACGGTGGCTGCATGGGGATAACAGTTTTTGGTCTTCTGTGTAAAGTCTGCATACCCTTCTTAAGTCATCATGGGTGGTAAATGGCCAGAAGGGCTGATGGTGAGAAGGGACTGGCCAGTCACAGAGTAATTCATTGCCACAATGTAGTGTGGTAGCCAAAGGTATTAAAAGGTTTCCAGAAGGGATTAGATGCCTTCTTTGAGCGTGGGTCCAACAGGGGTAATTAAACAACTCCAGAAGTATAAACCGTGGCCTGGCAGGACGTGGGAGGATGCACAAGGGATAAAATCACTCTGTACGTGACTGACTTGAGCTCTTCCTCGAGAAACCGCATCTGGCCGTGGCTGGGAACACCACGCTGCTCTAGATGCGCTTTGCTCGGGCCCCGTATTTTGGTCTAAGAGCCGTAATACCAACAAAGGGCCTTTCGCAGGGAGGGCAGGCAGGCCGCAGGCGCGGGGGAGCAGGGAGCCGGCGAGCACCGAGCAACGCGGGCAGCGACCCGGGGCGAGCGGCCGCGGGGCCCCGGCGTCGCTGCGGGGAGGCCGGGATGCTGCCGGCGGGCGAGGGCGGCGGGGACGCGGCGGCAGCGGGTCTCCCTGCCCACCGTGCCCGGACCCGTGTCTGCTGTGGCCCCTGGATGCTGCCTGTCCAGGGCTCATCAGCCTCCCTCATTTGACACTCGGAGGGCTCTGGTGTGCCGCTGTGAGACCAGGGGGTTAACGTTTTATAGCAACATCACAGGAGGGGGAATAGAGGAAAAAGGTTCTCAGATGTCAACCAAAAAATTATCTTGTGCAAATAAACAGAATAGATGAATTATCCTGTGTTGTTTACGCAGGGAATTGCTGGAATGCCTGCCCGCTGTTGGTGCTCCCCAAAGCTGCCGGGGGCCGGGGATTGTTTTCCACGGGGGGCTGGCTCCAGCCTGCCCCACTGTTTGCCTCGGGCTCGTGAAGCAATCTGCCTCCAGACCGTTTTCCCAGGCTGTGGGCTGGTCACACACACAATGGCTACGTGCTAATGTGCCTGGGGACATTTCAGCCCTTCGTGCCGTGCACGTACCTGCAAGAGTCTTCTCCTGCCTGCTGCGTGGGTCACAGCGCAACAAAGACCTCCAGTCTCCCCGCTTCCCTGTCGCCTGTCTTTGGCCTTCGCTGAATCCCTTCTCTACAAATAAAGGCTTAGATCAGAGCAAGGTCTAGCCAGGATGCACAAAGACATGCAAAAGATAAAGAGATAAATACAAATGTAATCCATATACTCTTCCACCAGAGGATCTCCAAGCACTTTCCAGGCAGTCGTTAAGCACTGCAATCCTCAAGTGGGGTTTGGCGGTGATGCCCCCAGCTTTGCCGGCGGGCACAGCAGACCCCCAGACCTCAGGGAGGTCCAGCCTTTGTGTTTGAGGAGGGTTTTGCGATGGCGGGATGCCTGGCGCGGTATGGGAGAGCTCTGTGTGCCGTGCCGGGGGGATCCCGCGCCGTGGCTGCGCTGTCTGCTCTCAGCCATCCCTTTCCCAGCTGCACCTCCCACCTCTCCTCTCTGCAGAAGGCATTTCACACCATGCAGTCAACTCCCCAGCAATGAAAACTTCCCTCTGTACGCATCATCCTTCCACCCCTTCACGGCCACGTTGTGCTGAGCGGGATGGAAAGTGTGTCCTTGAGCTTAAGGCTGCATTTCAGCCTGGTTTAGGCTCCAGGTTGAAGCCTGCAGTCAAGACCTGAGCTTTGGCAGGCAAAGGAGGAACATGTACTGTCAGGTCCACCTCTGTCTGCAGCTGATGAGTGTTTTATAGTGAGGAGGGAGCACAGCCAGTCCCTGTTTCTGATGTGGGCCACCCAAAACCAGCAGCGTACGTACACCCAGACCCACCTCTGCACGCACACAAGCTAACGATTACCCAGCACACGTGTGCTGCAGGGAAGTCAGTATAGAGCAGGGAAGAGCAGATCTCCCGGGGCCGTCGGCTTTAATATCCTCTGGATTTAATATCTAGAAACGACACATTTATGGAAACCCAAATACACGCACGCCTGCACACATGGCGAATGAAGGGCAAGCAAATGCAAGTCGACGCTCCGTCGGCATGGCCCGCGAAGCGCAGGGCAGAGCTGTGGTACCACCAAACTGGAGATGACCAGGGAAGCAGCCCCAGCTCGTTTGTTTTTCATGACATCATGGCCTCCTCTGGCTTTTTTCACAGTTTTCCTCTGTTGTATTTAATAGACTTAATGGATCACACAGCACTATAACAACAACAGACCTTCAATGTTTTTATTAAAGCCATCTACAAAAATCCCTCTGTGCTATAGCTTTCCTGCAGGGTGACTTCTGCTGAGATGCTGTTTCCATTAAGGACAATTGCAGAGAATAAAGGAGGAATGAACAAACAAATGGAAAAAGAAAGGGGGAAGGGAGTGGTGGAGCAGAGTGAGCTGCTGCTGGAACGGGGTCGAAGCAGGGCTGACCCGCACCTTCACCCGCACCCCCCTGCCCACATTTTATGGGGACTCCTGTCACACAGCCCGGCACGTGGGGCAGCGCCAGGTCCTCCTCCTTGCAAAGCAAAATCGATTGCGTTAGCTGTGATGTCACAACTGCTGTCCCTGGCCTCCCAGTGAGATCACAGAGGAGAGGTGCCATTTTTATTCTTGTCGGGTATGAGTTATTTGCTATACCCATTAAATCTGTAAGCGATGCAGGGGGAAGCGCAGGAACACTTTGGTGTATGCCTCGCGGTTTGATGTATGTCACCACCCAGCCAGTGTTGCGTTATTGGTTATTAAACTTTTATACCTGTAGCGCTGCAAAGCGGCAAAGCAGGTTGGCGAGCCGTCGTGCCGGGTACCACACGAAAACAGCGGGAGCAGTAGTCTTTGTTCCACAGGTAGCTGTTGCCTCCCTTCGCTCGCGTGCTGGGGTGCAGCACGAGCGCCAGGAAACACACCCCTGCAGCACCCAGCGAGGCAGCGTCAGCATGGGACCTGCTACTCCTTCAGCATGTGGCAGGGACTGCAGCAGGGGAGCGCCTCGGCCACTGAGATGCCATCGAAGACCCCTCCTCTCTGCACTGCGACATGGAGCACCTCTGGGGATACCTACCAGGCCAGGAAAAGGGGAGCTGCATCCAGCCCTAGACCCAGATCCCCCGATGCACAGCTGGGCTCTGGAGCGGCTGGAAGAGGCTTTGAGCCCGTGCTTTCATACCAGCTGCTTTGTCCCTCAGGTAGGAAAGAGCCGAGGTTTGTCCAGCACAGCCCAGCTCCCCAGCTGGCACCCCGAGCTGGTCCTTCTGCCTGGCTCGGAGGATGCGCTGAGGCCAAGCTGTGCAGGAGCTGCAGTCTGCAGCAAGAGGTGTGCGAGGCGCTGCAAGCATCCCTTCTCCATTTGCTGAAAGACTCTCAGCTTTCCTTCTGCTTCTTTGATCCTTTTTCTTTTCCCAAAAGGATACCTGGGCATTTCATTTTGTGGATGCTCAGAGTTTAACAAGGTCTGGAAAAGCAATTCTGTTTCTGCAGGACCTTGGGGCTTCTCGTCTGGCTGCAGCTGTCATCAGACTCCTGCCCGCTGTCCCAGCACTTGCAAAATGGTCTCCTGCAGGCTTGGGGTGGAGAAAGTAAGGGACAGAGAGGAATTCCTTTGAAGGGGAGATTTCAGTTTTTAACTGCCGCTTTGAACCCCCCTACCAAGTCCCATGGAACCTGACCCAGCTGATCCCTTCAGTCAGCACCCACGACTCCAGCTCTGAAGTTTACTCTTCCGCCTGTACCACCGTCCCGAGTAGCACGATGATGGATTAAGTCTTTCAGTCTTGCAGGTATTTTGTTTTTGAGAGCAGCCTGGTCAACCAAGGTCCATCAGGACACCAAATGTCGTGGCCTCTGTTGTGGCAGGAAGGGAACGACGCGAACGCCGTGGGTAAATCAGCGCCTAACGTGCCGGTCTTTCGTTTACTCTGGAGCTATTGGAGGCACCTACCGCTTGCACGTGAGATCATTAAGGATGCAGCAGTGCTGCGCAGAAGCAGCTCATCTCTGTGCCATCCCAGGTGGCCGAGGGAAGTTCTTCAGAGCCCAGGCTCGAAGCACATGCTGCAGGTTGGTGTCTGGGTTTTTATTTTCCCAAGGGCTCTCTTTCCATCTCGTTGCCTTGTGTCTGTACCCCTCTTTGTGTGCGAGCTCTCGAATACCAAGGAGTTCTTCTCAAAAGGCTAACAGACTTGGGTAAAACTCTCTGATTTATACCACTCTGACACTTGCTTGGCTAAAATACCTAGAGAAGACCATCCTACCTGCTCTGCCAGAGCTGTTCACTAAACCCTAAATCAAAAGAGACTGCTCCTTGCCTCCCCTTTTCCTATAACAAATCGCAAACCATTTCCATTTGTCCGTAGCCAGCATGCTGTTCCCCTTAATGCGCTAAGCTTCCCAACATGATGTTTAGCACATGTTCTTTCGCACTGCCCCCCTCTGCTCAAAGGCAGCCTTATAGTTTGCAAATGGGATGAAACCACTGTGCGGCCCCGCGTCTTGGCTCTGCTCCCGCCGTATTCTGCGGATGCCAGAACCTTTGCTGCACCTTCCAAGTCATTATGTATGTTCAAACGCTTGCCAGAAAGGCTAGGAGGATAAAAGCAAGCAAGCAAAAAAAAAAAGAAAACCCAAACCCCCAAAAAACCCCTAACGCACGTCAAGGAGAAGCAGAGTAACTGAGGCATGTCCTCCACGGAGCGCTGCCCGCAGGGCTCCCGCCCGTGGCTCGCCATTGTGCAGCCTGCATGAGGTGGGTCTCCTCCTACGTTTGCCTTCTGGGGGAACAAAAGGCGTGCTTGCCCGGGGAGGAGAGATCCATCCCTCTGTGGGTTTGTCTGGGACAGCTGCCACCATCAACATACCCAAATCACTGGTGAGATGCTCAGAGGGATCTGTCAGGGCAGGATAGGAAACATGGAGATGTGGGCTCAGTCCCTGCTCAGACGCTGGGAGCCTTATCTCGGTGATCAGAAAATGCTTCAGAAGAGTTAATGAGTGCAGATACAAAGAGCTGTGGTCGTCTGTGTAAACAGGGAACCACAGCCGGAGAAAGGATCAAAGACGGGATATTCTCCCAAAGCCACAGACCTTTACCACTTGGGCTGAAGGAAAACTCTTGTGCTTGCCTTGGGCTGTTAGCGAACGCCCAGGGCAGGTCCGGAGGGGGTGGAAGACACGAACATGTCCCATCACCCTCCCCTCTCCTCTCAGGGGTTACTGAGATGCCAGCGGTGCTGCCGCTGCCTCTTGGCACCCGAGCCTGCGCCTGCCCGCAGCGTGGTGCAGGATACTAGGGACAGAGAGGAGGGGGCCGTGGGGGAGGAGGAAGGTGAGACAGGCTGCAAGGAAGAGGACAAGTGGAGAGAGGAGATAATCAGCAGACAAAGAGCATCCACCCTTCTGCCGATGTAACCAGCCCACCGAACATGCTGGGTTGGTGTTTTCCCAGCTCCCACCATCGGGAGAGGCTGTGCGCTCATCAGGGAGCACCTCTCCCACTCACACAGACAAGGGGACGGGATAGCTCTGCCCATATTGGCACCTCCCTCTCCTTTTGTTCCTTTTCTCCATCCTTTTCAGTGCTTACTGTGCTGGACATGGCATTTCATGAAGCAGGTTTCCCGCCTGGGCTCTTCCGCTAAAATCAGGAGCAGTGGCGGCACGGCCTTGCCCGTGGCCATGGGGTCACCTGCGCTGGAGGAACAGGAGCGACGCTCCCGCCGCAGCTGCCCAATGCCAGTGATTCCAGCTACCCCTTGCCTGAGGTCTTGGACTTATCCCAGTGACCTGGAGCTGTTTGCCATGTTCCTGCAGAAGACCTAGATTTTAATGCCAACTGAGCAGCTGTATAAATGTTTCATGACATTTCGGAGACAGAATAGATCATGCTGTTCAAACCTCTTCTTTCAGAGAGCATTCAAATAATACCTTTTGAGTTTAAGGGAACTTTATTTGCTTTAAAGATTTTATGATAATTTCCAGCAGAGGCCATCAGACAGCCAATCTGCTTCAGTCTTTCCCATCCCAGGATATCCTGCAGGCCAGTGCTCCCTTTTTCTCTGCAGGGTGTCCCCCATCATACCTACACTCCTCTGCATTCAGAGCTTCCCTGGGTTTTCAAAATCTTCCCAATATCGAAGCAGCTATTCTAGTTATTAACCAGCCCTTTCTAAATGCATAAAAGCCTCCATGGTGTATGCCTGTCCCACTGTCTCTGGGCCACAAGAAAAAAAAACCAGCTGAAAGCATCACTGAATTTGTTAATTGGCACAAACTGCAAAACTTCTGTGCTGAGATTATGCCATCTTATTTAATGAGACTATTCCCTTGGCCTCAAAGTTTAAGGGAAAGACCCCAGACATCTAATGAGCTTCAGAAAAGGCCTACAAGTTAATAGAACCAGGCTCTGCCATGTCAACTGGAAGAATTAACTTTAGAATCAAGTTTTAGTGCAATAAAGAAAATGGTTTCAGGTCTAGAGATGGTCACACAGCCCCAGTGCCCCAGGGGGAGCCAGCCGAGATGATGCCTGGGCAAAAGGGGATGTATCTCAGCCCCCAGAAGACTCCTGATGGAGGTCACCTCCCGGCTCTCGCTGCTCCCCAGGACAGCGGGAGCAATCAGGCTTCTGAGCAAGCCCCTAGAAATGTGACACCGAGAGGAGCATTTCTATCTTCAGATCAGGTAAAGTTCCTGCTGCAGGAGTGTCCCGAAGGCAACCAGGTCACCTCACCCAGCTCAAGCCCTGCCAAGGTCCCTCCCGTTCCAGACACCGAGATGGCAGGTTGTCCTTGCGTGCTGCAAGGCTTTCCATTCCTGTCACTTGTCTTGACACCGAGGACTTTGCAGTCTATGCCCTGGAAACCTCATCACCTTGCTGTGGTGGACTCCGATTTGATAAGCTCCCCGTTTGCGACGGAGACCCACGCCCAAGGTCGCCCGCAGACACCTGGGTGCTAACTCCCCCTCCGCCTTCCTCGCCCCTATTCGTCAGCAACGCCTTCTGCACATCCATTCTGCACTCAGCGCCTGAGCTTTCCCGAGGCAGGGAGCTGGGAGAGGGTCCGGAATCGTGCTCCGCCTTGGGCCGTAAGCAGGCTGTGACCCTGCTGCCTGTTGGGAGCTGGGTGTCGTGTTGGCAAGAGGCGACTGCATCCTCTTTGACCATGACCTGTCTCGCAGGCTGAGCGTTTGCCTGTAAACAAACCCCCACAGGTCATCTTCTTCCCGGGAGCCAGCCGGTGGGACCCTGCTGGTGTGGGGATGAGGATCGAGCACGACGGGGTGGTGAAGAAGCGCAGGGGCTGCGGGGCGCTGGGACTGCCTTGCACCCCAGCGTCGCAGGGCCACGGCGCTGGGACAGATGCGCCCCGCGTGGCGGTGGCATCTGCAGGGATGAGCATCCTCGTTCCCACGCTGCGCTCATCGCCGGAGGCAGCAGAGCTCCTGCGGGCCCAGGAACAAGCCCGCAAGGAGAGAAGCGACACAGAGGAGCTGCAGGCCTGCAGTGTGGGTAGAGCAGTGGCGGGGGGACACCGGCACGGAGCCATTCAGCCCCCGGCACGCTCCCTCAGCCCCTGCGCCGGCACTGGGGCACGCCAGCCCGGCGCCTCTCCTGGAGCCTACTTTTATGTTTTTTCCCCCCAAATATATTCAAATGCGTTGTTATGAAGTACAATTATGAAAATGTATTCTCCCCCCAAAGCTCTGAAGCATGGAAAAGAAGCTGTTAAATGCCGAAATATTTACTTTGCTTTTTCAGATTAGGAGCCGGCAGTGAGCAGCATTCAGCTTTATTAAAGCGAGAGCGCTCTTACATATGGTCTCGGCTAAAAGGCAAACTCCCTTCCTGCTCTGTCCCACACAATAAGATCCAATTAGTGAGAAATATCACTCAAACACTAGCTGTTCTTTGTTTATAAACAAACAATATATCACTGCTGATAAGAATTTAAAAACAAATAAACAGTGGTTGCTATTTGCATAAGACCTACAAATTAAGTGCGCTGTGTGCAATCCTAAAAGAGGCACAAATTGATCAAAATTTCCTTTCAGAGCGGTGCAGACGTTAAGACTAACGTTGCTGAAGCAAGCGGCTGGATGAAAAGGGCTTTCTTAAAACCAGCGTGGGTTTTGCTTTCCTCTGGCAGACACTGGCTTCTTCTTTACCCCGAATCCTCACAGTTCATTTTTTAAACCTCTTGAGCAACTTATCTTTCAGTATCTCTCATTGGAGACTCTCATACATCATGGCTAATTCTAGGTTGCCACCACCCAGAAAGGATTTTGCAGCTCAAGCCTGGTGTTACGGTCTGGTGAATGGCATGAAGAGAATGGCCAAGTCTTGGGTGGCATTTATCATATATAAGAGAGTTTGCTTAAAAAAAAAAAAGAACAGGGTTTGGATGGATGAAGCTGAGTCAAGGGCCCACAAGACTACAAAATCCTATGAGGAGAAAGGAAACCTGGCGTTTTCTTCTTCACCCACAGACTGGGAAGCAGTGGGGGCCCTCTGTGAGGGGCCGTAGGAGACACGAGCCATGCTGCGAGCGTGCTCAGAGAGCCCTGAGTGAGGGACTCCTGCAGCGACGTGCAAAACGACGCAGAAGATGTACCAGAAAGAAGGAGGTGACTTTTTCTGGTGGTATGGGCATCACACGGGTCTGAATCCTACCAGTAAACCTGGACTGAGACAGTGCTGGGATAGAAGGAATGGGAAAGAGCAAGAGACAGCTGGAGTCGGCAAGATGATAGAAGGTGAAACCCCGGACTCTCCCCAGGCTACCTCACGGTCTCTAGTAATTCCCAGACTAAAGCATTTAGGCTCCTGGTGGTTTGGGATTTTTCCCCTCCTCAAATAGACTTGGCAAACAAGGTTTTACACCATCTTCCCAACACCATTTCACTGGAAACAGGCCTTTCTGCAGGAAGACATTATCTCCATTTAAGCTTTCTTTGGAAGAAAGAAAGAAACATTTTGGTTGCCTGGCTGAAATGGAGGGTGTTGATTTTGATATCTCATGATCACTTTTAACATCAAAACATTTGCCAAACTGAATTCAGAAAGGCGCAGGAAGCAAACTTCACGGGATTCCCACCTGCCCATCTATAAAGTCACAAGGAAAAGACCCCAGGCTCCTATAGCTGGGAGAAGGAAGACTTATCATTGCAGAGAAGGTGTTTTAGCTTCATGCTTAAGGACAGCTACCTTCAGCTTGCTGCTCCATCGCTGACCTGCTACAGGGCCTTCGCAGCATCCCTTCAGCCCCGCGCACCATCCAAGCTTGTCTCCACATCCATGGCCGGGGCTGTTCCTGGCGCTTGGGCACCCAGTCCGGGTTGGCCACCCCGTGCCTGAGCACAGGCGCTGGGATCCACCTCACACCCACTGAAACAAAGAGATTTGTCCCATTGGATCTGGGGCACATGTTGTAGCTCATAGGCAGAGGCACCTCTTTTTCCCAGGTGAGCCACTGCCTCTGAAATAGCTGCTGGCACATCAGAGAGGACGAGGAGCAGCTGCGGAGGGGTGGGCAGGGGAGAGGCTGAAACCACTGAGATAAACCCACCTGGAGGGAAAAAAAAAAGGGAAAAAGTCACCAAGCTGAAAGGCAGGCAGAGTACAGCAAAAGCAAGTTATCAGGAGATTTTAAAATACAAAGCAAGAGCCAGCCCAGAAGGAACGTACAGAGAATGCATGAAAATCTCTTCTCCTCCTCTGACAAAGAGCATTTTCTGCAACCTCAGTTCCAGCGCGTCGTGCCTGCACGTTCCCTCCCTTGTGCCCGGGGGGAGGGAGGCAGAGGGCTGCAGGCATGCCAGCTACTGATGTCTTTTCCAAAGGCACCACAAGCTTTCTTTGCCGCTTAAAACCCCAAATCAAATTTCATAGGTTCGCCCATCGCATCCTCAGTCAAAGGGAAAACAAAACCGGCCCCCCCAGAGGGACCCGACCTGCAGCCCCGGCCCCCCCAGACCGGCACCTCTCCGTGCCCCCTCCCGCTTGGGGCTTTCCTGGGTTGCCCACAGCAAGGTTTGCTCCTGGAGACAGCTGGGATTCAGCCCCACCAGGGGCCGTGCCGGCTCTCGCAGCCTGGCAGGGGTGGGCCTGATCCCCACTGCCACAGCCTGGGGTGAGGCCACAGCAGGTGGCGTGATTTGTGTCCAGAAGGTCAAAGCTTGCCCTCTAACCTCGCCGTGAGCATCAGCCAGCTCATCCCCAGTGAGAAGACCAAAACTCTTCATTTCTAGCTATTTTTCCACCTCCAAGGGCGCTGGGCGACCAGCGCAACCTTTGGCGAGACGTCAGAGCGGGTATGAGGCCAAACAGAGCTTGGTGAAAGCCTCTTAAGCAGCCTGTTTTTCCCTGAGCTATCCATGCATCCTAAATGGTAAATAATTCTGTCCTTATGTCGAGCTGCCAGGAGAGAGGGAGGATTTCTGGGCTATTCGCTTATTCAACACCTTGTGAGATGGTCCTGGTGCCTTGCTGAGAGCTGACTTCTCTGTGGGAGCCCGGCTGACACACCTTTCCTTGGCAGGCTGACTTTGCAGCTTGAACTATCTCAGTCACGTCCTCCAACTGGGGTATTTTTTGCTTCAAAGTTTGAGGTTAAACAGATAAAGATAACACGGAGACTTTTGGGTCTGAAAGCCGAGAGATTTGTTGAGCTGGGGAAAGTCTCATAATAAGATTTTGGAGCGCCGCAGCTCAGCCAGCTCAGCCCAGGCACTGCAAGTGCATTTTCCGGTTGTTCTCAGTGTGAGCAAGTGCCAATGAGCAAATCTGAGGAAAATGAGATTGTTAATTACAGATTACTGTTGCAAAGCTTTGAGACTTGCAAACTCCAGCAGGTATTGATGGAGCATGCGATTTTAGGGGTTCTCTAAGGGCTCTCTAGCCAGGTTTTCTCACCTGTTTGATCGCTCCCTGGCACCCGTGCTCGTGCTGGGGTCCCAACACCTACCTGGCTCTCCTGCACCTAATTGTGATGCTTCCACTTCCCATCTCACCTCTGTGTAGGAAAACCCTAACTCCACTCCTCGAGGCAAGTCATAACTCTATGTATTTCATTCTAAGCAGCACTGTTGAGTTGATAACGGTCCTACTCCATCTCTTCGGTGCTTAACTTGCAGCATCTAATGCTCTTAAAATTCCCCTAAAGCCACTCACAGGCATGGAGCTGATGCCACCTTCCCATTGTCTGACCATAACGAAGACTTAAAAGCTGCTGCTCTGTAACATTTCAGTGAAAAAACAACATTTTTAATAGCAATATGATAAGGCTTCCAGGTTTCAAAGGCGGGAGAGGTGAATGATTTCTTTTCCTAAAGAATTAAACCCAATGAAAATGCAATATTTCCTTCAGAAGCAAGAGCTCCCTCTTAGCCAGGAGAAGAGCAGAGAGTGACATGTGCTCCGAAGTACCCACCAGTGATCAGACCTGCCGAAAGGCAGGACACTAACGGCACTTCTGCAAAGTGGGTTTTCACTTAATCCCGCTGTATCTACAGCAGCTCTGGAGATTCTCCCACTGGAAGCACGGAGAGACAGGCAACGCAGAGGTGGTGCGACTCACTTCTGTTTGCCAGAATGCCGTTCCTGTAAACGGCAAATCCCAGTTAGCAGAAGTTATGAATTTCTAAAAGCCAAGGCACAGGCTAGGAGGGGAAGCAGTGCAAATTCCTAATGGCTATTTTGAATTACTGCTCCCCGTGTTTACACTGGAGGTGCTCACAGGGAGGAGCTGCCCAGAAGGAATGTGGGAGCAGTGATTTTGTTCCCAGTGCATCCGTAGGGCTGACAGCATCGCACCGCGTGCGCCGGCCGGCTCTCACCCCCTCCCTTCGGCTGCATTTCTCTGCGGGATGCTCGCCCAGAGAAACGGGACAGCTGTGGGTGACCCCAGCCTGTGCCGGGGCACCGCAGAGCAAGTGGTGCCCCCAGAGCCTGTGCTCAAGGCTTTGGTTTTCTGTGTGCGGGTGAGCAGTGCCAGGCGGAAAGACGGGAGGACCCAAGTGCTGTGTTCACACTCACCATGGCTGAGCAGAAGTGGCAGAAGTCTCCTGGACCTCGTCTCCCCATCTCAGGAGCTGCTCCCACGGGGACGGACGCCCTCCGAGCGGCTGTAAGGGAGACCAAGTTCTGGCACAGATGCACGGCTCGGATGACCTGGGCAGAAGCACAGATTTTCATGCTCATTTGCAGACTGTTGCTGAGTGTTGTGCTAGCTGGTTGCCCGGTCTCTGCGGTTTCTGCCAGAATACAGCAAAAGGCTGTTGCTGGGCAGGAACCTCAGCACTGAGCATCCTCCCAGCTGGGCAGAGAAGGGCTGAGAAAGCAGAGGGGACGCAGGAGGTGTCTGACTGCGGGGCCCGGGGGCGCAAAGGCAGGCGCTCAGAGACCACAAACACAGCATAAGGACCTGGATGGGGTGGAAGGTTTGATACGATATGAACTACCCGACAGCCTCCAGCAGCGACGTTTCAGTTTGCACATCAAATAGGCAGCAAGCCCAAAGTGAAAGGTGCCTGGGTCCCCTCCCAGCGCCCTGCAGCCGCTGCTGCGGAAAGCCTGCGCTTTCTGTGCACTTCGCTGAGCGAAGTCGCCGGAGGAGACCCCACCAGGGGTAGCATCACCAGGATGGGTGATGCTACAGAGCTTGGGCGTCTGGACGAGGCAGGGGCCACCGTGCAGGGCTGCTGCACGTGCTGATAAACCTGCACACGCTGAACTGATAAGGACAAAACCTGTTGCCTGTGAGCCAGAGTTACATCTGCAGGCTGTGATGGATGTAAAGCGTTTAAGTCAGAACACAGCAGCCGCAGAATAGCAAGCCAGCCGAGCACTCTTCAATCCACTTTATTGATTTATTCCCTTCACTCCCGTCCCTAATGCTCCTCTCAGCTCTATGTGGCTCAATGCAGCACAAATTAACAGAGCCCACAAAAGCCCTCTGAAGCCATTCCCCTGATTAACAGGTCTGTAGTGCTGAAAGATATCTTCATTTTAATAACCTGGCACTAAATGGATTACAGCCATGGAACTGAATTCACGTCATTCCCCAAAGGGAGAAATGGCACATATTTTTATATGCTGTAGGAATTGCCAAAGATTGGGACAAATGACTCAAATAAGAATCGAAAAGGGGAAAGAGGAAAGTTAGGGAGGGAAGGACAAACCTGCAGGGCCTCACTGAAGGCTCAGCTGGTGCCGGGTGGTGCCGGCGGTGGTGAGCGACGGGCCAGCTCTGATGCGGGCGAGCGCACCCTGCCCGCGGCACTGCCTGGCCCTCTGGGCTCCGCGCGTCCGCGTCCCGCTGCGGGGCTGCTCAGGGACCGCAGCCGCCCGCAGCCTGGCTCCCGGCTCGACCTGTCCCTCTTTCTGGAGCAAACGCAGGGCAGCGACGCACACGTCTCTTGGTGCAGCCCCAGGACCTACACGGCTTCTTTCTGCAGCGCCGTTGGAGTTTGCTTTTTCCCTCTGGCCGTGGCAAAGCTGCCACTGCTGGAGGGAGCCTCGGGGCACTTGCGTTTAACCTGAAGTACCTCCGAGCAGCAAGCACGAGCCCTGCCCGCAGACAGCCCAGCTCCCACCCACAGACCCATCCATCGCCTTGACACCTCGAGTGCGAGCCGGGCTGTGAGCAGAGCAAAAGCGGGGGGCCGCAGTATGAGGCAGTAAGCAAGGGTCCGGTTCCCAGGTCATCACGAAGCTCCATTTTCAGTCTTCCGTCAGGACTGAAAACACAAGAAATGCCAGGATCTGTTCACGATGAAAACTCTCCCTGCACAGAAGGTCTGGGCATTATTCAGAGACCTGGAAGCTGGGCTTAGACCACTTACTGGCCTGCCAAGCACTTGACCCTGGGATTTAATGGCTTATTGGGCCTGGCTGAGCCTCTCACATCTCTCCAGGAATATGCACAGGCTGTTTTGTGCTTCGGAGGAATGATGAGGATAGAGAGTGACTCTTCCTCCCAGCTGGCAGCTGAGACTGGGGCGGCCCCACTGGCCAGGTTTGCTGCTGCCGTTCTCTCCTCCATGGCCACATCGTCACCCCAGGTAGCCTACGGCCAACGGAAGGGGAGGGAAAGCTCCGGAGCCAGCTAGCAAAATAAAGACAGACACATTATAAGGTGTTTATGCTTTTGCAAAATTAAAGTCTTGAAGGCAAGACAGGTTTACATTGGCAAAGAATTAATGGTTTGATGTAGCACAAGGGGACAGCAAGAGCAGAGAGAGGGGCCATCTATCAGCATGCACTGATGGCATAAAGGAAAGATGCAGGCATAAATCAGGTCTTGCGCAGGAAATAAGCAGGATGGATGACAGGCAGTAGCTGGTGATCCGTAATTCCCACAGCACGCCAGAAGGTGCAGAAAATGCGGCTGGGTGCTTCTAGATCTCATTTCAGCAAGTGCTTAGCGGGTATCTCCGGGCTGGATGAAATCGTCCCTGCACTTGGAGGCCACCAGGTCCCAAGGACAGGGGCAGCGGGGCAGCTCTGTGCGTACCCACACGCCCTGCAAGGATGCTGGGAGACCCATCCGAGGCAGAGGGACCCGGGTGCTTCACTCCCGCTCTCTGGAGGCATCCGTGCCCAGGTACTGTCTCCACATCCCCGAAGGCAGCAAGCCCAAACTGAAGTGTCCCCAAGCACAGGAGGTTTATCTTCCCCTGGATGGTGACTGAAGCAGATCAGGGGATGCTCAGGCTAATGCTGCTGTGAACGGACCCTTCTGCAAAGGACCTTCACAGCATGGGCGGGCCCTGGGCTCACGCTGGTGCCAACACATCAGTCCTGGTGTCTTTGCATCGCTTCCCCCCCCGCTGTGTTGTTGGAGGGTACCTTCCTCGCTCAGGCACTGCTCTGGAAATGTGGGCACTCTCCTAAGGGAGATGAAACAGAAACCAGGCTCCTCCATGGGCTTAGACTTGTCTCTAGTTGCAGCTCCCCGGTTTTAAGATTTTGGGCCCAGTTTTATCTGGTTATTCTCCAGACCTCCCCAGAGCAGTCTCCTGTGCTGCTCTACACTTCAAAGGGAAATGAGACCTTACACATTTAATTGAAGCCAATTTCCTCCCTGTTGTCGGGTTAGTGAGGGGGGATTAATGGGGGCCAAGGCTCAGTCCTCTGGAGACACCCAAACATTTCAACACACGGGGCAACCCTGGAAGGGTGGAAAACATGCGATGGGGAGCTGGAGGTGACCGGGGCTGATCAGGAGCAGCTGAGATACATAAATCTCTCAAACCATCAAGACCTGCTACCCCCCAACCCCCCGCCGGCTTTATTTAAACTGTGTTTTTTTTGAATGAAACCTGAAACAATTAAACTCTCTTTCATCAGATGTCCTGCCTTCAATTTACCTCCTGCTTAGTAATATCACAGGGAAAGGAAGGATGCGGGAGACTCCTGCAGCCTTGCACGGGGCTGGCTGGGACGTGGCGCAGCTCGGAGACAAGGCAGCCGAGTCCCACTGCCCTGGTCATCCCTGCAGCCTCCATCACCTTTGGCAGCAGCCCTCGCCTGTGGGTCACCTCACAGCTCTGGAGGGAAACTGGCTGCTGGGGAGAAAGCTGGGGAGGCAGCCTGGAAATGGGGGTGGTCTTCGTGCAACGTGAGCCTGGTGCAGCAAGGCGGGAAGCAAGGCTGCTTGGAAAGCACAGGGCATTTACAGGGCGGGAGACACCAGCGGAGGGGTGATGGCTGGGGATACTGGTCATGCTCACAGGTACAGACATGGGTCCGGCTCCCGTGCAGCTTCTCAGTCCATGTTAAGACCATGCTCACAGGGGCCAGAGCAGGATACCATCCCCCCCGCTCAGGTCCCTCAGACACTGTCCCACCATCTCCATGCCTGGGTGCTTGCCTGTGCCATTCCCAGAGGATGAAGAAGGGCTTTTGCAGGGAGGGATGAGGGTGTCAGTGTGATGCTGTGACACGAGGGGAGCTCGAGCCCTCTCCCCATCCGTCGGGCCAAGGCCCCCGCTGCTCCCGGGAGGATGGGGAACACCACAGCTGTGTGAAGCTCTTGCAGTGCTCAACCCTTCCCCAACGGCGATAAAGCAGAGCCATGATAGATTATACGTTGGCCAGAAAAGCTGTGAGGCGGGGGTTTGTTTGGACAGTTTTAGGGTTGCTTTGAGGCTCCCCGAGAGCCAGCTGCAGTCAACAACCCACGAGTGCAGCCCCTGCAGGGACTGGCCTCTTCTCCCGGAGGTCCTACCCCTGGGGGCCGCAGCATTGAAGCCTCCCTCTTGGCCGGAGAGGAATTTCTGCTGGGTTTTTCCCCACCTACCGACCCACCCCAGCCCTGCTGCGCCCTTGCTGACAAGCACCGGGATGCAGCTGGTCCAAACCACCGTCCCTGGTCCTCATCCCTGCCTTGCCCAAATGAGGGAGAAGAAATCAGCTGGAGCTGTGGCAGATTTAGCATTACTCTAAAGGATTTAGGATCCCACAGGATCATCTGCCTGCCGTCGCACAGGCAGCGAGCCCTGCTCTTGAGCAGTCACCCCAAACCCTGGGGGAGACGCGGAGCCATTGCCAAACCAGCCCGGGGGTTTGGCAAAGGGGGTTGGATTCTGCTCCCCAAGAAAAGCACCCCCAGGCTTTTACTCTGCTGTGCACCCTGAGCCTAAACCCACCCCCTGCTGTGAGGCTGAAGCCCACAAACATTAACCCTCCAGCTATAAAACATGACTCGGTGTTTAACAACCACACAGCGAACCACAGTGATCCTAAAAATGGCACCGAAATCCCCAAGCCAAGGACTGCAACTGGTATTAATTAGTTCCTCCTCTGACAACTTTTTCTGGTGCCACCAGGCGGTAACGTGTATCTCAGCGATGTCACCAGGAGCTGGCTGTCCCCTAATGCCACCTGCCTTGGCCGGCTGCTGTTAAGCCACTCGTGGGTGGAAAAGAAACCTCTGTGTGTTGGGGCATGATGCATCTGCAGGGAGCGGCGGCGGAGCGTGGATCCTCCCTGGAGTATTGCATGGCGATGGTGGGCACTTGTTTCAAAGGACAGAGATCTTATGCTGCCCCCAAAGGCAAATTTTCTCCAATGGCCTTTGGAGGACAAGGGTTTTGCACGAGCACCGTGCGACAGTGGTGCAAAGCGGAGAGCCTTGGGAGTGCCTGCCTCGACTGCCTGCTCCGCTGATGGAGCGGTGTCCTGAGTGCGGCTGTCCGCAGAGCAGGTATCCAGGGGGCACCTGGGCTCTGGGGACACCGGGGGGACCTGGGCGATGGCAGGCTCTCCCCTTGGGAAACCCTGGTGCCCAGGCAGGGGAGGGAGGAGGAGCCTGGAAGTGGGGAAGGGCAGAAATGACCTCAGCAATAAACACTCCATGATAAAGCTTCTTTCTGGGCTTTTCAGCAGCGCTTATTGCCCACAGGAGAGTTGGGCTGCATAGAGCGCTTTTCATACGCCACATCCTGCCCGTCCTCTTGCCCGCCCCGGCTCCGCCGCTACCCCTCCATCTCTCATCAGGCGGGTGGTCCTGGCTTTATTTTTTCAGGGTGGAAGAAAGCGAGAAACCTTTGATGCCAGGAAGTGATGGAGAATATTTTCTGCTCCTGAAATAAAAGATAAAATTTTCCAAGTGTCTCCTCTTCTCCTGCAGCCCCACCGCCTCCCCCATCCCTCGCCTCCCCAGTCCCCCTGTCTCCCCCTGCTCTCTGCTCCCCGACCAGGTGAACTCCTCGGCAGAACCGGTTGTCTTCTTTTCAACACCTCGTTTTTTCCCCCTCACTCCCGGCACGCAGGGAGCGACTCTTCCTGTTTACACACCTCTGGCTCTGGGGCGGGAGGCGGAACAAAAACAGCTTTCATTCAGTGGAGGGGACCGCGGGAGCTGGAGCAGCCCCGGCCGCAGCATCCACCACGTCACCTCTCCCGTCCACCTCCCCATCGCCTGCCTCCCTGGGACGGCCCAGCTGCTCCTCCCTGGGGACCCCCGCACTCCCCCTGTGCCGGGGTCCGGCTTCTTTCCCCTCGCCTGGGGGGTGTGCCCAGTCTGGCCGATACCTCGAGGCAGCTCCTGGATGTGCCCGTGGCCGCAGACGCCTTCCCGGGCAGCACAGCTGCGCACAGGCTCCCGTCCCTGTTATCACCCGGCGGCATGGGTGGCAAACCTGAGTTTTACTGACAACAGATAAGGACCCGTCTTGAGGAGTGCAGGCTGCTGGCAGCCACCGGCTGACCTCTGCGAGCTGCTTTCGCTGTAATTTATAAAAGGCCGGGCCCGTCCCAGCTCTGCCTGCGCACACCAGGGAAGGGGGAACAACCCTGCTCCTCTGCAGCTGCAGTGTATCACAGCTTTTAATTGGAAAGAGAAAACTCTCCCACCCCTCTCCTTGTGTAATGGGATTGTCTCCATCCGAAGGTTTTGCCTCAGGGCTGTGCTCCAGGGAGTTTCACAACTGCTTCGTGTTTGCGAAGGCATCGGGATGGAGCCTCCCCGGCACCCACAGACCTGGCGTGTCCGTGCGTGCATGTGGGGACATGGCCCACGCCGGACCCTGGGTCTTCTGCTGGTCCTGTGCCCAGGAATGAGTCCTTCTCCAGGCCCTTGGTGTCTTCTGAGCCCCAGCTGAGCATTGCACGGCCTCGCGCCGGGGCGGAGCAGGGGTGATTGACGGGGCTGACTTGCTCCACCAGACAAAAACCCAGGCCCTGGATGCTGCCAGGTGCCTCACTGCAGGGCACAGCGTCAGTGCCGAGGACCTGGAGACCGACAGCCCCCATAGACACCTTCCCGTGCAAGAAACGTCACCGGGAGCGGCGGGTGGGCACGGGAGCACAGAGCCACCCAGAGCAGGCAGGGTGTGCCGCGCTGGAGGAGGAGGGAGTGGGATGGAGCAGACCTGAGGAACGACGCCAAACCGCTGCTGGCGCCGACCAAGGGCAGGAATGACCTGACACCACCCTGGCTCTGCTGCCGGACGATGAGCATCGCTCCTCCACCCTGCTCCGCGGGGCCACGCAGCGGGGAGCGGGCTGGTTCTGTTAGGGCTGCTGGCTGATGCTCTTTATTCATATATCATCAAAGTCACATCTCCTCAGCTGTGACAGGAAACATACAGATCAGGCAAAGAAGTAAAGTTTGCTGAGCAGGGCGGGATTTTCGTGCTACTTGGGGGACTGTGTCCTACTTTCTGGTGTTTCTTTTTCCTCCCTGACAATACTCCAAGGGCAAAGCCTCCGAGGACGCTCAGCCCTTGACCTTCTTAGGCAGGCAGAGCTTGCTCAGACGCAGCCTCCCCGACGGACCCTGGGCTGGCGTCTGAATTGAAGATGTTGATTGCACTCAGATTCTAATTTACTCGACTTGCTACTAGGAAGTCATCAGAAAAGATGTTTTAAAATCATTCAGGGAAAACTCAGAGCATAAAATTTTAATTGCCACCTTGTGAAATAAGGTTCTCCCAGGCTGGCCAAGTCTGACTGCTCTGCCAGGCGTGGATGGGGATGTGCTCCTCAAGGGCTCTGCTGCTGCTGGCAGCAGTGGGCGGACAGGAGAACGGCGGTGGCGGACGATCGGCTGCTGTAGGTGCTGTATGACTTTGATCCCTACAAGCAGTTTAGGGAAAACATTTTGCCTCTGACATCAGCAGTGGGCCTGGGTGGGGCACTCGTCTCCCATCACAGCTCAGACTTTCACCCCTATAACAAACCCCTTCTGATATTTACAACAGATGCCGTCTTCACCTCTGGAGCTTGATTTAATTATTCATAGTAACCTGTTTAACAGAATAATTCTGCTTGGTTTCAGGCTGAAAACTGCCTATGAAGAACCTTCAATTTTGGTGATTGAATTCAAAACACAGAAGAAAAAATATCTGGGCCGGTGGCTGGTCCCTGAGCAGTGTGAATATGGAACGCAGGCTGCAGCGGCCAGCCTCGGGGGCCGGCTGTGCCTGGGCACAGACACCAGCCATGGGGCACTGCTTCTGCCCCACGGCTGGGGGGCTCATGCCAGGGTCTGCCTGCCCCCCTGTGCACTGGCATCTCCCTTCGGGGGCTTTGCGTGGTGACCTGCGTGGGTTGCCGTGCTCTCCTCTCAGGGCAGTCCATGCTTTGAAAGCATTTTTTCCCCACGTTGCCCCCTTTTTTATAATGAAATCAAATGCTATCTGCAAGCATGCTCTTATATTTGTGGGTAAAGCCTGACATTCGTTTTAGATTATCTAAGGCAGGGATGTCGGGCAGGCTCCCAGCAAGGTTTCAGAAAGGGGAATTAGCCCGGTCCCTGCCCAACATCGGTTCAGGCCCTGCCAATAGATGCTTCTGATCTGGGGCGCTGCCAGCTCCGTCCCACGCCAGGATACCCTCTCTGTGCAAAGAGGGTCCTCTCGCTCCTTCGGCGGGCGGATAGCTTTGTGGTTTGGGTGAGCAAAATCTCCATCCTCTGCCCGTACACCTTCCCGCATTTGGAACTAATTCCTCCGGCAGCTGTTACAAGCAACTGACTTCAGAAGCCAGGCTGAACAGGGGATAATTATTTCTGTTGCAGCCAAAAATATGTTAGACCTTTGGTTTGGCTTTGAGTATTCTTATTAAGCATCACAAAACTGAGGATATTGGAAAAAACAACGCAAAGCCAACTCGACTGTTGCGCAGCCCGTGCCCGTGCAGCACGGCAGCACCCCCTGCCCGGCCGTGGGCAGCACGGCCCTGCTGCTGCGGCTGCCTGCACCGCCGGGGCCCCCTGCCCACAGGCACAGCCGGCCTCCCGGCCCCAGAGCCTCGAGTCACCTGCTGCTGGGCCACCAGCATGAGGGAGCTTTCGTAATACATATGTGCGCCCCTAAAATATATATATTGTGTGGGCAAGTGTAAGAGGGAAAAAGGAATTCATTTTACATGTTTCTCACGGGGACCCCCTGCACTGTTAGCTCCTGGTGCTGAAGGAAACATACCTGGGAGCTTCCCAAGCTCCCTTGTCCATCTGTTTGCTAACGAGCGTGCTAATATTGCTGCTTGCCTGTGGCAGCAATGACGTACCTAGCAAGCCGACCTGCAGTGAAAAGTCTGTACTTCTCTCCCTCCCTCTAAACCCACCGAAATCTCAAATGACGTCTGTGGAAGGGATGAGAGAGGTCCCTGCCTCGATCCCTTTCCCCTTCCCCTGGGCAGGCAGACTGAATATGGTGCCCCCACTTGGCATATATCCTCTTGAACATGTAATTCCATAAGCTCTTCAACTTTTCCCGCTGGCTCCCTGAACACACACAATAGGATGATAAAAATCCTTACAAACGTGCATTCTCTCCAGAGCCACTTGTCTTTTTCTGCAAACAAAAGGACACCGCTGGTTTGAAAGGCAGGGAGCAGAACTGAGCGGGACCCCATTAGGAATCCCCAACGGTGAATAGAGTATTGCCAGTCCACAGGCAAAAAACACATTAGCTCCTCTGTGCCAGCAAGGAGCTACCGAGGTCTTGATAGGTTATTCCAGCTCTCTGCCTTCGTATTTATACCACGCTCCTCTGAGCACCGGCGCGGTGTCCCAGATGAGAGGCCATTTACGTTTGAAATGCTACCAGCTCCCTAAATCCTGGGGCAGGGGCACGTACCTGCCTCTCTGAGCTCTTAATATCTATTCCTGGCAAAGCAATCCCTTTCTCCTTGTCCTTCCCAAGATGCCTCCCAGCTACCAAAAGGGTGACAAAGCCATAGATTTCTCTTGCCTCCGTTTGACCCAATAGTGACAATGTCTTCTTCCAGGGCAGCAGCAGCAAAGGGAATTAAAGCTCAACAATATCTCCTTGTCACGGAGCCTTCAATCTACTGTGCAAATAACCCCAGTGTGTGGCTTGCTTGGCCTCATCTGCTTGGAATTAATACTAATTCCAAAACGAAAGTAGATTGCCATCCACTTTGCTACTCACACGGACCCGGATTGGGCTATCAATCTCCATCTGAAATAAAGCACCTCGCAGCCTGGCGTCCCCGTGCAGAGGCACCAAGTGAAAACCTGAGGTGCATTTTCTGGGTAAGTCTTGCTTTGTTTGTTCCAAAGTCCTGGCCAAGAGCATGTGCCTGCTGATGGCAGGAAGGGGCGGTGCGTAAGGAATTTCTTTTTTCAACTTAAAATGCAGAGATGTTCATGGGAAATACCTGCAAAACCATTAGAGAGTCCTGAGCACCCGAAGACAGACAGGGAAGAGAGAAGAGCTGCTCGTCTGTGCAAGGGTGGTCCAGGACTTGGAGAGGAGCCGTGTGCCGTCTCTTGACAAATTATTCCACACTTACAAAATAATTTCTGCATGAAGACAGGAACCTAACCCTGACCAGGTGGAGAAAGAGACACTACATGGTCAAAGCTCTGGGCGGTACGGGTTTGGCCTCAGTGGGGGGCAAGGGGGGTTTCTGGGTGGGGAGAGAGGGTGGCTGGGGGAGGGAGGTGGCCAGATCTCCAGGGACCCCAGCGGCAATCCTATGAGGTTATTCTGATACATGGGATTAGGAGCAACCCAAGTCCTTCCCCAGGCCCCCCACGCCAGCTGGAAGGTTAAAACGGCTCAGAGCCACCTTTCCCTCCTTTCCTGAGAGCCTGCACTGACCTCAGCTTGTTCAGACCCAAAAGCACAGCCCAGAATCAGCTAAAACACACCGGGGTCTGTGTTTGAAACAAACTCACATAAATCCACACCAGATAACTTGTGAAAAACCTTCTAAATCCCCTCTCTTCCCCCATACAATTTTCAGTGCATCTTAGTTAGTCGGTGATGGGTGCTGAGAAAAAAGCTCAGGCTGGCAGGCTGGAGGCAGACCGTCACCAGCAAAGGCACGGCCTCGCTCCTCTCCCAGATAAACAACACAAGTTTGCGACTGGAAATCATAAAATTACTCTGCCTTTCCCCTCATCCTTCCTCTGAGTGAGCTCCCGGCCTTATACAATTATTTATCTGCTGGTAAGAGGCAAATCAAATATCATTAAGGCGAGCCGAGCAGCTAAGAGCCGGATGCCGGCTGTCAGAACTGCACTTTGCAGAGCGATTCAAACCGGCGGCCACGCGCTCTGCTTTCCCTCAGATACGCCGGTCGCCCTGCGAGCATCCCTGAGTATCTTCTAACCAACATATCAATTAAGTTACACTTTGGCTCGTGTGTGAGCGCGCCCGGGACTGTATTGATCCTCAGCCACTGCAGTGTGCAGAGTCTATAATGGCCTCAGATGAGACATCCCAGCCAGGGAAGCAGGATCTTCAAGCATCTGATGGATCAATAGCTTTCATAAACCAGACTGAAAAATAGGGGAGAGTAATAATGGTAACAGAAATGCTGGGCTACACTTACAGAAGAAAAACAATTTGAAGAGGACCAAATAGCAACATTGATCATGCCACTATTTTCCCATTTTTATCTTTCTTTGTGAAAGTATTCGGCTAACTCCAGACAATACAAACCCTTATTTAAGCTGCAGCGCAGTTAGAGGCTGTGCATTGTGTTGCTGCTCTTTACTTTTCGAGTGTGCTTATGCTATTTAGCGATAACCCTTGTTTTAATTAGGTAAATTCCTTGGGCAATCCCCCTCTCCCCCTTCCCCTGTGTGGCCAAACCCTTGTCTTGGGAAGGAGAAGCGTGTGTCTCATACACACGGTGAGTCCATGAGAAAAGGGGCAGAGACAATTCCCTCTTGTGTTACAACATTTGCGGCAAAGGGACTGGATGCTGCTTGCTGAGCAAACCCAGGACCCAGCCCCGAAAACATCCCCTGCATCAGCAGTGGGACTCATTGCAGAGCAGTTTTAATACCATGCAAGCTTTGCCCTGGAGAAGGAGTCCGGACACCAGCATGTGCCGGGATGCCTGAGGACATGTGGCACCACTGATGCTCCTTTTGGGCTGCAAAAGCAAAAACAAGTGGAGGGAAGGTGGATGTGTGGGGGGGATGCTGCTGTCGGGGCTCTGCTGCTCATCACTGTACTTCAGAACAGCCTCAGACTGTGCTGCCGTGCCCTCGCTATGAGAACGGGTTGGCAGAGCTGGTTTTTTTTCTGGCTTAACAGCATAGCTGTCTGTACGGAGGCGAAGGTGCGCTCGAGCACATTGAGACATCCTCGCCATTGGGCTGGGAGGGCAAAGGGCAGGCAGAACTGCTTCGGTGGTACCTGCGTCTCATCAGCCTCTGCCCCAGCAGGCTGGAAGAATGACGTGCGGTGCTTAGGACTAAACCTGTGCTATTCTTGGCGGTACCTGAGCAGATGATATCTCTTGGAATATATCTGACTCCTGTATTTTCTTTCTTCTTTGAGAGATCTGATCTGCAGTTGTTGACAAGTTTTACCGAACAACGTCAGGACTGGGGTTTTCTGCAGAATGCACCAAGCAACGCCTGAAGCCTGGGGCTATAACGGAGTCTTGCAAGGAGTGTCTTAGGCCTGTCAAGGCGTTAATAAAGTTTATTGAGTCTTTGAGCCGTCAGTGTCTGTCTGATCCTTCATCAAGGCCTACAACAAAACTGCCAGAGAAAATACATTTGCTCGTCAGAGGCAGGTGGTGAAATAATGCAGGACACCAAGTGCCAGGGCAAGGCTGGCAGTAGAATGGGTAGTGAGGAGGTGGCCTTGTCGAGAGCGGGGTTAAATCCAGGAAATTTTAGATTTAAAAGGAACAATTTGCAGAAACTGCCACGGAAGTTTCTGTAGGGGTAAAAGCAATCAAACCAAAACAGAGCTCTGCGCATCAGGAGAGGTTTATCTGCCATATAAAGAAGAACCACGTCTCGTTATGGTAACCAGCGGATTTGCTCAGTGGAAGTACCAGGGAGATGTCCTGGGACTGCAAAGTGGGTAGAAAGCCCAGGGGAACCTCAGCAAGAGGAGATCTCCTGGGGGTGCCAGACCCAGTCCCCTTCACGACATGGACGGCAATGGGCTGTCTCTACTTACTTATGTTCCAATTAATTTCTCCCCCTGCTCCTGTCATGGCTGAGAACGACGCAGGGAGATAAAACTAGTGACAGATGGAACCAATCTCCCATCGTACCTGAAGCCCCACGTGGTGTTTACTTGGATCTGGGGCTTCGCTCCGGCGTGTCCCGCCGGACGGGTGCGGGGGGCACGCCTGCCCCGGGACACGGCTCCCACCCTCCTGGCGGCGGGCTGGCACCGGCAGAGCTCTCCTGAGCAAATCTCCACCCCGGCCTCCTCGTGACTGCTCTGCTGAGCTGGGGCAGTCCCAGAAGTTCAATCCCTGGAGCTCCACCCAGGCACACACACTTGGGAAACATCTCCTCTTCCCTCCGTCTCTTCAATCCCGTCCAGTCCATAGAGCCACAGGGAAAGAAGTGGCCATTTGTTTGGAGTTGGCTTTGAAAAGGAAAAGGAGCCATCTTCTTGACAGCATCTCCCAGCGCCTGTTACTCCTATGTTGGTCCCTCTGCAGCCTTGGCACAGGGAGCAACCAAATAACAATTTTTCAGAAAACCAGAGTCCAGGAGAGAGCCTGGTTTACAATTATTCTTCAGTTACATAGGTAATTTTAACTGGGATTAGCTGATCCTGTAAAGTAATTGAAGCCAGGAGGTCTGGGGCTGCTGCACTGTTATTATCACCATATGCCATTGGAAAAACAATGGGTGATGGCTGTCTTTTAAAGTGGTTTTCAAAACCCTCTAATTCAGACTTTCCAGGTATGAAGGGAGAGTGAAATCTGACAGGCAGGAAGGAGGGGAGAAGAATGTAGAGAGGAATGAACAGAAAACCAAAATAGATCAAGACGAACAAAAGGGATGGCTGGCGAGCCAAAGAGGAAAGGGCCAGCTGCTTAGGCTGAACCCCTGCACAGAGGCCAGAGGGACGTCTCTTTTCAGCCTGATCCCCATGCACAGTTAATGGCTGTTCCTTCCAGAAGCACAGCACTCAATATTTGTACCTTTAGATGAAGACAGCCGTCCTGCAACTGCGTAATGGAAACCCCTCCTCCCTTCACCATCTAGAGATACTTCGGTATGTTCGCAAGTGCCGCAGCTGCATTTGGGATAACCAGCCCAGCTGGCAGCCTCAGCCTTCGCCGCGGGCTCTCTATAAATAAATCTTGCCAAATAAAAGAGCCTTCGCCGAGCATCGGTGCCCACCACCCTGCAGTGCAGCAGGCGGCTGAGCCTGCCCCGCGCAGAGCCAGCCCCAAGGGACTCTCTGCAGCGAGCACCAGCTTGGCCGGGAGGTGCCTTAATTGCTTGGAGGGTTTGTAGCTCCTCTGAGAAATCATCAGATTCCCCAAGCGATGGCTGGTGTTTCCTCAGAAGAGCCTGGGAACATGAGTGCAGGTAGATGTGCAGAAGGTAGCGTTAGAAGAGCCAGATGGAGAAGGCAGAGGGCTGGGAACTGTCTGCAGCCTCTTCTCACAGCATCTGTGTGCGGCGGCGTGGCCCAGGCTCGAGCCTGCTGCACCTGTGCAGAGCCATCCCTGGGCACAACCTACCCCAGAAGCTTTCACACCCGACTGGAGGAGACATGTTTTCTGCCGGTGGTTCAAATATTGTCTTGCTGGGTTTAGTGCCCAAATTGTCCCCCTGCGGGTACTGCTTGGGGAAAATCACTGCAGTGCTCAGGGTGGATTATCTAAAGTGGCCTCTGCTGTCAGGCACTCCCGGTGCAGCAGCGGGACCAAGGCCCTAATCTCACTAATAATAATCCAAGACATATTAGACTGAAACATTTCTGTTTCTTCAACAAAAACGAACGCATAAAGTTTTAGGACAGGCCAAGTGCAATTAAAGCAGTTACTCGCTTCAGGGGGACATTTGCATGTAATCAGATTACGGCGATTCCCTCTCAGGTCCAGATTTCATCCTAAACTACATGTCAAGGTCCCTTTAACTCCACCATAGAGGGGGTAAAAACCCAAAACAGAATCAAGACGAAAATACAATAAAAAAAGAATTGCTTCTCCTGGAATTATAAACAGCAGCGATTGCCTGTGATTTTGCAGTAATCAAGGCCAGGCCGGGCCCCGTCTGTTGTTATTATCTCTCCCACTAATCCCCAATGTGTTTCCGATTTGTGCTGCTCTGGGTTTCCACACTGAGCAGCCTGGGTGAGCCCGTGGCAGGACCCGCAGCACCAGAGCCCTCCTTCCCACCGCGGGGTGCCCTGCCGCCTTTGGGGCTGAGTGAAGGGTGATGGAGGGACTGTCTCCCATGTGGGCAGGAGAGGGGCTGGGGGATGCACCAAACCCCGAGCTGGGCAAAGAGCAGGCGGAGAGGAAAGGCTGTCATTTCAAGTCCCACCGATGTGTTGTCTGGTTCGGCCCCCTCCATGGCTCCCAGGGCTTCTTGGCTCTTTTTTTTAGGGCCAGAGGAGGGGAACTGCGCACCTCTGGACGACTGCTAGGGCAGGCGGATGAGCAATAAGGCAACCTTCCCCACCAGCACAGACGAAAGGAGAAGGGCCATCCTGAGGTGCTCTCTTCTCATCCTTATATTTAAATAGGGTCAGAGGGAATGAGGGACTCTACAGGAAAACCTTTATGGTGGTTTGTTTCTTCATAAAAACCAGCTTGTTTCCAGCACAAAACAATCTGTCATGAAAAAAAGAAGGAAAAAAAAAAGTGTTCCTGAATGATAAAGGAAAGGCAATACCTGCTTTTGTTCTAATGGCAGTGCTGCTCTGTCCTTTTGGGCCCTGGCACAGCTCTGGAGTGCCTTGTACCATTAGGAAAACAGATCCCTGTCCCCAGCGCCACCTCTGTGGCTGGAGCAGCGTCAGGGTGGGAACAGGGCTGTTCCCATGGTGGTACAGGTGACAGAGGGGGTGGCTGTCCCCTTGGCACAGCCTGGTGTAGCTGATGTGCCCCCTCGCATCGCCCAGGAGCAGAGCATCACCTGCATCATGGAGCAGAGCCGGCTCCTGCACCGCCAAGGCAGCCACGAGGCACCCTCTGCTTGCCCCTGAGAGGACCCACAATTCCCACCGTTCTGGTCATCGTTACGCCGATGTCGGTTTGGCCAAAACACAGGCTGGCAGTTTTAATTTTCATTATTCCGTGTTTGTTATTCGTCCCCCTGAAAAGTTCCGGCGCATCTGCGTGGGGAGCGGGAGCAATGCGGTGGGCCTCGGGGGACCTGGCACACTCTGTCCAGCTGCCTCTGCCCGGGATGACCTTCACCCAGGGGAGGCACGGGGGGAGGTCTGTGCCGGGCGGCATCCCCACGCAGCACCGGCGTGACACGTGGCAAAGAGCCAAGGCTGAGACAAGCAGCTGTGGCTGGCTTGTGTTTACACAGAAAAATGTGCAAGTGGTCACGGATGCCTGGAAGTCAGGGGGGATCGCCCAGGCATTAGGGGCAGGCTGGCACCGGCACCAGGATGCGCAGGAGCAGGGCCAGGGACGTCTGTGGTGGCAGATCGCCGTGCTGCCGGCACGGAGCCACCTCCTGGGTCCTCAGTTTGGCTCGTGGCTCAGGGAAGAAAAGCGAGCGACCAAGGGGAGACCGAGATGGTTGGGGAGAAGAAGGAACTCTCCTTTTTCTTTTTTCATGGCTGGGCAGAAAAGCAGCAGGGTAGGGTCACCCCCGCACAGGCAGGGAAACAGCCAAGAGATGCTGAAGTTCAAACCTGGCCACCCTGGCTCTGGCAAGGATAAAGCCGGCAGGAGAAAGGAAAGGGAAGGGATGGGTCAGAAGCGTGAAGTGGAGCAAAGCAGCTCTTTTGCAAAGCCCACCGAGAGGCTTACGGCACCCCAGCCTGGAGCAGGTGGCAGGGCTTGGAGGGGAGACAGGCCAGGGACCTGCCTGCGTTATTGTCTGAACTACCACTCCAGAAGGTCTCTGCACATCTTAGCGGGACTCCAGATGGATGGTGTTTATTTGACAAAGGGCTTTTTTTGGCTGTCTGCTGATCAGCAGTGCCAGGTCATTGGACCAGCCCACTTCCAAATTCTTAAATAACCCAAATAGCTGTCACTTTGCCAATGGACTGAACATCCCCACACAGACCTTAAATCGGGAGCTCCAGACACTCGGCGAGCTGGGGCCAGGACTAGCCCTCCTGTGAAAGACAAACCTCCCCCCTGCATCCCTCAGCCCCAGGGGAGGCGTTGTCAGGGCAGAGGAGAGGCGACTTTTCCTTTTTCTAAGGACACCGGTGCTTCTATTGCTGGCAGCTTTGCTGAAAATATGCCGGTTTTGCCAAGAGTGGGTTGACCTTGCGGGTTTAGTCCAGCGCACGCCGGGGCAGCGTCCTGCTCTCTGTTACGCTGTGGTAAACCCTGATGAACTGCATTCCCTTCAGACATGCTGCTCCAGATTTACAGCTGCGTTTGGGAGTGTAGATCATGACCTGTCCTCTCCAAAGCAGCGCCTTTCCACAGCTCAGCAACTTACAGTTTCCTTTGAAATGGTCTGGTGAAAAGCCCTAGACAAGCGTTTCTCCTGGATGTTTTAGGGCCTAGCTCAAAGCTCTTTCTGCTGGCTCGTGTGTAAGCTCTGCCTCCCCCCTTCCCCCTGCCTTTCTCTTTCTGTGAAGAGGAGAAGGAGCAGAAGAGCAAAGCAGGATGAAGGGGAAGTTGGGGGCTGGGGTCAGCCATGGGTAGCGGTTCAGAGACGTGGGGTCTCCCGCCCACCAGCCTGCCCAGCTCAGCTCCAGGGCCACTGGGGTCGGTGCTCAGAGGGGCGTGAGCACCAAAGGGGTATTGCTGATGACATTGGGTGGCTGTCCATCTCCTGACTCATTACCAAGCCAGCGCCCAACAGGGCAGCAGTGGCCGCCGAGCAGCCAAAGCAGCAATTTTCAGAGGCAAAGCTGAGTTTATGACCACTCTGGTCATATACAAGTCCTTGGCAATACGCTGTATCCTACCTCCTAGCACCATCCTGCCTTAGGACAACATGTTCTTCACTTCCTATCCCAAATTGCTTTGTGGTGTTGCTGAGATGTTCCCGACAGCGTCAGACTTACCCCAAAGAGAGCCGCATGTTGCAGAGAGAGCGCTGCCTCTTGGCTGTACTTAAAAAGCATGCATTAATTGTTCACCAGCTCATGTGCCTGCAGTTTAATTAGCTATAGTAACCAAAGCCTGAGAGGAAAAATCTGTGGGACTGCAGCCGAATTTAAACTTTAATCTGCTCTGTCCAGATTTGTTTCCTGTTGCGGCTGGTGTGTTCTGCACCAGGGAACCACGTTCGGAAGGGAGAAACCCTGCTGGAGGGAGCGGCTGGGCAACGCCTTGGGCCCTACCACATCTGTGGGACAGCCATGTTTCTCCACCTCTTGCTATTACAATTATTTTTATCCACCTTGCATGTTTTACTAGGCAATCAAAGCAGTCAGTACTTTTATGGGACGCTGATTAATTGAGCTCAGATACAGTATTTCTGCAAGACTCACTTCCAGAGTCCTTGCAGAGAACTGAGCAAGCAATCTGGAAGAGGACCCAAGAGCCTGGTACAGAGCTAGGGACGAAAAACTGTGCTGACATCCAATTATTCACTTCCAATGGCTTGGAAAATGAGGTGCTGCCACATGCAGACCGTGTAGGTGGGGTGTGACTTTCTAACAAAGGAGGACGGAGTACCAGACTCCTCACCCGCGCCCATTTGCGTGAGTCAGAGCAGGGTATCCTCATACCCACAAAGTAAGAACTACGTGTCTTTCTGCAAATGCTGAGCGCTGAAGCAATTCAGCCTTTTTAACCAGTAGTTTTGGTTGTTTTGGTTTTCCCCCCTTGCTCAGTAACGTCAGCATCGCCCAGAAGGGAAAGGTCTTTCATTTTATAAAATACTCTTTCTGCTCATCTACTCTCGTTCCCCAAACGTTTCTCTCCCCAGCAGTCAAACCTCTGGTGGCTCCTTCCAGTCCTCCCCATCCAAAGAGTTGTGTTCATCTAAATTTGGAGTGGGAGGATGATTTACACGACCCACCACCGCTGCTGAGCGGCGCGGCTCCTGTGGCTGCACGCCCAGCGCTCGCAGCTTGCTGCGGGCAGTCAGCCCGTAGGGCGAAACCGCTCGCTAGAAAAAATGAATCAGATAACCTGAAGTATTAGACGAATTGAAGGAAAGTGTGATCCATTCATTGGCAAACTGTGAGCAATGTCAGCGGCAAGATCCTTTGAGTAAGCCATCCATCATGGATTATTCATTCATCTCGGCTAGTTGAGAGGAAAGATAGCATAAAGCTGAAAATGTTCCAGTGCCAATTATTTATTTAAGGGATGTTCTCCTCCGCAGGCTCAAAGTACTTGAGCAACAGTGTTTATTCCGCTTTCCTCGGGAAAGTCCACGGCACTGCGTGTCAGCAGAAATAGGGAAAACCTGCGTTGGTGTTGAGGCTGAATTTCCCTTCATTGAGTTTCGTCACCTCTATTCTTAGCTCCACTGCTTTTGGTCCATTCCAAACAATATTTCTTCCCCTTCAGTGTTTACACCCTGTGGATATTCCTAGGTGGCTATTACGTCCCCCATTATTCTTCTCTTAGCCTCGCTGTAAGTATTTACTTCTTTTAATCCTTTCCCATCAGCCAGTCCCTCCTGCCCCTTAATCATCCATGTTGTTCGTCTCTGAATTCCCTCCGATTTGTCTACATCGCTCTTGTTTATGATTCCGAGATCTCATTTAGCATTTGATTTCTGCCAAAAATAAAATTGAGCTTGATTGTTTTCACTGATGACTGAAGGAGACATGAATTGTTGCTTGGAAAACAATCCTTGAGACAGCAATATATGAAAGAGGAAAAAATAAAGGCAGATCCATCAGGCAGACACACAGATAATATCACGTAGGCCAGCTTTGGCTAGATTGAATCTCAGAAGTGTGGCTGGTACGTGATGACAGTAATAGCCACCACTATTAGAGTGTTTAGCTTTTAAACAGAAATGTGAGTTATAACTCAGGCCCTGGCATAAATCACAGGGCCATGAAAATCTCACAAACGCATGCCTGCACAATAAACCAATATGAAATTCCTTGTCCTTGGTGAAAGTAGCAAAATTGCAACTTCCTTTGTACAGGAAAATGTGTGTGTTTGAGTTGGATACAGCAATTTGGTTTCAGGCATGTCACTGAGACCTTCAGCTTGGAAAGTTGTCATCTTTTTTGGAAAGGAACATTTGAATTGCTACGTGGTCGGGGAAAAAAAGTGGCAAGGGCAAAGTCAGACTCCAGAATGATCTTAATCTAATGGAAGTGTCCAGCCTGGCCATCCCTGCGACGAGCAGCAGGCTCAGCTGGGACCTCTCTTTCCACCTTGGCTGTTTTTACACGCTTCGTGTCAGAGCGCTTACAGGCAGATCAGCACGGGCAGGTGACAAAGGCTTCCATCCACCCAGCGCCCAGCTCCCTCGGCCTGCCTGCACGGGGTAAGAGCGCGGGCACCATGTCTCCCCTCCTGGTGTTCGCTCCCTCTGGGTCACCGCGGGGGCTGATTCGCACCCACTGCAGGAGAAGCTGAGCCTGGGCTGGCAACGCTCTGAACACCCGCAGTTTCAAACACATTTGCTTTCGGGCCACTGATGCACTGCAGCCCTAGTGAGCCCCTGACGAGCTCTGAGGGACATCAGTAGGTGACACCACCACCCGTTTAGAGGGAAAGACCTGCAACACCAGCATTTTGTGTCAAAGGCGTTTTTCTCCACGGGAAAGTCACGTGCGTCCGTGCCCACGCAGGGGAGCAGATGCCGACCCCGGGGGCTGACAGCACAGATACGGGCCGATGGAAGTGAGCAGCGGTGACCCCTCCTGCAGCCCCGTGGGAGCAGGACCTTGGGGTGCAGAGCAGCAGTGTGGGAGACGGGCTGCCGGTTGGGGACACCAGCCCCACGCTGGAGCACATGATAATCCCCCCAGGTCTGAGATCCGGATAAGCCCACAAATTAAACAAGGGGGTAGGGGCTGTTTCCCCTGGGAAGAATCTACCTTCCAGTGAGACCCTGCAAAGAATATACTGTATCTCAGGGGGATTTCCATTTAAATGCTCTTTGGCAAAATGCCCTTAAAAAGCTGCTGACGCCTCGAGGAAAGCTTTGGAAGACATGCTAATTAATTAGAAACAATGCAGCATCTCTATCGGCCATAGGAGCCCCTATGTTTCCCTCCCTCATTCCCTGTCACCACCAGAGACATTTGCATGAGAAGGGCAGCTTTGTTCCTCTGGACTCTCCTCTGCTGCTCCTGCTGCTTGTTCCTCCACCTGAAGTCCGGCTCCGATGTGTGGGACCCCCCAAGGCATCTCCACAGCAACAGCCCCCCGCCCCGGCCGTGGGGCAGAGGCAGCCGGGGTTCACAGGGAAGAGCCAGTCTGGCAGCACCGAGCAGGGCTTGGGGCAGTGAGCACATGTCGCCCCCGGGACCGGGGCCAGTTAGGGAACGGGGAATTCATTAACGTTATTACTATGCACTGTGTGTGCTGCAGTAGCATCCCAACGCTCCTGTCAAGAGCAGGTATCCTGTATGCTGGGAATGTGTAAAATTGCGGTACAACACGGTCCTTGCTTCAGCAAATTGAAATCTACAACAGGCTTCCCTAAAAGATTAAGTATTTTAGCAAGTAGCAAGAACCCCTTATTTCTGTTTGCTCTTGGGGGCTCCCACGGCTGCTCTGACCCCCCCCAGGGGCTGCACTAAAATGTGTCAGCTCTGAAGATGAGCACCTGCACCATGAAAAAAACCCACGACACTTCTTGTGGCTTCATTTCTATTTTGTTTGTTTTGCTGCTGCAAAGCGGGGCGGAGGGAGATGGTGGGATTTCATCACTTATCGCGGGCAACAGCGACCTTTTGGTTGGTGAGGAAATGTCGCTGAACTTCCCCAGCAGGCAGTAAAAGTAATGCTGAAAGTGTCAAAGAGCAACTTTCTGCTCCTCAGATGATCTTGCAAAGAATGGTTATCCCTCGTAGTGAGAGGGAGCAGGGAGGGGAAAGGGGAGATGACACCATTATTAAATATAACAGAAATATCTGTAACGCCAGCCTTAATTCAGGGTGGCTGTGCCCCGGCAATCCCTCTGCTCCCTGCACGCTGGCCTCGAAGCCAGTTCTTCGCTCAGGGCTTTGGCGAGCACGTGTCCTCTGCCCCGTGAGTCACTGTTTGAAACCTAAATAATTCATCAGGGTAGGGATGTATGGAGAGATTCTGGGTTTGCTCAGGAGCAGTTGGATATTTTCCTATTGCTCACAGGGACAGCGACAAAGCAATGACGGAGGAGGAATGCTATAAAGGGAGGGAGTGCCGCGGCCGAGCTGCGCTGCTGCGACGTGGAGCGTTCCCACCCGACCGCGGGAAAGCGAGCGACCAAACTCAGCGACCGCAAGCTGACAACAAAGCAGGGGCATGGCAGCAGCTACAGTCCCCGGGTTGGCATCGATCAACCGGCCTTGGCAGAAACATCCTTGCTGCAGGTGCGGTGACATGCGTGCCTGCATACGGGGAGCGGGGATTGCCCGAGGCATTCGCTACCCAGGTCAGGAGAGGTTTTGAGAGGAAACAACCCTAGGGACACTTACTTCCCCAAGCCTAAATTCGTCCTTTTTCCTAGAGAGGCAAGACCAACATGGCTCTTTGCATTGCTTTGCATCTGAGCAAGGGATTAAATTCCCACGCTGACTCAATGCTGGACACTGGCACACTTCCAGGAAGTCAGCAAATTTGTGCTCCCTCTCCCTTTAAATGCTTTGGCTTCCTGCAGGAAAATGAAATCCATTAACAAGTTCCACCCCTGCTCGGGATTCAAGGCTAGAACTGTCAGTGCTGTAGGAACGAGCTAAATGGGGGGATTTCCATAACAATCAACAGCTACTGCATTAATCTATAGCCATATTAACCTGGGATGACAAGGACACGTCTGTCTGTTCTCTCTAATGTAATCTACCATTATACTCCGACTCCATTGAAGTCTGCTTTGTACCATGCATTTGGCTGCGATCAGCTAATCTCTCTGGCTTTAAGCACAGCTTAGAAAAGAGAGAGGGGGAGACAGATAGAGAAAAGTGATTAATATGCGTGCGTGTGTGTGCGCTTAGCATGTGTCTGCCGTTAATGTGTGCATGAGCTCGTGCATGGGCACACGTGGGGGCTGGGAGCTTGCACACGCGAGTGTGCTGCATGGGTGTCCTTGTGCTGGCGCTGTGCCTTTGCGAGGTGTCAAAATGCACTCGGCGAACGGGGAGAAGCAGGCAGCAATGTCAGTGTGATGATCAGGGCTCTGCGAGCGAGCGTGTGGACGTGAATGTGAGGGCACGCCTGGTGGGAGGCTTAGCATGCGTGAGCATGGTTTGCACGCGTCTTCAGTCCGCCCGGCTCATGGCAGCGTGCACTCCCATGCTGGTGGGGAAGGTACGTTTGCTTTCTGTCCCTGCAGATCTGCTGGCGTGGGGATGCTCCTGTGCCACAGGAGCAGCGCCGGTGCCGAGGCCCATGGTGCCAGGGCAGCTCGGCGGGACAGCAAAGGTGGCGGAGCTTTACACCAGCCGGCGGCACGTCCTCCGCAGGGATGTGCAGCCCCAACCGCCCCTGCTCTCTCTCATTTTGCTTTATTAATCTTCCTCGAAGAAGGACCTTCTTCAAGTTTGCAAGATGCTCTTAGCCTGCTTTAGGATTAGGAGGCGATGACAGAGCTGCCGTGGTGTGCACCGGGATGCCCCGCACCAAATGAGCGTATGGGGTCAGTCACATTCACAGCACTGACTCCAGCCACTTCAGAGGATGCTGATGTGAGATCCCACCTTGCGCGAGGAGTCCGCCACCAGGCAGGGATTAGAGCCTCTGTGGCTGCTGCACAGCTGTCCGCAGGCACACTGCTTTGCCACCTTTTGTTTTTAATTGTTGGAGAGCAGGAAGCAAATGCCCCGTGGTAAACTCATCACGCGCTCACCGTAGGGCTGAATCATCCCACAGAGCGATAGCAAGGCATGGAGAATGGCAAGAAAAACCCAGACCAAATCGTGCTCCCCTGCCCTGTCTGGCCCAGCGATGGCCCAAGCTGGGTGGGGAGTCGTGGCCGTCGGCGCGCTCCCAGGGCTCCCGGCAGATTTCCTCCCAGCCCAGATCACCCCGACTCGTTTCAGGTTTGAAGAGCTGCAACAGGCTGCATCCCGGCTCTGCCTTTGCCTTGGTCCGTCCCCAAGGGGAGCGGAGCAAGGCTGGACGGCAGTGCCAGCCCAGCGGGGTGGGAGCTGGGGATGCTCCTCCCGCAGCCCGGCCGTTCGTCGGGCAGCCCCTTCCCGGAGCGCAGCCTCCCCGCTGTACCTGCTCTGGGCGAACAGCTGTTAACGCCCTTCTCCCAAGCAACTGGCTGCTGAGACTGTCCAGGAGACACTGGCAGGAGCCCTCCAAAGACCATAAATGCTGCAAGGTCTGGCGTCACACCCAATCTGTCCCAAGAGGCGGATAAATTCTCTGTTACAACCATCCTGTACTCGCAACTCAGGTTTCAGAGCTGAAAGTGCTGCTTCAGGCATTCTGGGTATTACTGCAAATAGGAAGCTGGGGGTGGGAGTGCAAGCTAGCGGGGTGTAAAGATTCAGAGGAGATAAGCATTGGAAAATGTACTCTTCTGCTCCTGGCATGGGCAAATCCCCCCCCAGACCTGTGCTGCTGCTGCCACCAAGCTTCTTCTACCACCAACCTTCATCCCCAGCTTCCTCGTACTCTGACTCCCCGCATCCAGAACTTATCGTTCCCTCATTTCTGGCACTCTCTTTTAAAAAATATTCTGATCCAGTCCATGCTTTCTGTGTTACTGTTTAGCCGTATTGTCAAAAGGGTGGAAATCAGAAACTCCGATTCACCAGGATCTTTGCACAGAAACTTTGCACGCTGGAACAATTAATTATCCATTAAAACCTTGGTCTGTGTGCAGTGTATTGTTCCAGGCTCTTATTGAAGCCACTCAGTGAGACAATTGGTCTGCCAGCATTCGAGTGTGGTTAATCAACTAACAAGCTTATAAATACAATAGATAGAGCAACATGTTGCTCTCTGAGCGCGCCGTTGCTGGAGGGTCCCAAGCCACTTCGGAAAATGTCAAATTCGCCGTGGCTCTCCTTCTCGCAGCTGGGAAGCTGGGCGGACCATGACATCTGGAGACGTGCTGTTAAAACACTTCCTCCTCGGGGCTCCGAGCATCCCGGCTGCAATGTGTGAGGGAGGACACGTGGGCGCCCAGGTCGCTCGGGGCCCATGGGTATGGCAGCCTGTGCCGGCGCGGAGGGTGCTTTGGGCAGCACAGCGGTCTGAGACGGGTTTAATGGGGCAAAGCTCTGCTGAGGAGCCTGGAAAAATTCAACTTTTTTGAGGTTAGAGGTGACTCTTGTGTCTTGGAAAGTTGTTTCAGCATCTGCTGCGTGGACAAAGTCTGGGAAAGTGGTGTTTTAAGGGAAGCAGGTGGAGGCATGAGTTCTTTGAGGATATGCTTAATGATAGAAATTTTCTTCCAGTTGTATTTAGGCCATAATTACAGAGGCTGTAAAGGTATTTATTTCCTGATGATTAATGGCAGGGCAAGGAGAAATCTCTCTCATCAACGCTGTTATAAGTTTCAATTATTTTTGTCAATTGTGTTTATGTTTTCCTTGCCGCTTTCGGGAACTGCATGTGTGCACACGCACTCCGCCTCTCGAGCACCCTTTGCTGCTCGCACGAGGACGGAGAAGGTCAGGAGACAAAGCCGCAGCAGTTGGAGAGCTTAGGCTAAGATCAGAGCTGACAAAGAACAAAATATTTAATTGTGAGGGTGGATGAAGGAGCCTTTAAGTGACCATCAGCCAAACCTTGAGCTTTCACTGCAGCTTTTTAGCCACGTTTCTCTTTGGCCTCACTGTGCCAGTGGCCTTCGGGCTCCATGTGCCCGTGGACCACTTCTCTGCCCCAGCTGGGGCACAGGTGAGTGTGTCCCATGATGGGCAAAGGCTGCTGGAAAAGGGCTCCGCTCCCGTGCCCATATAACACCGAAATGGCTGCGAGCTCCTCGAAGGTTCTGGGCCGACAGGATTGTCAGGGAAAGTCTGAACACCGAAGAATGACCCAGAAAACACCCCCAGCCTCGGGGTCCCCAAGCCGAAATTTTTCCTTGCATTTTTGCCACAAACTCCCCGGCCTCTGCTGCACTCAGAGAAGAACAGAGATAAGAGCATCTGTCAACTTGAAGAGGCTCAAACAGATAAGCATCTCACTTGGAATTAGCAGATAAACCTACAAGCTTGGGAGAATATATTGCCAGAGCATCTGCGCACGCCTGGCCCCGAGCCTGGGCATGTGGACGCCTCTTCGGAGCGAGCGTGTGGGCTGTCCCGCAGCCTCCCGTGCAGACGACCGGTGCAAGCCACCTTCCCTCCATGGGGTGGGGGGCACGGCTCTGAGCGTGACAAGGGTGCCGGGGCTCACCCCACTTGTCCAGTCCCTTCCCTCCTCTGGCTGTCGCCTCTCCCCCCCCCATGATGTGCTCTGTGTGTGAAAGGCAAAAGTCATACTTAGGAGAAAAAGGAAGCTGCAGTGCTGATATCATTTGTGTCATCCTCTGCTCTGGAACTGTATCGGCCAGAAGAAGCACTAACCCTGCAGCAGAAGGGTCTGCCACCCTCCCTCCAGCTCCTTTTGAAAGCTGCTGGGAAAGAAAACCAACCCCCACATCCTTCTTTTTGCCCTGCAGGCAGGCAGAGGGGGGACCCTTGGGAGCTGAGACCCCAGCCAAGCCATGGGAACGCGACACAGACAGAGAGGGGAAAAACTGGCATTCCCCTGTGCTCTGTGCCCTCCAGCCCGGCAGAGCCGCCGTCCGCCACCTCCGCACCAGCTCCTTCAGCTGACAGGGCATTTCGGTGCCGGGGGCAGGTGTGTAGGGCTTGCTGGCAGTACAAAGGAGCAAATAAAACGAACGTTAACAACTTCAGCGCAGTTAGCGCAGTTTCCTGTCCCAGATAATTACCGCCGTTTGAGTGTAGCAATGGTTATTCGCTGTGTTTATACAGCAGAAAAGGTGAGTGGTGCTGCACAGTCAAAAATTATTGCTGGGACATAAAAATGTCTTCAGCTATTAAAGTGGTGACATTTCTATTTAAGTTTGCCATTCTGCCCAGGCCAGAGGGGAGGCTTTGGCGTTTTAGCACCACAAGCCCCGTCTCCCCCCGGGCGGTTCAGCCCCCAGCCCCGGGGGACAGTGACTCCTGTCCCCGGGTCCCCGAGGCCGGCGCACACAGACCTGCGAGGGTTCGCTGGCAGAGGCTGCAACAGATTTGCTGACTCTGGGAGCATTTTGTGTCGATGTTTCAGCTCTGTTCATTAATGAGGGAAGAAACACTTCTCCCTGAACTGCCCTCCCCCCATTTCCAGGCCAGGTGTAGACATGATTTATTGCATTGTTTAGTCATTATTCTCAGTTACCCAATTATGTTTTTTAAAGTTAAAAATGCAAGAACTTTGTTGTGGCTGCATCTGGGGATTCTGCAGCATCTGGAAGATGGTAAGAAAAAAAAAAAAACAGAGGAAACCAAGAACAACAACACCAGCAGCTTCTTGTGTGCTACCTTTCAGCGTATCTCACCGCTGGATCACGTCAGGGGGGTGATAGTGCTCCCCTTGCCTTGACCCCCCGCATTTCCCCAGCGGGTGCCAGCAGCCCGGGCTGACAGCAGTCTGCAGTGGGGCTGCGAAATCTGGTGCATTTGGTACTACTTAGCAAAAAGCTTCTGTTATTGCATTAAGCCAGACTAATCACCAGGGAGATTTCAGCACGAGACAGATAACACTTCGGCTCTGCTGACTCTAACATTTCCCAACGCTAACTTTTCTAACTCTGCCATAGTTAGAAAGTCACAGACACTGAGTTTTACCTGCAAGGGTGGCTTTCTTTGCGATGGCTAAAGACAGTAAAGCCTCCAGCTCCCCGCCATGTCCCTCGCTTTGCAGAGCACGTAGCTGGTTCCCAAAGGAGGATGATCTGTGAAAGCCATGCCGTAAGGTCAGTCCCTGAGAGGTCAGATCCTTATGGGTCCCTTCCAGCCCAAGATACTCTATGAATTTACAATTCTAGGAGTTGTCTGTATCCTCAGGACAGCAACCTTCCCCCAAGTTATTCCACCCCTGGTTGAAATGAGGACTCTAAGTTCCCTCAGGGTGGGGGCTGGACAGGATTAGCAGTCTCCCCACGTGTTGCATGGGCAGCAGCCTGATACCCGCTTGCTCTACAAGCCTGTTTCCTTGCACGTTTGGATGACAGGGCCCATCACGGAGCCTGCTGTGCTGTAATGAACTCCTCCTGGGCTGAAATCTTCCTCTGAGCTCCTGGCTGAGGGCCTTAAAAACTTTTTTCCAAAGATTTGTAAAACCCAAAGCTAAAGCAACTGCTAGGTCCATGTTTATTGAGGGAATTGCAGCCAGATTTTCCAGCTCTTGCACAGCCTGATCCCAGCTCCAAAGAAGCAGGTAGGCCTTTGCGTGCCTCCCGCCTGGGCTGCATCCGTGGGTTCTCAGCGGGCTGCGAGTGCCGCTGCGATGCTGTGCCTGGAGAAGCAGCAGGTTTTGTTTTCTGCCATGGTAAAAGCACCGGGAGCTCTGGGTCTGCTCGCATGGAAGGTGGAACTATGGGACAGATTAAAACAGATCCCTGAAGTCTGTCCAACTGGGAGAAAGGCTCTGGGTGCTCTACCCGGCAATGGTTAGGATGTTGGTGCTTAGATCTAGGCTGCATGTTTAAGATCCATCAGCGAAAGGAACAAATAAGACAATTGCAAGTGTGCACTGCGGGTCAGAGGCTGGCGCCAGCATTTCCGAGGAACCCGAAGGCCCTGGACCCACCTTTCAGCCCTGGCGGCGCGGGCTGAGCATCGCCCTGGCCCTCCCACAGGCGCTTTGGGCACGGGCGGGGGTCAGACAAGCTGGACCAGCCAAGCAGATGCACAGCAGAAGAGCCACCCAGAGCTCAGTGCTGCAGCTCCCCTGCCAGGCTGCCCACCTCTGTCTGCTTCTGCCTGCGGTGCCGCTCGCTGATGGATGAGGGGATCGCTGCATCCTGCTTTTAGAAGAAGCTGAATTAATTATAGACACACAGGCGATGGTAAGATAATCTGGAGGGGAGAATAATGGAACTGATTTGCTCGTGTTGGTATTTTTGCCTCTAATCTTCCCACGTGAAGCACGTTGCATCCTTGCTGCTCAGGCATTCCTTGGGCGCGGGATTATTTTCGCCTGTTTGCTGATGTACAGATTCCTCCCTGCTTGTTTCCAGGTCAGGTCCCAGCACACACTGGAGCTCTCCACCCCTTCCCTGCGCTTTCATCTTCCCAGCCCAGTCCCTACCGGCCTCCTCTTCTGATTTCCCCCCCCTCGGCTCCCCCCACGGTGATGGCAAACACTCAGAGGGCTGCCAGGGGAAGGGGAGCGCAGGACAGGCAGCTCCCCGCCTCCTCTGACACCCCCACATTCATTAGTGTCCAGACCCCTGGTGCTTTCCAAGCCAGCAATCAGGTGAAACACGGGCTGCTGCTAATGCAGGGAGGTTTTGACAGGGTTCCTTGCCAGAGTGAGGCTCCGGTTAAATAGCATCTTAGATTAACGTGTTTGGGGTGGCATGGAAATGCATGTGGGGTTCCAGTTCTGTGCCTCCCCTAGCTCTCGGCATGCTCTGCTTCCCCTGTCATCACCCTGGTGAGCTGAAAATGTCACCCCTGCCACCAAAAACAGGTGTGCCTGCAGAGCCAAATGAAGCACCTAATTAGGAGGGGAAAAAAGATGCTTTTTTCCTGCCCAACCACATCATACCCCCAGAAGCCGGCAATTGATCAACTCTGTCGATACGTGCAGAGACCAGCGTCGTGGTTCACAGCCTCTTTACAATTGTAAATGGGCAAAAACTAAATAAAAGGCCCCTAAATCATCTAAATTAAAGCTCTGAGGATAGTGCAGTGCCACAATCTCATAGCAAATAACCATAATATCACGGCTCTTTTTTCAGCCCTGATGCTGAATTTCAGCGGGGACCCATTTCTCTTGGGTTAGCCGGGGAAGGCAGCGGGGTCTGCAGAGCTGCAGAAATCTCCTTGGACATTGTACTGGAGCCTTAAGAACGGAGGCTGGTGGAAGCCTGGGCTGGGTTCAACGCTGTCCTTCTCCGAGTGGCAGGAATCTCCCGGCCTTGCCACGAGAAGCCCCTTCCCCTGCCTGCACTCCTCTGCCTGCGCTCGCCCACCAGCAGCGACTGCGATAGAGCCGAGCTTTGTTCTCTTGGTGCCTCGGGCATCCTTTGGTCTGCAGAAGGGTGAAATACCTTTGCTGTCACCCGCGCTATGCTGAAATGACCCCGTGGAAGGGTGTGTGGAAGGTGTGTGTCTGTCTGTCTGTGTCCTTCTGCGAGATGAGCACAAGCCAAGCGGCAGCTTCCAGCCAGCTCCCCCACGTGCCCAGGGGACGAGCCGGTGAGCACCAGGTCATACGTGGGAAGAAAAAACACAGCAAAACAATGAACTCCCTAAACAGCCCCTTGGAGATACAACCATCAGAAGAACAGTCTGCTCCCGGGAACTGCGGTCAGCAGCCTCCCTTTGTGGCTCTTTTCCTTCCAGCATCCCAGACCCACCCCTCCTCTGGCAGCGTGGTGAGAAATAATTTCAAGAGGCAGCAGCTAAAGTCAAACCTAACCCTCCTTTAAACATATTTCAAATCCAGGAGTATTTATTTCCCTCCTTTCCCCCTCTCTGAGGGACAAGCTGTACCCACTTCTGAATGTTCACACAGACTTCATGAATGGCAGCAGAAACCCTGACCCTAAACTGGAAATATTCCCATCTCTGCAACCCACAGCTCCCCCAAGGAACTGATGCAACCATTTCTTACTCATTCCCCAATTACCTTATTACTCCTGCAAGAGCTGGAAAGCTTGTCCTTTCAGGAATGCTGGCCAATCCCCATCCTGAGGGAGAGTCCTAAGGGGATTCTCAGTGTCAGGCATTTTCCCTCAATTTGGTAATTCTCTGCTAAATGGGGTTTCTTTCAGGTGCTATTTATGCAGGAACAAAAATGTTCATTATGCTGATCACCGGGATGAGAGATAAAAAAATACCTAGGAAAGACAGCTTTTGAAATGACATATCAGATGCTCAAGCTCCCGTTTCTGCAAGGAACGGGGCCCATGCACACGTAACATGCACGGAGGTGGCGACACCTCCGAAACCAATTTTTTTGTCTTTCCCCAGTAAGAAACACTTCTGCACCAAGTGCCAGTTCAAAAACAAACAAACAAACAAATTAGAATACCTCCAGCTTTGACTGTGTTTTTGCTTAATTTGTAATAGAGGGTTTGATTTTTGTAGGTACCGAGCCATGGGCCGTGCTGACCGCAGGGAGATGGAGTCGCCTTGGAGGTCTGGCGGGAAGAGCCTCTGTGGGCAGGCGGAGGGACAAGGGCTTTGCAGTTGCCCAAGAACATCTGATGACACCGAGTGAGAAGAGAGACGGTTGCTCAGGGGCTTGGAGAGGAGTGGTGAAATTAAATCCAGGCAAAGCAAATTAGGAATGAATGTCAGAGATAAAAAACCCAACCTCTCCAATGATTCTTGTTGAACGGGAATTGTTCCCCAGATGAATCAGGGACAAACTGTGCCACAGGCTGCTTTGGACAATAGGGAACGATTTAACAGTGGCTCCAGGCTTGCCTGGTTAAAGCCCTGAGAGACCCAGTGCTGGCTGCTATCTGCAGATCTCTTCAGGAAGAGGGTGGGGTGTCTCCGGTGTCCCTGGGGCTGCCCCTGCGGCATGGCTCGGCTCAGCTGGGCTCAGCTCAGCTGGACTCGGCTTGGCTGGACTCAGCTCGGTGCAGCCCAGGGGTGCTCAGAAGCGGCAGCAGGAGGACGGATCTGTCGTGCCATAATGTGCCAAAGCTGCTGGGGAGGCACCCGCAGCACCCAGCCCCCTCCGGAGCCCAGCATCTAGCCGAAGCTACCCAACTGCCCGCGCCTTTAGGGCATCGCTGCTTGGGATTTCAGGCTTCCAGCACCACTCAGCAAAGGAGACTAGGGCTCACTGACTGACTTTGCTAACAGAGCAGTTTTGCTAGAGGGGGCACAAGGCGGCTTCTACCAGGATGAGTGGACAGACAGACGTGCAAGGGATTTTTTTCCCTTTCTTTGGCTGCTCTGACTGAGATTTGAAGGCCTCTTTCCTGTGCAGCACAATTGCGACATAGCAGCCCCAGGAGACAGCCAAGGCTGGGCACAGCCCCCGGGCCACGGAAAAGCTCTGCCTGCACCCACCCAGGCTAGGCACAGAAAGACAAGCACTTTTCCAGCTTTCCTCAGGCTTGTCCACCCACCCCTTCTGTTTTCGAGGAAAAAGAGGCGGGTGAAAGGAGGGGAAAAAAAAAAAAAAAGACAAGGAAATGAGGTGGGAGGAAAATAGAAACTAGTTACTTGTTAGGAGAAATCCAAAATAAATGGGATGCCATCCGGACTCTTCAAACCAGAAACGTGACCTAATTTTCTTTTCCAGCAACACGTGGGCTGCCTCCCCCCAGCAGTGAATGCCCAGCCACCCGTCCGGCCCCCTGGCTGCCGTGAGCCTGATTCTGCCCCTCGCAGCACCCAGCGGCCGTATGCGTGGGCAAGCCCACAGCAAAGCAGCCCCCGGTGCCCGGGGAGAGCCCAGCCAGATCCGCCGCAGCCACCAGGGCAGCAGGAAAAAAAATGTATTAAAAAATGTAATAAGTCAAACTATGTCAAGTCCCTTCAGAGCAAATACAGGGGATGGAGCGGCCGTGAGCCACGGGTGAATGATTTCGGCTCTTGGCTCTGCTGTTGGGGTGCAGAGGGGGAGCAAAGAGGGGACGATGTCCCCGTCAACTGCTTGTTCTTGGCACCTGAACGCGGGAGCTAACGGGGCTGTCGCGACCCTGCTGGCGGCAGGTGAGAGCGGGTCCGGCAAAGGGCTCTCGCTCCCTGGCAGAACGATAGCATGTGGAGTAGCTGTGCTTTATTTTTCTTAAGAACAAAAAGTGCAAATAGTAATTGTATTGCATTGTGCGAACAGCAGAACAAACAAAATCCTCAACTTGATAGGAGTACGGGTTGTTGTAACTAGGAAAAAAAAAGATCAAAAACATGTCACACAGGAAAAAGGGTTTCCATTCACAAAGAAATCATTATGGTTAATTTAATTCATTGTAGCATTTAATACAGAAAAGCTTTTCTACAGAGACTGGGAAAAAAGCCAACATTTATATATAAATGGGTTTTATTTTAAAAGCTAATGCAGTGGGCAGGATGCTTCAGGGTTATTTTCTCTCCCTCTTTCTTTCAGAGCATATGCAAAGCTGGTATTGTATCCAAAAAACAAGGAATTTGCTGCTATCTAAAGTTTACAAATTGCTTTTTTTCAAAAGCACAATTTCATATTCCTTAGAAATGTAAATGACGGGGTTTTTATCTCCTCGCTTTCCTTTCTTTCTGTTTTTTTAAAGTTACTTATATTAGTATCCAAGGCACTGATTTGCAGAATGGGCTTTAAATATCCTCCCACTGTAATCAGCACAGACATCGGCTGCCATTCATGTGAATGCTTGACAGCACCAGCTCTTAAAAAGAGATGCATTTTCCGAAATGGCTGAAACGCAGTTAACCTGAGCGTGTTCCCAGAGCGCGCTGGAGAAGGGCATTTGCCATCGGAGAGTTATAACAAGAATCAGCTGTATTTGTGCAAGGGACAGATGGTTAGCAAATAACTGGTCTGATCAAATACCTTCAGCCATAAAATTGCAGGGGAAGGAAACATATGGTGTTACCCGCTTGTGCCTTGCCGCTGCCGGACCAGCAGATACCTCCAGCACTGGAAAAGCTTAGGCGTGTGCTTGGGCTCACTTGGGTGAGCAGCGCCTTTGATCCGCACGCAGCAAACAGCGAGTGCTGGGACCTGGGGTCGGGTCACGCAGGTTTCATCCATCAACCGCCTGGGCAGAGCCTCCCCCGCCACCGCCCGCCGTCCCCGTGGCTCGGTCGCCCCGACGCTGCCGTGGGTGCTGGGCCAAGCCGCGGAGCGGGCGGCCGGCGCAGGCTCTGATTGCTGCTGCACGGTCAGTCTCGGATGCGGAGCCGTGTTTGAGGGGAGCTGGGCTGGAAAGCCTCGCCTCTCGCACCAGAGGAGTACGGGGCGAAGCCCTCCCGAGCGGCAGCTCCTCCCCGTCCCCAGGCAGTCGTCTCGGTGCCGTGCTAGCCTTCTTGGTACAAAACTTTTCCCAGTTTCTACCCTTAGTTTCCCTCGTTGCCATTAAAGCCTGTTATTTCCAGGTCCATAACGGTTAGAACGATTCATTCCCTCTCTTTTCTAGCCTCCTTTTACGTATTTGAAGACCACCGTCTCATCTTCCCTCAGACTTCTCCTCTCTAGACTAAATAGACCCCAACCTTTCAGCACAGGTCATGTTCCTGAGAAATCCTGTTGGCTCCTGCTGCTCCCTCTTGCCCCTGCCTGCACCCTCCTCGCCCCTGCCCGCACCTTCCTCGCCCCCGCAGGCAGCTGGCCCAGGGGGCAACTGAGCCCTTAAAGGTCCTTGCCACCTCTGTGTCCCCTGCCAGGGCAGGACCCCAGCTGAACTTCATCCTCCTTGCCTTACTCTAAGATATTCCGTAAGTGGATGCCAGAATATTCACAAATATCAACAAATGCAGCTACATCACATCTGTGAAACAGGGGAAATTATCCCACTGAGGAAGCAGCTCAGCAGAAAACCCAGCAAGAGCGAGGTGAAACGACTTGACCAAGGTCACCTAGAAGTGGGGAATGCCAGCCAGCACGCTCCTAAAAAACCCCACGCTTTTACATATACTTCTAATCATCCCTTTGCAGAAATAGCTATTTCCTTTGTAAAATGCCAACTGCTATTAAATCCCTCCCTGGACTTCTTAGCCCTGAAATTGCATATGTTACCCTCTACTGGTGCTTGGGGCTTTGTTCTGGTTGTATCAGCTGGCAAGACAATTCGCCTCATTTGGAAGCATTTGCATAAGGCCAACGCTGATCGCTGATGAGTTTAGTCTCTGCTGCGACTCCGACTTGAGCACCTGTTCTTCAGGCCTGGGCTTGTTTCTGCTGCAGTCAAAGGGAGCCGGGCCATTAACTTCAAAGCACGCAGAATAGGGCCCTCTATCAAAGCAAATGAAATGCAAAGTTTGGAAAGCGTGCTGGAACCGCTACGTTTTTACCCAGATCTCTGATTTATTACCCCCAATGCCTGTAACTGTTCAGGACCGGGGTTCCTGTTCAGACCTATACTTTTCTATGCCAGTAGCTTTGGCTTTTCAGCAACAAAGCTTTCTCACTGGATTATGCAAATACATGGTGCATTGTCATTCTCTGTTTGCGTTAAGTTCACCTACCCTCTGGTTTGATTAATATACCCTCTCCCACACATGCTTGCTCTAATATATTTGTTTTAGGGATGGGCAAATGAGCTGGGAATAAGAAAAATGAAATTGAACCTTCACCCAAAACTTGAAGTGGGTGGTTTGAAAAAAAAAAAAAACACAACAGAATGAATAAGTCTTTGAACCGCACAAATAGTTCCCTTGTTGGTGCAGCAGAGACAGTCTGGGCCCCAAAATGATGAAATACCACGTCCTTTTCTGTTTCCAGAAGCGCTCCATTCGGTTCACCGCAGCTCCCACCCCCAGGCCGGTCTCTTGCAGCGGGATCGGTGTTGGCGGGGGAGATGTAACCGGCCCCGGTGCTGCCGGTGCTTCGAGCCCGGAGCGACGCAGAGCCGCTCGGAGCACGGTGCACGAGCTTGTGCTGCGCTGCGGCGGCCGCCCCAGCCCCAGCGTGTGTTTGCAGCTCAGCTCAGGCAATGCCGCGGAGAGCCCGGGTCTCTCAGGATTGATGCCAGACAACCCCGAGTGCCCGGATCAGCTTGGAGAAACACATCCTCCGCAGGACTGCGGAGAAGCAGAGTGCTGCAGCAGGGGCTGGGGGCTCCGGCAGGACCACGCAGGTACCGCTGCTGGCCTGGAGGCACCCCAGGATGGGCACCTTGGGGTGCTGCAGAGCACAGCAGTCCGGCTTCCCAGGGCGCGACCACCGCACAAACGCAAGCAGACCTTGGGAGGAGACGGTGGTGCTTCACCAGGAGCTGCAAAAGTCCGGTGCCTGGGCTGAAAACGCTTTGTCCGGTCCAGGGCTGAGTGCGGAGCCTGTGGCGTGGGCTGGCGGCATCCCAGCTGAAGGTGGGCGCTGCTGGAGGGACCGTGCCGAGATGCGCACGCCACGGGCGCCTGGCGGCTTGCCAAATCGCCGGTCACATCTCCCACTCTAAATCGCGCTGTGATTTGTTTGGAAGAACCTGTCAGAGGCTGGCAGGTTTCCCACCACTGATGAAAGGAGCTAAGGATGTCTGAGAGCTTCACAAGGTGATACAGCCATTAAGGCATCATGACAGACTCAGCACAGAGGCACTAAAAACACACGGAGATTGGCAGCTCCGGTGCCTGAAACTAAACAAGAAATGCAAAATAAACCGAAGGGTGTGTGATGGGGTGTGCGAGCATGCTCGCGTGTGTGCATGTGCATGCTCAGGGAGTCAGCATCCGTTCTCTTCTCACTCCCCCTGACAGCTCTGAACTTGAAGTGAGATGTAAGCAAACAGAAAGGGTGCGAGCCTTCGTTCGCGGTCCCATTCAGGAATTATAAAGGGCTATTCATAGACGTGCTTTTATTCTCTTTAAAATTGATTTTGCACTGCTGAAAGGTGGGCTGACAGCCGCGGAGATGGAAGCCCTGTTTATCCTTGAGCAGGTACAGCCCAGGTGAAAGGCTTGCAAACTCCCCTCCGGCCCTCCTGCCTGTCACAGCAGCAGCATCCCCCGAGGGCGCCAGCACCTGGGTGTGCCTTGGGATGTGGACTCCTCTGCTCAGTGCAGGGGCACAGGGTGCAGCACAGGGGTGCAGGGTGCAGTGCAGGGATGCAGGGTGCAGCACAGGGGTGCAGGGTGCAGTGCAGGGGCACAAGGTGCAGCACAGGGGTGCAGGATGCAGTGCAGGGGTGCAGGGTGCAGTGCAGGGGCACAAGGTGCAGTGCAGGGGCACAAGGTGCAGCACGGGGGTGCAGGATGCAGTGCAGGGGTGCAGGATGCAGTGCAGGGATGCAGGGTGCAGCACAGGGATGCAGGGTGCAGTGCAGGGGCACAGGATGCAGTGCAGGGGTGCAGGGTGCAGTGCAGGGATGCAGGGTGCAGTGCAGGGATGCAGGGTGCAGCACAGGGGTGCAGGATGCAGTGCAGGGGCACAGGATGCAGTGCAGGGGTGCAGGGTGCAGTGTAGGGATGCAGGGTGCAGCACAGGGGTGCAGGGATGCAGTGCAGGGGCGCAGGATGCAGTGCAGGGGTGCAGGATACAGTGCAGGGATGCAGGGTGCAGTGCAGGGGCACAGGGGCGCAGGGAGGAAGGGTGCAGCACAGGGATGGAGGGTGCCACACAGGGAGAAAGGGTGCAGCTCAGGGAGGAAGGGTGCAGCTCAAGCTAGCTGCTAGGGACATCTTTTCCCAGCCAACATAGGCAGCAGCAGCCAAGACAGAGGTTCAGAAGCTTTGGCACCTGCAATAAATGAGGCATGTGAGATCTTCAGCTGCCTGCTGCTCTCCCTGCTGGCTAGGCAGAGGCTCCCACCACACTCTTGTTTTGCTGCAAATGGCACCTCTGAAAACAGGAGGAAGGAGAGAAGCCCACAGGTTACTCCCTTTCCCCTCATCACATCTCAGATCTGCGCTCAAGGGCCCTCTCTTGCAGCACAGAGCAGAGCTTTGCCCCCTGGCCGCTGTCGCTGCAGAGGTGCGAGGTTGCTGGGGGGGCTGCGCAGGGCGAGGAGCATCCTGGCCCTGGAAAAGTCAGCAAGAGAGAGGAGCAAACAGAACGGCTGGAGGTTTGGGGGAAATCCAGTGCTGCTGATCTCCAACATCCTGAATGTGGCTGCTATAACAGTGGCTTGGCAATTAGGTTGTTATTGTTTGTTTAAGGAGATAAATTAATCCCTTTTCTTTGCATTATGGCTTTCCAGCCTGTAGAGAGGGCACTTAGCATTCTGGCTTTTATCTGTACTTTTGCAGCCTAAATGCTTCCTAGGGGTGGAAAGAAAGACATGGAGCCTATCTGGTCATCTTTCTTCTCCTGGGGAGTGAGATAGCTCAAAAAAGCACCAGGAGTCCTGAGCATCCGTCCAGGCCCATAGCACTGCTGTCCAGGAGGAGCAGCTCTGTCCCCAGCTCCAGGTCCCCGTGCCGTGCCACGGGTGATGGGCAATGCCTCCTGCTCCCCCTGCCCCCACGAGGAGCAGGCACCCAGAGGGGGCCGAGAGCTCGTGTGGCTGTTATACCTCGGCTAAACATTCACTGTGGATGGCCTTTGTCATCGGAGCAGCTCATCCTTATTCACTTGACGAAGTCTTTGCTTAAGCATCCTGCAATGGTGAACTTCCTATGTATTGTTAAAATACCAGGTCCTTCATCTGCCTGAAGTGGCTCCCCTTCTAATTTCACTGAGTGCTCCCTCACTGTTGAATTAGATGAAAGGCGAGGCGAAACCCGGCTGACATCCTTAGCCTCATTTATCTTTTATACTTGCAGCACATTCGCTCTTGTGCCTTCTCCCTTCGGGAGGGCTCTGCTTTCAACCTCTGCTGCTCTGGCTCCTGCCCCTGCGGGCACGCCGGGCTGCGCCGTGAGCCGCCAGGCCGGGGTTACCCCACGGCGTGGCAGCCTGAGGGGTTAAAAGATGTTAGGCTGAGCTTTCCTGCAGCAGCCTGGGCAGCTGGGCTCCTGGCTGAGAGCTCCTGAAGATCTCATCTTGGTGGGAGACAGGGGGAAGAAATCCCGTCTTCACAAACCAAACCAACCTGTTGCTCCTACAAGACTTTCGCCGTTCAAATGAAGTATGAATTCAGACCCTAATTGTTGCAGGTGGGCTTTGAATAAAAATCTGCTCCTTGCCCTGTGTAGGGTCGTGCTGGCCAGTGCTGGATCTGGAGCGACTCTGGCTCATCCAGGCTTGGGGGACGCATGTGGCTGCGCCTGCTTTCTCCAGGGACCCAGCCCGAGGCACACGGACCTGATGCTCTGATTAAATGGTTTGAAACACATTTCCCGAGTATCCCACAAAGCAGTCGCTTCGTGCAGTGCAGACAGCCAGGAAGCACAGGGCAAGACGGTGGGAGCGATGCAGGGAGGTGGGCGCAGGGCTCAGAGGCAGGGAAGGGAAAAAAGAGGTCCCCACCCCCTCGCTTCCCCTGACCCACCCCAGGGCTGCCAATAAAGGGGGAATTACAGGGCCAAAGTGCCACACTATGCAAAGAGGAAGCATTAGCTAAACATTCCTAGCCCCTGCCCCCCAGCCATAATTAAAAACTCAAAGGAAATTAAACCACAAGAAGAAAAAAACCCCAAAACAACAAGACAACAAGAACCAACCCAAACTGCGTCACGTGAGGGGGGAAGCAGGTACCAACTGCCCAGCAACACCATCAGAGGTAATTGCAGTTACAGGGTGAGAGGCTAAAACAGCATGAAATGAATCAGTTTAACAGATATTAAATTTGCAAGCCCTGGGCGACAGGACTCCGTTCAGTTTATTTGCATTAATCAGGTCAGGGGAGTAACCTTGGTTTTTTCTTCCAGGAGATATCATCAGCCTTTATTTGTTTCTCATGTGAAAGTATCACAACGAATAAACACAACCCGGGAGAGGGCTGTGAAGCCTGTGCCGCATCTCACCCTTGCTGGGAAGACCAGCTCAGCCTCCGCCTAGCTAAGCCATGGCTTGCTGGTGCCATAGGCACACGGTCTGGCGTGGCCTCAGGAAGGTGGGTTGGCCGCACTCCATTCCCTGGTAGACACCGAAGGGCCATATTGTGGCAGAACCAGAGGAGACCGTAACTTTGAGTCGGAGGGTGTAAGCGGCCGCTACACCCGCTCACAAAGAGCTTCTCTCCTGCCGATGCGTCTCAGGTCCTGCTCGCCGCAGAGGGGCAGGGGCTGGTGTAAGGGGAGGAGTTTCTTCAGCCGAGAGAGTGCTTGGGCAGGAAAGCCTCCGAGGGCTTCCTGCAGAGTCAGCAACAACCGGGAGTGTCAGTGCCAGGGGAAATAACCGTGTGATAAGTGGCTCCGTCATTTTTGGGTAGTTGTGCTCTGATGAGGTGACTCTGATGAGTCCCCATGCCTCTGGTACAGCCTGGTGGGGAAGGGAGGAAAGCTAGTCCTCTCAGATGATGCTCCAAAAGCATCAGCTTTTGCGCCACTTTGAGATTAGACTGTCGTGGGTCAGGGGGAGCACAGACAGTCCGATCCACACCTCATCAGCCACGAAGAGCAGTCACAGGGTGATGAAGGTTCTCTGAGAGCTGTGGACTGTGGTCAGCCTGTGCAAACGACAGCACCGGTGGGGTGTGGGAACAGCAAAGCCCCACAGCGGCATGGGAGGGGGTGTCTGCCCCCTCCCCAGCAATCCCTGCGCTCAGGGAGCCCACGGTCACCAGCTCGGCCTTTCACTGAGGTGTCCCCACGGGGGGGTCCTGCAAGCACCATCCATACTGAGACTGTCAGGTGCAAGGTGTCCCGTCCCCAGCAGGCAGCCGTGGTGGGGCTGGGGCAGGCGCGGGAGGGGTCATAGCCCGGCAGCTCCCCGGGCAGAGGCAGGGTATTGACAGCTGCCAGGCTGCATTTGAAGGAGAGCAGTCCCCCCCACCTTCTTCCACCTCCTCAAGCCAATGTTTCAGCTGGCAGACCGCTCTCCTCCCAGCTCCCTGCCAGGCAGGCACGTTGGTGACCCCTCCCCAGATGAGTCGAGACGTGGCCCGTGGACATGGTCACGCACCTCCTTTTCCCCAGCTCCTCCTGACTGGTGCTTGACACCTCCAGTACGTTTTCCAGTGGCAGGCAGGCGGTCGGACTCTGTCCGTCCCCCACATACAGGTTTTCATATAGAAATGCACAAGCCTGTGTCATACGTACCTGCACGTGTGTGCATGTGCTGTCTGGGCACGCCAGGGAATTATACCTGATAGCATCTTAGATGCTTCAGCCTTTCTCAGGAACAAATTAAGGGTAAATTTAGCTCAGTGTGTGTGTATGTACATGTGTCAGGGAGAGAGTATGTGATGGGGAGTGCCTCCATGCTTATACCCACTGCTCCATAAGCTGATATGAAGTTGACATCTGCCCTCAGGGGTGTATTTGAAGAAATAAGAATATAATTTTCTGAGTGATATGGATTTGAGAGGCGTAAAGAGGAGCTGAGGGCTCTGGCATGTGGACCAAAAGCAAAGGGAGCTCCAGTGTGGGAAGGTGCACTGTACGGCCGTGGCAGGGAGGGAGGATTTGTCACACATCCTGTAAAGTCCTCTCCGTGCGGCATTTGACGTGCCTGTCAGCCACGCACGGCTAGCCCTGCGGGTCCGGCACGGAGACTGCGCACGCTCTTGGGTGGAAATAAGGACTGTGGGTCTGTCTTGAGATCTGCCTGCCCTTTTTTGGGGGAGCAGTGCTCTCTGCTCTCAGCCCTCCCCTGGACAGAGAGTAAGAAATGGGTTTCTCAGATGTGGCTGCTTCACATTTTTGCCGCTTTGCATGACCCACAGTAGCTTCCCCAGCCCTTAACCAGCAGAATGCTGGTGGGTATGGGTGGAGGACTGAAGTGGTGATGGGACAAGGAGCCCCTGAACGGGGAGGGACCCCTCTTCCCACAGAGCTCCTGCAGCATCCAGATGCTGCAACCCCAGCCCGGCCACCAGCACCGGCGAGGGCGAGTCTCCCTCCAGTTTGCTTTTCAGCACTTGGAGTATGGGGGTGAAGGCAGGGCACCTGTGTATCAGGTCACGGCTCTTCCCGCCCGCTTTGCACACCCCGCTCTGTGAGCAGGAGGCTGGGGATGCTGCGGGAAGGAGGGAGCGCTGGATCTGCCACCTCAGCTCCTCCACCCCGGCAGCTGCTTCCTCGCACTTCTGCCAGCTGCTGAGCTCCCTGCCGCAGAGCTTTGTCTCCAAACAGGGGATTATAATACATCTCATTTAGGCACTCCAGTATAATCTACTTGGCTTCTGCACATCAATACATCCCGCATTAGGTTCCCCACTCATTTTATTATTTTACAAACAGCCCTTTCTCCTATGCAGACTGTTATGGAGCTGTTGCATTTGGACAGAGAAACGTGGTGGCCTTAGTTTAGGCTATCAGTGAGATGGGTTGGGGCTCATCATCCCCGTTATCTGCATGTTTAAGCAATAATGACTTGGTAAGTAGCGGGGTGCCCGGTCTGGAGGAGGGGGAGCCGTAGGCACAGACAGTGGCCCAGCTGCGATCTGGTGAGGATGTCAGGAAGCAGGCTTGGACTGCTTTTTACACTAACATACTTTTAACCACTTGTCCCTACCTGAATGCCACAAAATAACTGGTTGTCTCCTTCAAAGAAAAAGAAAGAAAGAAAAAAAAATTATTCTTTCCAGTTGCAAAGAAGGCTCTGGGGACTTACTCTAGATTTCCATTTGTATGTGCTATTATTTCAGTCATTGCCTTCCATTTCCTACAATTTGATTGCAAGCTTCCCTGGTTTTAGTGACCTGGAATTGGTTGGCAATCTAAACCCTCCTGTGCTGCCAAGGGAAGAGTTCATCAGCACAGCCCACAGCTGATCCCCCCGGACGCAGACTGTCACTGCTGCCCAGCAGGGACAAACGCCAGCGCCTCGTCCAAACGTGCCGAAGCATATGGACCCCGAGCTCAGTGACCTGTGGGTGACGTGGTGATATGCGCCCTGAGGGCTTCGGCAGTGCCCGGAACACCAAACCGGCACTCGGGTGAGCAGTGCCCCCGGGGCGCGGAGCAAAACGCCCACGGAGCTGCTGGATGATGGACGACTACGCTTTGGAAGTGAGGAGAAAACCTCCCGCAACAACTCCTGTCTTCCAGGGCCTGGGAAGAACCTTCCTGACCTTGTAACCTGCACATGAAGATCTTCATCTGGTCAACCACAAGACATTTTCCATGTCTCTGAAAGCAAAGGAGGGGAAACCCCCAAGAGAGGTTTGCAGAGGGAAGACGACAGTGGCTGCAGTAGGGACCAGCGAGGCAGAGGTGGGGCTGGGCAGAAGGTGCAGCCGGGTGGGCAACCCGCCGCCCCCGGCTTCCCCCCACAGGCAGGAGCAGCCCTGCCCGCACCACCCTGATGGCAGCGCAGGGATGTAGCCCCGGCCAGCATTTAAATGCCTTGCAAGCTGAACAGGCACTCGCTGTTCAATTGATTTGGCTCAGAGAGGGATTTGCATGAAGCCCTTGCAAGATGGATCGTTCCTGCAAAGACTTATTTAAATCCAAACAAGCAAAACAACCCTTCCTATTCAGGGCTGGCGATGATTATTTATTTATTTATCACCTATGAAAGGCATACATCTGGGCCATATGTGTATGCTCGTCTCTGTAAAGGAAAAGAATTAATGTTCCTAAACAGAAGCTGGTCTCTACAGAAAAGCAGTGCTTGTGGTGGCTACACAAGTGGTCGAAGCCTGTAGCTTTGGTGGTGCTAGTTCCGATACGAGAGCTTAAAATGGCTCATAAAGTGGGGAGACAGCATGCTGGTTTATATGCGGAGAAACTGAAATGCATAAACATGAATGCTGTCTTCAAAGCATACCATGAGTCATGCTAGATGGGAGAAGAGAAAAAACACAGTTTTGACTCCAGTCCCCTACTCTAGGCTCTGAACTCCAGTTTTTAGCCTCAGTTCCCATGAAAAGAAGGCTTAGGCAATCACCCTGTCTGCCATGATATCATCTACTGCCTCCCACCCTGTTTCTTTCCCCAGCAATTTTGGAAGCTATCGGCCAATCTCAAAAAAAAAGCCCAGAAGATGACAGAACCCCAGACTGCAGGAGATCAGCCTTCATCAGTTCCGCAGACCTACATGTTTCCCTCCAGCATTGAGTGTGCCTTTGCAAAACAGCGAAACCAAAACGTTGCCTTGGTACCAAGGCCGGTGGGTACCCGTAGCTCAGATATTGCGTCTATGCAATTATCAGGATCTCTGGCGCTTTATACGAAACTAAAATTACACCCAGCCAGCACCATGCTCTGCGCATCCCAGGCCGAGCTGTGGGAACTGCAGGGTCTCCCAGCTAGCACATATTTGACTTGGTGGGTTTTCCACTCTGAGGAGAGCCTGCTCTCATCGATGCCAGTGGAAAACGGAGAGACAGCTAGAAGAGAGCATGACCGAGGAGAAGGTGAGGGAAAACAGAGTCTGTGCCCATCCTTTCTCCTGCTGCCCTTCCCTCTGACTTTGCAGCTCTTTCCTAACTTGAAGCCTTTCTTCTTGACGCTCTTCCTCAACTCTGGCAGTGCTGCAGCCTCCCTTTCTCTCGACCTCTCCTCCCCACTGCTAAAAAACATCCTGCCCCTTCCTGAGTCTCGGCCCTGACTGTCCTGGCTCGACGCTGGGCTAACACAAAGGCACGGGGTCTGCTTGGGGGTGCCGCTCTGCACAGCATCCCTGCCCGGTGAACCTGCTTCCCGCTGCTGCGGCAGCTGCTCTGGCTCTCAACCATCAGGAGTGCAGGCGAGGGCATTTTGGTTTCGTGCCCAGACTGCTCACACCAGCACGCTCCTAATGATGAGCAAAGGAAAAGATGAGTGCAGCCACCCCAGGCCTAAATATCAAAGAAAAAAAGAGTGGTTTGAATCCAATCCATGCCAGCGAAGACTAGAAAGCGGCCAGAAGAGCAAGTATAGACCTTGACTCTAACTTTTCAAGGTTTGAGAGTTACTGTAAGTCAGAACTAGTGGGAAAATGAGAAATGGAGCCATGCTTGTCCAGACCTCATCAGTATTCGTGTCTGAAGGTTAAGTTCAGCTCAAGCCTGGTGGTCAGCAGAGGCCACCCCATCCAGCTCGCAATGTTGAAGGGAACGCGGGTCTGTGCCGGGGAGCTCTGTCGATTAGGAAATGACCTGGGTCTGCAGACACAGGCAGGCGAGTAGAGAGGCTGTTTGCGCCTGTGTACGTAAGCTCCCAGGTAGAGCTGTTGGGACAGTGTTTTGTGGGGGTCCGCGGGGGCGGCTGACCCTGCCTCCAGGAGGCAGAGCCTCCGCACCCAGCATGGGGTCAGAGAGGGACCTCCCTTTCCCAGGATCGGGCAATTTTATCCAGCTGCTAAACCTCACTGAAGGACTGAACTCTCCTTTCAAGCTACTAAATAAATAAAAGCTGAGGCCAGGCAGCTGCAGAGGGGCATGCCGGGTAGGGGCTGGCTGCCTCCGCTCTGGCCTGGCAGATTGCTGCCTGCTGCAAAGACGAAAGCCATCTTCCAGCCGGTGATTTAACATTCCAAGGGAGCAGATTAATGCCTGCAAACTTCTCAGTGGAAGCATTCAAACGCTAATTGGTAGTTGCAAGTAATTAAAGTAATTTACTCAGATTATAAAGAAATTTCTTAACAGTGATTAAGCAACTCTGGGACGTGTGTAGTTGTTTGTAATCACTCCCCCAGGGGGATTAAAGCTCTTGGCTGCATGTAATATGTCTTGTAACACCCTATGGGTCCTGTTGGCTCATGATAGCAGAGAACAGCTTGTTGGAAGAGATATAAATCAGGTCTGCACGCACATAGGGAAGAGCTCTCCTTCGTGGTCCAAGCCTGGGGAGCACGAGCTCCGTGGCGAAGGCAGACATCCCGTTAGCCGGGTTTTGCTCCACAGACAGAGTCCATATCATCCGGTCATAAACATTATCGAAGGAAGAGGCAGAATGAAGGACGGGGCTGCAGGCAGACGCAGCCCTCAGCGTGGGGACAGGCTCGCGGGACAACTGTGTGGGCACTTCTGCTCACGGGTTTCCATTTCCTAACCTATAATATAGGAATAAATCCACTAAACCAGTTGATTTATTGCTCCAGAAGTAATGGAGAAAAAGTGCCAGGTATCTGTTAAGTTGATACTTACCAGATTATACTTAGCCAACTAATCAGCAGATTATCACTTAGGCTGTTTCGTGTCCTTGTTATCCTGGCCAAGCCTTGAGCCTTTGCTGAGCCTGGATTTAGACTTAGGGAGACAATTCCCACTTTGAGACCTGGGGAGGAGGAAGCTCACATTGCTCATCTGTGACACAAGGATTTTTCTTGCTTACATTCTGCTTTCTAGTTCAGATGTAACACAGCGATATATTCCCTTTCTAGCCCAGAAATGTGCACATGTGGCTTAGCAAGACTCAGAGGAGTCACATCCCAGATAAACATCCTGGGTTTGGTGCTCTTCACGCTGCCAGGCAGACACCCTTCATGTTCTAAGGGAACAGCTGGAGGAGCCAAGGCTTCTGCGGTATTGCCATGGCTCCCATTGCCCCATCCTGCTGCCTCCGGAAAGTCTGACTGTCACTGGGATGCTTGGCCATGAGCTGGAGTGGGCCCCGGAGGAGCCGAGGGCTCCCCGCTGCAGCCCTGGCCAGGTGCTCGGCTGGCAGTGCCTTGCCCCAGAGCACGACCCTGGCAGCCCTCCCCTGCACCAGAATTAGGATTTCTTCTGAGGAAACTGCCCTGCTCGTGCCCTGCCAAGTGTGCAGGTCTGGGGAAGCTCCCCTAGGCTGCAGGCATCATCCTGTGCATCTTCTGATGGCCAAAGTGCTCCTTACCCGGTCTTGGAGTCACAGCCGGGAGCCTCTGCCTTGCCCTGGGCAGATCCCTTTTGCTATAGGGCTCCTGCAACTTGAGCAAGATGCTTTTAACGTGTGTGTCCAGGGATTCAGGCACTTACCAGGAAAAAATTTGGCGTGCATTGCAACCTTCTCCCTCACAGCCTGGTGGCTGGGTTCTAATTATTCTTCAGCATTACTAGAATTTATTTTTAGAGTGTTTTTTTCTAGTTGGGAATAAAGAATTGTAAACGTTGCATGAATGCTGACTGCAGAAGGATGCAAGTTTACCTGTGCAAGCAAGTGTTGAGCAAACTGGGAGCTCATCTCCTGCAATTACTTTGGCACATTGTTTTGATATTTGCTTTCCACAAATTTTGGCTGAACAAAAACCAATTGTTAAATTTATTTTTTTCTCTCTCTCTAAATGCAACACAGAAAGGATGGAGCAAATCCACATTGTGTTTGTTTGCCCGTCTGGAGCGCGTGCCTGGGAAGAAGGCATTGTTCCGCCAGCTCCACCGAAGGACAAGAAATACACCACAGCCTTCAGTGACACCGAGGGGCAGACCCTCAGGGCTAGCATTCGGGGTCTGCACTCCAGCCGTTGTTACATTGTGCGGCATGGGACATGCTTTCCAGACTCAAATATAAATAGATTTTTTTCCTGTGTTCTGTTTACTGTGCGTAGAAATCTGATTTTCCCTAATGGTCCTTTATAAATAGTTTCCACCCACCCTCTGCTTGAAAGCTTCTCTGACTCACATTGGAAATTAGGTTCTTCCCCTCCTCGCTATTGAGAACAATTATAGCTCTTTGTTCAGCGGGAATTAAGAAGCATGAGGGCTGAATCCATCCACAGGAAAATTGTCACTCTCTTTTGTTTTCTGCCTGCAATAATTATCCTGCCAACCGCTCACTCTAACATCCTTAAACCCTCTGTGCCTCCACCAAGCATCCGCCATCCCTCCCAGCGCCAGCCTGCCGGTGCGCTTTGTGCTGATTCATTTTTGTTGCTTTCTGTTAGCCACATCCTTGATTTACCTTTTCTTCCCATTTCCCACCGAGCTGTGCCTTCCCGTTGGAGGAGAGGCTCCCCGGGAAGGCAGGAGTGGCCGGGGTGGGAGAGGAAAAGGGGAGCAGCTGGTCCTTCGGCAGGACCCCAGGGCTTTGGTTACACCTCGTGAAAGGCTGCAGCTCCTTCGCCCCAGGGACCACAGCTTGGTGGTACCCCCAGGAGGTGCCCTGGCTAAGAGGCCCAGGCCTGGCGCTTTGGGTGACAAAGGGAGAGCAAAACACATCAAGGGGAGGTGGCAAAGCCGCCAGAGGAGCTGACTGGTGAATTAATGCTTTCCTCTTTCCACAAGTCTGCTCCAGTGTGAGAACCCCTGTTTAAAAGAACACAGCCAAATCCTACCTGATTTTTTTTTAAAGGATCCAGAATGACTAACCATTGACCCCTCCAGCCACACACTCATTTTTCATTAAACTGTTCCTTGGATCTTATAAGCAGAGAGAGAGAGAACAAGCGGGCGAATGCGCGAAAACAACCAAGAGTGCCCTGGGGCTATAATAACCGAGGTAGGAACATTTTAAATTATACCTTGGGTCAAAATGATTTTAGATTGATCAGAAACCAAAATTACCCCTGAGTTCCAGTTGATTGTCTGTGTCTTGAGTTCATCTGGAGGCTGCGTTTCTCCAGCAGCCCCTATTATCATTATTATGAGGAGTGTGTGTACATTGACCCTGTTCTTTTAAGCAGCAGAGGAGAAAAGAAAGAGCCTTTGAACCTTAGAAACCCACCAGTTGAAGGCAGCGCACCGGCTGGAGAAATTCCATTTCTACTCTCTAACTAAGGTCCAGGTCCCCCATGGACCCCGGTGCGGAGCCCCCGTCCCCGCCAAGGGGCCGCAGGAGCGCCCCTCGCCTGGGCATCCCGGCAGGGAGCTCTGGGCAGGTGCGTCAGCCCGTGGGAGCAGCGTTGTACACGCCGAGGCGAGGATCGGCTTTTCGTTAGCAAAGCAGCCCTAACCAGACAAGACTATTCAGTAGCTGTGAGCTGGGAAACAAAAGAGGCAGCTGTCTTGTAAAGTTGCTCGCATCTCCTCAGCACCCTCCCACTCCCACCCGGAATGGCCGCGTGGGGGTCTCTGCCCTTGGAGACAGCCTGCGAAATCCTCACCGGGGGCTGCAGCGCAGGCACTCCGAGGTGCGCCGCCTCCTCCGTGTATAAGGAGATAAATAAAAGCCTGTTGCATGTTGCAGGCCATTTTTACAAGTTGCAACTTGATACGAATTGCTGCCTCTTTCTGTAGATACATATTTTTTTACTAATACAAAAATGTTAGTAAAAATATCTATATCTACACATATATATAACTACTAATAAAGAAGGTGCTGCAGGGGACGTGAGGCCCTCACGCTCATGCTCAGCGTACCCCTCAGCGGGGACTGCACCAGCAGCCCCCGAGCTTGCAGACGTGTGGCAGCTCAGGTTGAGCACGGGAAGGGGCTTGCGGGAGGGTTCTACAAGGTCCTGTGCAAGGTAATGGCTATTTCTACAGTCTTCTAGTGTACAAGAACTAAATACTATTATCTTGTTGGTCTAATTCCCAAAAACCTAAATATTATAATCTTGTTGGTATTGTCTTGACGATGAATAATCTATACTGACTGGCCGAGATAAGAGCTCATTGGGATCAGGCTGAATGAGCGATCAGTTTGAAACCTCACCGAGAAGGAACGCCAGTCCACAGCCGTGCAGAGGCTGCTCCTCCGTCCACGGTTCACCGCAAGCGGCTGAGGATGGCTCTAGCCGTCCCCTTGAACGCTACCGCGCCTAACCAGGTGCAGCGCAGCTGGGTTTTTCCCCGCCTCGGTCTCCTGCGGATGCACCTTTCTCTGTCTAATTCGTGCCTCCGGCGTTCGGCTTGGCCGCTGGCACAGCACCGCTCCCTCGGCGTGGGGGGCGTGGGGCGGCAGCGGCCAGGCCACGCAGCCTGGGGCAGGGGCAGCGCCTCGCCTGGGTGCCTCCGGACTGCCCGGCGTTAGGATGCTTGGGTCCCTGGGCTGACATCCTGCTCTGCTCCCACACACGTGTAGGCTTTTCCTAACTGCTGTGACTGACCTTGCTGTGCTTTCTTTAGCTCCCAAAGGGGAGTACGTGGCAGGGTCCGTTTAATAAGCCACGTGCTGGGAACTTCACATGAGGAGCTTTTCGCAGGGCACACAGCACTTGAGCATCCTCAGAGGGTGGAAGGGAGCTACAGAGCTCTGCCTGCCCCACAAGGCTCTTGTAACTGCCTCACTCTCTCTCCTCTTTTCCTGATGGGTTTTTTCTTTTTGACTTTCACCAGACCCGAGGGGAGCTCAGAGGCTGCATGGCGCTTGAAAGGAGGAAAGAAAAAACTGGCTGAATTTAAGAAAAACTAAATTATTTAATTTAAAACAAGCTCAAGCTCTTTTTCTGAGGCAAGCATTAACTTCTATTGCTGACTCCATCATGGTGGAGCCCTGTCGTGCTCCCTCCCTCTCCTGGGTCTCCACCTGGGCGAGGGGAGCAGCGGCGCTCACCGACAAGGACGGTGCTTTCCCATTCAGCCCGTGTCGCTCGGCTCGGGGAGACACATAATGAAGTTGCTCTGCTCTTGTTGCCTCCCCGGGCTGTGACATGTTCAATACCATCACGAATCGCTGCTCGGGTAATGCATGATTAATCCAGCACAAAGTACCTGCCAGTCGTCGGGGCGCAGCAGAAAGCCTTGCCAGCGTTGCCGTGGGATGCTAACCAGGGGGACGGTGGGGGAGCGGGGCCACCGCTCCCCTGGGACAGGGGAAAACGGGGTGCGCGCTGGGGGAGAGGCTTACGTGGGGTGCCCGCGCGTGCGGGGCTTCCCTGCAGCACCTCTCCAGCCGCGCCGGTTTTTGCTGAGTGAGACCCGCTGCAGAGGCATCGCGGAGGAAAGCGCTCCGGGCTCTGAGCAACAGGGGACGCCGAGCATCCTGCCGGAATGTGAGCAAAGCCCAGGAGCTTGCGGCTCTCAGCTTGCCATCAACTAAACGCCAACGTCTCCTTCTGATGGCTCTCCTGAGCCGGTGCCACGCTAGAGCTGCACGAGGACTGCGGCTGTGGGACCGCAGGTCTGGCTGCACTGGAGGCACCCGCTGATGCTGATCACCAAAGGCTCTTGCTGTAGCAGAGGCCAAACCGGGCAGGCAAGGGTTACCGGACCGCGAGCACACTGGGAGGAAAACGCTGAAGATATGTCCTGTCCTTAAGTGGGATGAAAAAGTAGAAATCTTCGCCGACTACAGAGTTTGGACCTAATAGTTCCCAAACTGTTTGTGGGAGCTGAATTAACCGTTTCTTCCATTTCTCGAAACAAACCATCTCAATGGATTTTTAAGCCATTCAGGAATTACTTCTGTTTTGTCAGAGCATTATGTGCTTTCCTAGCATTTTTGGTGTTGGCTCTTCATATTTTCTTCCACATTCATTAAAAATTGTAAATAAAAAGTTTCTTTTCAAGTGGTACAAAGGAGCAAGTAAACCAACAGGAAAAAGTGCTGAAACCAGTACGTTCTCCCAAACAGTTTTGGTTTTGACTGATCCTGTACAAAAATGAAACCACTTGGTCCACTTGCTAGAGAAGGACAACTCCGTGGCCAGCCGCAGGCAGCCAGGCTTCAGCCCCCGCTGCCGCCGCCTGCTCCGAAGCATCGCTCAGATGCAGGGGGAGCTGCTGGCGGGGGTGCGGAAACCAGCCCCCATCAGCGGTGAGCCCAGCTCAGCCACCCAAGGCATTTCGTGCCATTGCTGGGCCCCGACGAGCCTCAGGCTGCAACTGCCTTTGGTCCTGACTGTGCTGCTTCGGGTTTAAGTGAATGACCTCGAGGTGAAAGCTACTGTATCCCGTTACCAGTCCCAACCATCGAGAACCCGGACATTTATTTGTATTGAGACAGAAGAAAACATCCCATGGACCAGCAGTCCACAAAGGGGAAGAAAAATGTTTCTAGAAAAAGCAAACAAATTGTAGGTACGCTTGTGTTATGTGAGTTTTAACTAAAGCCTCTCCTCTCCGCAGAGCAACAGCAAATGCAGTGGGAAATAAAAACAAAATTACCACTGCAAAGCCTATAATTGCATTTCAAAACCTACAGCCATTAATTCCCACAAGCACCGGGATCAGAACTGCAAATAAAAGCAGCCGACGATGTGTTCTGCATTCGGGGAGATGCTCCGCGAGTGCAGCGGAAACGCTTTCTCTGCTTGTAGGGTCTTTTCTCACGTGTGCCTTTTACCCCAAATAGAGTAACTGCTTTTGCAAAGCTGCCCGAGATCCCACGCCAGCGGCAGGACACAGGGCTGGACTCTCAAATCGCTCCGTTTGTTTGCAAAGAGGACTGAGAGGCCTTTTTCCCCCACCGAGACCCAGCGCTCGCGCGGCCGCTCGTGGAACCGTGCACGCGTAACCCCGTGGCTGGAGGTGCCCGCGATGCTGGGGGGGGGCAGCACCCACCACCGCCGGCGGCCAGACCCGGGCGGGCGCGGAGGGCAGGTTGTGGCCTCTGCCACTGTCCCACGCGCGCTGGCAAATGCCTGTTTTGAAGCCTGCCATTTTTATGTCTGCTTGGGCCCGAGTACTTTATCAGGGATCTTTTATCTTTCTTTGGTTTTTTCTTTTTTCCTTTCTGTCTTTCATTTTCTTTTTCTTTTTCTTTTTCTTTTTATTTCTTTTTCTCTTTCTTTTCCTTTTTTCTTTATTTTTATCCTTATCTTTCTTTTTTTCTCTTTCTCTTTCCTTTTCCATTTCCCTTTCCCTTTTCCTTTTCCTTTTCCCTTTTCACCAGGATGGTAACAGTTTCTTGGGCATAGTCTGGGACTGGAGCACAAATGTTATCAAAGACAAGGACCATCAACCCTGCCTCTCCAACAGATGAGCAAAGCTAGAAATCTTTACGCATCCTCATGCACGTGGTGCTGCTGTGTGCCTTTAAGTACCATAGGGCTTGCTCTGCATTAGGCTTTACCTATGGCCCATACAGAAATGCTCTGTAAGGGCAGCAAGAGCACCAGGCTCCTCCTCTGAGCACGAAATCCCCGGAGTGAGCAGCTGGTGTGGGACCAGGAGGGGACGGGACCCCCGAGGGGACGCTGTGCCCGTCCCCCTGCCCCATTGGTGCGGAGCAGCCCCCGCAACACGAGCCAACCTGGGCTCACCCCTCTGCAGAGGGTGGCCGGGTCACCTGTAATGCACAGAAAATGCAAATGGGGTTTTGTAGTCATTATCTCCACTCTCAAATAACCTGTGTTTTAATTCAACTTTAATTAAAAAGGGGAAAAATATGCCCAGGTAAACAACTTCCAAGCAGACGACGGGCCAGAGCAACAGAGAATTCCTTTGACCCAACAGGCCCGACTTTTTTAAGCTTTTAATTAAAAACAGGGAAAATTTTGCCACAGTAAATTGCCCAGAGACCCAGGCCTTTGAAGAGATATAATTAGGGCTGTTGGCCCAAGCAGGACGCTCCCTGTGGGGGAGCCGGGGCGCCCCGTGAGGGGCGGCGCGGGAGCCACCTCGCAGCAGAGCCCCACACCCCCGGGGACACCCTCCCGTGGCGAGTCCCCTCGGAGGGTCAGCCAGGCACCTTCTGTGGCTCCTGGGCCACCTCCTGAAGCCGTGGCTTCCTCTGCTGCCGAAAGACGGAGGAACAAAACCTAACTACAGGGATTCAGACAGGATCTGAAATGGTTTTGCATGCAACTTATTAGCTCTGAGAGCTGACTTGTACCCATTTTCTAGCTCAGCGGGACCTCCACCACAAGTCAGTGCTCCCTCTTGATGGCCTCCTCAAGAAATCCCTCCAGCTGGTCCTTCGGGTCAGGGTTGGGATGTGCAACGCTCCCTTTCCATCATTAGGAACTGAGCCTGGTTATTCACGTTTCACAGCCGTGGCCGGGTTTCCCAAAGTGCTCAGAAGGTTCTCTTTCTGCCATTTTTCTTAAAAAAAAAAAAAAAAAAAAAAAAACCCAAAACCAAACAAGACCTGCGGGCTCCGTGACGCGATGGGCATTTCCTGGGGCTCGTTCCTGGACATCCCGCGCTTCCATCGCCCTCCGCCGATGCCGGTTTCACGCACAGCTGCCTCCCTCTGCCGCAGGTCCCACGCTCCTCCCACCTAAGAGGGAGCCGAGGGGTGGGCTGTTGGTTGCTCCGTGGGAGTTAAATACCACAGCACTAAATTCACTTGGAGAAGAAAAAATTTCACAGTTTCTACAAGAATTTCTGTTGCAGCTTCAAAGAGAGTACGCTGCTTTCAAAGCAACGGACAAGAATTCAATAGTTTCCCCTGAGCACAGACAGGCTCCTGCTGCCATTGGATGGGAAGTTAGAAAGAGAAAATATTTTGAAGGAATCGGAACAAGGAGGCAGCAAAACATAAGTGGCTGCACAATAAAATTAAAATAAAAAAAAAAAAAAAGAAGAAAAAAGAGGTACGTGTTAGAGATGGAGCTACTCTAGGAATGAAAGAGCTCTGACAGGCATGTGTTGATGCCACCAGGCATAACAGAAAAGAAAGAAAAATCAGGATAGTGGTTTTTTTTAGCATTTACTCCGAAAACACTTGCTGAACACAGTGCAATCTCTTTGATATGAAGGTTAATTGAAAGAAATGGTGCAGACCCCTTGGAACTCTGTCTTAAATAGCTGCAAAGAAGAGAAGTTTTGGGTGAATAAAGGAAGACGAAGAAAGTGCAGTAGGAGCAGAAAACCAGAAGATTTAAGAAAGACATGGGAGAGCAAACAGGAGCCACACACCCGGCTCGCACAGCGCGCTCGCCACGGCAGGGTTTGTGCCCCCCCTACATTGGGCTGCGCCCCACTGCGCCGGAGCAGGAGGTGGTGGAAACCGGGGATGTTATCCCAGAAATACTAAATGCAAAATAATCTAGGCTTTTTCTTGAATGGTGATGAAACTGCAGAGTGAAAGGAAAAGGGTAGAAAGTTACAGTCAGACTCATGACTTCCTCCCCAGGCCTTAATTTGGGCCATCGCATAGGTCATGAACCTCCATTCGAGGACACTTTTAGAAGTCTGTAGATCCTGTTTAATATTCTTCCCCCAGGCCTCTTTATTCCTGCAGGTTTGGGCCAGAATGAGAAATGAAAAAGCTGAGCTGGGAAAGCCGGGAACAATTCTCGGGGTCTGCAAATCCAACAAAAATCTCCATGGAGTGCGAACATCATGGGAGAGCTTCTGTGCAATAGTTTCAGAGCGAGTTCAAGATCAAAAGGGTTCATGATAGTCATCTGAACTGCTGGATGCTTCCCTGAAAATGTGTGCCTTGCCTCTAGTCAGCACTTCTGCAAGCCCGGCTGCCAGCATTGCTACAGCCTCTGCCACGGCGCTATCTGCTCACAGGACACGAGTGAGGGCCAACTCACGGCACTTTGAGGCTCCTCTGCGGTCCCCTCCTTGGCAGGGCGCACCCCGGCAGCCAGCTCCGTCCCCGCCGCAGCCCCCCGAGCCACCTGAGTCCCGCCGGCTCCGGGAACACACCCCGCCACAGCAGCTCAAGGCATCTGCGTCTCCCATCTATCGGCAAACGTCTGCTGGAGAGTTTCTAACCCTTGGCTCCATCGCCGATATTTGAGCTATGCTGTAATTGGCCATAAAAGTCTCATGGTATTGTTTGTGTGCCTTGATTAGCGGAACGTGAAAAGCACTTACAATGCAAATTTCCCTTTAAAATTCTGTTTCCTGCAAATCCTCAATGAATCAGCTGTTGAAATCTCCCACTGAGAGCACTCCTGCCAGTAAAAGTTGATAGTGCTAATGTTTGTGGAGTGGGAACACAAAAGGGGGAAGAAGCAGCTAAAGCAAACTAATCTGAACCGTCAAATATTTGCAGAAAAATACGTACATTATCTGCCCCAATCTGTCCCTGATGTTTCACCCCACGCCCAGCCGAGATTGATAGCCACATACCCAACCTCTTTCCTTTCATGAATGAAGATGCAGCTGTGTTTTCTTTGTTCATACTCCCTTTTTCAAATGCTGCTGTTGCCTTATTGAAGTCTTTGAAAAATATTCTGTATAGAAACAATTCTGCCGACACATCAGTTTTCTCTGTGCTTTCCTCTCCCCGCTCCTTCTTTACGGCTGAAGTCATTTGCATGAAAATGACCGCAATATTTCTGAAGCCATCACCTGGCGTCTCCGTATCTGCTGCTGTCCCCCTGGTGAGGTCATTTCCTCAGCGCGATGATGTAACCGACCTCGGGGGCACGTTCCTGAGGTCAGGAGAGGATGGCTGGGCAGCCGGGCGGGCAGCGCGACTCCTGGCCGACTCTCCAGGGATGCGGGCAGGGATGCAGTGCTGGCTGGCATGCGGACACCAGCTCCTGCCCTCCCACTCCGCTCCATCCCACCCATCCCCAGCCGCCCCCCGCCCTCACCCCACAGCCCCCCAGGAGCTTTCCTGCCCCCGACCACAGGGGCAACCGCGAGGGCTGTAGCTGATGCAGAAGCCACAGCAGGGGCATCAGTTTGCTAATGCATCATCAGCATTTTTCCAGACACAAGCTTCCTGGAAAAACTCTGGGGCAAAAGAAGCAGGAGGACGCCAGGGTCCTGCATGAGAAGAGAAGGACGGGAAGGGACCTCTCCAAGAAGGGGATACTTTATCACCACAACCACTTTCTTCTCTGCCAGACTGAAGAGCCCAGCAGCCCCCTCGCTGCCTTGCATACACAGGAACGGGTCCAGGTCTTGTACCAAGACTTGGCCTCAGACCCTTGGCTGGGAGGCAGCACTGCTGGAGGCTCCATTCTGCACGGCAGAAGATGCTGTTGAAATGGGTTTAAAGATCTGTGACAGCTTTTAGGAAAGACAGACATGGGTCTTACTGGGCAGAAAGGACTCTGATCAGCTAGTCCACCTTCCTGCAACACTTTCCAGCCTCACTGAGATTCTGGGTAAGAATGCTGCCATTCCCAGAGACCCCGACAGGTCCCACCAACTGCAGCAATGTGTCACTCCCAGCACTGAACCCTCCTGGGAAGCCAAGGTGCCTGGGATGCACAACAAGCTCCACCGAGCCCAAGCATTCACGCAGCGCACCATCTGCACAGCAATGATTGGCAGAAAATGCGTCCTGAGAAAATTTCTACCCTGCTTTTCGAGGGATCCAAACCATTCTGGGGTGAAATAAGAAGTACAGAAACATCTCCCAAAATTGCCTGGTGCAAAGAGACCATCTAAGATAGAGATGCTAAGATATAAACCGCTCCATACCTCTCAACACCCGTAGGCCGTTTCTTTCCCAGTTTCTGCTGCAGACCTCTCCTGCCTCTGCCCGCTGCTTCTCCTTCCTTCACAGCAGTGCTTTAACCAGCCATTTATTAGCCAAGTCCCCATCCCGAGCCCTGGACAGGCTGCCCGATGTCACGTCTCACCCTGAACTTGCCTCTCAGAAGGAGAAAAATCCCCAAGCTGGAGCCAGTCTATACCAGCCTGGTGTCCCCCCTCCCTCAGCATTCACGCAGGGGACATCTGCGGGGAGCAAAGGCTAAAGCAGACCGGAGGCAGGCACGCACAGCGCCGGGACCCCCCTCCAAGCAGCACATGAGTAAACTCTTTTGTCTCCCATGCGACGGGCAGAAAGCCCAGGTACAATCTCAGATCAATCTCATTTAAAGTACGTAATTTTTAAAATCTCCTGTTACTGTCATGGCCTCAGCCTTTCCTTCCTTTATTTTCCGGATGGTATTTTTTCCATCTTATCTTCTTTCATCAAAATCTTGTTTCCTTCTGCTGGAATCACCACATTCCTGATCTATATTCAGATTAAACCCTGGGAACAGATGCTATTGTCAACTTTTATTAGTTTATTGCACTAAGAGAGGAAGATATCTTTGCAGTCATTGATATAAAATAAGACTCCCCACTTTCACTGAAAGCCTCATCTCCTGGAAGGAAAAGCAAGAGAACAAAAGCTCTTCTGAACCGGAGCCATAGTCACAAATCAGGGCCCGTGTATCGGCTGTAGACAACACCCAGGACTTGTGGGACAAGCAGAACGATCCCCCAACGCCTGCAGAAGCTGCGCAATGCCCTTACACAGAAGGCAGATGATTTCTGAGTTCAGCAGTGAGCCTCTCGAGATGAATTTCATTCCCCAGGATAAGCAAATGATGAGGCCACTTTAGATATTTGTATTACTCTCTCTCTTTGTATTCTTCTTAAAATGACGCCCTCCCCTCCCATCCACTGAACACTAGCTTTTCAATTATGGGGAGGTTTCTTCCGCGGCCTCGTGCTTTGCTCCTTTGCTGTTTATGCATTTATTATTTACACATAGGCCTCCAGCTGCAACACTTGCGCTGGAAAAAAATCATTCGGCGCTCTGGTGGGCGAAAGATAAGAGAGGCAGGAGAGCTGCCAGCTCCACGAGATGGGAAAGGAAGAAAAAACCCACAGCCTTTTTTCCCCTGCACGCTTGTTGGGAACTTGAACTTGGCTCCCACGGGCCAAGGGAAAGCTCTGCTCATCGACAGAGTATTTCATATTGCCTAGGCAGTTGGACTAGATGGTGGTTTTAGGTTCCTTCTAACTGAAATCTATTCTATTCTATTCTATTCTATTCTATTCTATTCTATTCTATTCTATTCTATTCTATTCTATCCTATCCTATTCTGTTCTATTCTGTTCTGTTCTGTTCTATTCTATTCCTTCCCATTCCTTGCTGGAGCAAGGTACGTCACATAGCCTGAGTGCACTTTAGCAGTGCTTTGTTCCAGACAGCGCAGCTCAGCCCGGACACGCGTGTGGCCCCTCCGCAGCACCGCCCCCCCCCCCGGTGTGCTCCCAGCACCCTTCCACTCTCCTTACAGCTCTCCGCTGCGTCTTCGTCTCTCGTGATGAGGTCTGACAAGCTGCAGCGGTTGAAAAGGAGCGGGGGCTCTGAAAACGTGCCCATGTGGGGCGCAGGAGAGGGGAGCAGGGGCCGGCGCAGCGTCGGAGGTGCTTGCAGGGACGGCTCCCCTCCTGGAAGCCGTTTATTTTCCCGCTCGCCACGTGCAGCGCTGAGGGAGCGGACGGGGCTTGCCGGGCGCTGGGAGAACCTTGTGCGCCGAGGGCTGGTGATGGGCACGCCGGACAAATCCCCATTAGACCCTACAGCTCCAACCCAGAGGGTGTTTAAAAAATGCCAAAGGAGCAGTTTGCTGCTGCTTGTAGGGAGAAAAATCCAAGTGAAAGCGCAGAAAAGGAAATGTAAGAGAAACCGGGCTAAGCTGCGCTTTCAGGGAGCGAGCTTTGGTTTACGTTTTATGATGTTTTCCTGGCAGACATCCCAGAGCGCTGTGCATTTTCTGTGCGAGTGCTTCTGGGGAGGGGGAGCCGGCGGGGGGACTGGGGTACATTGCTGCTGAGGGGAATTGAGGCAAATTGCTGCTTCCTCTCACTGCTGGGCATGTAACTGGGTTAATGGGGCATGTATTTTTAGCTCTGACTGGCCAAGCCTGTGCTGCTGCTGTTACTTAATCTGAAGGCCACAAAACCAGGTGAAGCAGAGCTCTTCAGCAAATGAGTTTTGCTGCAAAACACTTGTCTCTCTGCTGGCTTTTCCCCAGCTGCAGCGCCCTGGTCCGCTGCCAGCTGCCTGTGGGAGCCCTGTGCAGGGAGCTGGGCACCCACCCCAGCGGGCACCCACCCAAGCCGGCACCCACCCAAGCCGGCACCCACCCGAGCACGCTCATTTATTCCCGTGCTTTGCCAGGTCACAGCAACTCGGTGCAAAACCAAAGTATGCTGCGATCACAGAAGGAGATTGATTTCTTTCCCAGCTCAGCTACAGTTGGCTCATTTGCACGGTGCCTCCCGCCCCTGCCCCATAAGCTAACCTCCTCCCATCCTCTGCAGCAGGGGATCACTTCTGGGGGATTATTTAACTCCTGCATCTGCCCAGGCATTGCAGTTCCAGTACCAGTGCTGTCAGTGACTGCACCACCCGGGAACTACTGCAGGTAAAGCTCCGGCTCCCTCAGAGAGATGGAAGCACTTAACTCTATTAACCAGTCACTTCCACACTTGCTGACTTGCATTTGAACCAAAGCAGGTTCAGCAGGGAAGCACCAAAGGCAACTTCTTCTCAGTGCAATTTAAACTGACACCTTCATTCCTGGCAGTCCTGAAAGACCTCAACGCTCTCCACAGTTCTGGTCTGGTCCTTACGTTTTACCTCCCGAAATTCCCCCTTGCAGCAGAGCTGGTAGGTATGATTAGGCGTTCCCTTAGTTCTCGCGGCGTTACAGTTGCAGGTTAAAAAAAATAATAAAGAAACAAAGAGGCTACAGCAGTCACCGTCAACAGTTGCATGTGGTTGTCTTTGCAAGCGGCTGATGTCTTCAGGCCCAGGACGGCGCGGAGCAGAGCCTGTCCCGGGTGCCGGCAGCGTGGCCGCGGCAGAGGGGCTCCACCGCCGCCCTCCGCCTCCCCCCGGCCCTTACGTGCAGCGGGAGAGAGGTTGCTTCCCCATCCCCGCTCTGCTGCCGCCTTCTCTGGGGATCGCCTCCTGAATATGCAGTTGGTTTGCACGTGTAACCTGTAATCTGGGGGTGTTTAAACAAATCTAATTAGAATCTACATTCCAGCACGGCCCCAAGATTTCCCCCACGCCCAAAGCCTTTGTTTTCCTTTTTCTTTCTCCTTTCCCCTCTTTTTCTTTTTCTTCTCCTTGTTAAACTCCATCCTGATTTCTCCAGGCTGTGGGTTGGCAGAAGTGAGCCGTCCTGCACCGCGTGAGGGAACAGGAGTGAGTCTGCATGTGTGAGAGGGAACCTGTAGCAGGGCTGGGAATGGCACGCTTGGCTCGTGGTCTCAGCTGTGATATGGGCTGGCTTCCCCTTTATTGATTGCAGTAATGCAGGGGATTTGGAACGAGCTGGTTTGGGTAATGGGCTATAATTTGGTCCAGGTTTTGCAAATACATTGTTGAATATCCAAAAGAGAAAAAAGGAACAAAGACCCTGAGGAGGTTTTGGGGAGGAGGCAGAGACCAGGGCTGAGTATCTGCCCGTTCTCAGAGGCTGCTTTTCTCACGGGGCAGTGCCTTGCATCATCCACCAGCTCAGCAAATTACAACTTAATCCTTTGTGGTGGCTTTGGGAAGGGGTGAGGTTGGGAAGGGAGAGGGGTGGGAATAAGGAGCCATGTGAGTTTTTTTGCACCTATCGTCAGCCAACTGGCACGCCACACTCCCAGCTGTTCCTGAGCTTTCCTGGCTTCTCTGGAGCCGTGTTTGATGCTTGATCCTGACACACCAGCGGACACTTGCTTCCCTTCCTAAAAGAAGGTCCCACAGGCCCCAAGCATCCCCAACACACCCATCCTCACCTCCCTTTCTATTTCCCTTTGTTTTTCCCCTCTTCTGCATCCCTTGGGAATCCTCCATCCAGCAAAACAGCGAGATTGGAAGCAGAGAGCCAGCGCCAGGCTGGTTTGGGGTGCTGTTGGGTTTTGCAGCGGGAGCGGTGGGTGCGGAGGGGGGCTGGAGATGCTGGGGTACGGCGAGGACAAGGACGGCCGCAGAGACACCCCCAGCCCTGCTCCCTCTGGAGCAGCAAGGTGTCCTGGCGGTCTGCTTGCTGCTGCCTGATGGGCTGGGGGAGGGAGGGTTTCAAAGGCGCTCATCCCAAGGCCACATCTGCTGCATGTGTTTAAAACAACTCATTAAAGTTCCTGAAAGGCCTAAAAAATGAGTAATTCTTTAAATGAGTGAGTCTATAATAGCCCTCTAATAAGCCATAATAGGAGACTTGTGTGCTGTGGAGAGTGCCTCGGGAGCGCACTGGGCTGCCCCCCGCCCCAAAAATCCCAGGGCTGGAGTGCAGGGGGCAGGAGGGTGGACGTGGGCCTGGGGCAGGATGGGTGCCTGGCCCCCAAACACAGGGCAAAGGGAAATGAGCGGCCGGGAGTAAAGGGATGCCAAGGCTCTGTGAAGTAGCAAAGCCTCCATGAGATGTACATGGGGGAACCGGGCCCCGGGTGGTAGCAAGGGGTCCCACGCCGCCACGAAGGGCTGAGTTTGTTGTGCTGTTTTGGGCAGGAGGGGATCTTTTCCTTCCAGCAGCTTACACCAAGGCACAGGAGCCCAGCAAGGAGGAGGATGTAAAACACCCCAGCAAAATCTTGGCATGTTCTCTGCTCTCTGCACATGCCTGTGCTTCCCTGTGCCTTGCGGTGGGTCGGGCCGGTGGGAGCTCCCCGCCACCCCTCACTGCCTCTCCGTGGGAAGATCCCACTGCCTGCCAGGACGGAGCCGGGCCACGGTCCCGCTGCAGCAGCAGGAACGGGGGCACCCCTCCAGCAGGGTGCTGCAGTTTTCTTCCAGCAGAATCTGGTGCTTTGAAAATTGTTGGGATTGCTATTCCTTTTCCACCAAGCCAACACGTCAACACATGCTGCCTTTTCACAGAACACCTACCATTGCTGCAACATCCTCCCAAACATCAGCTGTGGGATGGATCTACCAGCTTTCACCAGGGCTGGGGCTGGCTTCCATTCAGCAATGTCCCACTGCATCGCAAGGGAGCAGATGACATTTTACTGGGCTTCCAAAGAACTGGAACATATTGGAAACTTCAGGATTCAAGATGTTCTGCTCTTGTGAACAGCTCACGCTGCTATATTGGTGGGATGATGTACCAGTCTCTTGGCATTTCTCCGTGCTGTGACATCATGATGGGACATAACTCATCGGGCTGCGCCTCCACATGCAACCTGAGCTGCACATCCCACCCGCTCCACTGGGGCCCAGGACAGCTTTGTCCTTGGGGTGAGGTTATTTCTCAGCACGTGGGGGATTTTGGATGGTCTAAGTGCAGCCTCCGCTTGCCCAGAGTTGACGTGTCGCCTCGTGAACAGTACGTGGAGCCACCAGGATGTGCAGAAGAAGGAGATCCAAAGGACAGCCAGAACTGCATTCCTGTATTGTAGTAGGTGCCCCAGCCCTGGAAACATTCAAGGCCAGGTTGGACGGGGCTCTGAGCAACCTGATCTAGTTGAAGATGTCCCCCCTTACTGCAGGGGGGTTGGACTGGATGGTCTCTAAAGGTCCCTCCCAACCCAAACTATTCTATGATGAATGTCTAGAGATACTTCACAGGTTTTGCTTTGTTTCTTAAAGCTCCAGGTCCTGGGCAAAGCAGGGGCCTGAAGTGAAGGCTTTCATTTAAAAACATCCTTGCGGCCACAGGGAAAGAAATCCTGAGAAATAAGAGCAAGGTTTACCCAAAACACCCTGAAAGGCAAGGGAAGAAACCCCCTCATCCTTGCTCCATCTCATGAGTTGCAAGTTAAGATTTCTTTCAAGTTGTTTTTAGGTTAGCCTTGACTTCTAAACACTCGTGTTGTCATTATTTAATAGGGTCATTTTACCCAAACCAGGGCCTCCCTGCTTCCTCAGGAGTGTTATTGCAGGCAGGGCCAACCGTTGGATTTCCTCTTTCTGAGGTCACCTGTACTGGAAATAGGACCCACAAGTGAGTCAGATGTTTCTCAGCAAACTTCAGGGCTGCTAAGTTTGTAAGCTTCTCAATTAACAATCCTGCAGCGCTTTTTCCTTCCTCCAGAGTAGGCACAGTGTTCGGACGCGGCCCTCAGAGCTGCCCCTGGACGGCACCTGGTGCTTGGGAGGCACAGTCGCGTTACAGCCTGATGTCAGCGCTGCAGTCTGGGCTGCTGTTTATTTATTCAATTGTCTTCATTAAATTCCAGTTAGTCATACAGGTGTCCTGTCCAAGAGGAAGGTCAGGGAGAGGAAAGGAAATGGAAGAAAAACAAAAGAGAGCCTGTGAGATACACAGATACATCCTTTGCCGTGCCCAGGGATGCAAACACGCTTCTCCTGGTTACCCGCAGCCTTGGAGAACGCAATTTGTGTGTGCATAAGCACGTGCGTGTGCTGTCAAGACCGTGACCAGCACTGGAAAAGGACAATAACAGGAGCCTCCCACCCCTTCGGGGCTGCAGCACGTGGCTGACATCCTTGCACACATCGTCCCTCTCACCCCTCGGCTCCTCCCGGCATCCCCCCAGCCCAGGGGCCGGGGCACACGCTGAGCGGCCGCCCGGCTTGCGGAGCGCGGGATCTCTCCATAACCAAACGTGGCTGGCACAGCCTGGCCAAGCCTGCGGCTCCCCGTCGCGTTGCTTAGCGCTGCAAAGAGCTCCTGAGGCTGCTGAAGACAAAATGCGGCCGTTGTCTTGTCTTTATTAGGGACTTGAGATGCGATGTTATAGCCTTGCTGATTGCAAGAGAATACCCCTCCTGAGACCGGCACGCAAGAGCCGCTGGAAGCAGGCAGCGTACCAGCCTCAGCTGCTGGGCGCCTTTACGGGCTGCAAGAGGCGTTTCCCAGTTAAAGGGAGCAGCACCTTCTCCTGCCGCTCTGGGACAGTGGGGCAGGCAAAGGTGCTGTGCTTGGCCCCGGGGAGGGAGGGAGGGAGGGAGGGGGGAAGGGGGGAAGGAGGGAAGGAAGGGAGATCGGGAGGGAGGGAGATCGGGAGGGAGGGAGGGAGGGAGGGAGATAGGGAGGGAGATCGGGAGGGAGGGAGGGAGGGAGGGAGGGAGGAAGGAAGGGAGGGAGGGAGGGAGGGAGGAAGGAAGGAAGGAAGGAAGGAAGGAAGGAAGGAAGGAAGGAAGGAAGGAAGGAAGGAAGGAAGGAAGGAAGGAAGGAAGGAAGGAAGGGAGGGAGGGAGGGAGGAAGGAAGGAAGGAAGGAAGGAAGGAAGGAAGGAAGGAAGGAAGGAAGGAAGGAAGGAAGGGAGGGAGGGAGGGAGGGAGGAAGGAAGGAAGGGAGGGAGGGAGGGAGGGAGGGAGGAAGGAAGGAAGGAAGGGAGGGAGGGAGGGAGGAAGGAAGGGAGGGAGGGAGGGAGGGAGGGAGGGAGGGAGGGAGGAAGGAAGGAAGGAAGGAAGGAAGGAAGGAAGGAAGGAAGGAAGGAAGGAAGGAAGGAAGGAAGGAAGGAAGGAAGGAAGGAAGGAAGGAAGGAAGGAAGGAAGGAAGGAAGGAAGGAAGGAAGGAAGGAAGGAAGGAAGGAAGGAAGGAAGGATTTCATTGCCCTTCTTCGCCCTACAGTCACCCACGCTGAATGGGGTGCCTGCACCAGGAGGTGTGAGCGGGGCTGGAGGGTATAAACAGGAGGCAGTGCCCCGGGTCTAGGAACATGGAGGGACCCATCTGGGCACCATGGGAACACCATGCGATCAAGACAGCTTGTCCATGATCCCATGATTCCCAACCACTTGGGCTCTGATGCTAACTGGAGCCCGGCACCTCCTCTCCTCTACTAGAGGCAAGTCAATCTGGAAACCAGGGAATGGGGGAAAATCCTCCCACCTCCCAGCTGCCCGCACAGCTCATGGCTACAGAGCTGCCTTCCTCCCCCTCTCTCACACCTCCCTCCACTTCTGCAAGTCCCTGGGAGATGTTAGATCATTTTTCCAGCTCCTCCAGGTGTCCATAAAACTGGCTGCAGATTCCTCCATGGAGAGGGGAGCAGCGGTGAGGAGGAAACCTGAAGCCACAGCGGTGCTCCCTCCCCACGGCTTTTCCTGAGGAAGGGGAGAAGCTCAGCAGAGGGCAGGGGCACCCAGCGCTGTGCCAGGGGCTCTCTCAAACAGGAGACCCTCCACATGGGCAACAGGCTCCCATCTTCACCCCATGAACACGAGGGGGCTTTTGCTGCTCCAAAGCCCTGCCTGGTGTGCCCCAGTTCAGCTTTTGCTCCCATTTCACTAGGAGTCACCAGTCTTTGAGGAGGGTGGGGAGAAGCGAGGCCAGGGAAACCTGCAGCGTAGAGTAGGAAGGCGCAGTGCTGCCCGAGACCACCGGAGCCCTGAGGTATAACTGCCAGGCGTCCTGGCAAAGCCTCCACCCTGGCAGGACATCACCCCTGGAGGGATGCTGGCAGCCTGGCCACGCTGGCTCCATGCAACATGGAGTGTGAAGCCGCCTGGGCTGGCCTGCAGCAGGGAGGCGAGAGCAAACAGCTCCATCGGGCGCAGGGAGAGGGATGGTTTGAGGATGAGGTGGTGGTGAGCAGCACATCTGCCACGGATCCTCATCACATCTGGAAAGTCAAAAAGCTGCCTGCTGTGGGAGAGGGATGGGGCTGGGGTAGGTGGACATGATGGGGTGGGATAGGAAAGGGGTGCAGAAGAGAGAGGCAATTTCTTTTTTACTTCTGTTTCATTTTTTTTTCAGGCAGAAATGATCTCATGTTTTGTCTAATCTGAATTCTGTCAAGCAAGCAGGGAGAAGAAAAAAACGAGACGGAAAGCGAGCAAGGGAAGGCTACACAGTTAATAAAAATCTGCTAGACACATGTTCCCTGAGCTTAGAGAGCGGGAAGGGGGAGCCAAGCTGTACAGAGCCTTAGGAGAGAATGGAAAGGCATGCTGGGGGTCTCTGAACCCCCTGCGGCGAGTTTCATCCTCTTCTTCACCTGACAGGGAGCATTGCGTTCAGGGCCAGGGCACGGCCGTCCTTGGGCTGTGGGACCTGTTGCAAGCCACCGTGGTCACTGGTGGATGCCAGTGAGTCTGGGTTAGCAGCCAGACCAAGACCCCCGTGTCCCTTTACCTGTGTCTCCGATTCCTCCCAAGATTATTGGGAGGGAAGGAATACTGAACACGCCAACAGCTTTCCCTCCTTCGTGTGGCACGTCTGCTTTTCCCACCTCACTCACTAAACCATACGGAGCAGGACAGATGCTCCCTTGGCCGTGCATATGGAGGGAGGCTGGGAAAGGCCTTTTCTTTCCATTCTCATGCTCCAAAAAGGTTTTATCACCTGAGAGATTTCATCAGCTTTTATTTTTCTTCCCACAGCATGCACGTGTGGAGGAGAACAGGGCCGTACGAAGCCCGGCCGGGAGGACCAGCCTGACGCCTGGTGCACATTTGGAGCCAGCAGAACCCAGTCAAAAGAAGCAGTGGTGGCTTTTGTTTAAAACATGGCTTTTCTCAGCCAGCTCTGTTCATTGCTTGGCTACAAAAACATTTGTGCCAGCAAATGGCAGGAGGTGTTATGGGGGTAGAAAGGGGAGGCTGGAGATGGGAGCAGTCCAGCTTCTCTCCGCTGCTGGCTTACAGTGGCAAATGCTAGCTGAGGCTTTACGCTTGCTTCTTGTCACATCCACTCTCAGCTGCCAGCGTGACGGCTTCCCAGGGGAGAGGAGTCCCTGCCGGTGTCCCTGCCTGCACACCACATCGCCCCCGCTGAAGATGTCTGCTTTGGCTGCCGCTCTTTGCCTGCGGCACGTTGTTTTCTGGTTTGTCAGTGTTGCCTCACCAACAGGGTTCAGATGGGTCCCGCGTGCCCCAGAGAAGGCAGCAAAATCACCAGCAGAACAACCTCACGCGTGGTTTCTCCACTGATGCCTCCCGGAGATCGCTGGATGATAACTGCTGCGAGGTTTGCTGTGGCTCCCAGCGCTGCCCTGATCCACACGTAATTTTAACACATGAATCACTGAGTAGGTGAGACGGGGGCTTCGCACTGTACTCCAAAGAAGCCTTTTTCCATCTCATCTGAGCAGAGGCTGCTGCGAAGGCAAGCAACAGCACGGCTCTGGTTGGCTCCTCCTGCAGGGGCTCATCCCAGACATGGCCACGGGTGCTCAGTGTCACCCGGCGAGCACCCTGCATCCTCCCACAGTGACACGGTCCCAGGAGGAGCTTGCGAGGGGACGGTGCGTGAAGCTGGCCCAAGGAGAGCTGTTCGGTCGCAGGCAGAGTAGGGGGAGAAGCGGTGGAGAGCAAGGAGGGTGATGGAAGGGTTTTACTCGAGGTCTCCAAATGAGGGTGCTGAAATACATTCCCAGGCCACAGAAACCACACTGGAAAATTCGCTTCAAATTACGTGCTGTCAGGGATGGAGATGGGGCTCGGAAGAGCAAGGCTGAGCTGCGCAAGCCCAGACTGGGCCTCTTGGTGTCGATTAACAAAACAAACAAACAGCGTTGCCCATAATGAGCTCCGGCTTGGAGCGGGGAGGAGGGGGTGATTTAAAACAGGATGACACTGCTGCCATGGGCTCTCAGGTCTGGGGCGGGGGCCCCGTGCCCTGCAAGCAGGCAGTGCCCACAGCCCCTTCGCAGATCCCCGGGGCAGATTCCTCTGAGCCCCACGGCATGGTCCGCGGGCGCCGGGGGATGCTGCCGGCATCTTCCCACGTGTCCCCAGATGTTTTGGTCTTTCACATTTCCATTGTTTTACCGCAGGGCAAAGCATTCAAACCCAGCCTGTGTCCCTCTGGGGTGGATCTTGTAAGAGCAGATTTCAAGTGGGGGCAAAGGATTTTCTCTGGTGCCGGCAGCAGCGTCCTTGGTGGCTCTGCCCGGGGTGGCTGCCCGGGTGGCAGCAGGAGCAGACCCCAGGGATGTGCTCTGTGCTGCTCCGGGTGCAGAGGGCAGCCCCGCTCCCAGCCCCTGCCCTTCCACGCAGAAATCACACTGTTACTAGACTGCTTGTAATCAAATCCCATTGCTTGTAAAACCTCTTTCAAGTGAGACCCCAGATGGCATTTTTTCCCTATTCAGCCTGCCCGCAGCACAGTGACAGAGAGAGACCTGCTGTAATGAGCTGTGGCTCCGGCTCCAGTGGCCCCGAGGACAGAACACCATGGCCTTTCCCCACTCCTCCTTCATCTCCCTCCATGTCTCTGGGGTCCATCAAAGCTCCCCATTAGCAGCTGGTGCTGGGAGAGCCACCACCCCTGGCAGGGACCCTCCACTCCTGCCTGCCGGGGAGCAGGGGGTGAGCACAAAGCACCCCGTTTGCCTGGCCCTCAGCACCTCCCGAGCTGTGGCGAAGTCTGCAGCGATTTCTCATCTCCAACAAGGCTTTCACATGGTTAGTGTGTGCCCAAAGCCCAGGCATGTGAAACGAGAGGCACAGAAGCAGGGGAGAGGGATGGATGCTGGTGCAAGGATTAATCCGATTTTCAATCGCGTATTTATTTACAGCACCCCGGGTGTATCTCTGGAACCTGCTCGTGCTCCGAAGGTCCCGGCTTTCCTGCCATTGTCCTGAAACACAAAGTGGTTTCAGGGGCCCGGTGTGTCGGGGCAGTAATGAAACCCATCTGGGAGCCGATCGCTTCTTTATCTGCCCAGCTCCGTGTTCCTGAGGACCTCGTTTTTTAATTTGTGTTGGATAAACAATATGGGATTGTGTACGCAAAGAAGCTCTAATTATCCCCTCGGGTTGTGTTTCCTTAGAGGAAATGAACTGGGCGCTGCGTTCCCGCTCGAGAGGCGCACCGGCGCAATAGCTTCCAGATTTCTCCCCATGCCACGACAATCCGGCAGCTCTGGCAGCCCCAGGGAGAGGAGAGGGGTGCTGCGGGCTCACTCCCGGGGGCTGGCTTCAAAGGATACGGGGGCTCCTCCTGCCTGAATGAACACACCCACCCCCCAAAACATGGGTGCTTCCAGCATGGCGGGAGCCCGGGGGTCCGGGAAGGAGACCTGAGCCTCACGCAGCAACGGGGCCTCTCTGGGCGTTCAGAGCCGCCCACCCCACCAGCCCGGGGCACACGAGAGCCCTGGTGGGGTCCCCTGTGCTACACAGCTTTGTCCCCCGGCCCCCAGCCCCGCAACCTCTCCTTCTCCCCCGGCGCGCTTCTGCTCCCCACCCAGCCCTGCCCCGCATCCTTCACTCCTGGCCGGGTGCTTTAGCATCGCTGCTCGTAGGCGCAGCGTGTGCGGCTCACTCTGCCCGTCGCGCCTGCACAGCCGCCTCCCCCCGCCGCTGCCACCCTGCCCACACTCTCCGGTTTTCGGCAGGATCATGTGCAGCTGGATGCAACCCTCAGGACTTTCCCCTGGAGCCCTTTCCCCACTGGGCCAGAGTTGCTGTGACAGCAGGACGATTTGCCTCATTAAATAGGAAAGTGCAGCAAGTGGATGCAGACTAGAAACCCACCTCTCACCAGGGCAATCCTCTGAGGGTAGTCTTGACTCAGATCTTTAATCCTTCCTACCAGGAGCTTAAGCTGCGTGCTCTCACCCTGCTGCCCAGGAAAATGTTCCCTGCAGAAAGTGCTTGGAGGCCGCGAGGGAAATTATCTGCCAGAGATTACTTAGCGTTTGCCTGGGCCCAGAGAGGGTTTGGAGCCATCCTTGGATAAGCTATTACTTACAAGAATTGCCTGGTTATTCACCAAAACGTGAGCTGCTGTAGAAATGCCACCTCATGCCTTCCCAGGGGGCAGGTGGAGCCCAGGTCTCTGGACAGCTCGCTGAAGCCGCAGATGCTCCTAGATAAGCCCCCATAGGCACCTGCCCATGCGAGAGGGATGAACCATGAATCTTCTGTATTTATCCCCACTCCACAACACCCACCAATCTTTATTTACACTGCTGACAATGGCTTTAGGCTATTTTTAGGCTTTATTGCTGATTGTATCTTTAATGTTATGGGCAGTTAACTTGGCAGCAGGGGAGTTAATGCAGGAGGCTTTCACCTCTCCGGAGACCTGACATCAAACCCTGCTTATGGCAAGAGAAAACGAGCGTGGTGGATCCTCCTCTTAGTCCATTGACCTCCACGGATCAACACATAATTGGAGCTGATGGGCAGCCGGGGGTGGGGATGGCAGCCGTGCCCACCGGGGAGGACCGCAGACACCTCCCGAGGAGGACGGCTCCTCCGAGGTGGCTCTGAGATGGGCGGCTGCTGTGGAGGGGGCAGCCCCCCGGCCCCCCGAGCCCAGTGCCCCTTCCCAAGGGTTTGCTTTTGTCTTTCCTGCACAAGGAAAGGAGGGTGAGCCGCTCCACTGAAGCCAACAAAGCCAGGCAGAGCAAGAGCTGGGCTTCTGCAAGGAGCTGCTTGCAAAATGGCCCTGGGGGTGGGGGCGGGGGGCCGGGACTCGGGATGAACTGAAATAGGGGTGATGGGGAACCAGAATCTGGGGGGTTGGGCAGGAGCTGCAGGGGCAAGGGGAAAGGATCGACTGCCTGGCAGCATTTTGGGATTCCTCCAGTGTGAGAGGAAGACGAGGGCGACATGCGCTGATCCAGAGCATGCCAGTGGGGACGTGAAGTGGGGTGACTGGAGCCCCTCGCTGCCCCCCAGCCACCCCCGCCTCAGGCGGCAGCGCCAGCCCCCCCGCACCCTCGTTAGCAAACTGCAGCAAGAGGCCGCATGGTCGTACAAGTGTAACATAAACCGTCCATTCCCCGTGCTTACTCGCTGGGAACCGGCTTTACCGAAGGATTTAAATTCAATTTGTTTTATTGAAGTTTCTTTTTTTTTCCCCCAACCAATGCATCAAACTATCATTTTACTGAGATCAGCTGCTCTCAGCCTCCTCTTATGCCCTCCCTCTCTGCTCCCCCCCCCCCAACTCTCCTTCGCCCCCCACATCCCACTGTCTGGATGAGCCCTTTAATTCTTTCTCTTCTTTCAAGCCCACCAACGCTTCCTGCGGTATTAGCCGTAGAAATGCCATGAATTTCCTTTGTGCTCCTGGTTGAAAAAGGCAGGGGGGGGGAAGGAGAAAAAGCACAGCGCGTGGCAGTGCTAAGGCTGACAATAATCTCTGCGGTTTTTCTCCCAGCCCCAAGTTTATCCCTGTGCAATTCAGCGTAGGAAAGCTAATAACGATGTGTCAGGAAGACCTGATGTATATTTGCAGAGTTGAATGGCTGGGCCAGCAATGCCTCCTGCACTCCCACCCAGGGCTTATTTGTGTCTGAAGACCCAGCCCTTTAATGCTGTTTTAATATTAGTGATTTATAGGGGCGGTCTCTTTTATTTTTTAGCCTTCTTCCATGCTCTCTCCTGCCCACCCCCTCCAAACAAACCGAAGATCCCTGCCTTGATTGCGCCTTTGCAGCTTTGTCCTGCTGGAGCGTGCACGGGTGCAGGGAGCTGCCGGCTTCGCTCCCCCCAGCCCTGCTGCAGAGGGACAGAGCTGAGGACTGTTCAGCAAGCCTCAGCAGCCTGCTGTAGCAGCCCTGGGGCATCTCACCCAGCCAAAGGAGTGCTGGGGCTCGTCTGATTTACAGCTTGATTAACTAAACAGCAGTGACATCAAATAACCGGGCATTACCCACAGCAAGCCAGCCAGCGTGTTATCAGCTGGTCCCTTCCCTCTGCCTTCGCTGTATCTTGCATTCCTGTGCATGGGTGGGCTCTCAGTTAGACCATGACCCTGCCCAGATTTATGCCCCTGTTTATCTGTCAGCATTGGAAAGCATCTGCGGGGAGGATGCCTTTGAAGCCACGGAGCCCGCAGCAGGAAGGTCGCTGCAGGAGGACGGATGCTCTCATTTGCCCTCCCTCACCCACAGTTCCCCGTTCAAGAGGGGACAGCCGGGGATGGGGCACGAACCCCCTGCTGGCAGCCCAGCATGCCCGGGCACGGGGGTGTCGGTGGCCCGCGGTGCACTTGGAGGTGGAAAGAGCTGCGAGGGGTGCTCCGTCCCCGAGAGCTGCCGAAGGGACGGAGGCTGCTACGTCCTATCCAGAGGGAACGAGATCTGCAGAGATACGAATTGCCTAGAGAAGAAACCCAAGAGCTTCCCTTGTCCCAGACCTCGCTTCCCGCAGTGGCCAAGGCACCGTGACAAGCATCCAGAGCCTTGGACAGGGTGGGACTTTCCTCCAGCAGCTGCTCCTCTGGGGAAGGGGAGGGTGCTGGGTGCCGATTGCTCCATGGGACTTTGCACTGGATGCCAGCAGCTCCTAAACGTATTGTCTGGACCTTCAGTGGGAAACATAGTCTGGCTCATGAGGTTTCCAGATTAACTCCTAGTTTCTAATATTTTAAAGCATTTGTCCACAACACCTATTTATTTGGGTTCCTTATATCTGGGGAGGGAACCACCTCAGGCTCACAAGAGCTCCCAGAGACCCTGGTTAGCATCAGACAGGGGTAAGGAAAAATACAAACCTATTATAGAAAAGAAAATAAAAAGAGAAAAGGATTAAATTCTTGCTTACACTACCTGTGACCTCAAAGTCACAAATAAAGGGAAGGCAGTAATGAAATGCCGTTCTGCTTCAAGCCACGCACAGCATCCTTTGCTGCTTCAGTATTTTGGCTACCTTGCTATACCAGCAGCAACACAGGCCTTACACCTCACAGATGGTTTGTTCTGGGGAGATTCCCAAGTTACATCTTCCCTCTCTGCCTTTTCATACAAAATAGGACCATCTGTCTCCTCCTTGCTCCTGTTTTTCCTCTCTGCACAAGATGTGCTGCCGTTCGGCTCAGTTGCAGGGTCCTTCCTCTCCTTAGTCCTCCTCAAGAGCACAAGTGGGCTCTGGTGTCCCCAGCTCCCCTGGCTGCGGTGGCCTCTGGGCTGCTCACCCGTGCTCACAGAGGTCACGGTATTTTCTACATCATCAGTCATGAGAAATATCTCAACATAAACTGTATAAAATGAGCAGGGTTTTTTTTTTCTCCTTTTTGGTCTTTATAGAGACCTCATATGACATACAAACAATGCAGGTGATAACTTGTTTCCCCATTTGGGCATTTGCCATTACAGCCACTGTTCGCAAAGTAACTTCTTTTCCCATTTATTTGTACCAAGGCCGCTGTGAGTCGCGTTCCCGGGTGCTGACGCGCAGAGCTCCTTTTGAGACAGTGCATGCTAAAGGTTATGCACGGATTCATGTACAGAATCAGAAACTATCTGTAGCCTGGCGCGCGTGTGTGTGCCTCGATGTGCATTTGTGCCTGTGAAAAGCCTCTGTTTCATCATGCGCGTGTCCCCACGTGGGATCACAGAGCACAGGATGCCTGCGTCCTGCACGGGATGCTCGACGCAGCTGCGAGGTGAGTGCATACGGGCGTTACCCGCGCTCTGCGGCTGCGTGTTTTTGTGGGGAGGGACCGAATGCGAGATAGCACGAGTGACCAGGAGGAGGGGAGCAGGATTGCCCTAAAGCAGGCCCCCAGCCCACCTCTCCATGGCAGCTCCTTGCACGGCAGCGGCGTCGCCTTCCCTGCTCTTCCCCTGTACCAGCCCAGCCCCTGGCGAGGTGATAACGTTTTTATTTCCTAAGGGGAAGAACAAATAACTTCCTGAGTTCTGGGCTCTTCTGTGTTTTATTATGCTGCTCCCTAGCACCCGCCACTTGCAGTGGAGAGTCCCTGCATTGTAACTGTAGAAACAATTATGTTTTCATTACGAAAGCAAATTAAGGCGCTTGCTTAATCGAGTTTATTAAATACCAGTGAAGTCCCTGGGTAAATGAATGGCAAAGAGGCTTTCTGTCCTCAAGTCAGGAAGGAAACAGAGAAATGTAATCAAGGCAACGGGCTCGCAGGCACGCACGGCCGGGCTGGGCAGGGAGCTCTGCGGGCGTCAGCCCCATGCCCCCTCCAGCCCTCTCCTCGCCAGGCTCTCCGGGGCACCCCGCCAAAACTGGGGAGCTCAGCAGGAGCACACATGGGGGGAGACTGCAGTGTAACCCCATTTCTCCTTCAGAGCGGCACTTTTCCTTCTCTCTCCCATTGCAGCCTTTGGACGGTTATTTTTAGCTCCCGTTATTTCCCTCAGGCCAACTTTTCTGTCACATTTCATCCCTTTCTCAGTGTTTCTGGTTGTTACTTTCTTCCTTCAAGATGCCTCCTCTTCCAGATCTTCTCTCCATCTGCCTTTCCCCACGCTCCCAGCCTCTCGGGGATGGAGGGGTGAGAACTCGGCGCGGGTTTGGGGATGGAGAACAGGCAGAGGCTGACTGTGCTGCTGCCAGCCCCAGGGCTGAGCTGGGCTGCCAGCAGGGAAGGGCTCCTCGGGCGGGATTTGGGAAGCTCTCCCGACATCGCCAAGGGGACTCTGCGCTGGCGTCAGGCGGGAGGAGCTGGAAATCCCCTGGCAGCACCCCAGCGAGCGGGTTTGCTCTGGCAGCTCTGCTGCCCAGGGCCAGGTGGGAGCCGACAGGAGCGAGGGAGGCTGAAGGCACCCCGAGCCTGCTGCTGCTTCCTCGTGCGCTTCGCCCACCCAGCTCGACTGCAGTGGTCCCTGGCTGTGACGATGGGCTTTGCTCCATCCCAAGGCCTTCAGCAGGAGGGCGGCCCTGAGCCACGGCTCTCCTGGGGCTTCACACACCCGTGCCGGCCAGCAGCGTGGCGGCAGGGAGGCAGGCAGCTGGGTGGCCTCCCACGGCTCCCCTGCCTCCACCCCTGCGATGGGCACCCAGGCACTGGGGGGCTTCCTTCTCCCCACGTTATTTTTCTTGGTTGCAACACTTGGGTGAATCTATTTTAAAGACCAAACCCGGCTTATTAAAAAAAATACCAACATAACCAAAGTGTCAGGGCTGATTTGAAATGGAAAACAGGGTCTGAGGGGCGGGGGGGTTGGGGGGGGGGAAGGTAAGACTGTTTTCTATTGAAATGCATCAGGGGACGGCCTTTTCTGAGCTTCTCTTTGTCCTTCCCTCCTTTACCCCCCAAGCGCTGCTAATGTCTTCATCCAGCTCTTGCTCCTTGTGCAGGTTGGTCCCTTCCCCCAGCGGCTCATGGCAGAGGGCCAGGGGAGGGGGCTCTGGCTGGGGCCTTACCCCGGCTTTGTGCCCAAGGGTGCGCAGGGGCTGGGGGATGCCTGTGCCAGATCCCTCTTCCCCGCCAGGTAGCAGAAAGCCTGTGACCTCTGGGGGGAGCAGCAGCAAGGGGGTGTCTTCGCTTGGCAGCGTGCCCAAGTGCATCAGCCCCGGTGATGAACAGGGCGTATTCGCTCTGTCACAGCATCCCTACCTTCCTTTGTCCCCATGGTGAAAGGAAAACCCGGACTTTCTTCCTTTGAGCTCATTTCTCTTCCCTCTGTCAGGGCTGCTGGACCTTGGAGGACACGCAGGCAGCTTTTTGGATCCCTTCACATCCTGAGGGCTGATGCTCCTGCACAGGCAGCACCAGCCACCGAGCACCAGCTGGCAGCGGCGGCTTTGCTCAGCTCCCCTTCGGTGCTGCACCCTCCTGGGACGATGCCGCGAGGTGCCGACGGGGCAGGATGGGAACGGCTGCATGGCCCAGGCAGCCTGGTGCCCTGCAGGGCCCTTGGGGATTTCAGGTGATGCTGTAGGAAATCTGGACTCTCAAAAAAATTGAGAGAAATCTTCCAGCTGAGTTCCTAATAATAGTAACAGTGCTTCCGCTTGTCCTATTTCGTGGTGGCTTGCATACACCTCGCTCAGCAGGTCCCTGGGCTGCTCCCGGGCACAGGCATCCTGCGGCTGGGTTTGCGTTGGGGTTTTCTTATTAACCTCGGCATTGTATTTGGCCCTAACGTTCAGATATTACTAACACAAGGTCCTGACGGGTCTGCGTTACGCAGCCTCATGCCCTGCACCGGAATCTGTGCAAAGCTGAAAACTGCGGCGAGGCGTGTGGCCACGGCTCTCCGCCGGCTCCTGTCGGCACAGGGACACAAGCTTTGGGCGCTGAGATGGCACAGGGAAAGTCACGGGCAGGGAAATGCTCAGGTCTGTGGCACAGTCCTGCACAGCAGGCAGGAGCGCTGGCACCGATGCCTACTCGGGGCAGCCCCGTCTGCACCACGCAGGAGCTGTCACTGCTTTGGGGCATCGGTACATTGTGCTGAGGCTCTGGGTGGGCACAGAAGCACTTGGGGGTTTCAGAAAATGCACCCAGGCCAGACTGCTCTATTTTAGCCTGGAAAAGCACCGGACATTTCTATAAATAATGAAAAAGCCATAGTGGCACTAGGCAGGAATAAACACCTCCTGCGCGCGAGCCGTCCTGCCCCAGGAGATAAACCAGCCGCTGACCTATGGGGCTAAGATAAAACAGTCCTTAAGGGCCTCCCGTAATACTTCCTTGAAGTGCTTTTTAGTGCTCCTTGCAGCGTATTGCTAACAGAGGCCGGAGGCTGTCCTAGACAGGAGGCTGCAGGGAGCTGCAAGATGGGGCTGGCCCAGTCCGGGACAGCATCTGGTGTGGCTGGTGTGACCAGAGCGGCCCCGAGCACCGCCTGCGCCCTGATGGCTTGGATGAGCCTGGGATTGTGGCTACTCTTCCTTCTTCTCTTACCGGGCATCATCTTAGGGTTTCTCTGAGTTTTGGGTAAAGTCCTGAAGTTTGACGTGCTGCACGTGTCTGTGGAAACGTAATGGGTGAAAGCCCGGGTGTTTTGGGGCTGCAGGCATTGCAGGAGGGGCGGCTGGAAAATCCGGCCCCAGTGTGACTCCCTGCGAACGGGCCCTTGCAGTCCACGCTTCGCTGCCGTCCTGGTCGCAAACACAGATGCCCTTGAGCCCGTGCTGCGCGACCGGTTACGTGCCACCGCTCCTGCTCCTGTGCGGGAACTGAAGCATCATGGAAGAACTGGACCTTGAACAGCAGGTAACGCACTTCCTCCGGCGAGCATTGGAGAGGGAAAAACCGTCTGCCCTCAAAGTCACAAAACCGCAAGACCTGTCGAGCGCTCCCGCCCAGGCCACATGCCGGAGTGCACCCTGGGCCTGGGTCCTCACCTCACTTCTGCTGAAGTTCAGGTTTATTAAGTCGTGTGTTAGAGGCTGTTTGTAACAAATCACTACAGAGAGAAAACTTAAGAGATTGTAATGGCTTGGACCAAGCAGCAAACCCAGGTTATTTATATTTTATAATGTGAAATCTATGCTTGCTCTACAAGGGCTTGGGAGTTAGATGTCTTTCAAGCTCCTGAATAGCAAAATAAGGCTTGAAAGCAAACACCGCTAGGGTATTTTCCCTCATTTAAAGCAGGGGTTTTTAATTCTTTCTGTTTCCATCTCCCTCTCTTTTCCCCTTCCCTCCCTCTCCTTTCTTCCCTCGGTCTCCAGCGAGGATGCCCAGCACTGGGCAGTGCCCCCATCCTGCGGGGCCTGTGCCTGGGCTGCTACGGGGCACACACTGCGCAGGGGAGCTGGCCTGGGGGAGCTGCTGCCTGCAAGCCTGGGGCCGGGCTTCCCGGTGGGCTGGGGTCATGGGGAAACGCTGGGCAGCACACCTGGAACAGGAAATTTCTGGGATATTAGCTGTGTGTTACGACATGGTTCTTCCCTGTTCATTGAGCCGGGGATGATTCTGTCCCGGGCCTCGGTCTCCGGTCACGTCTCTGCTGGCATCCCCACCAGTCCCAGCGTGGGGGCACAGTGGGGTGCGATGGAGCTCCAGCTCCAGAAGCTGCTTGAATTACCATGTGGTGGGTCACGGGTGGGTCTGACCAGCTCCCCTAACGGCCAGCACGTCCCTCGTGTCCCGCACGCCCCCAGCTGAAGGGCCCTGGGGGCTCCACGCAAGCATTGCTGGGAAACGTGGAGCCCGCCAGCTCCAGGCCTGCCGGGGGTGGCGGGGGCTGCACCGAGAGGTGCCTTCTCTGAAGATGCATCTTCACGGCTGAAAGTCACGCGTGGGGTGGAAGGCCCGTGGCGGCTCTTTGCACTCGGCAAAAGCGCAGATTTCAGCAGGCAGCTGCTTCCCCCCGGGGTTGCGCCCCAGCTCAGGCAGCCCCCTCCCAGCCCTACCTTGCGGGGAGCCAGGGGCGGGGGGGCCGGGAGGGGGACCGGAGGGGCCGCGGCCCTCTGGGCTGGGCTGGGGGGGGGGCCGAGGGACCCCCGCTCCCCAGCACCCCCGGCCGCGGCTGCTGCTGAACCCCGGACCCCGCATCCCCCCGCCCCGGCGCTCAGCCGTGCCCGGCGGGGCGGGGCGGGGCGGGGCGCGGGGCCAGGGGCGGGGCCAGGGGCGGGGCCAGGGGCGGGGCCAGGGGCGGGGCCAGGGGCGGGGCGGGGCCGTACCGCCGCGCTGCCGCTAGGGGGGGTAGATCTCGCCTAAGGAGACCCGGCATCATCCTGCGGGAAGGGCAGGGGAGCGGGGAGGGCAGCGCCGGGAAAGGAGGAGAGGGGAAAGGGAGAAGAACGGGAAGGGGCAGGAGCAGAAGGGAAAGTAAAAAGGGAAGGGGAAGGGGAAGGGAAAAGGGAAAGGAAAAAGAAGGGAATGGGAAAGGAAGAGAAGGGAAGAGAAGGGAAGAGAAGGGAAGAGAAGAGAAGAGAAGAGAAGAGAAGAGAAGAGAAGAGAAGAGAAGAGAAGAGAAGAAGAGAAGAGAAGAGAAGAGAAGAGAAGAGAAGAGAAGAGAAGAGAAGAGCAGAGAAGAGAAGAGAAGAGAAGAGAAGAGCCCAGAAGGAAGGAAGAAAAAGAAAGCAAAAGGAGAATGAAGGTGGAGAGAAAGGAAAGACAGGAAATAAAGGAAGAAAGAAAGAAAGGAAGGAAGGAAGAAAGAAAGGGAAGGAAGGAAGGAAGGAAGGAAGGAAGGAAGGAAGGAAGGAAGGAAGAAAGAAAGAAAGAAAGAAAGAAAGAAAGAAAGAAAGAAAGAAAGAAAGAAAGAAAGAAAGAAAGAAAGAAAGAAAGAAAGAAAGAAAGAAAGAAAGAAAGAAAGAAAGAAAGAAAGAAAGAAAGAGGAAAAGGAAGGAAGGAGGGAAGAAAGAGGAAAAGGAAGGAAGGAAGGAGGAAGGAAGGATGGATCTAGTGGTTCATCAAAGGGGCAACACTATAGGTACTTTATTTTCAGTCAGGAGAAAGCACACACAGGATAGATCTCCACCCTCCAGTCTTCATAAGGGTTTTCTGCCCAAGCCAAGCCCCAGCTCCTGTAAGTGACCCAAGCGACATGGGGAAGTGACCCGTTTGCTCCCCGAACGGGTGGTGACAGCAGGAGAGAGGGTGGGAGCTGGCAGCAGGGCCGGCAAGGCAGGGCTGCTGGAAGCCCGTCGGGACAGGGACACTGGCGCAGGGTCGTGTTCCTCCTTGTGCCAGACAGCCCTGCCTGAGCTGCGCCCACCTCAGGGCACTCCTCCTGCACACCAGAGCCTCCCACCCCTCTTCAGGGATACCAGGAAAGAGAGGGAAAATTATTTCCCCATCCCGGACCAAAATGTAGGTTTCACAGGATTTGTTCCACTTACATTTGTTGAAGGTATAAGAAATCACAGGGCTGAGGGGAAGATTTCCCCTCTTTATTCACCCATTTACTTACAGTGCTGGGACCAGTAGGAAGCAAAGGCAACAGGCAGAAAAGGAGAAGCAAAGCCACAGAGGGACCCGGGGATGGTTGGGGTTCCTGGAAACCCATCCTGCCGGGTGCTTTTCTGTGCTGTCTCAGTGGCAGCAGAGGCCTGAGAACGGGGAATTACTATAGAAAGCATATTCAGGCGAAGCATTTTGCATGTGTCATCGTTCAGCAGCTCCCTAAACCATAGCGACTGAGTCATCGCTGGATGACTAAAGCCAGCCCTGCTTTAGAGATGAGGAAAGCAAGGCACTGAGCAGAGCGGCGAGGGTGTGCGAGGGTGATTCTCCCTTACTGGTCACACCAAAACTGCCTGGAGAGCTCAGCCAGGCTTGGGAGCCCTTTGGGATGGGCTGCGGCTCGGCACACGGAGAGATGACAGCAGAGAAAGGGGTAGCAGGACAGTTGCTCGTGAACTGTAGGGCAGGAGAAACACCAACCGCCGAGACAGCCTAGCTTTTACATATCTCAAAGCTGGAAAGTCTGTTCTGCTTCGATGTCCATCACCATCCGTGCCGCTTGCCCAGACCAACCATCCCCAGGGTGTCCTCCTTGCGCCTCCGAAATGCAGCCGTGCTGGGCGGGAGGCACAGCCATCCCACAGCTGCCGGGCCGGGCCGGGTGGGAAGCGAGAATCACAACAGAGGCAATGAAAATCAAAGCTGGAGAACTGGGAAATGACCTGTTCTGGCGGTCAACCAAGGCTCAAGGCAGAGCTGGGCTCCAAAATGATCTTTCTGGGTCAGTGGCTCCGGCATCTGCACCTCGGCTTTTGTTTGCGCCTTTCCACGTGGGCGAAGGAGGAGTGTGGGACCCCGACCTGCCAGGCGGCTGCAGACCTGCCGCAGGGGCGCGGCTCGCTTCCCCGCCTCTCAGAGCCCAGGAGCAGAGGGAAGGGAAGCTGACAGGGTATTAAATGACTCTCAAATCAGGTTTGTTTAGAACTTCTTGGTTTGAAGGATTATTTTTTTTTTATGAGAAAGGGTTGAATTTCAGCTCAAATCCCATTAATAAAAAAATTCCATTAATAAACGTCTCCTTCGTTCTTACATAGAGCTGATTTGATTTGCAGAATGTACACAGAGGGCTGCCCAGAATGACAGAAACACAAAAAAGCCACCGTCATCTGAGTGCAGGGAGGGCAGGGAGCTGGATTTGCTGGAAACTCCGAGAGTGTCCATCTATCGTGGTGCTGCTGGATGAGTCCAGACCCCTGTGACTCGAGGACGTGCTTGTTTTCCATGTGGGTGCCTCTGCTTTGCAAAGGAGAAATGAGAAGGGTTCTGCCCTCCTGATGTGGGACCCCACGGCCACCGTGAAGTGCAAAGCATCTGTTCTTCCCACAGCCGTGCATAAAAGACACATGCAAAGTTAGCTTAGCTTTTAAGTCAATTTATCAGCGGAGTTGCAGGTGTCAAAGTGGGCTAGTAGAAGAAAATCTCAAGAAAATAAGCAGATGGGTGATGAGCAGCCAGGAAAATAAAATTACCAGAGTGCTTTGTCTTGCTTTGTTGGAGCAGCTGATAAGCTCACAGAGCATTGCAAACACCGGGGGATGAATCCTGCTGCTCCGGCATGAACAGGAGACGCCTTGGCCCCCAGAGAGCAGGTTTCTCCAGAGCTTCCCCTCCGTAAGGTGGGAATGAATCACCACACCTTGCCACAGCAGCAGGACATTGTGCCTTGGCAGGAACGTAACTGCGGTGAAGAGCCTGTTGGCTCTTGGTTTAAAATATAAGGGAATTCAGAAGCATTTCTGAGGGTCTAAAGGGAAAAAGAAAAGAGAGGAAGAAAAAAGGAGGTGAATGTAAGAACTTGGGTGTTTCTATAGCAGCAGCAATGCCCCACGATCAATGCCGGGAGCAGGTGAGACCGCATCCACGTCACTCATCACAGCGTGATGACAGTGCTGTCAGCAGACAGATAAGAACCGCTTCCTGGTACGACTGATGTCCCACCACGCGCATCTGGGCTGAATCCCTTCCCCACAGAGCTGCCGACTACGGGGGGAGGAAGAAAGCGTCCGCGCAGGGAACCTGCGGGAGAGAGGGAGGAGGCAGAGCCAGGAGGGACTCCGAGGAGCCAAAACGCACCATGCTTCTGCTGGCTTTTCCCACCTGAAGGACTTTTCTGGAGCAAGTGGCAGGTCCTCCCAGAGAGCCAAGTCCCACGAGACACTGGTGGGCGTGAAGGCCACAGGGAAAGGGGGAGGCGGAGGGTCCGTGCTCCCCACAAGAGCTGACCTCCACAGCTCAAGCAGCATGAAAGGGGAGCTCCAGGGGAGGTGGGGGGGCAGAGCAGCGAGCACAAACCCTCCTGCGCCCACTGCGCGCAGCAGAAAGCGTGCCGAGGACAGGAACTGCGAGAGCTGGTGGAGAGTCAAGAGAGCAGCTGAGAAAACACATTAATGCACCATAAAGAATGTCTTTGCTTCCCAATGATCTTTTTTATTACTATTATTTATTCATTTATATGCTGCTGCCTTGCTTTTTTTTCTTTCTTTTTTTTTTCCTCTCCCTTCTACCAGGCCTTTCAATGCCTCATACCACCCTCTCCACCCCTGGAGACTGCATTTAAATGCTGTCTGATCTTTAGGCAAAAAGCAAAGGGCTGGCTGGAAGGCGGGTGCAGGGGAGACCATCAGCATGCCTGACACACGCCGCAACTCGGTGAGCAGTGCAACGCCACAGCCAGCGCGCTGGATCTGGCCACAGCTCCTCCGTCGTCCAAATATTTAGATTCTAAAAAGGCTAGGATAGAAACACCAAGAAAAATAAATATTTTACAAACACAGTAACCGAAAACCTAAACAGGAACCCGCCGCTTCTTTCTGCCCAGTGCATGCTACTGAATCAGAGCGAGCTGTGCATATATTTCACAGCTGTGGCACTGACACTTTATTTCCTTACAAAGGAATGCTATGTGGCTACATCAGGCAACTTTTATATGGTTTCGGGAATGAAGCAAACTTATCTCGGGATGCCGGGCAGCTCGAGGGCTGGTAACGTCACGCCGCTCCCCGCAGCGCTGCCTTGGCACGGCTCAGGAAATCAAAACCTTTCTCCTCTGTGCCCCAGGAGAGCGCGTGGGGAGCCCGGACCTGGCCACGCACTGGGTCTGAAGCAAAGTGGGCGACTGCATTCGTGTGCAGCAGGGCAGTGCGTGCAAGGCAGGCTCAGAGCCCTGCGCTCGCTGGCAGCACCAGGACCACAAAGTCTGGAGCAAGCTTGGCAGGGGGGCTGTGCAGGGCTCTGGGAGCTTCTCCGTGCCTTGCTTTAAGAGGACAGGGACTCCGCAGACCACTCTGTTCCCCACACCCAGCCAGGGGCACATGCTGGTGACCAGCAGCATCTCCCACACGAGGGTGGCCCGTACTGTGCTCTCCCAGCACAAGAAACGCAGGGCTCAAACAGTTGATGTCCCATTTCTGACACTGTAGAACTGCCACCGGCTGCGGACATTCCCTTCCCTCCTCGGGAAGCCACTGAGCTCTTTGGTTGGAAGTTTTTCTGGCTCCTATTTGCGGACTCTGCAGACCAAAGGAGACCTTGTCTTTTTGACTCATTATTTAGGGGTCCCTCAGGAGCGTGCTAGGTGCCTCCCAGAGACACACATTCCTTTCTGGGAGAGAAGGAGGACGGTAGATAGTTCCAAACCAAAAAGGAACAAGCAGTTGCGGCATGTGGTGCTGTGGTCACCAGCTCGGCTCACGCGGGCATCAGTTGCGAAGGGTGACCACCACCGCACAACTTTCCCCGGCCACGCTGAACCGCTCCCTTTGCAGAGTAGCAGAGGTGCTTTATTGGCCTCCCAACCCTAGAGACGGGATGGGACCGACCCTCGGGATCCTCCTCTCGCCCCCTCGCAGCCCCCCCACCCGTGCACCAAGTGCCTGGGCTCACATCTGCCACGTGCCGCCTGCTCCCTGGCTCTGTCCTCAGGGGAGAGGTATGTGTGCGCTGGAGTGCTTTGTCTTGGTAGTTGAGCTTTTTTGTTGTTGTTGTTATTTTTAATCCGCATATTGTTCTGGATTTGCGTCAGAGACAGCAGGTTGGAGAAACGTGCCTGGCTCTTTGAGCAAAATGTGTCAAGGTTGGAAATGCCCCCCAGCTCCTGGGGGAGAACGTGCTGCCTCCAGCACGGCTCCACTGCCCTGCATCGGCGTCCACTGGGGCCGGCGGGGTGGTGGGACAAGCTGCCAGCCTTCGCCCCGTAAATTTCAGCAGTTTTTATTCACTCATCACTTTGAGCCCCCAAACCAAGGCCTTGGCGCAAGATCCTGAGGAAGAGCAGTGTAGGGGGAAGGGGCTCGCAGTGCCAGACCGAGCAGAGGACCTGGTCCAGCACCACTGAGCTGTGCTGGGATCCAGCTACCCCGTGGGACGAGAGCTCAGCCTACCCCTGGGCACAAGGGACCCCACAGCATCCCACCCTCTGGCCCAGAGGGAGCTGCCGAAGGGCTGGGCAAAGGCAGGTTACCCCCTGGAAGCCCAGAAGTCCAGGTCCAGGGAGCCTGGAGCATCCCGCGTGCATCAGTCCCAGCAAGGTAAACTCCAACAGCCCTCAAAGACAGAAATTGCAGTGAATAAACCCGAATGAAGTCAGCACGGGTGGAGCTGGCTTGCCTGCCATGCAGCACGCTCCAAGAGGAACAGGGAGAGCGACGTACCCTCGGCACAGCCCGCGGAAAAGACACGAGTCTGAGACGCGGACGTGGCGACCTCCTCATCACTCGAGCCGTGCTCGCCTTGTCCTCCTGCCCTGCTCCTTATCTTGCCAGCTGCTCCCGCTGCCCCGTGGCAAACCGTGTCCCGCTCCGCTCGGGAACGGAGGGGCTGCTCTCGCCTCCTCCCCACCTGCAGGGAGAGACCCCTTCTTATCTGCCCTGCTCAGCATTCGCAATAACCTTTCCACGCAGTGTTTGCATGCCTCAAGGAATTAAAGAAAACACACTGTTCTCCTCGCATGTAAATGTTGCTGCTCTTTTGATTTTTAAATGGCTTTAATGCCGAGTTCATCTGCTAATTCCCCTCCTGCCCCGTGTGTATTGTATATTAGAAGAAATGTTGTTCTGTATCATGAGCAGTTTATTTTATTGAGTTTAAGAGAAAATCCCATACTGAGATGCTGCAGATAAATATTCATTGTCACATCTGTTTTAGTTTAAGATTGTTGCCTAAAATGTTAAAAATACAAACATATTTGGCGGGGGACAGACTGGGGCGGGAGAGTTGGTGTGGGCTGCTGAAGTCTGGGCCTTTAGTGCAGCTCATCAAACATTTTATTGCCAGCAAGGAGAAGAATCACAATGAGCATAAACCTTACTCGAGGGAAAGAAAAAAGGAACAACAGCTCTGACAAGACCCAGAGAACCCCAAAGCTGGGTCCCTGGTCCTCAGTGGGAGCATCCCCCAGCCTTGCTCCGGCCTGCGGGGCTGGGGCACTGCCTCGGCATCGCTGGCAATAGGTGGGGGTTTCCCATTCTCACCTGCTCAGAACGTCCTCGAGGACCTCTTACAGCGCCTTGCCACCCGGCAATGAGAAACAGGTAAACAACAGCAAGGCCGGGAGGTTTACCAGGCGTGCAGGGCTGGTCTCTGCCACCGTGAGGGATGCTGTGCCATGGGTTGGCTGCCCTGGCACGCGGGGCGCAAGCTGCGGGGCCCCGGGGAACCGGCAGCGCTGCAGGGAGCTGGCTGGTGGATGTGGCAAGTGTTCAGACCATGCACGCTGGTTTCCAGCCCAGCTCTGCTGCGGCGGACTGGGATTTCCACCCGGTGGTGGCCTCTGTGTGGCAGCGGCTGCTGGGTCCCAGTCTCGCCTGTAGCTGACAGATATCCACTTGATAAATGAGCGTCCTGAACGACTGGCACCACTTAACTCTGCTGGTAGCAGTTTTCAGCAGGGAAGCCGAGAGCTGAACCCTTCTGCCTCTAGGAAGGGTTTGTCCAGGCCAGACTTGACATGCATGGCGGTGGGGCAGTGCAGGACAATGTCAAGAAGACTCAGTTTGGCACAGCCTAAGCTGTCCCTGCTCTGGAGATAAAAAGAGCCCTTCCCTCCCTGGGCCCACCGTTCCATTACCTCTGCTCAGCACTAAAAATCTTATTTTACATTTAAATAAAATAAACTAAACTCGCTTGACCTTATTTTTTTTTCTTTTAAAGCTTTTGTAGCTCCACCGAATGCAGCCAGTGAATATGGGAAGGCATAATAATAAGGATAACGCTTTCCACTTACTGAGCACTTTATATTCTCCAAGCACTGTACAAACATTAACTAATTAAACAGAGCAAAGAAGCAGCCCTATGCTCTGTCCTAATGCTGGGAAATGGAACAAGGAAACTCTGAACCAATATGTCAATAACATCAAAGTCCTATTGTCCTGGCCTTGGCTTTGTTGCAAAGGAATCCAAAATTGTCTCAGAGTTTCCAACATGGCTTCAGGCTCTTCACACTTGGGAAACAAGTGTGAAAAAAATGTTTCAGAGTCAGAAGACAAACCCTGATCAAAGTTGGCAGAAGTGGCCAAGGAGACCCCGGGACTGCAGCCTCCCCCTTTGATGCCGCCTCATGTGGGAGCCATCCCGGCGGCTCTTGCACACAAACCCCAGAGCCCTTTCCGAGGGCTGGCATCTTCCTCGGGGCCCTCTCATGCGCATCTGGGGGATGTTTCCTATTAAGGATTCACACTCTGGTTGAGTTACATTCCTAATTGTGGAGACTTTAACGGCCCTAATAGGAAACACACCCGCAGCGGAGTCCCTGTGAGTCATTCTCCCACTGGAGCGGGTCCTCGGGCCAGCTGCCACATGGCAGGGACGCGCATGCTGCCTGCACGCCCTGGGGGGTCACAGGGCCGGGGTCCCGTGGGGATCTCCACTTCCAGCCTCTCCCTACGCCACCGCTGCGCCAGCCACGCGGGGCCGGGGGTCTCACGCCTGCTCACCTGCGCCTTGGTGGGACGGTGCCCTCAAGGAGACCCTCTGCGTTGGCCATCCCGTCCCCGCAGGAGCATCTGTGGCTCTGGAGGCAGGAGGGGGTGTGGATCAGAGCCTGGCACTCAGTGGCTCTGGGGAACCACTGTGGACTTGTTCTCCCCATCCTCGGTTTGCGTTGTCTGCCTGAGCAGAGCCACGCATAGCTGCTGTCTGCTGGGAGAAGGGAGTTGATAAACGGGGCCAGAGGGGCTCTGGCCAGCCCATGCCCAGAAATGGGGGTACCTCAGTCCCTCCTCCTGCAGCAGCTCGAGGATCCGGGCTCTTGTCCCAAAGGGCAGCCACCCTCTTGTTTAGCAAACCCAGGATACCTTCAGGTGATGCCCATTTGTGCCAGCACACAGGTGTTCCATTTGTCATTGAAACAACCCAGGAAAAGGTCACCTGAGCTGTACCAGCCTTTTCCTTTCCTATTTATGCTCATGCCAAATTAATACTTCATCATAAAACCAAATGCCCCCACTGCAATTATTTGATGTTTTCTGAATCAGCCTAGTTTAAAATGCCTCCCTCTTCTCCTTCCCATCACTCTCTCCATTGCTGAGAGACACCAAAGAGAAAGCATCAGCCCATGCATTTTTAGGACAAATTCCTTAATTCCAGGGATGTTCTGGCTGAATCTCAATGCATTTTTCTGTTTCTGCTTGACAGCAATACCTGGTGATGTCAGCCGAGCCTCTAGGGCCCTCAGCTCTCATTACCAGCCGGTCTAATTAAAGAAAGATGCAGTTGCTGACTGCTTTTGGTGAGCGATGGCAGGGATGCAACAAATGCCAATCTCCATCACACAACGGAAAGCACCAAGGTCTGTCTGTGCTTTTAGGGTCGGTTCTGGATCCTCAGAGCAGCGTTGGGCAGGCAGCCCCGACCTGCGCTCCCAGCTGTGTTACGGGCAGGGGGGTGCCAGGAGCAGCATCGGTAAACCCCCAGGCAGGAGGAACAACTCAGCCCCAAAAGGGTTCAGGGCTCAGGGGAGCCTGGAGCCTTATCTTATCTGAGCAGACTTGCTCCAGTTGCTAATAATTAGCAAGGGGCTGAGTGATGATTAAGGCAAAATGAGCCATCCGCCATCCCCCCCACCCCAGCTGGAAGTTTGGGTTGTGAAAACAAGGTCCTTAAGGTTCCCATTAGGCTAACTCTCAGCCCCGTGCCCCCTGCCGCTGCTGCCCCCTGCTATCTGCTGGCACTTTCGCCGAGGCTCCTCCGTGGCCCCTCGCTCGGGCGCAGCCTTTCCCAGGGCACTCTCTCTCAGGTTGGGGGATGTTTGGCTTGGGGTTGTGGCACGGAAGAAGAGGGAACTCTTGTTTTTATTCTTCTACAATGGGAATGTTTTTCCTCCTGTTATTCATCAAATTCTGCTGGAATTTAATACTCACCAGCTCTAAATAGCCTATTGCACTAACAGTGATTGATGGTTTCCAACGAGTCCATAAATGCTGCCCCTCCTCATCCCTGCACTTTCTCTCCCTTCTCTCCCTATCACTCCATCTCTCCTCTCCTCCCTTTCTCTCTCCCAGGCTAGAGAAAAGCTGGTCATGCTGTTGTTATGTGGATTGATTTGTTTTCTGTTTCTGCTGTGTTTTGGGATAGGAAGACATCAGGGATTTTTGAAAGAGCAGTAAAATGCCATGGCCAATGAAGCCTGACTAGAAATTCCTCAGGTTATTATCTCCTAGATTAGGGAAATATTGGTGAATTTCTGTACAAAAAGACTTCAGGAGAAGAAAATGCCGAAGCTCAGCAGCACCTGCCCAGTTTCCCCTGTACAGAGAGGTCTGGCTGGAATGGGCCTTTCTGCCCACAGGAGGAGGATGTGTTTCTGTGCACTCAGAGCAGCATGTGCCAGCAGACCTCCTGGTCCAGGGCTTATGAGGACATGCAGAGGATTCACAGCCCAGGGGAAATTAAGTGAGCTTCACCTAAGCGGTCATGGAGCAGCCTAGGACAAGGCACCAAGAGTGGCCACATGCCCACAGGTGCTTATTTAGTGGCAGCAGTTGCTCAGCTCTTGCCTGGATGAGCAGCTTCTACTTTCAAGGTACAAATCGCCAGGCATTGGGACTTTGTGGGTTAGAGGCAGCTGGTCCTGGGGAAGAGCAAAGTCTGAGATTGAACTGAGTAAGGCGAAACCTGGGGAAGCCATCCTCCTCCACTCTGAACTCTGGGCAGAGGGGAACAAAAGCCTTCAGCAAAATCTGCCTGCAGGGTGGGCACCATGGGAAGCAGGGAAGCAGCTGGTGATGGCGGGGGTGCAAACCAGCCACCCGCACGTGTGTGGGGTGGTGAAGCTCCCCCGAAAGGCAGCTGCCCCCTCCTCGCAGAGGCACAGCTCCCCTCCAAACAGCGGCTGGGATGGAGCTGCTCCCAGGCCATCTCCTCCGCAGCCTCAGGGACGCAGCAACTCCTGGCTGTTTGCTGGACCTTCCCACAAGACGCAGTAAATTATCCCTGCCTTTCCTCTTCCCTTTTGCTCGCTTTCCCGAGCAAAGCTTACTTCTACCTGGTGGGGGCTGCCCTTCCCTTGGTAAGCCTGCTGAGGAGCCCTCTCTATCCTGTTTGAATTAAGCTACCTGAGATAAAATCTGGGGAGCTCTTAGAGGGGAAACAACTTAAAGAGATGTAAAATGGTAACTTGATTTACTCATTTGTTACTGAACGTTTGATTCCTCCTTGAACCGCCACCCAGCCAGCTGGGTTATGTGTCAAAGGGACACACAAAAAATCTAATACAGGCAGATCTCTTATCAGATTCACTGCGTTAAAAGGATTTGGGGAATGCTAATGCAGATGCAGGGAGTGGGAGATGGGGCTGGCTGGCTATGGGTGGCCGAGTCTCCACCGCACACCAAAGGTGGGCTCCCAGCCTACGCCCGGCCTCCACAAAGAACATTTCTTGTCCAGATTTGCTGGCTGAAGCCAGTTATCTTTTGGTGTGTGGGTTAGAGACAGCTGTCTGGGCCTGCAGCATGCCCCTCTTACAGCGTGGATTCGGGCAAAATCAGTCAGCAGCTGATGGGCGCCCTGCGGTTTCCCACACGCGAGGACAAGAACGCTGCCCCATAATTGATTCAGAAGACCCAGCCCAAGGGAGGTCTCTCGGCACTGTTCCCCACACAGCGCCGATCCCACGGGATGGACCCAGGACAGAGCCCGCACAGCTGGCACCCACCGATGGGGATTCAAGTTCCCGCAGTGAAAATACCCCCAGGATTAGGACCTGAGTCACACTAATGACTGGGGGAATTGTTTTGCAAACTAACAAACACAATTTGTTTCCCAAACAAATGCAGTCAGAAAAGGGCAAGGTTAGGACAGCAGGAAACACACTTCGCTCATTTATTTTGACAACTGCAGTTTTGTTTCAATTACTGATGTGCATCCTCCGTAATGTCCTCGTGAGCATGCTCTAGTCACCCTTGCCAAAACGATGAAGTCTTGGTAATAGGAGACCTTCAGCGTGATGGCTCTGCTATTAAACCTGTGCTGAGACGCGGAGAGAGCCATTTTTGTGTGTCCAAATGATGAAGGGCAGATTAGTACGGCCCTGCTGTATTATACTGTGAATATATTTAGCTACTCAATGTGATATAGATTAAGAGCAGCGGGAAGCCTGGCAGTTACACTTCAGAGGCCTGGGGGGGAACATTTCCATTTAGCTGAGTTGACATTTGCTTTGCACGCACCTGTTTGATGGGTGCCTTGGCCCCAGCACCAGCCCCATCTCGGGGCTGCGTCCCTCTTTCTGCAGGGCTGCTTTACACCTTCTGGCCTTGGGCAGGATCCTTCTGGCCCACGCTGCCATTGTGGCGGCTGCAAAGCGGCTTCTGCGTGAGTCAGACTCGTGCCGTGATGGTTTGAAGGGCTCTTTGGAACCTCTTATAGGGTTCTTCATTGTCATTTTCTGAGCTATGCAATTCCTTTCCCTCGAGCCAGTCCCTGTCCTTGGGGTGGGACAGCCCTCATCCAGCCCCGCTGGAGCCAGCACTGGGGCTGAATTCACCTTTCAGGGCACGTTACCCTCTTGGTGCCCCAGTGCTGAGCTCCATTCCCTTCCCGTGATGCTCAGAGCAAAGGCTTGTCCCCCACGATAGCTCCCCTGCCTGCCCCTGCCCGCTGTGCATGAGAGCACCAGACCCGGTTATCCTTACGCATGCGTGTGCGGCCCGTTCATTAATAATAATAATAATAATAATAATAATAATAATAATAGGCGCCTCCCTCCCCTCCGCTCACAGGTGGATGTGCCGTGCTCCCGTACCTTTAGGGGGCTGCTCGCAGGTGCTGCCAGCAGCACCAGGTTACATCAGGTGTGTGGTTTTCCTGTACTGATCTCCTGGGAGAAAAACCACATTTTCCCCACATTCGCGATGGGGGTTTTCCACCAAGCCCTCTCTCTGCGGGGACCCCGGAACTGGAGAGCCCTGGAGCATCACCCTCCTGCCCCAGCGGAGCCCTTCCCGGCACCGTGCCCTTTCAGCATAATCCCTTATTACTTAGGCTGGAAATTCCGGAGAGCTGGGGAACTTGTCTGATTATTTGCAGGCACACGGCCATTCTAGGGACTATATGATTTTAATAACCATCCCCGCTCTGAGGCATGTGGCTTTAACAGCCCTCGGCAGCCCATCTTTTCCACGGGGGTAATAGGAAACTTCGGAGACGTTGACAAAAAACAAGCTTGCACGCAGAAAAATGAAAAACAACATCAAAAATCCCCCCTCCAAAACCTGTTTCAAGTCAACCAAAATGTTTTGTTCAGTCCTAAAACAAACAGTCCGTTTGCTTTCATAAGCTCTCCTTTTTTAAAGCTTCTTAAGTGGGTTCGAATTAAACATAGGCAAATTTTGTCTGAAAGCATCATTTCAGAGCAAAGCAAAAAAAATCAGAGCGCTTCCCTGGAAAACCATCATAACGAAGTGTTTCAACCTTGCTGATTTAATGTGATTTTTTTTCTTTTTCAGTGTATAATATCATTGCCATCGAGCGAATCGTCTCTGCTGACCTGCAACTGCGCTTTTTTGGAAAACAAACTAGCCGGAAGAGTTTTGCCCAGCGTTGCAGCCCACGTCTTTACTCGATGGCTGCTGACGAGGACTGCGCCCGCCGCCGAAGCTGCCTTCACCCGGCTCCCTTTTAAGCCCACTGATGCTGCACGTCGGTGAGTGACGCCATGTCGAGCACACAGAAAAGCCAGAATTTCTGGTTTCCATAAAGGAATATGGAGAATATTATCCAGTGAGATTTGAAACTTAGGTGGGAAAGCTGCCAGCATGCAGCGTTTTCAAAGAAACTCCTGTATCTCATATTGCTGAAAACTGGGAAGTCCCGTGGGCTTAGGGAAGGGGAGCCGGGAGGGGTTGGGGGGGTCCCTGTAATGGACATGGGGGTAGAGGCAAAGCAGGGGGAAACTTTCTGAAGGGTCTCTTTTATATTAGAATAAGTCATAATTAATGCTATCAAATGGCAGAAAGGCAGCTTCGGGTAATGTGAGAAGAGCCTTATCTCTCCCTGTGTCCCCTGGCCCGTCTGTAGCTCTGGTCCTGGGGATAAGCAGGATGCGTAAAAAAAATGTGTTGGGGTAGCGTGGGGGGATTAGGGTGCTGCTTCTGCCCCCTCCTCCTCCTGCCGAAGAGCCCGGCCCCAGTCCCGCTCAGCTTGGGGTACCGGGGTGCGCCAGCCCCGGGAAAGGGGGGAAAATGAATCCCCACGGCTGAATTTTCAGCCAGATTGGGTTCCTGATGGGGCTGAATACAGCCGCAAGGTGAACAGTGGTGTAGGAAGAGGTGCCGCCGGAGGCAGCAGTGCTGGAGTGGGCGCCCACGGGGTCCCCGGCGCGGCGCAGCCGGGCACAGCGGGTTTCGGCCGCCCCGGTGCGTGGTGCTGCCCGCATCTGCAAAGGCTCTCAGGCCTTTCTGTGGTTTTATTAGTGCCTCAACCAGCCTTGAGGGGCAGGGCCCGTTACTGCGTCTCTGAGGCATGAGCACATAGCGTTAGTTAAGCAATTTGTTAAATAGAAGCTGATTAGAGGTTTCCCTGCCTGGGTCCCGCGAACCATATGTCATTGTTTATTTACACTTTTTGGCCAAGCTCGCTTTCTTTTTCTCTCCTCCGGCAGCCGGATCACGAGCCACGCGGTGCCACTTTAATCGGCGGCTTTGATGCATCCTCCCTGACGCAGGTCTGTGGCATAGGCTGAACCCGAGCCACGGGGTCAGCACGTCCCTGGTCATCGGGGAAGGCCGGGCAGGAGGGAACGGTACCAAAAAGCTCTGGTTGTGCCATATAGCAAAAAAAAAAAAAGAAGAAAAAAGAGAATTTGAAGTACTTAAAACTGGTGGATCAAAAAATACTCCTCAAAATGCCCATGTGGTGAAAAAGCCTCTGTGATCTCAATTACCTTCTTCTGTCAGGATCCTTGCATAGCTGAAATTGTTTAGTTTCTGAGCAGCAATGGTAAAAAAACACTCTAGGTTATAATTCCCTACTTTGGCTTCCCTTGGGAAAAAAGCCAGAGTGAGAGATTCCACGCATGCACATATGCACACGCACACTCATGCGCGCACGAAAGCCGTAACGAAACCCGAGCAAACAAAAGCCTCAAAACTTGTTTGTTTTAATTTTTTTTTTCCGCTGGAAAAATGTGAAGTTCTCAGAGAAAAGAAAGTGCAACTTGCTTGTTTTGTCTTTGTGGCCTGCCCTATTTATAGGGAATTTGTTTTCCAGTTTGCAGCCATCCTTAGTCTTAAATTTCTCCTATTAAGGATGGTACTAAAAGCTGCCTCAAGTCATTGCCCATTGGAGGAAATATTAAGCATATGGAAGTGCTAAGTAGGAGGCAGCAGGTCTGTTCACCTTCGGCCCTGGCAGGACCAACGCGGTCCCGCCTCGCCAGCCTTTCTCTTCCCCCTGCACCTTGCGCAGCTGCCCTCGTGCTGGGCGGCGTGACGGATGGGTGCCTCACCCGGCCCCGTGCTTTCATCCCCCCGCTCCGCTCTCCCAGTGCAAAGCAAATTGTCAAAAGCACAAATGCCTAAAGACCGAACCAAAATAAATATAGGTATAACGCGTGATGAATGGTCCCTCCTCCGAAATTCATCTTCGTGAGAGACATAAGCTCACAAGCAAGTCGGCGGCCACAGGGAGCTCGTCCAGCCTCTCCTCGGCAGCGGAGGGAAATGCCACAGCAGGAACGTGCCACCATGTGTCATCCGGGGCGAGAGATGCTTCCTCTGCGGCATGGTGGGGCTGCGCGGGGACCCTTGCTGCAGCGGAAAAATGGGTCTGCCCAAGAAACTGCACGTCTGGGCTCTCCGGAGAGCTTGTCCTGCTCCTGCCGGCTCGCCCCACTGCTCCTCTCCCACAGCAGCAGCCTTCTCCTACCTCTGCAGCCAAATGCCACGGGTACCCGCAGACCCCTGCAGCCAAGGGAGTTGCAGGAAGGTCCCTGGGATGCTTTGCTCCAAGCAGAAGCCCAGCGCCCGAGGCACCCCCACGGCTCCTGCCTGGGCATCTCACACTGGTGCATGAAGGATGCGGCTTCCAGGGTGGGGGCTGCACATCAGCCCCGAGACGTGCCCCCGGCTCAGCCCTTCCCGGGGCCCTCAGTTGTGCATCCTGGTGGCACAGTGGTGCAGCAGGACAACTGGTGAGTTCCCAATATGGGGGAAAGCCTGATCCTCCCCTCTGACCCCCTGCCCAAGCTGCAGCCTCCCGGCAGGGCTCGCTGCCGCATCTCTGGTGCCTGCCATCTCACACGGGCTGTTTGCGAGGTAGGACAGAGGTGCACGCCCTGGGCTGAGGTGGGGGAGCTTTCACAGTGGCTTCTTCTCATGCTAGCCTTGCTTACTGTTGGCAAAAAAAAATAAATATCATTGCCTTTAGTCTCTGGTGAGGATCAGAGGGGAGCCTCTCTGACCTGTCCGGTTGTGCAGGTGCCAGGAGCATGGCCCCAGGGAGCTGGCGGTCCGGCTTCCCTGTGCTGCCCCTTGCAGACACCCTCCCCTGCAACCACTGGCTCAGGCCAGTTGCTCACTCTTATTCTGCCTGTGATAGCCATAAGGAATGAGCTGGTAATGTAAACCATGGTTAAAAAGTCCTGCTTTACTGCTGTTCCTGAGTCCTCAGCATCTCTCGCCACTGCATACCTCTCCTTTGAGAGCACAGGGTCCCCTGAGGCCAGAACTGACTTTATTTTCCTGCCTCATGCGGCAACAAACAGACTGTGGATGCAGGACGAATAATAAATGGCATGTAGATAAGCCAACTGTCTGGGGGAGTCACGCACGAGACACTGCGAGAGGGAACGGCGGTGGTGGAGGGAGGATGCAGAAGTTAGCAACGTCCAAACTGGATTAACTCAACAAATTCCACAGGGGGCTGCGACCCAGGCAGCACTACCGGCAGTGGTGGTGGAGCACGCGTCCTTCCCCAGCACACAGCCCTCGCTGCGGCGTGCCTTCCCCCGGGAGCCGGACCTGCCTGCGTGCAGCCAGGACTCAGGTCGCACCCCACAAAAATCGAGCTGATGCAGAGGAATTTGGCCATTGAGCATGAGGGAGAGAGGACAGGTAGAGGGAGAGCAGAGAGCCCAAGGAGCGTCGCATGAGGAGGGCTGGAGAGGAGGAGGAAGAGGATGACCATCTGGATGGTTTGGCAGGTGTTCTCACCTGCCGGGATTGCCTGCAGACAACATCTCAGCGTGACTGCTGGCCCCCTTGCTGCGAAACCTCCGCTCTGTGTGGACGTGCAATTCATCTCATGGCTTCTTCAGTTGGTGTCTGTTGGCTGGATGCTGGGAGGGTGAAACCAGGAGGGAAAAAATCAGTTTTACAGTGGGGAACACACCACGGGGAAAGTCTGAAAACTGCAACCTATGCATGTTGGGGTGGTGGAGGCAGAAAAGGAAGGGAAAAGTGTCATGCCATTTACCTTCAACTAGTTTAGAGGGTGTCAGCAAGCAGAAGGGAGGGGAATGATTTAGAAAGGTAGAGGAATGTGTAATTAGGCAGATGGGATTGAAGAAAGGAAAACAGGTGATAAATTTCAGAGAAGTAACCCAACAGAGAGAGGCAGAGGAGTGAGAACTCATCCATGGGAAGAGATGAGGTCATCTTCCTATGGCACTGGAAGATAATTTTAAACTGCAGAAAGTAGCGGTGCAGCCCTTCAGTGGTCATGGGGGTGATGGCACAGGGGAGATGGCTCCACTTCAGCAATGCCAGTTGTGAAACACCAAATTCCTCCCTAGCAGGGATGAAGCCTAATTCTGGTTCTGCTTCTGCTCGCTGAGAGTGAGCAGGCGACGGGACCCAACCCAGTCCTTAGCAGAGCATCAGTCATTTTTCATCCCTTTCAGTAAGAAATAAATGTTGGAGCAGCTTTCCTTGTGCCAGCCAGGATGGACACTGACCACATGCTTTGGCAGCCAGCGTCGGCTGCGGCGGGTCACAGCAGAGAAGATTTGTTTTGGGTAGTTTGGTACTTTTTAAGTTTTGTGTGGGCATCCAGGCTGGTCTGCTTCCTGACAGCTGTACTGGGAGAACAGGGATGCACAGAAAGGCTTTGTGGCCTCCACAGGGCCAGGTAAGGTTTGATAGGATTAAAATGAGCTGAGGAAAGCTTAGAGGGTATGAACCTGATGCTTCCCACGATTGTTCCAATGTAAACGGGGGTAACTTTACCACACACACTGGGCTCACTGTACTATCAAGCTGGGGCAAGTAACGTCAGAGTTAGGCAGAAATTAGAGACAGAAAAGGCTGATTAGGTCACCTATTTCATCCTCTTACCAATTAGACAGGAAATTATTTAACTGCTTTATTTATTTATTTAGGAATGTACCTCAGCAGGAAAAATTCCCCAACGGCAAGCTCTGTATTTTCACAAAGGAAAGGGTGGAAGTCCGACTTCTCATTCATTAAACACATACCTCAAAAAAGCATCTTATAAAGGAAAATCTGGGAAATAACATGTCCTTACAAGCCCTTAAGGGTGTGTGGGCTCCAGGGCCATAGGAAGGACGTGGGGTCTGCTAAGGGTCCTAGATAACATTGCTTTACTGGAAGACACCTATTGCATTTACCTCCTTCACTAGAGACATCTTTCCATTACAGAGGGGCCTCAGCGACCCTCGAGCCCCCCCTTGGGCTTGGGGCTGTGGGTGCTGAGGACCATCGGTCTGGAGCGATGGGGCAGCTCCAGAGCCCCGTCACCCCTCAGCCCAGCTGGCTCTCAGCCCCAGCTCGCCCCCTCTGGGAAACGCTTCGGCCGATGAGGAGTTTGCAATACAACTTCTCCGGCGGGACGGGAATGTTATCACGTTGGACAACACTTCAGCTGAGAAGATTTATGGGGTCCGTAACAGAAGCTCTCTGGAGAGAGCCCAGGAATGGTTCGAGATCTGCTCCGGGTCCTGAGTCTGCGAGAGATGCAGAACCGGCCGCGGGGCTCGTACCCCACGGCAACGCGCGTGGCCACGGCCACGGCCACGAGCAGCTGGGGAGAGCGGTGCCAGCAGCTCCTTTTCTGGCTTGTAGTCATGAACAGTTTTCTCCCTCTTCAAAATGATGATGAAAACCAATTTCTCAAACCTCAGTTGTGTTTTTTTTTTCCCTCTAAATGGAATTCTTGCTTCCCAGCCAGCTCTGGCTTGAAGCTTGTGAAGTAGAAGGATAGGCATGCTGCAGGAGGCTCTCCCTCATTGGAGGCAGTGGTGGAGAGGGCTCGGACTGCGCCTCGGAAACCGCAGCAGAGAAAGCCCAGGGCTGGGACCACAGCACCCAGCAATGGGAGAGGGAGGGAGGGCAGCTCCCAAAGGCAAACCGGGGCCGTGGCACACGTGCCCGAGCCAGGCGGAGGAGCAGATTGTGCCAGTGAGGGGCGTCCCTGCCTGCGCCCTGGCCTGGGGAAGGGCCAGGCTGGACCCCTGCCCCGGGCCAGGCTGCGGAGGACGCTGTGTGCGGAGCACGCCCTGGGCACCGCGCCTGAGCCCGGCTCGGCTGGGGGACTCACGCTCAGGCTGGCATGTGCAATATCAGGTGTGCTTAGATACTCCCATCTGTCAAGGCTGCTCAGGGTCTGTGAAGCAGCTTCTGGCCAGAAAACCTCACTGCCACGTACGGCACAGCAGGTGGACGTGTCTCCGCGAGGGAGGAGAGAAGATGTTGGGGCCGTGTTTCCTCTCCTTGCTCTCCTCTTCCCCTGCTCCAGGACGACATGGTGTGGCTGGGGTCCCTCTCCCTGGGCCATGCGAGGGGCAGCTGAGCAGCACTCCTGAAAACGAGCCCTCTGCAAGGATCCTCTGGTTAAGGGATGCAGCTGCTCTCCCATTATCAGATGGTAGCAGAGGCAAGGCAACCTAGTTGGAAAGATAGAGGCTTTTTTTCCCTGCCATCCCCTCCACTCCCCCCATTCTTTGTGATCAGGCTTGTTATTCATTTCCCCTCTCTTCTCTTCTCCTTTCCACGCAGACGGTTTCACTGGGCAAATCCAAACGAAAGGCTTGCAAAGAGGATGCTCATAAAATATTTATGGAGAACTGCGGTGAACACAAGTAGGATAATGAGGGTCTGTGGGATATGGGATGTGTCCAAACTAGCACAGTGAAGGCCTCGTAAGAGACAGAGGCACGTGGTGGAAGCCATTAGTGAGTCCTGTAGGGTCTTTACTCATTTCCTTCGCGCACAGTTGCTGCGGTGCCACACACTGCTTTTGTTTGGGTTTCCCTTGTTCGCCTGGTACTGTGTATTTTATTCTGTGGCAGCTGCCACCCAACGCCACATCGGAGCTGCACTGGCTGGGGGGTGCTGGTGGCCGGGCAGCCCCGGCTGGGCTCCCCCGGCAGCAGGACAGAGCCACTGTGCCACCTCTGCGGGCTGCAGCAGCCCGACCCGCGCCGAGCACCGCAGCCCGAAGCCCTCCTCTCACCACCACCTTTCCCCAGTGCTCCTGCCCCGCGACTGCCCTGCGTGCACCGACACGGCCGTGCAAACCAGCCGTGGAGGACAGCGAGGTGGGGGCCAGGCGGAGGGACGGACGGCGATTCGCTTCGCTAATGTTCATTTATAAAATGCAAGAGGCACAGGTCTGAGCGCCTCCCTGGCTCACATCACTTACGGTGCTTGTCTGCTGAGGCTCTACTCGTATAAACACACACATGCTCAGCCTTAAAGCACATGGAAGGCCGAGCTCTGCTGATGCCAAGAAGGGGCTCTGAGGCTCTGTGCAAGCCCTGGTAATGTGCAAGCTTATCCCGTTCTGAGAGTAGAACCAATAAACACATAGCGGCCTACCTAATGCAGGGGAAGAAATGCTGTTTAATCTGTGTCTTACAACAGCTTAGCTAACTCCTTCTCAAGTTACCCAGGCAGCGGGTGTCACACATCTCCCACGGTTGGGATGCTGCTGACCTTTGGACAGTCTCTTTGGGGTCTGACCCGTCTTCATCTGAAGCCGCTCTTCCTTCGTGGTTGGCCAAGAGGAGCTCGGGAGCACCCCTGTTCAGAGGCGAAGCCCTGACTTATGCACTCCCGTTTCTCCCTCTGCTCTTTCAGCAAGCCCCAAAAAAAGACCTTGAACTCCTTGTTGGAGCTTTTATCCCACTGGGAGCCATACCGCTGGCAGATGTTTGCTGTGATACAGGACACGACAGCTTTTATTAGTTGTCAGCTGGAACACAATATTTTAGGGTCTTTAGGTTAAAATGGAAAAGCAAAGCTTGCACGCATGCCTGTGCCGGCAGCACAGCCCGCTTCCCAGCCCAGCACTTCCATAACCCTTCCCGCACAGGAACCCAGGCTCCTCTCGCCATCACACCTCGGCTCCTCGCCCCAGCTTTCACCAGTCCCGTGTCCTGGGACGTGCACCGTGTCCCTGCGGTGACGCCGTCCGGATGGTCGGTATGCTCTTGCCTCCCAGCGCAGACTGCCTGGGTCCGGGCACCTTTCCTTTCTGTCCCTCTCGCCGGACATGCTGCAAGCCCGTGAGCCCCAACAGATGGCAACAAGCGAGCAAGGTCACACATACTTCTTTTATGAAGGCTAAAGGGAGTTTCCTACTTCTTCCAGCCTGGGAAACCACCGCAGCTTTTCAGGCTATTGCACATCAATGTTACCAAATCCTCAAGAATTATAAGAGAAAAACCTATGTGTCTGCAGTGCAGTGCTCGGCTCGTACAACTGAAGGAAGTAGCCTCATTTATCCCCAGCATCTGAGAGGGTTCCTCACCTTCCCAGAGCTGCCTGGTGGAAGCCGGGGAGGAGAACGTGTTGAACCGTGCTGTCCCCTGTGCGGGAGCAGGCAGGGATGGTTGGTGCCTGCCTTGGTGCTGCTGAGGAACCTGCAAAGCTCACATGAGATGGGTGCGCCGATTAGCCAGCTAAATAGTTTGTCTCTGCCACGACGTGGCCCCCTGGGATGATGAGGCACAACACGATGGGATGGAGGCAGAGAAGCTGCTTCCTTGAGGCGCCTGCACGAGCAGTGTCTCACCTGGTAGACCAGCACGGGAGAGCTGGCAAGAGCTTGCTTTGCTGGTGCACGTGCTGGTGCCTGCCTGGCTGATGGATCCCCACCTTGCCTTCTCCCTCTCCGTTTCCATCGCCGGGCAAGTATCGAAACTCAAGTCTCACAGAACCGGGAAGAGTGCTCCAGACATGAAAGGTATTTCTGGGCATCACAGGAAGAAGTGATTAATCTCAATTACATGGTTGAACACTGAATAATCTGGAGCAGCAGATTGGGTTACGCTTCCCCCTTTCTGTGGCTATTGGAGTGGGTTTTCCAGCCCGAGGAGACATTTGAAAGATGTTTTGACTACTGAAGTGCCAAACTTAACCCCAGTGTAATTGGACTTGTGGTGAAACATGTATGTTGTTTTTTGCTTCCTGAGCCCTCCGGACAGCCTGACGTTTACGCAGCTGCCACCTCTCTACCATTTGCCGCACATGACAGATCTCACCCCAGCGCGCTCTTCCCAAGGTCATTGCTCAAAAAGAAAGAAAAAAGCCAACAGAGATAGGTGCTTGCAAAACCCTGAGGCAGCACAGCAGCCTGGGCAAAGGCGGCAAGGAACCGCTCCCCACGCAGCTGCCAGGGTCCCCGCTGCCAGGCCGTGGTCTTCCTCATCCCAGCCCAGACCCCCGCGTCCTGCCAGGCTCTGCAGGGCTCCTGCTGCCCCTGCCCACAGCCTCCCCGCAGCTCCCCGGCCAGGCAGCCGAGCATCCCCTCGACCTCTTGTTTCATTGGGGTCCAAGTGCATCAAAACCTCTCCCCCTCCAAGCGCTGCTGGGATGTCAGGGTGGATCAGACCCAGCGTGAGCTTTAACACAAGCAGGTTTTGAGTGTCAGTCCCTGGGGGAAAGCAGTGGCTGTGGAGCACAGTGATGAGTATGGTGTAAGAGCCCGGACAGACAGACTGATAGATTTCACCCAACAAGCCTCTCAGATCCTCCTCATTATTTAACAGTGTCTTTTCCCCAGACTAGAAAGCTGTTACTGATATTCTGTTGGGACTAATAATAACCTAATCTCAACGCTTGATGGACTAAACATACACAGTGTGTTCTGAGGTCCACCCCGGAGAGACCCCTCGTCCCACCCTCCGCGGCGGTGCCCCAGTGCCCGTTGGGGTGCAGCACGGCACACAGTTATCAGTGACGCTGTTAGACATTTTTGGAGAGGAAGTTAAAAATAAATATATTCCCAGGGGAAGCTGCGGAGGGATTGAGTGAGGCCAGGGTGTAATTACCTGAGCTGGAACAGAGCCAGGATCTAACTTGTATTGCAAATTCTTTGCATTACTTTAGATACCTGCTAACGAAGTGATTATAAAAACCATATTTATAGAAGATTAGGAGGTATGTAATAGATACACATACGTAATTAGCCATAATAGATCTGCATTGATTACATTGCTGTTAATCCTTCTCTAAATATGTGCACATTAATTAGTCAGCATTTAACATATACACAATTATTTTAGGAACAGAAACAGTTTGGTGGGTGCAGCAGACAACAGGGTATTTATTCACCTTTTAGCGTTTATTTCTCCCTTTGCAGCAGCACCTATACAGGCTGGGCCTTGGACAAAGAAAAAGCATCTGAGTCCAAAGGCCTACAGCATCCAGCTTCCCGCACGGAGATAAACACTTACAAGTGCGTATGAAGGATCTTGCCAAAATATTATTTTTGATGCATAAAATATTTTCCCGTTACTATGTAACAAAGTGACATGCCAGACTCCGAGTGTGACACCGCTCCCTTTCCCTTAATAGCTGCGGGGGTGTTCAGCTCCAGCACCCGCAGCACCAGCACCGCGTGTGCCTTGCCGTGCCCGCTCGCAGCGGGGTGAGCTCCCCGGTCCCGGTGCTCCCACCGGCGGCTGACAGCAGTGGGTGGCTGGGGGGTTACGGCTGAGTGTGCCTTGGGAATGACTCGCCAGGCATGAAATTTGGGTGGCCTCACGGAGGGAGGCTGAAGGACACCTGCTGATCGATGCTCATCTGGGTTTCCCTTTCAGGAGCCTTGAAATTCGCTCAGCAGTTCCCACCGTGGAAAGCAGGAGCAGCAAGTGTGCAAACACAGGCTCTGAAATGCCTCTTCCACCATGAATGTCCAGCTCCCACCAGGACTTGAAGGTGACCACCTGCAATCATGATGCTCAAGCAAGAGCCCCCAGGAGCCCCCAGGCACCGGGGTCTGCTTCTCACGAGCTGTTTATGTATGAGGTGCCCCTCAGCCTCCCAAAATGGAGTCCGCGCAGCCGTCAGGCAAGTGGAAGACACCTCTCCTGTCTTCATCCCTTTCTGCCCTTCATCTTCCTTTAATTCCTTCTCTCTCTGCCCTCAAACAGAAAGAGCAGTAAATGTGCCATCACACCCCCTCCCTGAGCCGTGCGGCTCCCGGGAGCCCTGTGTCCCCCCTCCTCTCCATCGCCGTTCCTATGGATACGATCCTGCAAGGCAGAGCAGAGGAGGCAATCCCACCTCCTCAAACCCACCTCCTCAATCCCACCTCCGCAATCCCACCTCCTCAATCCCACCTCCTCAAACCCACCTCCTCAATCCCACCTCCGCAATCCCACCTCCGCAATCCCACCTCCTCAAACCCACCTCCTCAATCCCACCTCCGCAATCCCACCTCCGCAATCCCACCTCCTCAATCCCACCTCCGCAATCCCACCTCCTCAATCCCACCTCTGCAATCCCACCTCCGCAATCCCACCTCCGCAATCCCACCTCCTCAATCCCACCTCCGCAATCCCACCTCCGCAATCCCACCTCCTCAATCCCACCTCTGCAATCCCACCTCCTCAATCCCACCTCCGCAATCCCACCTCCGCAATCCCACCTCCGCAATCCCACCTCCTCAATCCCACCTCCTCAATCCCACCTCCGCAATCCCACCTCCGCAATCCCACCTCCACAATCCCACCTCTGCAATCCCACCTCCTCAATCCCACCTCCGCAATCCCACCTCCGCAATCCCACCTCCTCAGTCCCACCTCCGCAATCCCACCTCTGCAATCCCACCTCCGCAATCCCACCTCTGCAATCCCACCTCCGCAATCCCACCTCCGCAATCCCACCTCCTCAATCCCACCTCCGCAATCCCACCTCCTCAATCCCACCTCCTCAATCCCACCTCCGCAATCCCACCTCCGCAATCCCACCTCCTCAATCCCACCTCCGCAATCCCACCTCCTCAATCCCACCTCCGCAATCCCACCTCCGCAATCCCACCTCCTCAATCCCACCTCCGCAATCCCACCTCCTCAATCCCACCTCTGCAATCCCACCTCCGCAATCCCACCTCCGCAATCCCACCTCCTCAATCCCACCTCCTGCAATCCCACCTCCTCAATCCCACCTCCGCAATCCCACCTCTGCAATCCCACCTCCGCAATCCCATCTCCTCAATCCCACCTCCTCAATCCCACCTCCGCAATCCCACCTCCGCAATCCCACCTCTGCAATCCCACCTCCTCAATCCCACCTCCGCAATCCCACCTCCACAATCCCACCTCTGCAATCCCACCTCTGCAATCCCACCTCCTCAATCCCACCTCCGCAATCCCACCTCCTCAATCCCACCTCCGCAATCCCACCTCCGCAATCCCACCTCCTCAATCCCACCTCCGCAATCCCACCTCCGCAATCCCACCTCCTCAATCCCACCTCCGCAATCCCACCTCTGCAATCCCACCTCCGCAATCCCACCTCCTCAAACCCACCTCCTCAATCCCACCTCCGCAATCCCACCTCCGCAATCCCACCTCCGCAATCCCACCTCCGCAATCCCACCTCCTCAATCCCACCTCCGCAATCCCACCTCCTCAATCCCACCTCCGCAATCCCACCTCCGCAATCCCACCTCCGCAATCCCACCTCTTCAATCCCACCTCTGCAATCCCACCTCCGCAATCCCACCTCTGCAATCCCACCTCTGCAATCCCACCTCCGCAATCCCACCTCCGCAATCCCACCTCCGCAATCCCACCTCTTCAATCCCACCTCTGCAATCCCACCTCCGCAATCCCACCTCTGCAATCCCACCTCTGCAATCCCACCTCCTCAATCCCACCTCCGCAATCCCACCTCTTCAATCCCACCTCTGCAATCCCACCTCCTCAATCCCACCTCTGCAATCCCACCTCTGCAATCCCACCTCCTCAATCCCACCTCCGCAATCCCACCTCCTCAATCCCACCTCCACAATCCCACCTCCGCAATCCCACCTCCGCAATCCCACCTCCTCAATCCCACCTCCGCAATCCCACCTCCGCAATCCCACCTCCGCAATCCCACCTCCGCAATCCCACCTCCTCAATCCCACCTCCGCAATCCCACCTCCTCAATCCCACCTCCGCAATCCCACCTCCGCAATCCCACCTCCGCAATCCCACCTCCTCAATCCCACCTCCGCAATCCCACCTCCTCAATCCCACCTCCGCAATCCCACCTCCGCAATCCCACCTCCTCAATCCCACCTCCGCAATCCCACCTCCTCAATCCCACCTCCGCAATCCCACCTCCGCAATCCCACCTCCTCAATCCCACCTCCACAATCCCACCTCTGCAATCCCACCTCCGCAATCCCACCTCCTCAATCCCACCTCCGCAATCCCACCTCCGCAATCCCACCTCCGCAATCCCACCTCCTCAAACCCACCTCCTCAATCCCACCTCCGCAATCCCACCTCCGCAGTCCCACCTCCACAATCCCACCTCCGCAATCCCACCTCTGCAATCCCACCTCCGCAATCCACCTCTGCAATCCCACCTCCTCAATCCCACCTCCTCAATCCCACCTCCTGCAATCCCACCTCTGCAATCCCACCTCCTGCAATCCCACCTCCTCAATCCCACCTCCACAATCGCACCTCCTCAATCCCACCTCTGCAATCCCACCTCTGCAATCCCACCTCTGCAATCCCACCACCGCAATCCCACCTCCGGCAGCCCCTGCCAAGCCGGAGCATCCCCTCCAGTGGTGAAGAGATTCGGTCAACTCTGGGTGACAGGTTTCCATGAGTGTCCTGCTGCCCCAGAGACCCCAACCTGCACGGTGGCCAAAAAGTGCTGAGGCAAAAGGGCAGAGCACGTTTCAGGGAGAACCGCGGGCTGGAGGCACTGAGGGAAGCTGCAGGACCACCAGGGGCTCCAGCCTGGCACTGGGTGGGCTGGCGCCCACGGCCGTGGGACATGGCCCTTCTCCAGCGACAAGGAGGTGGAGCTGGCCGGCCCCGCTCCCACCCTCCAGCCGCTGCTTCTAGTGCCGGGGCGATGCACTGCCTGAGAAATCATTGTCATTAGCAACCCCGGTGATGCCTGATTGCTAAAGCAGCTTGCCTCCTGAAGTTGCTCACTTGGTGCACAGAACGCATGAATCATAACACAGATCCTGTTTCATACAACGTAAAAAACCCTCTGCAAATCCAGCAATTAGCCTCCAATTTGCTTTCTCCATTAATGGGAAATGGGGTCTCTCCGGGATGCTCTGACAAGACCCTGTTTTCTTCATCAGTTCAAAACCTTTCCCTCTTATTTATTTTTTCACCCTTCCTCCAAATGTATTTCCCACCGCAAAAACATTTTTCAGATCTTTACAATTATTTATTCCACTTTTTTCTGTCACATCTTTGCAGAAATAAACGTCTCAGTTGGGAGCGGGGAGGGAGATGAGCGGCGAGGCAGGGGTTGGAAGCGGCTCCAGCCTCTCCTCCAGCAGCCGATGTGCCGGGGTGGGCAGCGGGGTGCCATCGGGCCGTGTGGGGTAGGTGGTCTGGGGGGCCCCCGAGGCACCCACAGAGCTCAGACCAATTAGGGACTTTTGACTTGGGTGGGGAAAAGGGAGAAGAAAGAGCTGAGATGGCTGGGCTCGTCTGTTTTCTTCTCTCCTCGTTTCTCATCTTCCTTTTAATGGCAAGCCCCCGGGGTCTCGTTGGTGTGCTTCGAAATGGAAATCCTTCCCTGCCCCTTATGGCAGCACGTGAATGTTGCAGAGCAGATGAAAGGGAGCAAAAGGCGACACTGCTCCCGCCGGCGCTGGGCGTGGCGGGGGGTACTGAGCTAATGGGAGGATGGAGACATCAAGGAGGGATGTGTTCAGGGGTAACCTAATGGGTTTTCCCTCCTCCTCACTGGCGAGCGGCTGGAAAGAACAGAAGTGGAGGAGAGACGCCAGAACCGTGACATTTTGAGGGACTCGTAGGCAGTGTCGCCCATGGAGGCACAAGCCTTTGCAAACCCAGGAGAGAGCGTGCCGGCCAGAGCCGGGGCTGCTGCCCAACACCAGACTGAAAGGATGCATTAACATTTTCAGTGGCCTTTAAATCTTTGCTTAAAATAAGCCTGTGCTTGCCTGCCTGAGTCAGCTGCAGACCCCGCCAGAGACCCGTCTCGCCCACAGCTCTGCCGCAGCCTGGCCGGCAGCTCGGCGCTGGGGGCCTCCTCCCGCCGCGGTGGTTGCGCACGCTGCTCAGGAGCCAATTTGGGACCATCCCGGAAAAGAGGCAATCCACGAGCTTCAGAAAAGCCCCTGATTTCACATGCTGGGGACGCTGCCACGCCGTGGGCCTCTGCAGGCACATCCAGTTATGGTAAAAGATGATGTGCCTGTTTTTAGGCTGGGCTAAACCCCAGGGGAAATAGCTTAGCTTCATACCCACTGAACAATGCTGCGGAAAATGGAAACAGCTTTTTAAAGAAATCTTCTTGTCTTTTCCCTCTTTGTTCTGCTGCTCTGCGGGGGGGTCCTGGGAGGGGCGGGGGATGCGTTTCAGCCTCGATGGTCAGTTTGGCGTGGCGTTTGCAGTCAGGTTCGCTTCTTCTGGTTGCTTGCACGTTTACGGCGGTCGGCTGGTGCCGCAGCGCCGCAGGACGAGCACCGCTCTGGACGCTGATCAGAAAGAAAGAAAAAACCCTTCAGTAAAGGAATTACTTGCAAGCAGTAAGGGGCAACCAGGCCCGTTGGTAGCTTTTGTGTGCATGAAATTCGCCCCTGGAAATGTTATTAGAATATCACAGTTTAAAGGGCTTGGGAAATCAAACTATTTGTGGGTAATTCTGGGAGCAGGCAGACGCTTTTGTGAGAAGCCTGACTCCTGGACAGTTTAAAAACTGTTGGTCACACATTCCTGCCCTCAGCCAGCGGTCTGAGAGCTGGCAGGGGCTGCAGGGACCCAGAGAAGAGGAGGGGATGGAGGGCTGCCGGGCTTTGGGCTTGCTCACAGCGCTGGGCTAACAGTGGGGTGGGAACACGCTTGAAAAGAAAATGCCAGTTCATCAAAACTGAAATATTTCATTAAAATATTTTGGGTTTGGGAAGCTTCTTCCAGCAGGCTCATACCCGCGTCTTGCAACCTACCTGCTTTTTCCTTGGCGCTTTGCAAGCCGATGCCCCTGCCCAGGGCCCCGAGGCATGGCTCCTCGGGTGTCCCAGTACCCTCCAGTGCACCCAGCTCCGGAACTGGAGCCAAGGGGCTGAGGGGTTGTCTGGGAGCCCAGCACCCCTGGGACCTGGGATCTCCTCAAGGGTACTCTTTCTGCTGGCCATTTTGGAAATGGCTGATTTCAGCCTGGCACCCGTGGCAAGGAGCTCAGCTCTGGCTTGCATCACTTCTCTGCATTACCCTCCAGCCAGGAGCTACCCGAGGAGCTCTGTGCTCTTCCCAGCCCCAGGACTGCTCATGGTTTCTACAGCTGATGCCAGAAAAGCCTCTTCAGGTGCTCTGCTGACTCCCATTTCCCAGCCCTGCTATTCCTCAGGTAGCCGTCAATGCCTGGCATCACGGGCTGGTGCACGGCCGAGCAGAATTTCTGCATGGAGCTCAGCCGCCTCGCTGTGAGTCATGCTGCAGGCATGGCATGGCACGGCACAGCACAGCACGGCATGACACGGCATGGCACAGCCCTCCTGCCGGGCAGCTGCCTGTGCACCTGGAGGAATTCATCAAAATTAGAGTCTGCCACCTCCTAAGGGGTTCAGGCGTGTGCAGCAATTATCTCCTAAACCACCCATCCCACCTTCCACTTATACCCAGAGGCACTGGTTCACAGTCAGGGCTAATGAGTGGATTATTGCAGCATTTTAAAACTCAGCTGTTTTGTAAATTGGGATTATCCAGTGGAACCAAGAGGACTTTCAAAAAAAGAAAAGCCCTTCACTCCCTCCTCCACCTCTTAGCAGTCTCCCTAATAGCTTGCACAGCCATGTTTAAGGTCTCATTTTTCAAATTCTCATATCTCAAAGACATCGCTCTCAATTAACATCAAGCTTCTACCTCCTGCTCCAGTTCTCCAGTGCCAAGGAGCTAGACGTCCCGCGTCGCACCACAGCACGGCGCTGGGCTGTCCGTGCTGTCCTTACAGAGACGGCTGGGCAGGAGGGGCGGCCGGGCTCCCAGGGGAGCGCCAGGCACAGATCTCTCCCCACTGCAAGTGCCGTGGCTCCATAGCCTGGGCTGGCTCTGTCCCTGTGCCCTTCCTCTCCGTGGTGGCCCTGATTCAGCAAAGCGTTGGAAATGGGAGTGTGGATGGAGTGCCAGGCAGACGCCTCACCATCTGTACCCTTCCCCCTATCCTGATCTACCACAGAAAATATGGCAAACCCAGGCGTTTCTCAACGGCTAGAAACCCTGGTTTGCAGCCCTGTTTTCCTTTCAGCCACTCCCTGGACCTGCTCAGGCTCAGCAATTTTGCTGGAGAGCAGCAGCACGTGAGGCTGGAGGAGCACGGAGACACCGGGCTGGCCCCGTGCATGCCCGAAACCTTGCCCTGCTGTTGTTGGGACGGGCAAACCGGCCCTCAGCGCTCCTGCAAGCTCCAAAGCAAGGACCCAAGGCCATGGCTGGGTTAATGCTTCCTTCCAGCATTTTCTCCTCCCCCTTAATTCCTTTAAATTAATTAATTTATTAAATAAAATGAATTTAAGATTGATTTTAAATATTTCTGTCTCTTTGCAATGTAACTTGTGAAACAGAAGAACACCACTATCCCTAACACGATGGAGTTTTGGCGTTCTTTTCAGCCTGCTCTGTTTTTCCAGATGAAGGGTGCAGGAGGCGTGAGGAGAGGAGCTGAAGAGCCGGCAAGAAGAGAGCAGAAGTGGGACCTGATGGTCGGAAAAGTGGAGTCGACACATCCCAGCCTTGAAGGCCCTTTAAATTTCAGGCAAGCAGGTTGCTGTTAGGCGGGAAAAATATTAAAAGGCAAGGCGGGTTTGAGTAGCTGACACTTCTTAGCCAATTACTGTTAAACTGCGCGTTGGCACTGGTGATGGGAGAGCTGATGGAAACACACTGGTCTGGTCGGCACCTCCTGGCCGTGCTGAGTAAGCGGACCCCTGTTGCTCTTCCCGCAGCGAGCCTCCTCGACAAGCTCCAGTGAAAAGAACCAATTATAGGCCTCCCTAAATCCCCGCGACTGTAATTTTCTCTGCCTCCTGCCCAAAGCGGTTCCCGCGCCGTGTTAACGTGATGGACGGCAGCTGTATTTCACCCGGCTCTCCCTGTTTGCGAGGGCCCGGGGTTTGTCAGGTCTGTCGCACCCTTTGAAATACAATCCTTGGGAGCCAAACTAGGAAAGCTTACGGTTGTTTCCCATTCCTTTTCTCACCCAAATATGTACAATCTCATCAACATCGCGCTGCAGCTGGTTGAGAAATTTCCAAGACCGCCTTGTTTTGTTTTGGTTTTTGTCAGAAAATGTTGAGCTGTCAAAACCAAGGATTTGTGTCGAAAAGTAATCGTTTTGACGAAACTGTCATCGGGGGAAGTCTCTCAGCTCCAGGACGAACAGCCTGATCAAACCCAGACGGATGGAGGGAGACAATTCGACCCTGACACAGCTCGCAGCGTGGCACGGAGGGGCAGACGCGGGGTGGCCGGCAACACGGCAGCCCAGGGACTGGGGCTGTACCCCGGCGGAGGGCAGGGCGCTCCTCCCCTCCTGCCCCTCCACCTCCCCTTTGCACGAAAGTTGTGGGGAACAGCCTGAAACCAGAGTGCGTGGCAAAGCTGAGCCCCAGCGGGTGTCACAGCGGGCATGTGGAGAGCCATCGAAGATTTCTCTTGCTCTCCTGGTTCCGGGCAGTTCTGGCTAGACCTAAAATTTTACTCGGGAAGGAAAACTGCCCTCCCCTCCAGCGGGGCTCCTAAGGCAGGGCCTGGGCGAGTCTTGCTCAGCTCCTTCTCCACCCGGCTCCACCCGCAGCCCTTCGGGCACAGCAGGGCTGGCAGGGGTGAGGTGCCGAGGACGGGGCACCGACGCGCTGCCAGCAACGGGCGCTTCGCTTCGCTCTGGCGCCGGGACGGCCGCTGCCGGGGCTTTGCCACGTTGCACTGGTCTGCTGTTCTGTCAGGAAGTGAATTGCAAAATATTTTATAAACAATAACATTTGCTCCTCAAACTAGCACCTGTGTAAACAGAAATGAAGTGAGTGCATCCTCTGTTATCCATCGCAAGGCATCCAGAGCCTGGGACGGCCAAGCACCGAGTTCGGGAGGGAAGTTAGCCGGTTGTCCCTGCTCCTTCGGCACAGGAATGCCAGGGTGCCTGGGCGCGGGTGGTGTGCAGGTTTGTGTTTCAGGCTCACTCTGCTCCAGTCCTGGGAAACTCCCGCCTCTGGAGGCTCCCCGCAGCAAACGGGGCCGTGGTGCTACACTCAGCTGCCTGCGCGGAGGGATGCAGATCTCCTTCGGCACTGCCCACCCCTCTGCCCGAGTCCTGTCCCCCGGCGGGACACCGGGACAGCAGAGCTCAGGCTCCGGGCGTCTTCCTGGCCACGGCATCTCTGCTCTTCCCCTACGACCTCAGTGCCATCCTTTTGCCTCTCCTTCTGGAGCGTGGGTCAGGGCGATGCCAGCAGCCACCCCCCGCCCCGATGGTGGGCACAGCCCCGAGCCAGCGCGAAGGGTGAACGTCCACGGAGAGGTGTCGGTTCAGCTGCGCCCAGGGCGGACCCTCCCCACGGCAGCAGGACCCACCGATTGTGTATTCCGGTGCACGACGCCCCGTCTGAGCAATCTGCCAGACAAGGACATTAGCAATGAAAGAGGCAATTGGCTTTACATTCGCTCTGTCTCAGTTTCACCATCTGTAACCTGGGGTTAATGATGTCTACTTCAGGAAAGTGCTTTAAGATCTTTGGATGAAAAAATGTGTGCAAATGCAAATTATTCTGCTTATGACACGAGGAGGTTTATGGCCTGCATGGCTCTTAATAATGCATTAATTATGCTTACAGTATTAAAAGTGTTCTGTGATTAAGCAAATAATTACAGAAATAGATGAGTAAATGGGGCACTGGGTGCAATGCCGGTTACTGAGCTTATCCCGTTCCACACATTACAAGACTGTGTTTTCAGTCGCTCGCGGCTTTGCCAAACTTTAATTGTTTGAGTGAAATTTTCCATGCCGATGTCTGCCTCAAGCTAAATCATTCCAGGGAGTTTCAGCCAAAACGGTTAATCTGTTCCCGAGAACGAAGCTCGTGTAAAAAACATGCTGAATTCTGGCGACCGTTTCTTTACGATGCTCTTGTTCTTCGTCTGGTCGCTTTACAGCAGGAGCTTCAAAACCGGGAGGGCATCTTTGTGCCTGGGATGTGCCCTTCACGTCCCCCTGCCTGGGAAACAGAACCGAGCCTGGCCACGTGCTGAGCCTTGAGCAATGACAGCTTGCGCTTCGCCCAGCAAAATTTGCTCTATCTTTGCCATTAAAACGCTGTATCCTGCTCAGGACAGAGGTTGTGAAGCAGGAAAAGGAAGGATGGGCTTGGGATCCAGGCAGTCGAGCACTCTTTTGGGGTCCACAGCTCGGGCCGCGACACCAGCTGGTCTCCCCAGCCGTGATTTTCACCGGCACACATAACGTCGCACATGCGCCTTATTTCTTGGCTATTCAAATCTGCAACCATGGGAGTTGATTTCAGAAATGCTAAACATTCGTGGCTCCAAAGGAAGCCGTCAAGAGCTGTGCTTTGAACATAGAGATTATTATGTAAAAGGCCAAGTACCATCAAAAAAATTAGCTGCCTTAAATTGGGCATTCAAAATTGTCGATTCTTTTAATCTTGTGATAACTGTGCTTCAGCTCTCGGTAAGCAAGTGGGAGAGCTGGCAGGCACTCACACCGCTTGTGGAAATAATCCTGCTTCACAGAAGTGAAGGCAACAGTGGGGCAGGAACAGGCACTGAAGGAGAGCCCGGGGAGCAGTGACTAAACACAGCTTCAGAGCAGGCTTAGGTTTTGCTGTTGTTTTGCTGGAATGCAGTAAACACATCCACCCATGAGCACTGACAAGCCAAAGTGGGAAATAGCAGCTTGTCAGCGGAGCTGCGTGCGTGCCCTGCCCTGACCGAGAGACGTCACATAAAAACTCCCACACCTGTGTGAGCCTGTTATTACAGCTTGGCACTCGCCGTACGCCTGCCAGCAGGGTGGGGAAGGGAGGCTCTTAACATAAAAGACAACTTCAGTCCATCTTCTCCCAACTTTTGAGTTCTCGCCACCGTAACGATTCTCCTGCGCTGTTGCTTACGCATGAGAAGTGCTGCAGGAGTTACCTCGCCAAGGCACGGCACGAGCTCAGCGCTCTTCCCAGCCCACTTATCTCCGGCTCGTCCTGCTGTCGATGGACACTCCGATGCTTGCTTCCCGTGGTATTTAATGGTCAGAAACTCCTGTGCACGTAACAGCATTTCTCGTGCCCCGCCACTGAAAATGTTATCAGTTTCGGCAGCTCTCCATGCCAGGAAGCTGTCAGCATGGCTGTAATCACTGGGTTCATGAAATATCCTATGAGGCATCCGCCTACATTTTAACCCATCTTTTTATTTTTCTAGCAGTATTTTCTTTTTGACCAGAAAGTAGTGTTTTGTACAAAAATACTCAATTACATTATTTGCCCCTCCTAGCAGTTTGGTTCTCCCCTCTCTCCAGGCGGATCCGTTCTCTCTGCTTTTCACATCAGAGTACGAATGCCCAGCTAACGTTTAATGTTTGTCACACACATGCTCTGGGAATTGTTTCTGACACCGTTAGTGACATGACATCCTGCATGCAGCACGCATCCGTCACCTGTGCTCTCGCTGTCTCGCTGCAACCCAAAACCAGAGCAGCAGACGGGGGGACGTGGCTCGAGGTGTCCGGCCGGGGATGCAGGAGGCTCCCACCCCTCCTCGCCTCCAGCCGGGGAAGCCACCTCCGAGGATAATGTGAGGGGAGCTGGGCGCCACCCCGGGGGTGCTTTGCTTGCACCTGGAGAAACCAGACCCGGTGCTTTGGAACCGGGTACCCAAACTCCATCAGGTAACGCCGTGGTTCCAGCTCACCTTCCCAGGGCGGTCAGCTGCCGACTTGCCATTTCCACTGGAATAATTCCACCCCACCCCAGCAAGGGTCTGCCGTTTTTTCAGTATTTCATTTGTTCAAATGCTTATTTTAAAGAAATAAAATAATACTTTCATCTCATTAAAACACCATTAGTTTCTGCCAGCACGTGGGGCGCTGCGTTTGCAAGTAGGACTGCATGGTCCATAGCTGACCCCTGAATACGGCCCTACACTTCACACATGAGCTATCTACAAACACAGTTGGGGTTTCTCAGTCATTATTTAATTTCTTGAGGTTCTTCTGCTGCTTTATGGTTTTATATTACAACCAGCCTGCAAATTAGTCCCATTAGGGGTGTCTGTGACTCTCCTCCCCTTGTGCCTTGGTTGCCGCAGTCTCGTGCCATTATTTTGGCCACCAAAGAGAATACTTTCCTACAAAGGGGGAATTGGGAGCAATTTGGGATTAACCGACTAGTTCTGGAGAGCATTTCTGGTCAAATGTACTGCACTGGAAATCTGCAAAGGTCATTTTCTACCAAAAGTTCCAGTTAACAACCCCCCCCAAGTACTCTTAGGAATATTTGTGGAACACAAAGCAAAATAAAAGCCTCCTAAATGCTTTCACGGGGCCTGATCCAATGCACAAGGAAGTCATGGAGAGTCTTTCTTTTGACTTCAAATGAATTTGGTCAGCTCCAGCAAGAATTTGAGTCTTATTCATTAAATAATTTTTGAAGGTTTCTCCCAGCTTTACCCATGCACAAATGCCTTCAGCATCCGCAATGATCAAGTCAGCAATTACCTTTTTTTTTAAGTATTCAGGCCAACCATTAAAATACCAGTTGAGAATATTTTTGCAAGGGTTTTATTCTAACACCAAGCTAACAGTCAAGCTGGTGCTTCTCCTTTCATATTCACCCCCCTATTACCTCAATATAGTGTGTCCATCGGTTTGCTTTTATTTGTTTTTTCCAGGCTATTTTAGACAATCTGGTGAAGAAATCTCACCCAGCAATGAGTGTTGACCTTGAGCCGCTCCTTTTCTTTCTCTCTCCTTTATTTAAGAATGTGCAATGAATTAAGACATCACTTATATCCGCGCTCTTTGCAGGCAACAACGGCTCTCCAATCGAGCATGAATGGCAGGTCTGCGGGCAGCGCTGTCCTGGAAATGTGATATTATGGAAACGAGAGGTGACCTGCTTACAGACAAAACAATGTGACGGGAAGAATCCTGGCTTCGAAATGGGACATGACTGCCGCCTCCCCGAGGGGCCGCGCCGCTCGCTTCTCATCAGAGGCCCTTGACAGGCGGGGAGGGAGGATGCGGGAGCACAGCGGTCCCAGCAGCAGCGACGGTGCAGGCGTCCCGCTGAGCTGAGCAGGATCTGGTGCCCGAGGGCAGGGCCGCCCTGCGCCCCGGGGCGCTGCCGGGGCGTGCCGAGCAGCCTCCACGCTGCAGGGCACGGCAGCATCGTCCTGCCGGTGCTGTAGCCACACGCCGCACCTGTGTTTGGGGAGAGCCGTTGGGGTCAGCACAGACCACTCCACTTTCACTCGGCCAGGCTAACCGCAGCTTGCCTCCGCTTTCCCCCACAAGACCCCCATCCTGCCTCTCCCTGCCTCCCTCCCAAGGTAAATGCCGGCAAGCCGCCGGCAACCATAACCTGTGAAACCTTTAATTGCCTCAAAAACCTTCTTCTCACGTAATTGAAACCTGGGTGGAGAGGTGCAACATCACTCCTGATGCTCCATCCCAGGCAGCCACTGAGCCGTGGCAGACAGCGCGGCAGGACGGCTGCGCGGGACCCCGCCATCGCCGGCACGGCCCGTGCCATTAAGGACCAGGAGTTACCAGGAACAGCTCGGGAACAAGACTGGGATCGTGGGAAGCTGCTCAGCCACGGCGCAGACCCATGAGCCTGGCCGGCTGCCCTGGCGCCGCGCTGCCAGCCACCGCCACGGCGGTCACAGCCCTGCACCGAAGGGAGGGGAGATTTGTGTTTAATCACATTTGGAGGGGAGAAGAAGGGAAATTCCTCAAATCTCTTGCTTTTTTCAAACCTTTCTATACCCAAGTCTCAGAGGTAACAAGGAATTAGTACAAAACCATACCAAACAATAATAACCGCATTCAATGTGCTTAGAAACTCATGGGAACTTGAGAAACAAAAGGAATCCATGGTATTATGCTCAGAAAGGCTTGTGCTGTCAGAGGCTTACTGCGTTTCTTCTCCCTCCTTCCCGTACTCGGCGTTAGGGGCTGCGCAGGGCCAGGGCTGCGGAGCAATAGGGAGGGAAGAAATGCGTCCCCGGGGATCCAGCCCGCAGTTTGCCGCAGCCCCGTCCCAGCCCCGGCGGAGCCCGGCAGCCCAGATGTGATCAATAAAGCACATAGCTGCAGACCCGGCTATCGGATCGCCCGGCTTTGATTTAAGGAGTTTCCCCGCCACCAGGGACAGAACACTTGGGATGTTTGCATGGAAACAGGATCTGTGTTTAAGTCATTAGGCCAAATTCACTGCAGGTGGAGGCAGAGGCAGCCCCACGGATGGGGCTGGGGTTGTGCCCATGAGGGTGCTGCGTCTGCTCCGTGCTGTGCTCCTGCACCCCAAGGCGGAGCCCTTTGGGGCTCCCTCCCTGCCTCCAGACCACACAGGGGTCGCCGGCTCTGCTCCCTCTCACTCCAGCCCTAGGAGATGGCTACGCCTCAGGCTGTTGGGCGGAGGAGACCTGGCGTGGAGCGCCCACACCCCGCCGCCCCAGCCTCCCGCCCTTGCCTACACCTTCTGTACTTAATCCCAACTCTACCCAACAACACCTAAGCAGTGTCACTCTTTCCACCTTCTCCCCTTCCCTTGTTATATGAAAACCGCAAGAAAACGTTGGTGTGACTCAAACCAAACCCTCCCGGGAGAAGCTATGGTTGCCCAAGGCTGGGACAGGCTTACCGGCGCGTGCCGGGTGCGTTTGCCGGCTGCGGCCGTGAGCTGGTGCCCCCCGCCGTTAGCTGGAGGGGCGTTAGCACGGGGGCCTCGGCACAAGGCTGCAGCTCCCATCGCTCCCCAAAACCTCACGGTTTTTCATCTGCCTCTGTCCTCCACCACCACCCCGTCTTCTGAGTGGCCTTGAGCCTTCAAAGAGAGGGGGAGAACGGGGGAGAAAAATCCACAGAGACTACTTTTTAAAAATTTAAACAAAAATATCTGGCCTTAGATGATGTTAAAATCGGAGCATTTCATTAAAAGGCTGCAGGGCTTTTAAAGAGAAACTATAAGCAGAGCCATGAATAATGCAGTTTCCATTCAGAACATGAAGATTTTAGCGCATCCATAATACATGGGGTCAACCTGGGAAGATGCTGCTAATGCACAGAAATGCGGGAGGCAGCGGCCTCGGCTCTCCTCCGGAAGGAAAAAAAAAAGGAGAAGTTTTAGGAGCTCTCCCACTGGCTGGGCGCTCTGGGGTATGGCTAGACTCCGAGGGGTTTTTAAATCCTTTTTATTGGTGTCTTTCTCAACTAAAATAAACTTGGTAATCTCATTATGAGATTGGGGGCTGATCCAAGAGTGCTGGATATGGCCCATATAACTCTCTAAATAACTGTCATTAAAGCCGGCTCCGCACACTTAAGGCTATTAGTTGTCGGGGCAGAGGCAGCTCTGGATGTCCTGGCATGCTGTGCAAGCTGCTGGCTCTGCCGCACCACCCAACTGCGCCGCAAAGCCCAGTTTGCAGGGAAAAGCCGCGCAGGGCTCAGGTCGAGTGGCCAACACCGGCTCCACGGTGCTGGCTCATCCGTGTGACGAGTTGGCGGTGCCTCTGGCGGTGCTGCGGCCGCCGGGCGGGATGCATTTCACAGGATGAGTGAGACCCACACGCACAGCGAAGGACAGCAGGTTTTTAAGCCAGGCTTTCCCTGCTCCTGTGCTGAACTCGCCCCGAGTCTCTCGAGCCGCTGCAGTGAGCGCTGGATGGGGCCCTGCGCGAGAGTTTAATGTGTCTGTGTTGTGGGAAAGGAGCCAATGTATAAACATCACACTCAGGAAAACACAATCTCTGCAGTAAGGAAAATTGATTCTCCTAACAGTTTTATTCACATAATGTTTGGTGGCTTTACCAGAGTTCCCAAGTTATCTCCCTCCTCCGCTATTTAACGCTGCAGAGAGTATGTTCTCCAAATATCTTATCTCTTTAATAGCCCGTCCGTTTTAGAGTGTATATATCACTGGAATCTTCTGCGGCTTCAGTTACCTTAAACAAGGGTTGCTGCTAAAAAAATGTTACCCTTTCAGAAAAAAGCCTGTGTAGAAGTTACTCATGCCCATAAAATGAAACTAGAGGAAAAAAAGGTTTTCAGTGGCTTTTGTGGGACTAACGGGGAACAATCCATCCTCTGGATCAGGGTTTTATAAATCTGTTTTGGCCAAAAACCTGACTGACTATTTGCATATTTTTTTCCAACAAAAGAAAGGAAGAAAATTAAGTGAAAAACCCCCATGATTTTGGTTCGGTGCCTGCGCAATCTGTCAACAAGGACAAATTCCCCACACTTAATCCAATTAGACAAAAATTCTCTCTGCAGAATTATTTGGGGATGAAATTGGCAAAAAAAGTCACCGGGGACTTTTTTCCCCCTGTTTTGCATCAAACCACTAGCTACTCTTCCTGCATGGTGTCAGCTGGTGGGGACCCTGCGGTGGCTGGAGCTGCAGCCTCAGCACAGACGCTCGCAGGGGGGATCTGTTCGGGAGCCGCCGGAGCAGCCGCGGCACCGGCTCTGCATGGGTACCTCGGGATGCTTCACGGACTTCCCACCCTCTGGCCATGAACACCCTTGCTGGGAAGCCCCGGTGGGTCCGGGTGGCTGCGAGGGGCCTTTGGCTCCCGGGGGCTTGGGAGACACGGTGGGACCAGGTAGCTGGGGATGGCCGGAGTCCAGCTCTGGCCCCACACCGTGGGAAAAGAGCTGAAATGTGTGGATCCTCCGTTACGCCACGGAGGGGAACAAGGTGACGCTTACCCTGCTCCGGCTGCTCACCGCCAGTGCAGGGCTCCATGGGCTTTGGTGTGCTCTAACTCAAATCTCCCTTTTGTCCCCCAAAGATGCGGGGCCGCTCCCCGCTCCTATGAAGGCTATTGCTCAGTCTGATGCTTTGCCCTGCTCGGAAGCATTTCCTGATGCAGTGCTCATGTTTCCTCTTCCCTGTTGCCTTTCTCACACTTTGCCTCTGCAGCTCAGCCTCTGTCTGCTTTCCCTCCTTCCTTTCTCCCTCTCGGGCAGGTGAGGAAAGCAGAAAGTGCCCGTGGACCGAGAGAAAATCTGCTGTGCCAGACGTGGAGCTGATTTCATTCCTGGGGTAAACACGGGAAAGGCTCCAGGGCTGTCCTGGGGAGGAATTTGGCCCACGGGGAAGAGGAGGCACGGGGAATACATTAGGAGGGTCACCCCGCTGGCTACAAACAGGCTTCGTATTGTTACCAAATGTTCATTAATCCAAAAATAGAATTTAAGAAATGTAGCAACTTTGCAAGAGGAATTCAGACAATCCAGGAAATCCAAAGGTAGCCCCGTGACCCTGAGAAAGTCCCAGGGTAGCCCGCGAGCCCCGAGTGCCGGGGGCATGAATCAGACTGGCGGAGCAGCTTCAAGGAATGGAAACGCGGGACTGTTCATATATCACCCGCTCCAGGGAAAGCGGAGGGGCAAAAGCCAGGAATAAATATCAAGTTGCCTCAAAAGCCTGACGTTTTTGGTAGGAACACAATAGCAGAGGCAGCCGCTGTGATTAGCTCCGTGCTGGCGAGCCGGGGCAGGTGGGGAGGAGAGGACCGTGCTGCTTTGGGGTCTGGTGGACCCTTCTCTTGCCCCAGAGCAAGTCCCCTCCTTCTTTGGTGAGGGCAGCAACCCCACCCCCTTTTCTGGAGCCTCCAGGCATGGCCACTGCTGCCTGTAATCCCACCAAGACGTCACCTGAAGGGTATGCTGCAACCCACGTGCAGTCCTCGCGTGTGCTGGTACAGGCCGTGGCTGCCTGGGAAGCGCCTGTGATGCTAAATGACTCCAGACAGGCACACGTTGCGTTGCATTACATGAGCTCTGGGGACTTCACTTCTTGTCAAAACTTGGTTTCTTAAACCTGCTGACACTTGGGCTGCTGGGGAGAGCTCTCAGCTCTGCAGGCTGGCTGGCACAGGGGTCCCTGCGTCGCACGACGGACCCCGCGCGGGGTTCACCCCAGTTCACGGGTGCTGCTCGCTGCATCACCAGCACACGTGCGATAAAGCCTGAATGCAATGAGGTATTTCTGCTCTAAAAGCAAAGATGAAAGCTGCTGTCAGCAGAGAGGAGAAACCACACTCTCTGGGGGAAGAGCAAGCCGGGAGACCAGCTCTGCTGGGCACTGAGAAGGATCCCAGGGCGGAGGGTGAGGCCTGTGGTCTGGGCTCTGAGGTTTCCCACTGCCTTTGCTCAGCCGTCTCCCTGCCTCATGGTTCACATCAGCAAGTTGTTTTCCTGATGCCACAACTGGAAATGGACCAAAGTAGGTCCCAGGGACCCTTGTGCAAGGGAGCCTCTGAAGGGCAAGAAAGGCAGAGGCACCAACAGCAGCACCAAGAAAAGGGCGCTTTCAGGATGGAGAGCCCGCAGAAGACCGGATCAGTGTGGCTGCGCTCATCTGCCGTCCCAAAAACCTACTTCCCATCACGCAGAAGGCTGGTACTCAGTGCTGTGGTACGGCTTGCTGGCACTGAGGACAGGGAGAGACTTTTGATGGCCTCCTGAGGTTACCGCTGCTCAAATGACAGGGTAAGAGGACACGGTGGCCCTGGCTGGATTACTTGGGCATTTCCACCCTGACACAAAACCAGTGCCGGACGGACCGATGCACGCTCACTAGATCCCGGGTGAGGCTCCCAGCTGCCGTACGGCTCGTGGCCATAACCTCACCTGGGAGCAGATCTAATGAGGGTTCATCGGTCTGTCCAGCCAGGAGGAGCACCGGCTCTGGGAACGGTGCTTGGACTGTCAATCCCCAGCAAACACGTAGGCTGAAGCTAGGTTTGGGAGTTCATCCCTTAACTGGGATGGGGCAGCTGCAGCGAGTGTGGTCATGGGCAGGGCTTTTCTCCTGATCTGTGGGATTTATACCTGGGGAACAGCTTCACGGGGGGGTGCTGTGGGAGAGCTGCCTGTGACGGAGGTTCCGGTGGGTCAGCAGCCACTGCTGCCCATGCAGCCACGGGTTGATGGAGACCTCCATCGTCTGACTCCCAGGCACCAGGGAGCTGCATAACGGCGAGGCCCCCAAGATTATTTTCAGTGGAAAATGCCAGGCAGCTAAATTTAGCACTTTATTTGGGTGGGGGGGAGAAAGGAAAAAAAGCCCAACTGTCCCTCATTAAAGCTGAGCATCTGCAGAGTATACTGAAAGCAGAACAAATAGGAATAAAAATCTCCCCCACTACAAGGGCAGGGCCTGGCTTGACGATACTTATTTTAGACTGGAGCTGTGCTTTGGCAGGCATGCCTGTGCTGAGCCCCGAAGCCCTGGCGAGGGGAGGGAGCACCGAGCTGCTGGGACTGGACGTGTGGGGGCTGCCTGGCTGCCCGCAGGGACCCTGCCATGGGAACAGGCAGTCCCCGAGGGCTGCCAGGACAGCGGATGCTGCCTGGATCCAGGGGTGGTTGACAGGGTGCAAGACCACCCCCGAGCAGCCCTCCGCAGAGCTGGCCGGCTCTTCCCACCTTCCCGCGCGACCCTGGGCGGGAGCACCATTGCACACCTATTCCCCATCCGACCCATGCTTCCCTCGCTCGCCCAGACATAAAAGCAAAGCTCGTTGCACGTGAACCCCACCAGCTAGAAAGTCAAACCAGACCCTCTTCCTTCCCCCCTTCCTGCCCCCGGGAAAATCCACAGAAGTGGCCGAAATGAATGAAGAGGGAATGAATGTAGCAATTTGGAGAAGAATTACTCGGAGAGACTAAAATATCACTGGCACCCTGGTGGCTTTAATGCATTCTGCCTCTTGGCCCTGAATAAATAACAATGGAAAAGCAACCCCAGAGAAATATCAACCAGACAAAGTACATCAGCAGACCAGAGCGGGAGCCGAGGAATGTATTTAAACAGAGAGAACACTGAGAACACAAAAGCCACGTTGGATGCTGAAAGGGCAACCGATGGGTAGGTTAGGTGGGTTATAAGCTCTAGATTTTCATACTTTTTTCTTGCTTTCCCTGACGCCCGATGGCCAGAAGCACCAAGGTTGCTGCTTCCCTAGTATTAAGTGCATGCGGCAGGTAAGTATTTTAGAGGAATGGGCCATAACTTATTACAGATAGTGTAGAAATTAGAGTTGGCCAAAATATACCTGTCAGCAGTTTATGAGAGGTGCAAAAATTCCAGATTTAAAAAAAAAAAACCAACTGGCATGTTAGGTTGATTTGTGTAATTTTGTCTTTATTTTGAACTCCCCCGCCCCTAAACTACCAAAGACATTTCATTTCAGTATTTTCTCCAAGAGAAAACCTCTGATTTTTCAGAATGAATTTATTTTCATTTTAAAATTACATTCATCTAAATTTGTACAGGTTTTTTTGTTGGTTTTTCTTTTGAGGAACTGCTTGAAAATCTTCCCCTTCTGCCGCCAAGCACTGCAGCTGTGGGGCTGCAAGGCACCGTGTCCTGGCAGCGGGACTGGCCCCTGGCAGGGACTTCCAGAGTCAGCACCTCTGTGGTTTGCCATCGCCCTTCCTCCCTGGCGAGCTACTGCTTCATGCACAGGGAATCGCTGACAAGGTGCAACCTCCCCCCTTCCGCGGCTGAAAGACCATCCTTGCCCAGCTGTAGCGGGAAGGAGTGGCATTGGGAATATCCTCCACTTAAGCCTGAGAAGGTGCTTTGCAAACTTCAAAGCATATCCGTATCATTATGGTGCAGAAGTACTGGAGTGACCTCTAAGGTCCATAAAGTGATACTATTTCGGCAAGCTGTACACCAGGACCTTGCTGTAGAGGTGTTTTCTTGGCTCCCGCTGTTCTGCTGAACAGTCCTGGGCAGCTGGCTGAGCTCACAGCTTGCAAACCGTGTTCAGGCTCAGATATCTTCATGAACAATATATATGCCCTTAGTGCTGCTGGTTGTTCCTTCCCATTTTATAGGAAAGGCTCTCCTGAATGGAGAGAACCTGCCAAGCATCCTTCTGTCATGCTGACTGGCAAATAAATCCAGAAGGTAGATGTGGAAAACTTGCAGAAGGTGTTCACACAGTCGCGCCGCGGGGTGGGAAGGGGTAGGTGGCTGATCGCAGGGCGGCGTTTCTGCTGCGTGGACGTGTCTGTACCTTGTCCATGCTGTGACCTGACACTGCCATCCAGAGGTGAGGGTCACTCCCCACCAGCTCATCTCTCAATAAAACCCCTCAGCTTCAAGCCCCGGGAGGAACAAGCTCCTCCAAGGACCCATGCAGGCAGCTGGGTGTGCTCTGCCTCCTCCGTGAGCAAATGATCCCCGTTATCTGGGAGAAGCGAAAATGCAAACGCACCAAGAAGCAGGGGCTCAGGTGCCTCTAGCTCTTTGTCACGGCTTCATCTGCCTTGAGAAGGAGCTGGAAGCCACCCAACCCATGAACTCTTGTCCTGCCTAGATTTTCCTCATTTTCCACTAAAACACAGTTGAAGAGCACGAGCAGAGATCTTTTCCAGTGCCTATCTAGTGCAATCCTTCACCAGAGCCGAGCAGACGAGAGGCTGATCCCCTTCCCTCCCAGGAGTGAGAACATCGGGGCCACCAGAGAAAACCACTCGTGGCCTTTTCCCCGTTCCCACCAGCGGACCCTGGAGGCTTCCCTAGGTGGGAACACGGACGTAGGGTTGAGCTGAGGCTCCCTGTGGCTACAGGGCGAAACCTCCCAGCCCAGCACGGCTGCCCGCAGGAAGAGGAGAGGCGGCTGCGGGGTTTTCGGCTGAGCACTGCTGCAGAAGTTGAGGTTTCACAGGACAACGACAACTGTAAAACAGGGGAATAGATCTGGGAAACCTGCTGAGCCGCAGCTGGGCTTTCTGACCTGAAGAATTATCAGACACGCTTAATGATTTGTATCAGTTCTGTGCCACCAATTTTCCCCCTGTTTCATCACTAATAAAAAAGTAATAGCCGCCGAGACTCTGAAACGGTCTCCTGATGGATGATACCAGCGACGGGCGATGCCAGCGATCAATTTAATGAGAACCGGAGACCGCCCTTTGACAAACACTGCCCCATGATGAGATGCAAAAGTAAAGTATGTCAAAGTGCATTACTTTGTCTAATAATTCTAATTTTCTTTTGGATATGGTTGTTTCTGGGTTGTTTCTTGGGACTCCCAGTGTAACACAAGGAGCTCTTATTAATCCATTTCAGTGGTTCTTCGGGATGAACAAACACTTTCCGCCTAATTTCAAACCCACTTGAACATTATGGATTTGAAAGTTTGTCTAAAGGATCAAATGTTACAGAGTTCCTGTTCCAGGAGAGACTGAAAAAGGGCACGGAGAAAAACATGCTACAGCAAAAATAATTCGGTACATATTATACCGCACTCTCTGCTAGCTAAGCTCCAGCAGAAATCCTATCCCCCCAGCACACAGCAAATGCTAGCCATAGCATGGGGTTGCTTTTTTTAAAAAAAAAAAGAAAATCCAATTTGTGGAGGAATGGCTCGAAGTCTTAGAGAAGGTTATTGTTGCAAAATATTCGTGATTTGGGCAAACTTCTAAAAACATTTCAAGATAGTCACTTGTCCTTTTGCTCCTTTCTGATCACCCTACCAAAACCAACAGATTGGATGCACATCTGAGACTTTTAAATCTTTGTGGGCAACTGTTAACAAGCAGAACATCAGGAAATTACATTCAGTGGTGCTCTGCCGGCACGGACCAGGCACGAGGAAAGAACCGAGCTGCAGATGAAGGGCTGGAGGCTAAGGTACCCATCCCACGTCCAGCCCTGCAGTGCTGGGGGTGCTGAGCGTCTCGGAGGAGAGCCTCCTCTCCTGAGCTGTCCTCTGTGAGCACCGAATAGATGTGACAGCCTCCTGGAGACAACTGTGCCCCAGCGGGCTGAACATGAGCATCTGCCCTCCTAATGCACGCACGTCAGTTGGGCGTGCGGATGGGACCCACCTGGCTCGTGAGTCAAGCATAAGGGAAGAAAGAAGAGGAATCCGTTCTGGACGTGGGAATAGTTTGTGCTGGCTAGAGTTACACAAACTTCCCCCTTAAAAGAAGATGGGAAACCTCTTAATGGATCGGAAAGCAACTTCTTGGTGGATTGGAAAGCCGCCAGTGGAAGAAATGGGAGAACAGGACAGACCGAGAGATGCCAGAACAGGCCTGGACAACTCTTTCAGAACTTCACATGCAAGATGCTGCTTGTGTGATTGTGGCGCGTGTTTGGTCACTGGGGACAATTACTGGGGGTGGAAAAGACGGGAGAAGCGCATTTTTCGCCTTGATCCTTGCTGTACAAGACAATGAGGGGAAACAGTTCCATTTCAAAGGCATTGTGTATAGGAAATTAGAATGTGACCTAAACGGTGAGGGGAGTCTCTAAGGAGGAAATCAGGGAGCAACTGGAGAAAGTGGAGTAAATCACCAAGACTGGACGGTATTTATCCAAGAACTCAGAAAGAAATAAAGTGTGAGCTACTGGGAAGGTATGGCCAGGGATACACAATGTCTTCCGGGGATGAGGGAAAGGAATCACAATTATTCCTGTGGAACAGAAGTCAAAGATGATACCAAAATAAAAGAAATATGAGAGTCAGGCACACGTTTCCAAAATTCTCCAGAAAAAGAAAAATTAAAGCATAGTTTAGGAAGAGTTTTCTGGCACTCCTTGGTCAGCTGTAGATCACCTGATGGTATTTTCGTTCTGACAATATTCTACTTGCAAGGCTTTGCAGTCGCGCATCACTCCCCTGCTTGTTCCTGTAGGTAGGACCCGCAGGCAGCTCTCCTCCCGCCTACCCAAGGCACGGGGACAGTGCCCGCGGCTCTGCCACGGGTCCCCCCCGTTCAGGTTGCAAACCCCAAACTGCGGCACAGCTGCCAGGAAGCGTTTTCCCGACGTTAGGCACGAACTCCTCGACAACCGATACCACAAGCCCTATAAAATAAGACACACTCAGAGACATGCCAAAAGCACATTGCAGCATGCTCTGCAGCCCCCAGTAACGCAGTCCAGCAGGTATCAAGTTGTGCAATCCAGCAGGGTACAATGGAGGGGTCGGATCCATCACCGACACTCAGATCCAAGAATGGCTGGATGGAAACCGAACCATTATGTGCTCTAATTCCTGCTTAGTGAGTCACGCAACAGCAGTGACCAGGTGACAAAAACTCCGTCGCTCCTACCCCAAGAAGTGCCTGTGAGGAAGGAAGAGCGGCGCCCAAAGCGAGGGTCCCTATCCCCTTCGCCGAGCATTGGTTGCCTGTAAAATTTTACCCTGAAACATCACAGCTGGGGGATTTGAGCGCACGCAGCGCCTCTTTCTCCCGCTTCTTCTGGTTCCCATCCAAAGGAATAAAGCCGCCTTGTGCAGGAGGACGATGCCTCCATTCGGGGCCATAATGGGAGCTGACAGCTCCGGCGGGCAGCGTGGCGCGGGCGGCCGGCGCGGGCGTGCAGGCAGCGCTGCTCCTGTCCCCCTGACAACGGCGAGCCCAGACTCACCCTGCTGCCTGCAAAAGGTTAAACAAGAGCCACTTCCCTTCCTTTTATTATCCTTTTTTTTTTTTATTACATCGTCTCCATTGTGTCACAGAGGGGGGAAATAATGCAGATTTGTGCTGAGAAGCCCTCCCAGCGGCGCGAGGACGCGACGAGAACAAGAAACCCCAGAAGTGCTGCAGACAGAAATACGAAATGCCATGGCAATGTTTAAGTCATTATCCCAGCACGGGAGGCAACCACCGCGAGAGGAGCCGGTACACATGGGAGGGATGCGGCGAGCGAGCGGGAGCCAAAGGGAGGGTGCAAAGGCTGGGAGATAACGGGCGGAGGTGGGCCCTCGTCCCTGCTCCGTGCTCCTTGTTAGGGACCCCTCACACTCCATGGGAAAGGAAAAAAGCGCTTCTTACCCAGGCACAAATGCCTGGGAAAGACAGCGGGGCTGGCAAGGAGCAGTGGGTGCTTACCTGGAGGGAGAGGCTGCCGGCACCCCTTTGGTGGTGCAGCCCCCAGGGACCCCGGGGGGTCCCTCCCGGCAAGGGGTCCTGTGCCCCTGCCCGGGTATGAGGGGTGAGGTCCCCCGGGATCCGCAGGCGAAGGAGCAGGGCTGCTCTGGTGCCATGGCAACAGATCTCCTCTCCATCACAAAGATAATTTCTGTGCGGGGAAGCTGTTTGCTGGAGTGTTTTTGAGGGCTTTGAATGCTACTTAGAATTTAAAAAGAGGAGGAAGAGGGTTAACTGCCTGAAAAGGCTGAGGGGGTTTGGGGACCCACAGGAAAGCCCTTTTAACAAATATTATCCTTTGGTTTGGGAGAAAGGTCCACCCACCAGCTGCCTTGAACAAACCAAGGACCTGTCCTGCCACCCTCGCTGGACACGCTTCAGCTTTCAGATGCTCCTGTTGTGGTGGGCTCTTTTTGTTGTTTTTAATTTCACTTTGGGAGGAAAGAAAGGAAAAAAGATGCCATCACCTGACCCTGCCTCTGTATCTACTGGAGAGGAGAGGAGAGGAGAGGAGAGGAGAGGAGAGGAGAGGAGAGGAGAGGAGAGGAGAGGAGAGGGCAATAGATTCTAGCTCAGTCCCAACTCCCCAGACATGCATCCCACACTCTGCCACATGCCTAGCCACTGGGGAACGCCTGACCACCATTTCTAGTCCCTGGGGATATTTCAGCGCAACAGACCTTATGTGTGGCACCGCTCCAGGCACTGGGACCATTGGCCCACACCACAGAGCACAGAGTATCTGCTCTTGCCCTCCAAAGCTGTTTTTATTCTGACCATGTGCAGTTCAGAATAGTGGCTGTCCCGCAGATGCTGTTAGTTTCTTTTTGTTTTTGTTTTTTTTTTTTTTTTTTCCTGGCAACAATCATCACGGGGAGGGGACTTCTGTGGTTCAACAAGTGCCCTGGGACCGCAAATCCTAACCCTGCAAATCCACGAGTGGAAGAGAAGAAATGCAAGGGATGTGAGAACAGTCCTTTCTTCTCAGCCTGTACGTTTTCCAGATGCCAGAACGAGCCTGGTTGACTTCAGTCTCCTAATGGCATTAATTGATGAACTCCCTGCGGGATGCAAAGGGAAGGTCATGATCTGCCCTTGGCGTGGCGCCACCGACAGCGGCGAAGGTGTGCCAGGGAGGTGGCACTGCTCCGCCTCTGCTCTGAAGCAGAGGCAGCCCAGGTAACAGTGGCCCAAGCTTCCCAGGCAAAGCCGAGAGCACTTAGTCCTCCCCAGGAGAGGCCATCTCACTGAAGGATAAACTTGATCTCAACAGCTCATTCAGGCTTTTGCTTTGTTGCCAAAACAGCCCACAAGCAGGACTGGGAAAGGGGGAAGTGGTGGGACAGGGACAATTAGAGCCAACTGCGGTGGAGGGATTTTGAGTTGATCTCTTTTTTCCCCTTTTAATAGCGCTGTATTATAAATATCACAAAACCACATGTTATCAGACAGAATGAAACAATTACACTCGACTTCACAACTATGGGGATATATGCCTTCAATGGGGCCTTGCACTCTCTGATGTGGACACCTGCTCTCTAGAAATTTGATGGGTGAGCAGCAACTTGACCAGGATGTGGGCCCCAAGAAAACCCTGTAAGTCAGAGCAAATTTTGGTCATGACCAATTGGGTGCTACTGAAGGAAGAACTCATCCCGGCTGCTGAGTCATTTTAATCACACGCAGCTAATGACTTTCTGGGCTGGGGGAGCGGAGAGCCCGCGCGCGCTCTTGCAGACGGTTCTGATTTCTTCAGAGGACGTGGCGAGCCCTGGTAGGTAAAATGGAGATCCAGGCAGCTGGGGCTTACCTCTGACTCTCCTGAGCAGGTTCTGCTAGAAATACTGTCAGTGATTTTTCTGCCCCATTTGCTTTGTGCCGTTGTGGTTTTGCACTCATTCACAAACAAAGCCCGCTTCGGGTCCCCCCACCCCACCCCACGGGCATGTTGTCTCTTTTCCCTTCTGAGGTCAGCAAGACTTTCCTTGAGAAGGGCTGCTCGCAGGCATCCCCCCGTCCTTGGCCCGTTATTTATAGGGTACCTCTCTGCTGCAGAGCACAATGCTGGGAGGTGAGTGAGTTATTGTTCCGGGTGACATCATGGAGTGGACTTCATAAGGGGGCTCAGCGGATGGTCTCTGAAGACAGCTGCAAAAAAGGCAGCCCTGAAGGATATGATGGAGTGGGTGAGACATAAATTTCTTAGGACAGGCAGTGAAAAAACGTTTACAGCCCTTCTTTCCTGAGTCTGGTTTCAATCAGAGTCCCAGCCGTTTCATTGATGCTTCGCACTAAGCACTCACTCAGACATACGCTTTATGCGCTCAACCTGCCTTATTTATTTTATTTTATTCCCTTTTTTACTGTTTTTAAAATGCGCTGGTACAGGATGGCTTACAGATCCTCAGGCAGCCAGCTCCCATGTAAAGTAGCCACAGACAAAGGCTATCTGCCTGGATATGAATCTGGCTTGCAGACAGAAATCAACTAAGAATAATATTGATAACAGTAATGAAGGAATGGGTTTATAAAACCATCACATTTCAGTCTCAGTCTATAACAAACGTGGTATTAACTCTGACATTCATTAAGGCAGCTTGCCATTCCTTCCAGGCTTAATGGAAAATCTGTCTGTTTAGAAGTGTTTGTTGCAACTGCAGAGGTTAGGGGAACGGACAGGTTGCTGATTAGAAAAGCCCTCAGCGCTTGGCTACCCCAAACGGCATTTTAAGTTCATTCTTGGGCTTCTCGTTCCTAGTTTTATTTTGTGCCTTGGGGCAACTGTTTTCTAAGTTTGCTGGGTCTGGCCTTGGGCACGCAGCAAGATGGGCTGTCCCCATCTCAGCCCTCGACGTCTGTCCGAACTGCTCCTGGAGACTGCTGGGATGGAGCCTCCACCACTGCCCTGACGCAGAGTCTGGACAAAGCCTTGCTCCTTGTGAGCTCAAAGCCCCTTTGCTACAGCTTCAGCCCGTGACCTCTTCACTTCCTCCATCACAGACACGGAGAACAGGCTATTTCTGTATTCTTGCTGCCCAGTTTTATAGATCTGAAGTCTCTGTTGAGCCTGTCGCTCCCCAGCCTGTGCTGCTGTTGATTAAACAAGCCAGTTCATTCAGCCTTTTCAGTGGGACTTGAATTTCCCCAGCGAGTGACAGCAAGTCCTACAGCTCAGGTAAAATTAAACACCAAGCACCTTCCCTCTGATCAGCAAGTCTCACGTTCCCCGAGTGCTCGATTCCTCTCTCACAGGACTGACAAAATAGCTGTGCCTGGTTTTTGTGTGAGGAGACACGATTTTCACCCAAATCCCTGCTATATTCCCAAGGATGCTCCAGCAACATCTGCACAGGTTTACTGGGGGTGATGGGAGGCAGGACTGTTGCTGAAACCGCCCTCGTGCAGATGCTGTGGGCCAGGTGATGCAGAGCCATCCACTTCCACATCCACTTCCACTTCCATTTACCCGGACCATGGATGCTGACCAGAAGGGTCTGCCTTCCAGCAGGACTCCCCTGCTCCCTGCAGCAAGGTTAAACGGCCTTTTCACAATCCTGAGCTTTGCAAAGCTTCTGCTGCCCCAGTCCTGGAGGCCATGGGGGTGCAAGAGGAGGCGGCACCTTCCCCAGTGCCACCTTGAAGGCAGACTCAGCGCTCTCCCAGGCCGTGCCATCTGGATGAGCCTTTTGGTATCTCTGCACATCTCAGAGCTCTTTATCTTAATCGAAAGAATAGACTTTCAGTTAGTACAGTGAGTTAATCTCTATTTGCCTCTCCCTGTAACTAGCCAGGATTTATCAGCATTCTGTATTTTACATGTATGTGCGAGGCATTTAATAAAACCCAGACCGAGGAGATGAAAGATTTATCCGTCTGCCCTGGGAGATGTCCCTTGCAAGGGCAACCTGGGACTCGGGAGCGGAAACCTGGATTGTTTTTTATGGCAGCTGCGCGAAGAGATACAGAGCCTTTGAAGTCCTCCTGGCCTCGCTTCCTCCCGCCTGCCCCCTGTGCCACCGGCTTGGCGCAGCGGGGCTCCCCCTTTCCCCCCGGCCCCGGTACGGCGGGGTCACGTCCCATCCAGGCGAGACAGCTCTGTGTTTAGAGCACGGTGGGGCCGGTGGGAAGGGCATGGAGCGATGCACGGAGGAGGAGGAGGAGGAGGAGGAGGAGGAGGCCAGGCTGGCCACTGCGCCATGCGCTGGCTGGATGGCATGGGGAGAGCTGGTCCATGCAGCCCCAAAAAGCTCTTAGCAAGCCCTTCTGTTAGAATGATTTTCAGCATAAAATCGTAGCATGGAAACAGCTGACTGCCCAGAAGATGACAGCAATTGGAGGAGAAGAGCCAGCCCTCTGCTGTGCTGACACACTGCCTGAGCCCAAAGATTGTTTCGGCTGGCGTGGGACACCCCATAACGGGACGCTGGTGTGCACGGCCGCCGGCTCACCTCCCCCCCGCCACCTGCTTGCTCGGCTCTCAAATCCACTTCAGCAAAGCATCTCAGGCCCCAGATGTTCTGCAGCATGGCAAACCACCCTGGACCTCCCGGCGGTAATGCCAAGCTGCCTGTCAGCAGGCTGAGTGATTCAAACTGTGGGGAGGAAAAAGATGCTTCCCGTTAGGAGTGAGGCAGTGACATTTCCCCCGTAGTCCCCCAGGTGCCCATCTGCAGAAGGGCAGGGAGGCGTCAGGCAGATGCCAGCCCAAATAAATACAAGGCGAGTGGTCCCCAGGGACCCATCGGGGCTCTGCCAGCAACATTGGCTGGGCCCCGAGGATGGAGGTGGGAGGAGGGGCACTGCTGGTGCCGTGGTTACTAATGAACAATTTTAATTTCTTCCATAAACAGCTAATAAAGCTCATCTCTCTCTCCTTCTCTCTAATGCACCATTTATTTCTCGCTTTGAAAGGCGATCAAGGAAATTCACACAGAAGAATGGGAGGGGGGATTTGATGCTAAATGTCAGCGCCGCCTGATGAAGCCTAATTCTCCCTCTGAGCAGCTGCAGCAGCATCTTCACGAACGGGGCTCTAAATGAGGAAGAGCCCGTGGCTTCCAGCGGCCGGGGGAGCCGACGGCATCCGAGCCTGCCCTGGGATGCCTCCAGAGCGGATGGTCCACCCCAGGCAGCAATTTTGTTCACAGCGATTATTAGAGAGGCTCTCAGGACGGGCGTTACTCATTGCTTTGGAGAGGGATGGGGTCCTCATTACTTCACGGGCAGGGGAGGAGCGATGACCATCCTTTGCCCTTTCAGCAGCTCAGCAGCTCCTGGCCCTCACGGGCCGGGCTCTCTCCTGACAGCCTGGCGTGCCCATCACCCCCGGGGCTCAGGCTGGGCGCCTGGTGCACCGTCCCCCCTTTTCCGCTTCCAGCCAACTATGAGCTTTGCAAATACCATCAAAAGACTCAGGAAAATTACTTGTCCTTGTGGATTATGATTATCTTTAAAGTTTCTGAAGGATAATTATCATCATGTCAAGAGGCTGATGATAATCTCATGATACCGTACTCACTAGTGGTGGAGAAGAAAAACACAGAGCTAATTACCCAGGAATAACTATACAGCGTCGAAGATGGCATCTCTAGTTGTGCAGGACAGGAAGAGGTTTCCGATGCCTCTGTAGCTTTGTTTTGCAGCACCAAAACAAAGCACTTTTGCATGTAAGTGGCTGAACAGGGGACGTAATGGAAATACAAGTGTCCTGCTAAGAAACCTGTTAGGCCTGTGGTCCATGTGTGAAATGTGGTGCTATACGCACATGGGATATTTTGAAATATCAAAGAAAGATCCCTTTTCATCTCTCAGGTCTGCCTGGGGAAGAGACTTTAGAGAAATATTTGCACCATTTAGTTTAGATTGCCAATGCTTAACACGAGCAGGGCAGAGGAAGGAGACACATTAAGAGGACATGGGAGGAGATCTGGAGCTTCAGGACACCCGTGCAATTAAAATGGAAACAATACAGCAATGTGGGGGCTATAACAGCTGAAGCCCAGGGAAGTGTTATGGCTTAAAGGACTTGATGGGGCTGTGCATCAGCAAAAGGACTTGTTTCTGGTCAGCACAGTGGAAGAGGGATGTAGTTGCACCGGGAGAGGGCCACCACCGAGCATGAGGCTTCGCAGAGCCCAAGGAAGGGCTGAAAAACCGGTGAGTACTTAGCTGCCAGAGAGGGTGACTAAGAAATAGTTAAACTCGCTGGGCGTTATCATAAAGTTAAGCTTGAAGATCTAGTGGCAGCTGCCCGGCAGCGGGGGGAGGAGGCCAGCGCCGGTGGTGGGGAGGCATCAGGGGTCACACGCAGCGCTTCTCTTCTGGGCTGATACTGACACTATTTGGGCTGTTTCTAAGACCATTTCAACTATTTCTTTGGGGAAATGATGAAAAACGTTTTTCACTTGTGTTATAGCCCTCCCCTGAACGTCTTCATTTGTTGTTCAGTTGGTTATTCTCCAGTGTAAAACTCTGAATTTGGGAAGCGATGCTGGCTGCCTATGGCTGAGCATCCCTCCCTGTGATATGTATGCTGGATGTATCTAATGTCCATTAAACATCATAAATCTGGTCCTGATCGTTCTATAGAAAGATCTCTAGATTAGATACAGATTTCTATAGAAATTTCTGTAGAAAGATCGAGGGCATTCACAGGACCCGAGTTACTTGAAGGGCTAAATTCTTGTTCTGCACAAGTGTGTAACCACTCCTTAAATCCAGGAGGCCCCATCAAGCCTAATGCAAATTAATTTAAAGATGTCAGAAAACTGTGGATCCAATCTGTGGCAGTTTTAAGTGGCTGTAGATTATATAAAGTAAGCAACTGTCATTCACCAGTTAGTTATTTCACAGCGCGTGCACAGAAGAGCTGGGGCGTACTTGCTTTGTAATATTCAAGACAGAAATTATAAAGCTGAGATAAGACTGCAAATAACTTTCTGCAAGTATTAGCTCAAAAGTTTTAAATGGTTCCTCCAGACACACTTGAGCTACCTTTTTGAGGACATTAAAACTGCTTTCACTGGCGTGGATATTCCAAAAATCCTAAGGTGTCCTGCTGATGGTTGGTGCCTGCAACACACCCGTACACGCACACACGGAGCCAGGGTTCGCAGCCCCATCTCACCCAGCACTGGTAACGGGTGCAAGGGTAAATCCAGGGACAGAAGAGACCATCTCACTACGCCTGCGCCGTGCTCTCATGGAAACAGCACCCTGCCTGCAGACATCCCATAGAACGAAAAGGAGGCAAAATTTGTCAGGTGAATTTGTCAAGCAGTGGTGATAATCATTCATTTAGCCTGTAATGACATGGCACTTACCATGTAATAACCTGGATATTGCATGGAAATTACCATGTAATCCAATGCTCGGTAGTTGCCATATTGTCAGTGGCTGCATGGTAATTTGTACCCTCTCATTTAAAGCCCTGAAACTGCTATTATTATGGCAACAAAGCAGGAGATTCACAGTTTGCCAAAAGGAGAATCTCCAGAGGGATGTTATGAATAATTAGGCAGCCACGGTGGTTTTGGATAACATCTTTACCGTAACTCCATTAACTAACAATTGATTGCTTTCCTAGCTCTGACTTGCCTCCAGTCTTTCCTACCCACAGCTCTGGTGGCCCGACAGCAGAGACACGGCTCTGCAAAGGCAGGCAGATCAACAGCAGGAAAATCGCTCCATGAGCAGGAGCCTGAGAAGCTGCATCCCTAAAGAGGCGGCAGCTCAAGTAGGCCAACGTTAGTTGAGATGCAAAAACTTCTGCAGAAATCTGGGGTCCCTGTTCAGCTGGTATAAACTGGTGTTCTCCCCTGATTTTGAAGGAACACCTCCAGCAGACGCTGGTGAAGAGCTGGCAGGAGGCTTGATTGGCATGAAGGACACGTGAGTGCAAATTGCATTGGTACAATCATTGCAAATCGAGTGGGTTCAAAATCGAGGCAACTTTCTCTGGGTCAATATCCAGGTCCAGATATCATCCCCAGATCCCTCCATCCCCAAAAAACTCTTTTATAGCTTGCAGGCCATCACTGAGCGTGGTCCAAAATTGACCCTTGTCACCCTTAAATGCGCATCCTCAACTTCGCCTTTGGTGTGATAAATTGTGATCCGCCGTAGTCACCATTGCACTGATAATGTGTTATTTTTAGACGGAAAAAGTATGAGGTCAGAGTTAATGTTTTGCATTTGTCAACAGGAGGAAGACATGGCCCACGCTGCCCTCCTGCACTCTCACTCATCCCCTGCCCCTCATAATCCTCCTGACCTGCTCGTAACCCCCTCCCACGGACGCCTCCCCCAGGCAGCCCACCCTCCTCCCGGAGGTGCTTCGCTTGCCAAGGGGCTGGGCAGGAGCTCCGTGGCCCCCCCCGCCCACCCCTCTGCCCGCTCCCGGGTAGCTCAGACCCTGCTCCTCTTCCTCGCCTCCGCTCTGGCTCCCGGAGCCAGCACGCCAGGACGGCCAGCGCGGCCACCTTCTGCTTTCCCTTGGAGGTTATGATATATGGAGAGAGCAGCTCTTCTTGTGTTGTTTGCTATATAAACTTTTAAAATGCCCTGTGCCTGCGACGTGAGAGGGATGAATGTGTGTGGGAGGTTTGCAGTTTCTAGTGATTGAGATTCTTTGGTTGGAGAAGCCTAAACAAACACCATAACCTCAGGGGAAATTCTGCAAAGTTTTAGTTTTAAGTGTTTCCTCTAACAAAATAACTGTTCGACCTAGAAAGCTACCAGAAAGCATTCCTTTGGCTGGTGGAGGCTTCGTGCGCTGAGCCTGGAGACAGAACTCAGGCTTTAAAGTGTGAATGTAGAGAACTTTGTCATTACTTTGAGAGCAAATCGGGAAGTGCCCCTCACTACAGACTCACCTCTGGTTTACTTTCCACCAGGGTAAGTCAAGGAAAATTCATCCGGCATAATTTCCCCTATTGGAGGACACTGGATGCTACAGGATCACACCTATAAGTGTCCCAGGGCTGGTGTAAGGACAAGGCTTGAAAAGGGGAGAGCCTTGAGCATGAATGCTCGTCGACTGTGCACCCACGGTCTCACCTGGTGATGGAAAAGGTGGTCTCAAGCTCCGTCACTTCCCCTCAGTCTCTTTTAATTTCTCTCATCCGCATTTTTGGTTATGGTTTTTGAATTGTTTTTTTTTCCCAAAAAAACCCCACTGCTGACCTGCTCAGAGACCTCTAAAACTACCACTTTTAGAGGAAAAAAAGAAAAAGCTTTAGTGAGTAGCAGATATGCCAAAATGGAGAAGTAAGTAAAAGTATGCTTTTAGCCTCAAAACTCTTTGCTGTGTAAGGCTGGAACGAAACCTCAAAGCGGGCTCCAGCCCTGCAGCCCACCCTGCAAACCCACTGTTTGCCCTTCCCAGGCCGTGCTGAGCAGGGCTGAGCCCCCCAGCCGGGGGGCACCCAACCACTCCCACATGCAAAGAGATCTGGGAAAAAAATGTCCCCGCTTGAGGAATGGTGGCCATCGGATGCTGAGGCTAGTGACTCGGCTCAGCCCCAGCATTTCATGCCGAGCAGCAGGATGCGGGTGCGGGAACGACGCAGGAGACCTCTTCAAGCCCCAACAAAAGACGAGTGTAGGAAAACTCCTTGGTTCCTTCGCTGGGGTTGGACCAGGAGTCACGGCATCTTCACTCAAGGCTGTGGCTTCTTCAGCAAGAACAGATTCTGCACCCAAACTGGCATCTCTTATAGGAAGCTCTGCAGCCAGCAGTAATTGTATTTTGTCAAGTGGTTTTCAAAAACAATCCACATTTATTAGCCAGCTGGATTAGCGAAACGATGTTCTTGATTCTAACTGCCAGCTTAGCCAAGCCATTATCAAAGACCAGAATAACGTATCACATTCCTTTCTTTCCATGCCACGAGGACACGCTCCTTTGCAGACTTTATTTACTTCTGTTGTTGTGTGTCTCTCAGATGAATTGCTGCTGAATTCAGACTGGCCATTTGGCTCCAGGTTACAGCATCAGATGCGGATGTCTCCAGCGCTGGCCTTTTCTCACGTCCTCACGGACGGGTGAAGAAACTGAGACATGCACAGCCAACGTCAAGTTTACAAATCGCCTCAAGCTAATTGTGAAACCTCATTAGGGGAAGGAAGGGGGGTCCTGTCTATCATACATCATCCCTCTGTCCTACTCCCCCCGCTTTCCACAGTCCTAGACCAGAGACAGGAGTCTTCCTCTTTACCTTGATTGTATTAATACACTTCATTTTTTATTCTGTCGACCCATCCGGCAGGGACAGAGAGCTCTGGGGCCAACACGCAAAACGCAGTCAGAATTATCCATGTTTTAGCTGGCGATTTTTCTTGTCGCAGCTACATTGCTCCGAAGCGGAGGCGCTCCTACGTCCCTCCCCACCCCTGCCATTGCTGCAATACCCCATGCCCTCCCCAGGCCTGGGAACCTGCCGCAGTGCTCGCCCGGCCCTTCCCAGAGCCTATTTCCTTGGGAGCTGGGGCGCTGATGGGTCCCATGAAGACACCTGCCTCCGTGAGTGCTTTCCAGGCACAACGACCTGTGTTCGATTGCTCTCTGAGCCAGGTTACTAGGGACCTGCTGTTCACTCCACCGAAACCCATACTTATTCCCCTTCCCATGGGGTTTTCCCTTAATTGAGCTGCTGACTGCATTAACCTGGGGACTGGAGTATTGATTCAACAGCCACTGAGACGAAGGAGCTGAACTCAGGACTTTGCTATTTACAGACCCCTGCATCGCGGCAGGAACTTTCCAAAACGAGGACACGCATGAGCTCATTGGGATCATTATTTCCTTGGAGGGAGAAGAGAAACCTTCCATCTTCCTGCCACACCTGGAGTAAGACAGATCCCTTAACTGCAGTTCATGGCTTTGCCTCCCTCCTTCCACCTGCGTTCACATGCATCTTACAGCACTTGTAGCAGCACCGCAGCTGAGGGGAAGGCAAATATTATTTCTCGCTGATGTCCCTCGCAGTTGCCTGGTCCCCGACACCCTGAGGGCTGGGTCACACCTGGGGGAGCAGCTGCAGGGCAGCTCAGACCTGGCAGCAGCCCTGCACCCGGCGCTGCCCCCTGTGCCAGACCCAGCTGGAGGGAGCACCCGTCTCTCCTGCTGTCTTCGCAGCTCACTGGAGTTTTCCACGTCATTTCAATAAAACTATTGGAATTGTTAAGTCCATGCAATTGCTAGAAACCATCAGAGAAGAGACGTTGGAAGGGAAATTTGAAAATGAAGTCTTCCAAAGCTAAAAAAAAAATAACGCAAGAGCATGCAAGGGCTCAAGCCAAGGGGGATGTTCCTACAAGGAGAGTTATTCTTAATCAGGCGCACCTTGTAACGTTTCTAAAAGAGTCTCTGGTAGATCATTTCCTCAGACGCAGCAGCCCAGCATGGAAAACACTGGCGTTTCCAGGTTGTCCAGCAGCGACCCTGGAGCCAGGCGCCCCACGGAGCAGCCCCGTCCCCGCCCGTCAGAAAGGGCGAAGCAGCTGTACGAGACGCCCCAGCTCCTTCGCCGACGGGTCGGCTGGCGCGTTCAGACTGCAGCTCCCGCAGGCTGCATTTCTAAATTAAACTATTGCCGTGAGTACGCTTTTCCCAGTACCCCTTTCTTTTCAAGGCAGGAGCGGGAGGGAGGAAGGAGAAACCCGTGCACCTTGTTACCAGCCCTAACTGCCACGTGTCACCGTTTACTTCCCCGAGTACCTCCACATACGCACACGCACAAACTCCTGCAGAGCTGCCCTCAGACCTGCTTCTTTCTCTCATTAAGGCTGGGGTCTGCTCTGAAAGCATCACCCGGAGCAGGAGCGGGTGAGCCTCGGATCGCCTGCAGCACCGCTTCAGACACTTCAGCCGCTGCAGATTTTTGGAAGTAGCTGAAGAGCCCTCTCCTTCCACAACCTCGGGCTCTGAAAACTTAGGCTAGAAATTTTCTTTTAGCTTTCTTTGGGAAAGTTAAAAGATTTCTCATTTATCTTCTGTTTAGAGGAAAATAAGACAAGACTATTAGAGCTGGCTGCAATACAAAATTCCCATTCAGCCAAAAATATCACTGTTTCAGAGTTTTCTTTCATCCCATATTTGAGCAACAGTGTTAACAGCTCCAAATTTCCAGTGAAATAAAAATTCCAAACTCCTACTATAAACACTGAAAAGCCTCCTCTAAATATTTTGCTTCAATGAGGCTAAAGTGTTTTGCTCAGCTTTATCATTTAATAAACTCCAGCATATTATAAGACATGCAATGATCGTGTTGCTCAGTGACAAAGGCAGAACACGATGCTTGGGCTGAGGGCCCTGCCGCGCTCCCACGGGGCGTCACAGAGACAGCGAACGCCGCTGACACCCTCAGTGCTTTCCAGCTTCTCCCTCGGCTTTTGATCCTTTACTTTTGAACTTTTACACGGAGGTTTCGCGTCCTCCAGGGAGATGGAAAGGCTCCTTCGGCCGGTGGCGGTGGGTGAAGCAGATGCTCTGCAGCCCCTTCTAATTTGACATTGCAGGGCTACATGCTGCCAAGGCAGTAGATCTAAGGACCCAGGAGCTCAACCCAGCCCTACAACAACAACTGGGGGGAGAAAAGCATCCCACTGAAAATGCTCTGGCTTCCTCTGGGAACAGCTTTTGCAAATGTCTGAATGAGTCATATTGTGAGGAATGGGGCAGGCAGAGCGAGCAGATAATTGGGAATGTTTCCCATGAGGCAGATGCCTGAAATGTGTGCAGAGTGCATGCACTGTGCAGACGCAGAGCGTGTAGCAAAAATGAGAATGAAGTTGGCTGTATTATCTTGAAAACAGTTTCATTTCCATTTCAATTCCAGGTGAGGGAGGAAAGTCAGCACCTTTCTCATTTCAGCCAGTCTGGGTCTCATCTTACTTGTGAAAGTTAAAGTTCATCCATCACCCATGCCCTGAGGGCTGCGTGCCAGACCAATTATTCATACTTAGCAATGACTTACTCCACGGAGAGCCCTAGTGAAATCAATGGGGTGGCTCAAAGAACAAGGTACTACGCAAGCCAGGGGAGAGCAGCAGGTTCTGCCCTTCGGTTTATTGTATTAATTCCCACAGGTTTCCCATTGATTTACATGAGCATTTCTCCAGCCGAGGATCTCGGGGTGAGGCTGCTCTCTGTGTGTCTGTTTGTGTGTGCTGAGCTCTTATGGCTCTGCTTACACATCAGGCTTCCTTATTCTCAATTTTTCAGTGCTATCACTAATCCTGTTTAACTGAGGCTTCCTTTGATTAATGGGGACAAGTGCGGGGTGTCGGCAGTGTCAGAGGGCGGCCGGTCCTTCCGTGAGCACATGAAACGCTGGTCACAGCAGGAAGGGACAGATGCCAAACCGCTTTACGTGGAATAATTTGATAACATACAAAAATTTAGACACAAGGAAACTTCACAAACTATAGAGCAGCACGACACCATCCAGGGGATGCCTGCACTGTCCCTGCCGCCCTTTGAAACACTATGTTTGGGATAAAGCCTGAGGAAAGGCGTGGGGGAAAGCTACAGCACATGGGTGTAAAGCCACATTTCCAGCAAAGCGCCTGACGGGATCTCGCAGGTTCCCAAGCCGGCACATGCCGTCTCGCCAGCAAAGCGCCGTCCTGCCGTGCACGCACCTGCCAGACGTGCCCTGCTCTGCCGTTCCATCGCCTTTGCCTGGAGAGGCCGATGGGGAGCGGGCACCTGTGGGCGGCCGTGGGTGCTCAGGGGCTGCTCCTGGGCACGGCTCCAGCCCGCGGCCCCGGGGAAAGGCTCTGCTTTCTGCTTCAGCACCGTGGCCCTCGTGCACGACGCTGTCACGCTGCATTTGCACGGAGCTCTGACACGGGGTGGCCACGCTGCCGCAGCACTACGAGGCGTAAAACCAAGCCACCGCGGAGACACTGAACTGGGCAGCAGAACTCATGCGGTCATGTTTAGCTAATAAATATCGCAAAAGTTGTTATTGCTTAACAGCCTGCTCTTGCTGTACCATGTGGGTGACGACTCTGCCTGTTCCGCTCTCTAAGAGGGCATTATCTGAAAACCAAACCCTCACATTTATCCAAAGCACTGTAATTTCCCCGCAGTTGCCCAGCGTGTTGCATTAATTATTATTGTTATCGTCTGCTTTATCATAGCACGCAGCGACATCATGCGCCGGGACGACACTGACCCGGGGGCTGCCCAAAGCAAAAGATGGCTGATACCTCCAGATTATTCCTCTCAAAGTACAAGGCAGGAGGGCGCAGAGGAGCGGAGAGAAGGGGAGCAAGGCGAGAGCACTGCTCCCCCGGGTGGGCAGCAGGCAGGGATATGTACAGCCAGTGCAGCAGAGGAGCCCTTGAGCGAGGGACCTGAAGGAGCACTATCAGATGTCTCCAGGAGCCTTCTCCATCTGGGGGAAGATGAAGAAATACAGGGTTGTTCGAAAATGTTGGCAGTGAATGATAAAAGCTGGTTATCGCAGGTTGGAAGAGACAGAGCTGATCCTGCACTTCTGTCTGAGAGAGCGATGGGCGGGAGCAGGCTCTAGGAGGGGCTGATAGATGAAGACAAACACCTTTTCGGATGGGAGTGAAAAGGTGGATCCAGTGAGGAAAAGGAAAGCCAGAGCTGGCTGCAGTCCCAGTGAAGGGCCAGAAAAATTATCTTGGTAACAGCCTTCTGGATGGATATTAGCAGGCTACCCTCCCATTTGTTAAGGCTTGAGAAAGGATGTGTCAAGAAACAAGTCATGAAAAGATAATGGCCTGGAAGCCTCAGCCGCGGATGGACAGGCAAGGTCACACCTTGGAGTTATGAAGTGAGACGCAGAGGTATGCTGAAGGCACAGACCTGAACCTGGGTCTGACTCAGAGATGATGCCCAAGTACTGAGGGCGAGCGCTGGAAAAAGGCTGAGGCAGTGCATACCTCCTGCTTCTGGGAGAAGTAAAGCAAAAAGTGCCTTTGCGGGCTAGAAGGAAACCCAGTATCGCAGGCAAGATTTCAGTCTATTGAGAACAAACATGGGTCTTCATGGGCCAAGCGCTGAACGCTGGATTTCCTCTTGCTTTCCCCACTGCGCTCAGGTCTCCAGCCTGGTCCTCACCACCTGTGCTTCTCAAGCCCACCTTCACCTCCACATCCTCCCCATCCCGCTGTGCCCCGCGCTCCCCTCCTTTACCTCTCTCCGTCCCGCTAAACCCTTCCCTCGTGCCACCCACCGTGCACGGAAGCACCCTTCTTTCTTCTTTCCTGAAAACAACCACAGGCAAAACTGTGAGCCAGAGGCAGCAGTTCAGGTTGCTTCCCACCGAGGAAAATACCTGTCCCAGCAGGAGCCTGACCCCTTCAAAGTGCCTGAAGAGTCTTGCTTGGTGTGAAGCAGACCAAGAAGACACTGAGTGAGAATCCGGTTTGTCTGAAGTCAGTAGTAAAATCAATTTTGACTTCAGCAGGGACGGATGTTTACCTGGAAGAAATATTTCTTCCTCCGAGTTTTGTACAGCACTCATCAACCCTGAAGTGCAGGGTAAATATCAAATAATAATCACAGGGATTTTTTTCTTTTTTTTTTTTTTTTTAAAGAAAACCTCTGCTTGGTTTGATGGGGAGCTTTGCTATAGGCGCAGGGAAAACTAGACTAGCGCTAAAGGCAGGAGGTTTTGCTGTGCTGGCAGAAGGGCAAGACACCACCTCAGGTCCCCCTGCACCCCCTCCCTTTGCCCTGACTCTCACCCTGTACCCTGGGACAGCAGAACAACTCTTTACTAACCACCAATAGTTCATCAAAAGCCGGTGGCCTGCGTTTCCAGGTTATAATGGGATTGCACAGAGTGTGGTTATGGGCGGAAAACTGCACAGACCCCCTTGGCACCACAGCTCCCCCTGGTCTCGCCGGGGTCTCGGGGCTGCTGCGGAGCCGGAGCGGAGGCGATCGCTTCCTGCGTCACCCGCGGCCGGCTCGGCTCGTCACCCCCAAACCTTCGTCCCCTTGGCGGTGGGATGGCGTAGGAAGGGGGAGCGAGGAACCACCTTGATTCTCAGTCATCGACCTGAGCTGGGGGCAGGCAGCAGACAGGGAGATCGCGTTCCAGGTTGCAAGCGGAGCGCATTTTCACCCGCCAGCCGCTGAGGAGGAAGCAGTGTGGAACCAGGAGCTGTTACGGCGATGAGAGTATGTCTTTCCCCCTTGCAGAATCACTTTCCTGACCATAATCACACTTTAATGTTAAATTGGAGGTGGTGTGAGCTCTTGCTTTCACAGCACTGCTGCATTAGTATGCAAGTACGAAGCACACAGGAGAAATGTTCTTGCTTGCAAAGAGCACTTGGATAGAAACATTAAGGAGGGGAGTGGTACAGCTCTATTAATTGAAATGTTTTTATTTATTTCCACTTTATTCTTGCTCAAAGCTGGGTTTACAGAAAAGTTTAAAAGCTGCTAAACCATCGAGCATTCAAACCCCTCTTGATGTGTACATAGCTGGCAAGAGCAAACACACAGCCTTATTATTGTTTCCTTTGTCTTCCCACCCTTCATTCTTTCTCGTTACTCTTATTTGTTGTGTCTGATCTCCTGCTAAAGGGCTGTCTCTTGCTCCATATTGCTACAAAGCTGAACACAGGGAACCCTTTCAATCTTAAAGAAGTCCCTGAATGTTGCCTTAGTAGAAATAATAAATAATAACTTTGAGAGACTGTATTTAGCTGGGCTGAACATGTGTTTGCTTGTTTGCTTTTTAAAACAAAGCTTATTTTCATGCCCCATGGAGGTAGATTTCTTTTAAATGCCCTCAGAGCCTTCCCCTTCCATCTGCCCGTCCGCCTCCCCAGCTCGTCCCTCTCCCTGCCTGCATCCTGCCCCCCCCGACTACTTGCGGGGGACCTTTCCGAAAGGGTCCTTTCCCCCTCAACCCCCTTCTCAGCTCCGATCTCATCTGTGACCCACTTGTGTCCTTTGCCAACTGGGATCTCGTAATTTCTTCCTCCTGGTACTGGTCTTGCTCCCTGCGAGCTCCCATTTCTATTCACTGCACAGTTTCAATTCTCGGGGACTTTGGGAGGCGGCTGGAGGCTGCGCGAAGGGCGGTGCTGCCCCCCCAAACCCACCCCGGCTGAGCCCCGAGCTGGGGGTTAGCTCAGCATCCAGCTCCGGACCGAAGAAGGGGAGCCCGGCTGGGCTCCTCCAGGCTGGGCAGCTTTTAAGTCGCTATTTCATTCCACATCTCCTCCGATGTCCCAAAGAGAGCGCTGACATGTTTTCAGCTTGAGGTGTTGCAAATCAGCCCAGTCCCCAAGAGGGCCAGGCTCTCCATGGGGGTCAGTGTTTTGCAGTGCGAGGACAGCTGGCCAAACCCTTGGGTCCCCGCATCCTTCTGCCCATCCAGCTCCGCCCTGTGTCGGCCAAGGCTCCTTGGGAGAGGTGAGCGATGGGGCAGCCCCTCCATCCCCCCGTTACTCCATGACTCGGGGCATCGCAAGACAGAGAGGATGCTGAGAGGCCATAGCACCCCCCTCTGCCAGTGCCTGTGTGGCCACCACAGCCCGGACGTGCCGGGACAGCCGAACTGGTGCACAGTCTCTCGCCGTCGTGCTTGTGGGAGCTGCGGGGTGGTGGGTGTGCAGCACACCGAGGGGGTGCCGGGAGGGGAGGAGGGGACAGGGGTGCGGAGAACGCGGTTGTCTGCTGTTTCTTATAAGCAGTGGGTGAAAAAAACCTCAGTTTTTCCTAAGTGGGAACATTTGCCTTTAATGAGCCTAAGAGGGTTTGGTTTTTTCTCTTGCTCGTTCTTTTTTTTTTCAGGGAAGCAGGGAATGGAAAAAGGTTCTTTTCTAATAAATAAAATATCAGACACATCTCCGGGTGCTGGATTAACGCCCCTGCCCCTCTGCAGGCACCACCAGTGCTGCTCGCTCCCAGCAGCAAGCGCAGACCCTCGCACTGGCTGCTAGCCTGGACCGAGTCCACCTTCCCCATCCCTGGTCATGATGCCCCTGTGCTCCCCCTCTCCCCCCCAAGCTTCCTGAGCATCTTCCCCTTCCTCGACCCCTTGTCAGGTACCCGGCATCTGCCGGGGGTCCCAACGCCCCCCCCAGCCGGCGGCACCGCAGCCCCTGCTCCAGCATCCCTGATACCGTGCGTACGCCCCTGCCCGCCCCCACGTCACAGCGAAGGGACCCTCCGAATGGGGGTAGGTTTTAGATACATGACAGAAATTAAAGCAGTATGGTCCCACACAGATCGCTTTCCTGTAGTTAAAATGTATGGTGGAGCTATTTATTTTTGTGCTTTTTATTTGCCACATAAACTAAGGTCATTTTGGCTCATACTGTAGCTATTTTAATGCATTTATGCATTAGATCTGCCCACGATGCTGCTGGTCAGTAGCATGGGATTATTATTCTGTACAGGAACAGATACGCTAGATCTGTCCAGAAACCAGATTTTTCAGACCACAGGCAATACTAATATTTATTCTGCATTTCCATAAAAAGCTAAAATTTCCAGGAAAACAAAAATTCCAATAAATTTCTTTCAACATGAACCAAAACTTTGTTTTAATAAGAGAAAATAATTTTGTCTAGCTATAGGCTAAAGCTTGATTTCAGTGATATCAGAGCATGCTAATGAGTACCAATAAAATAAGTACACAAAATATATATATATATATAAAAAAAATTTTTCTGTCACATAGAACCGAGACTGTGAACCAAGAGAACAACTGCAGGGTGAATCACAGTGCAGACCAGCGGGAGGCCGAGGAGGACAGACGTGTGGCGAGGAGCGAGTTGCTGCGGCACCGCTCCAGGATCCAAGGGGATCGGCCGCCGGGGAGGGGGCATGCTGCGGCGGGGTACGGCTTGCGTGACGCACTGGCCGTCTGAAAAGCTCTGCCCCGGTTTTTTTGCACTCTGCCAGGGGGTGTTGGGGCCCCTCACGTCCCTTCTGATGTTCCTCTGCCAACACCTCATCTCCCAGAGCCTCGGCCAGAGCGTTCTCCCTTGAGCCTGGTCTGACAGGAGAGGAACCCAGGCCCCAGGCAGCAGCTGAGGACGGGGCAGTCCCTCGCGGGCTCCACGAGAGGAGTCATTGGCACGGCCGGTGTGCACAGCAAACGGTGAGCTTCAAGGCTGAGCTCACAGCATCGTATTTGAAGCGAGCGGTTAATCGTTATCCTGACCTCCAAAGGAAGGAGCACGATACATTTCAAAAACTGTGTTAAATGAGACATATTGAAATATTGGTGTTATTTTCAGGAACTGATTGATTTATTTCAGACCAAAGTCGCAGCTCTTGCCTTACTGAGGTTTTCATTTGATGATAACAGATCTTTTCTCCAGGATATGTCTCTGTTAGCGTTTGATCCTTCTTTGGGATCAGGGAATAGCCCAAAATCCATCTGTGTGCCCTCAGTGACAGGATCCAGCCTTTCACATGTCCCTTCATTCCCCTGCCAAGTCCCCATGACACTGTTTGCCTACAGAGCAAGGGCAAGGGTCCTGCTTCTATATAAAAAAGATGTAGATGTAAATCAAGACACAGCCTTCGAAACCCCTGGCTCTGGGGTAGTTCAGCTCTGGATTAAGCATAACCTTGGTCAGTTCTAGTCTGACTCTTTCCCTTGTGGCTCTAGGGATGGCGAAGGAGCCCTTGTAGGGACATGAAGCGTTTCCTTCCCCTGCTCAGTCTACAGCCCTTTTCCTTGGTAGTCTAGCTGATATTTTGGCCGGTAATAGGTGTCGGTACAAGTAACTTTTATTCTTAAAATACATTCTAGCTAGATGTCTGCACTGGACAGCCAAGTTTCATTTTGGAGGTGCTGGGGAGGGAGGGCCACCCTGAGTACCCAAAGCCCAGGTTTGAACTAGCCAGAGCTGCTGAAGGGTGCCGGCCTGTTCCTAATGCTGCAACACAGGGTCTTCACCCTGTGAAGAAAGTGGTCTGGCAAAAGGGTTCAGTGAGCTTCACCACGGTCATAACCAAGCATAGGTGTGGTCCGGCTCACGTCCTTATCTCTGCCTGTGGGTGGCAATCAGAGCATCACCTCCACGTTAGTTAGGGGAGCCTGAACAGGCCACGCACCCCCATGTCAGAGCTGGCCCTGACTGCCGTGTCTCGGTACCGGCTGGTACACGGCTGCTCACGCAGAGGAATGCGATATCGTGTTAGTTCCCAAGAGCAGCAGCTCTTTGCGAAGGCTCGTATGCATCTGACGATTCCAGTTGGATGTTATTTTTTATGTGCTCACAATCCTCGTTGCATAAGAGCAATTTCTGGGGCTGGCGATGGCTGGTCAGCCCCCTCCCCGCTCCACGCCGACCTCGAGGCACCACAGACCATGCAGCCCACCGAGTTTTATCACCAAGGGAAAACACTGGACCATGTTCAAGCAACGCAGAGGCCCTTCTAAGAAAGAATTATTATTATGGACAACAGCTGGGCTCAGAGGAGAGCTTTGCCCGCAGAATTCAGAGGGAGTTGCTCTACCAGACTACCATTATTTTATGCCAGATCGATCTTTCTGTTGAAAAATAGGAAGAGATGAAAGCTAGGCAGACAGTGTGGTGACATCCACTGTAAAACAAGACTTTGGAGAGTAAAACGTGCTGTTTAGTGGCCACCCTTATGCATTCACACACAGAGACCACACCAGCTCGTGTCATGCTTTGGAGACAGACCAGGGGAGCGACGGCATCTCGTGCTCAGCAGACTTTCCCATCTCTTTGGTTCAAACTGGTATTTGCCTTCCCATCACCCTACCCACGTGCTCGGCCCCATTTCCCAGACTATTTGTGGAATGAAATACTGTTGCTATCATGGTTTACATGCTAGGAGAGAGGGAATGAAAAAAAAACGAGGTAGGGAGGGAGGGAAGCGAGGAGGAAACAAAGACAGCATTGTTATCTCTTCCAAAAAACTGCAGACACTTATTCAAGGCAGAATGACTAGTTGGGGTTGTGGTTTGCTTTTACATATGTGTTTAACCTCGTGAAATAGTCAACAGCCTGGAAAGAAAACACCACACTCAAAGGCAGAGGCTGCCCAAGGCTCCCAAACCCTTGGCCTGATTTCCCAATTTGGGGCGCTTGGCTGGAGCCCAGCCTCGATTCCTGGGATGCGGCAGCTTCTGGATTCAGTGGGGGAGAGAGTCCCCCGTCCCCAAACAAAGGCATCGTTCCACTGTCCAGCAGGAGCAGCACATTAGGCTTATCAGACTCCTGTCTTATCAGTTCCCAGCAGATGCTACAAGACGATTTGTCATCCAAACCTTGGCACGTTTCACTCCAGCCAAGCAGCCACAAAAGCCAGAAACGGGGGGGGGGGGGGGGATGGGGGAAGAAAGAAATAAATTTTAAAAAGGAGTGGAACAATGCAGCGAAAAAACACAAATTCTGCAACATCTACATGTGAAGGAGAGAGCGAGCATGCTGGGCTGCCGTGCCAACTTTCCAGGGTTTAGAGCACAATATTTTTCTGTGGTACCACCGCTCGTGATTAAGTTTGCCTGACACTTCCCATCAGGAGGCTCTGCAGTCACTCGTGCAGAGCTTTGCCAGACTTGAATCAATTGGGCTGAAATTTCCCATGTTTGGTATCTGCCTGAGGCAGAAGCTGAGGAAACAATCCACTCCACACGGCACAGCCATTTCTGAGAACACGGGTACAGAAAAACACCATGTATTTCTATTAAAAAAAAAAAAGAAAACAACTCAATTTCCAATTATATTTATTTTATCTTATTGAGAAGTTCTCGCTCTCCCATGACGTGGAACAGATGCTCAGCATTTTCCAAGAAGCAGCTCTGGTTGCAGCGATATGCCTTTTGCTTTTTCTGTGGAAATCTGCCCCAAATTTGATTGATTTGAAGTGCTTCTGAAAAAAAACAATCACAGTTTATGGCTCAGCCAAGGGCATCTCCCTTCCCGTGGAGCCCAGCCCATCCTTTCCCGCCTCTTAGCACCACGCTGGCTGCAGGAGGGGACAGGAGCTGGATTTGGTGGGGGACCCAGAGTGGAGAGGGGACGGTAGGGAAGAGCGAACCCAGGGCTGGGAGCATCATAAGAGGAATGTGTATATTAGGGGTGAGAGCACTGGGAGTGGGATCTGAGACTGGGACCCCATCAGGAAAACACTGCAGGAGGCGAAGGCTCTTGGAGCAGGAGGAGGCAGGCAGGAGACCCTGGCAGAGGACCCGACCTGGGCGCTGGGGTGCCGGTGGGGTTGGTACAGACCCCTGCAATGTGTCCTGGGAGGATAGAGAGCACGGGGAAATGGATAATGTACCTTTAATCTTTTTGGGTGTAATCAGATTAACCAAAGTGACTGAGCATCATGCCTACTCATTTTTTTCCTTCCTCTATCACACAACCCATAGTAAGAGCTATATTTAGCTTTCTCATTGCTAACTACAGGGTGTCAGTGGCTTCTTTTTTCCCCTCCAGTGATTCAGCTGAGTGCAATTGTTCATTCAAGTGGAAGTAGGAAAATGTAGACACAGCACAGAGGGGTGCTGGGCCCATCCCCTCCCGCACTCGTGCCTTGGAGAGGAGCTGTTGCCTTTGCCTGGCTCCCATTTCGCCTCCCCCAGCCCTGGAGCCCCCCGCCTCGAGGCTGATGAGCACAGACTTGGCTCTGAGCCTCCTGCATGGACATGCTGCCACGTGGCTCGTCCCTCTGCACCGGGCCATGGTGGGGACGACCATGACAGCGTCAGCTGGAGATGCTGAGAGTTGGGCAGAGCAGGGCTTTGGAATCATTCTCACTCATTCTGATGAGAAATTCCATCCTGAACTTGAGGAAATCCTCACTAACTAAGTTTTCATTGAAATTGTTATGTTTCCACAAAAGGTTTTGATTTCCTTGCATCAGCATTTTTCAACAACAACAACAAAAACCCGCTTTGTTGAAAAATTCCGCCTCCATTGAAAGAGGATCACCCAGATCCATCGCATGCCCTTCCCGGGCAGAAAGCCCCGGCTGAGCCGTGACGGCGGGCGATGGCATGGCCGGGCTGGCACCTGCCCTTCCCATGCCCCACACTTCGGAGACCTAACGCCGTCGCTTCAGAGGCTGCCTAATTGGTTTACCCTCATTAATATTTGCTGGGGATGCCGAGCAAAGCCCTGAACGCAGAAGCCCCAGTTTGCAGCGCTTAAGGGAAAGCAACTTCAGCTTGAATAAGCAGCTTATGTGCTGGGACCACTGGCCATATGGGGTTGTGGCCATTTGCTTGTTTTAATCTGAATCCAGGAAAGAGAGAGCCGGGCAAAGGAATGACTCTGCATCTTACACACACTGGGAAAATAAAAAGGGACAGAAATGCCTGCCCATCAGATTTTTTTCTCCCCCCCTTTCCTGCCCCTTCTGCAGCTGAAGAAACCACTGCAGCTTCAGAGGCCATTTGGAGCCGGCTGTGCGGACGCAGGCTTTTGGAAACGTGCAATTACATCCACAGGCGTCTCCTCGTAGCTTAAGCAGGTTTAATATTACAGGCAGGCACAGGAAATCTTGGCCCTTTTTTCTTTTCTTTCTTAAATTATTTTTTAAACGCGCTCCCAGTAAAGTTAATGAATCACTCCCAAAACCGAGGCTTTTATTAGGGTCTGCAATTCGGCACAGATTTCTTTTCCTTTCCTGTGGCAGAAAGATGCCAATTAAATAAAAATCTTTTGTTTGAAACCTATTGCTATTGCTGTATTAGGGTTTTATCCCCACACAATTAAAAAAAAAAAAAAGAACAACCACCATATTCCTTTTGTTTAGAGTGGTCACAAACAACCACTCAACAAAAACGCACCCCAAAGTCCTATTCCACAGGCAGGCCACTGCTGTAAAGTTTATTATCCTCTGCTGCGCTCCCATTAGCCTTCACCAGCTCCCACTTATCCACCAGCCCACCAGTCCCGCTGCGCTGACCCCTCCCCGCGGCGTGCCATGGGCTTCCCCCTACTCCCGCCCCAGGTGGGGATCCCAGCACCGGGACAGCCCCTCCTGGTCCCAGAGCCCCGGTTCCCATGAGGGCCATCACCCCTAATCTCTGTTATTTCATCCAGTTTTTGCTGTCTGTCCACGGGGGGAAGCGGGACACAGCCCAGCCTCACTGTCTTTGAAGAGGTGGGAAAGCCATCGCCAATGGTTGCTGCTACCTCCCTCTTTGCAATAACACGCTTTCTTTTGAAAATCTGAATGAGACTCATGCTAGTTTTATTAAAAAGAAAAAAAAAATAACAAGTTTCCCCTTTCCCCCTCTCCCCAGCTGCATACCAGCAGCCAGCAGGTGTGTGTCAATCGGCCGGCCTCGGAGATTTACAACCTGTTCCAGGATTTCTCGGCCAGGCTTTGGTACTTTCTGCTCACAGACAAAGGAGCTGTAGCGAGGGGGCCCCGAGGGACACAACAACCGGAGATGAAAAAACAAACGCATCCTTCCCTAATGCGATTAAAACAAAAAAAAAGAAACCCCAAACCCATTGAAGCAACGGGCTCCGGCTGGCCAAGGGGATGACTTAGAGCTCTTTGGTGCTCTTCCCCACCTGGCCCCTCTTTGGTCCCCTTCCCCACCTGGCCCCTGCCTCCCAGGTGGCAGCAGGAGGGGTACAGGAGAGGGTGACGGGGTCGCATCCCTGCCTGCCACTGCCTTTGGTGGCTGGAGGAGCCTGGCCGAGGCCTGCTCCCCCTTGGCCTCCCATCATCCGGCTGCTGCCAAGCGCCACACATGGCCAGCGACCCGATTCCTTGCGTTTCAGCAGTTTTCGTTAAAAATAGATCAAAGCTGCGGCCGAGGAAAAGCCACAGGAAGCGGCTTGGACTGCCCTGGTCCCTCGCTCCTCCGCCCCATGCTTTGGCACAGGCTGAAGCCCAGAAGTTGCTCCCGGGGCTGTTTTCCACGAGGGGACGATGACTGTCTCCTTCCTCCGCACTCACTCGTGCCCAGCCCCGTGCGCTGCATCCACATGGGGTGGGACCCCCCGCTTTGCTCTCCCTGCTTTGCTCTCATCCAGCCAGTTTTCAGGAGACGGAATGGGCAACGTCTTCAATGCTTTATTAGTGGGACCCTTCTGTTGGGAGCAATTTGAAGCAGGGAGAGGAAAAAACAATCACTATCATTCGTTCCTGTGAGACGGATATCTAACCTGCGTTTCTGTGTGCGGCAGGAGAAGCGTGTCCTGGGCACGGGCTCCTTCCCCAGTGCGCTGGAAAGCTGCTGTGGGGGACGCTGCAGAGAGAGCAGAGGTCTGGAGGGACCTGCAGGTGAGTGCTGCGTTTGCTGGGGCAAACAAATGCATCCAGGTAGTTCCCTGCCCCGCTGGATGTGGCCCTCAGAGATGCTCCACAGAAGCGTACCAGGACGGCTGCTCTGGAGGAGCCGTCTGCAACGGACACGTCGGGGTAACGCTGCTCGTCCCCAGCAAGGGCGCTTCTTCCCAGTTCAGTCTTGGTTTGTGCTGGAATTAATGCTCGCTTGGAGCATTAGAGTTGAAACACGTTTGGCAGCATAATCCTCGCAGGGTCAGGGAGCCGGTAAGTGCACAAACACCCTAACTCTTGCGAACATAGTGGGGGAGAGAGGGGAGGCGAGAGGAGGGTTGTTGGTACCTACAGGTGTCTGATGGAGGGAGAACAGTCACACGCAAAGACGCAGCACAAAACCAGAAGCATTAGGGTGAGAACGAGTCAGGGAAATCTTAGCTTATATAAACATAATAATTAGGCTGGAGGCTCCTCTGCCAAAGGAAATACTGGAAGTCCCACTTGCCGGACTTCGTCAGAAGTAGGCAGGGCGAAGCCTCCGGGGGCCGTGCTGGGGATGCGCCTGCTTTGGCAGCACTGCCGACCCGCTGTAGCTCCCATCCGATGGCCCCACCGCGTGTAACGAGGTGACATTGTGGGCTGGGAGATGCCGGCTCCGTCCCCTCGAGGGGCTCCCTGCGCAGCCCGGCACACGGCGAGGCCAGCGCCGCGGGCGGAGTGGCAGTACCGTCTGCACAGCTGTGCACATCTGGAAGAGGCTCTTCCAGCACGACTTCCTTGCCAGCAGCCAACCATTTTGGAAAAGCCCCACCGCCAGCTGCTCTGACAGAAGGGAGAGAGAAGGCACTGGCTGGAGGCGTTTGCAAGGGGCTGGTGCGCGCGCTGGGAGCTGGAGCAATGGTGTGCAACAGTCCCTGCACACCCAGCGCCCAGGAGCTGCAGGCTCAGCTCCGACCCCGTCATCGTGCACCAGCCAGCCGCTCCCTGAGGAACAGAAGTGAACGGGGGAGTCTCCTGGCCCCCGGCGAGCGCTGCAGCCTCCCCGTGAGCCGCTCAGCAGCTCTTTTCAGCAGCAGTCTGTGCCGGTGGTACTCAAGCGTGAAAGGAAACGCATGAGTAAGAGCTGGAGGAACAGACTGGGAGTGCTACTGCAACTCGAGGAGCCAAAATTCATGTTTCCCATATGGGCTGTGAATGAGCACCCTGGTATATGGCTTGGGAACATGAATTCCTCGTGTCCCAAGCCTCAACTTGTCCAACAGTGCCAGAACAGCCGCAAAAGGCTGGGGTCTCAGCATCACCAGGGTATGATGATCTCTGGAGGTGATGGAAGAGAAGCCTAAGCCGCCTAAGCAGAAAGGCTCTGCTCTCCTTCTTCCCACCCGTGGCTGGACCCTGCTATCTGACCCCCTGAAGCACCAGCCCTGGCCATCCCCGAACAAGCAGAGCTTTGTCCAATGTGTTTACTGCAGTCAAGAGATTAAACCAAAGGAAACAAAGCAGCTCAAAGGCTTAAGGCCATGACTCACGCAGAGGGCTTCCCAGGCCGTCTTCACTCGGCACATTGCTCTGTCCCAAATGAAAAATGACAAAGTCAAAATAAATAAATAAAAGTCAATAAATCTCATGCAGCAGAGATGGTGAGTGATTGGGGAATAGAAAAACCTGTTCAAACAGAGCAGCATGTTCTAGGCAGAAAATTCAGCATCACGTTCCTGAGCTGAGAGGGGACACTATGGAGAGAGGAAGAGAAATAAATATACATTTCCCAACTACGTGACACAGCTTCCAGAAAGCATCAGCTGGTGGTGGTGAGGGTTGCGCTTAGGGCTGCTGTGCATCGGGGCTGGGTCTGCGGGCCAAAGAGCGGGGCGCCAGGCAGGTCGCCAGGGGCCAGAGGTGCGCTCAGGCACGCTCGGCTGAGCGTGTTCCCATCGCAGCTTGTGGGCAGGGTTTCAGGGTCGGCAAACTAGCTGTCACTGCAGAATAGCCTCCATGGGCTTTCATCCTTCGTCTCGTGTGAGCCAGAAGATGGGGGAATAGCTGGTGACTTCTGTGCTGTGCTCCAAGTTGTTTCTGCAGAGCTGGAGACGCACCGGGAATAGCAGGACACTACTCTGTCCCCTCTGGACCTTGGCCCTGCAAGGAACGATGCTCTCCAAATGGGACCGGCCTCTGAGAGCTGGTCCTGCACAGATGGTTAGGCAGATGAAGGATGATGTGAGGTTGAAGATGCGCCTGCCTTGCAGTCAGGGTTAAACGGACATAAACCTCCTGCCAGTACTCAGCACATCACGCCTATATATTCTGCAGAGACGTCTCCCACAGAGCCCATCTCCACCCCTGTTGTCACCCCTGTGCCCCACGTGAGCATGTGAACACATGTAGAGCAGCAGAAAGACCCGCGGTGGAGCCCTGTGAACCAGAAGCTGTTACTCTGCACAGACCCCGAGGTGAAAGCTTTTTTTTTTTGCCTGAGGTGACTATTTCTCCTCAGTCTTGGACCCAGCTGACAGTGAGAACTGTGGTGTCTGGGAGAGGGCTGGAGAGAGAAAGGAGCTATCGGCAGAAGGAAGCGGTTGCAGCAATAGCAAGCATTAAGGCACTAATGAGACAGAGTAGAGCTGGCCTGTCTTGTACAGAAGGTTGGACCGCGTAATCTAATGGTCCCTTTGGCCTTACAATTTGTGAAACTGTTTCATTCTGGTAGATAGTTGGCTCTGGCTTTAAATCATTCTCTGCAATCCAACAGCAAAAAGCTGGGAAAAACAAAGACTTTTGGAACTGCACCAAAAAGCTGTTGGAGTCATTTCTGATAGCATCGTTGGGCCAAACCCCGCAGCCCTCCTCGCCCCGCTTGCTATTGGTGAGGTTTTGATTTCAGCCTGGCTCCCTGGAGAGTGGGGGACTTTGCCCCTGCATGCACAGACAGCACGATCTGGGATCTTAAGAGAGGAATTTAGCAAGCAGCCCCTCGATGCCCTTGTTGTGATGAATGCATTGATGGGTTTGGACGGAGGCACTTTCCTTGCCTGAATCCGGCCCCATTTCCCTGACAGTTGGAGTAATAGAGTCCAACCCTTTGGGCCACGGGCCAGCAAAGCGTATTGTTTTAAGACGATCAACTGTTGCATGCTTCTTTCCCCCCGCTGACTGGCGTAACAAAGCCTCTGCGAGAGCACACAGGGCAGTGTGTGTGCGCGGGCTGAAAGGGAAGGAGAACTCGGAAGTGGGCTCTTGATAGTCTTTTCTGGTCTCAGGACTCCTTGTTTGGATGCCAAGACAAACAAATAAATCATATTCAAAGGCATCTGCCCACAATAGTGCTGAAGTCAGAAAAACATAAAAGAGGAGAGCTGAGATCAGGGGTCAGGATTCCTGTTAGACACCACAGCTTTGCTCAGTGCTTTCATTTCGTTTTACTGCCTCTTCTGCTGCTGTTCGGGTGAGAGCGATTATTTATTTTGCAGCCTTTCTTCGGCCTGCTTTTCCAATAGGAATTTGTGATATGCTTACAAAATTCCCTGGCATGGCTCGCCGGCGGGGACGGTGCTGCGGGCAGCCCTTTCAGCCCTTTGGAGGGTGCTCCCACCCCGTCCGTGAGTCAGCATGCGCAAAAGCCGTCACAGCCTCGTTTCTCAAACACCTTTCCTCCGGTTGCTTTCCAAATTGCTTTTCACGGGGGTCGATCTAGCCATCACAAGAAGGCAGTCGCTTCTGTGACAGATATTTAAAAGCAACTGCGTTTAGCAAGCTGGAGCAGAAAAGGAGTAAGGGCACAAAACGCAGCGACAGGGGCTTCTCTGGGAGATGCTATTTTTACCCCAGGTAAGATTTAATGAGTACAATGCTAAGTGTCTTTTTCCTGGAGGAAGAAAAACCATAATAGTCTCTTTAAAACCAGTAAGTGACTATTTGATATTAACATCTCTGCACAGGGAGCCTGACTTGCTGCAGATCGAGGGGGAAAGCGGCCGCCAACGACTCCGCGCAGCTGATGGACCTTCCTCAGAGATCTCTGATGCCCAGACTGGTCCCAGTCAGCCCTGAGGCCCCGGGGAGCCTGGCTGGTGAGGCCCGGGGAGCCCAGCCTCGGGCTGCCGGCTGGCTTTCGGGAGGGTGTGCTGGGGTGGGGGACAAAGGTGGGGCTCGGGCTTGTCGTTGCCCAGTGGGCGGCAGTGGCAGCAAGAGGAACTCAGCACATCAGCTCTCAGCCCCAGCCTGCAAGTTTGCAAGAGCTTTTTTGTGAGGGGCTTGGGGAAATGACTGAAATCAGCTAGGTCATTTCTCATCGCTTCGAGAGGCCAAAAGCACCTAATTGGGAACTGATCTCAGCTGTTTGTTTGCCAGGACTCAGACCAAAAAAATCTCCATCTGAATTAAAAAAAAAAAAAAAGGAATTTCCTTCCCCTGATGGTTTGGATTGTTTCTTAATGTTATTTTAATGTAGGTCTGTTTGGTGTTTATTTGGAGCTTAAGGTGGTGGAAAATAAGCCGTGGGTCAGCTCTGATGCTAGATGGAGCTGGGCGTCTGCTGAAGACGCCTGCTGTTAATGGCAAGCGAGGCACCTGTTGGGAGAAGCGAAATGTTTGTCACCTGAACTCGATTTCCTCCCAGTGGACCTGCTAGCCCCACACACCGAAGAGCTGGGAGGAAAAACACTCAGCTGCCAGGTTGCTTGCAAAGTGTTGGCTTTGGCTTTCTGCTGCTCCTCGAGCAGGGCTGGCCGCCCAAGGCACGTGCCCTCTGCCGGCTCCCTGCCTGCGTGCCGGCAGCGTTCCTGGCGGCCAGGGTGATGAACAAGGAGTAGCAAGTAACTTGCCTTCTCCTCCAAATTTTCAGGCAAATTATTACTCATGCAAAAATCTGACAGAGTTTTGGGACTTGTGAATGTTTTAATAAATCCCCGGTGACTGTCTCGCTATTCACAAAGAGCGAGTAACAGGATCCCATAAATCACGGCAAAACAAACTCACCACTTTGGGTCAGGAAAATATTGAGAAATCTGTGGGTTTTACTCTAATCCTCCCATGGCAGGGGCCCTGGAAATGCACTTTTTTTTTCTTTTTTTTTTTTTTTGCATCCTTCTGGCTTTGACACTAACTTCCTATTCCAGCCGACGTCTTGCTGGGCTCAGCAGTGTGCACGGGCATTCGAGGTCCAGTGCAGCACCATCATGGGGAGCAGGGAAAACTCCCCTGGGATGCAATAAGCCTGGCACTCATCCCAGCCAGAGAGGAGTTTGCCCCATGGGTATCATCTTCTGGGCTTAGCCCACCACTCACCGCTGCACAGCAACCCGTAGGCCCCACTGCAGGCTTTTATGGAGCTGGGAAGGGGTGAGGGTTTGCCTGTGGTGCTGCTCCCTGCTTTGGACTCTGGACTTTTGACCTCTGAGCATCCCACCAGGACGTCACCCGCGAGGGACCCTGCTGCTCCAGGGAGTGAGGTTTTTGAATCTGCCTCCAGCAATGGGGCCTTTCATCTTCTGTGGCATCTTTGTTTTGCAGAGAAAGAGGATTTGGGTTGGATTGTTGGGTTGGTTTTTTTTTCCCACCAGCAATACATCTGAGCGCTGAACTCGCTGGGGTTTAGGGTGGCCGCAATCCTGTGGTGGCTTGTCAGGCCCCCGGCCAATGCAGGCTGTCCTTGGCAAGTGTGGAGGCAACACATGGCAGAGCGGCTGCCCTTCCCGCAGCTGAGGCAGAGAGGAGTCAGCCCTGATGTGTGGTCCTGACTTGTCAGCAAAGCAGCCCCAGACCTCCTACCTGCCAGGAACATCTGCTGGCCAGAGGAGCCCGGGTCCTGGCGGCGCTACGAAGGATGCTGCCATCGGGCAGAGAGGAAAGCGGCTGAAAACAAGGCGGGATGGGACAGAACAGAGCATAGCCGAAAAAGAGAAAAAAGCGACAGGAAAGGGGCAGAAGGCCTGGTACTCTGGATTCCCTTCTTGCAAAGCCAAATTGCCATGGGGTGCTACATAACAGACAAAGTAACCTCCTGATGGAGATGCAGAGTCCAGGCAGATGCCTCCAGCACGGCTCTCCCACCCTGCTCCTACCCCGCTGGCACCCGCAGGGTGCGACCAAAGGAGAGGGACACGGCCGGCCACCCTTCTCCTGGGATGGACACAGCCCTGCATGCCCCATGCTCTGCCTGTCCAGCACCTCCGGAGCAGGCACGCTCAGCAGAAGGGCCTGAGGGCTCTGCAGCGTGTCTGATGGGCCTGAAATACCACCAGCAGATGTGTTTTTCTGGACTAGGTTTCTATTTAGGAAAGGCTTGGCAGCTTGGGAGCCGGGACACCGGTGTGCGCTCTGACCAGCTCCCCACCACCCCCCAGGCTCCCTCCCCAAGCCATTCAGTCTCTCATCATGCTCTAATCCATTGGTGACTTCAGCTGTAATTGGCTGCAGTCTGGCATCAATAAACTGAAACATTTATTGCACAGTTTAAATCTAATACAGATTATAGCAACCGAGCTAGTTTTTAATGCTCGAGCCAGGAAGCAGCTCTACAAACTCCTGCTTCGGAGGCTGGAGGCTCTTCCCCAGCGCTGCAGCTCCAGCCCAGCCTTTGGTCTGAGTGTCTGGTCTCGACCCGCTGCCCCCCCACCTCCATCTGCCCTGGTTTGCAACGTCAGTTCTGGCCCCTCTTGATCCAAATCCTGTGCTCCGGGCCGGTCAAGCCTCCCTCCCCATCCCCAGTCAGTCGGGGTCCTCTGTGGAAGGAGGGAGATTTCCTTAATCCCTGTGACATCCAAACCCTGCTGTGGAGCAGCGGGTTAAAGGTCAGTCCTTATCTCAGGATCTGCAGTGAAATTATTGAGTTGTTCGCAATGTCTGCACCAGAGTCAGGAAATCTGATTTGCAATAATATAATGTTCCTTTAAGTTAACGTTTTCTTAAAAGACATTATTGAAGTTTAAAGAAGGGGCCAGGGTGCAGGGGAGCTTTAATTTTAGATTCCGCAATTATTTTCCCGACTACTGTTGTTTAACCCTTGCGAGGCTGAAACCCAACTCCACGCGGCTGCCGGACCTTAGCGGTCCCCATCGCAGGGCTGGCGTCGGCACGGGCTTGCCCTCGCTGGGGCTGGCCTCCAAACGCAGGCTTTGCAGTGCTCTCCTCTTTCTGCCCTGATGTTTGAGTAAAGAAAACCCACCTGGGAAGACCTGCGCAGCCTTCCCCAGCATCTCAGACCTGGGTCCCTCTCTGCTCAGTGTTTTGAAAAGAGCAGTGTGGTAAATCATGTGCACAGCATAGATGCAGCCACCTTTTAATGAACCCAATGAGATATAAATGGCAAATGCCTCATTTTCTCCTGATTTAAATAATGTATTGGAGAGGCACTTCACTGGCATTTCAGAAACAAGAAAAAAGGGGGTAAAAGAAGGACTTGTCAGCCTTTGTCAGCCTCTGCCAGCGGCGGTCACCCAGCAGAGCCCCCGCACCCTGAGCAGCACGCGCGGGGCGAGGGCAGCGCTGCTGGGGGGCCGCTGGCCAGCGAAGGCACCCACAGCCCCAGCATGGATGGTGGCCAGGAGGAAAACGAATTAAGAACTATTGGGTTTCTCGTGGACACCCACTTACTCCGCCACTGCTCCAGTGATTTTGGAGCTCCCCAGATCTGATTAGGCTCTCCATTACTGTCTGCCGTGCACTCGCATGCCAGGAATCGCTTAACAGGGACCGGCTGGAGTGCCTCTGCGGAGGGAAGGGGGGGTGCCTTCGGTCCTCCCCCACCCCACCCCCTCCGCACCCCCGGCATGGTATTACTATCAGAAATATCAGACGTTTCAACTCAAATTAAAGTCAGGTTAAATATCTCAAATGCAAAAATTTCACATGGTTCCAGATGGAAAGCTGTTCCTCAACTTCATACCGAACAAAATAAATAAGAAACCTTTCAGACCTGTGCCTGCCCCACTGCCGGGGAGAGACGGGGAGCCCCCGCCGAATTTGAGAACTTTGAAGTTGTAATTTGGCTGGACTAATGCAAAGCATGGCACACTCTATTGCAGTATAAATAGCGTATTCGTGAAATGCGCGGTGGTAAATACGTTGTAATGATCGTAACCCAAGCAAAGCCACGTGTGCGCGCGCACACGGATTACACGCACCAGCACGCCCACGGTGCGCGGAGGCACGCGCGGAGGCAACGCACGAACCCCACGAACACCTACAGCCCCCTGCGTCCCGGGCGATGCCGAGCGGCGCTGACCGCAGCACGCGGCGCACGTCTCGTACTGGCCTCCGCAGACTGGACAGCAATGTGCTAGCGATAAAATCGATCAGCACAACAGGAGGAGAGAAGCGTTAGCCACAGAGAGGATGAGCGGATTTAGGATGGGTTTCTTTACATATTCTTTTCTTTCTCTGTCCAGGCGCATATTTAATGACATGAGAGTCAACATCTGAGCTAGGTTCTGGAGGGACCGCAGGGCCACTGCCACCACCGATGGCTCTGGGGAATGCCAGCAGATCTGTCCCACGCCGCTACGGAGCAGGTGGATTTTGCCAGGATGCATCCAGCACACTCAGCAAGCTGGTGGCCATGCTGTGACACCAGGGGGGCTGCCCACCGAGGACCAGCAGCTCGAGGAGCCCAGCCCCAGGGTGCACCGCAGCCTACCAGTGTGGAGACACCCCTGCGGGACACCTTGGTGCTGGATCTGCCCCGTTGCTCCATCCTGACCCATGTTCCCAGCTCGCGTACTCATAGCTGTGGCATGTGAAAAGCCACCTCTGCAGGGGACGGATCCTCCACCCAGCTGTGGTGTTAAGTTGCTCCCACGGCGCTTATGGTGTTGCCAGGCCTGAGCTCTAAAAGGAAGGAGAGAACTTTGCTCACGGCGGTGCCGAACCCAAATCACACTCTGCGGCTTTTCGCAGCCCGAGCTCTGCCAGATCCCACGAAACTGGATATGCCCTTATCTCCCGCAGGCTCTCACCCCGCCGTGCATCGGGCCCAGTCCCCAAAGCTTGGATCTGATTCCAAATCCATCCCGAATCAGATGTATTTGCGGAGTTGGGGATTTGCCCTACCCCTATTGCTATGAGACTGGGGGTCCTGCAGATGTCATTGCCGTCCAGCCCAGCATCTTCAAGGAAAGGTTTGGCAGCCCCCTGGCTGGGGTCCTCAGCCACAATCTATCAGCCAACCACCCCACTTCAGCAGATGAAGTGCCAGAACATCCCTGGAATTTCCCTCTGGGAACTCACACCCTGCTCCCCTTTTTGCCCCTGCTCTCTCCTGAGGCTCCTCTGGCTTTCTGTGGTGTTTCTAACCTTGCCCTTTGGTTGCCCCATGGTCTTCGCCCCTGCATTTGAAACCTCACGGGAGCTGAGCCATCCCCGTCCTCTGCTGTTCTTTGGGTTGGTGGTTCTGACTTCTCCCTCTTGCCCTTCTTCTTTGATTTAGCATCTGCCTATCTCTCCCCAGGTTAATCAGTGGATTAACTGCAGCTCTCCCTCCCTTTCTCCTAAATCCTTATCCTTCATCACGAACCTGGGAAACAAAACAGACCAGGTACTTTTCCACGGAGGCAGCCAAACTATTTGCTCTCCTATCAGCTGGCCTCTCCCACACCTTTCTCGGGGCCTTTCTGACCCCAGGGACACCCACTTGTCTGCAAATGCCTCCGCCTGCCCGGCTGCCCCGTGCTCTGCCCAGCAACCTGCGGGCAGGTCCCTCCTGGGGACCCTGGAAGGGATGCTCCAGGGCATGAATAAATTGGAACAGGACCCAGACTTCCCAGCTCTCACCTGGGTGCCACCTCATTTTGCCCTGCCTGTCACCCCACGCCTCCTGCCTGCTCCCTGCCCTGTGCTGCCTCTTCCCGCCTGGGCTGTTTGCGGATTCCCGCTCCCTGAGATCATCCTGGCCAGGGCAGCGATTGCACAGCAGCTGACATCCCCCTCCCACAGACACACTCATCCTCCGCCTCTGCTCCCAAAGAGCCATCACTGCCCTGTTAACCCTTCGCTCCTACCCACTGCGGTCCCTCGGTTCTCGGGGCAGCTCATCACCTGCTTAATATCACCCCCCTCCAGGCTCGAGCTGTTCGGCCCTGCCCCAAGAACGACCCTGAGAGATACCCAATATCTCAGGCTGGCCGGATGCATCAGAGCGATCCATCCTCCCATCTCAAGAGAGGGAAGGGAGCAGCTGATAGCTGCGATGCACCGTAAGTTTTAAGATCCTTCATATTTTCTGCTTTAATCAGCAGCTTCTAGTGCTGGCTGAAGGCAAGATAAACTCTGTCAACCCTTCTGCAGGTGGGCCAGCAAAATGAGATTCTCTGACATAAAAAATGGAGCCACTGTATGAAGGTGTCCAGATCCCAGGAAATACCATTTCCTTGAACAGAGGTGCTAAAGGGAGGGAGCAAACGCCTCTGGTTCAGCTCTGCCTCAACAGGCGCTCAGTATTGGAACGGCCCCGGTGCTGAAGAGCTGGTCCTACGCGCTGGGGAGCGCATCGCCTCGGCGCTGCTCGGCAGGTTCGCGGCAGGAGGGATGCAATCCTCACATTGGAAAGGAGGGGAGGGCCATGCAAGCACCCCGCTTATACAGCACTAGCCAGAAAGCTCTGGGCGCTCCTGGCACGACTTTGGGACTGTGCCCCGCGGTGCAGCCGCCCAGCTCCCGCTCTCCGCCAGCGCCTCTCTTGTGCAGCAGAGACGCCAGTGACGCGTCAAGGGCTTCAGTCACTTTCACCTTCACACGCAGGGCAGCTGGGTCTCTTCCCTGCTGGGTTTGCTGACCCCCTGTGGCTGGTCAGCCCCTGCCCAGACCTTGGGCATGCCCCAGTACCTGCTGAGGGTGGATGTGTGCCGGGAGCAGCGCCATAAGGTCAAGGCGAGAGCACCAGGAACGTGGGGTAGGTGGCCATAAAGAGCCGAAGGGCCACAGAGCAGCCACCATCACCTGCGGGTCGCTGTCTGGCAACCTTTTCACCTTCTGTCTGGCAATCTCCTCAGAATCCACTAACTTGTGGAAATGGTAGAGACCAAACCTCCAAGCAGGAGGGTATAAAACGTCAGCTCACCCAAAAAGCTTGGGAAGCAGATCCGACAGCAGCCGGACTGCTGAGGCTGCTGTACTTCCCGGAGTGAGGCAGGGCACTCCTGCGCCAGGAAGGACGAGCCTCTCACCGTCGGCTGGGAAATCAATTATTTTCATGATATTAAGAGATACAGGTTGCATATTATGAAACCTAACACAACATGATCGGTGAATAGGTGAATTCACATGATAGACTAGTATGGACAAGAGGGGATTGAGCCCCTCTTTGTCATGTTCGTTTATTGTATTTCTTAATGAGCTCATGAAATAAAGTTTAAATCACAAAATACATTGTCCTGTAAATTTGAGAGATCCAAGCAGACCGTGTCACCCTTCCCTTCCCCTCCCGTCCCAGCTCTGTGGTTCTCCTTCCCCATCTTGGGGGCTCCAGTTCCTCCTGCCTGTGGTTTATCCTGCCTATGGTTTCATCTGTCTTGTAGACCACACAGAAGAGGACACTACAGCAGCAAACCCTCATCACCGTGAGAAGATCACCCCAAGAAACCTCCTTTAGGAGGTCAGGGACCCGTTGGGCTGGGTACTACAAATCCAGGGAGAACCAAGTAACCTGCACCCAGGAGAACTGGTGGACCGGCCAGCAGAAGTGGGACTGGGAGGAAAGGACCAACGCCACCCTGTCCCACCCGGCCGAGGGGAGCGGCGCCCAGGCGGGGCGCTGGCGGAGGCACGGGTTAACCCCCCGCTCCGCAGCGGGACGCCGTGGGTGCCACGCGCAGAGGGGGTCGCTCAGCGGGTCCCCGGGTCTGCGCGTGGTGGGTGCCGACCGTGACCGGTGTTTAGGCCACCTGCCAGCATTGCCTCAGCACCTGGAAAATGTCCTGCCGCTGTATTTATTCGGTGTTTTGGAAGCCGCTCATCTACCTCCTCGTGGTCGGGCAGCCCGAGAGCCCCCTCGCCTTGCGCTGAGCCAGCCACGATGGCCAAGCTGCGGAGCAGGGCGGGCGAGGGGGGAGAGCCCAGCCGAGGAGAGGGGTCGTCATGTGAAAAAGTGATTCCGGCAGCTCACAGCCATGACCCAACTTTTCAGCTCAACTGCTCCTGCCAAAGCAGTGTTTCCAAAGCTGCAGCTCCCTGATAAAACCTAATACCGTTGCCCATAAATTGTATTAAATAAACAGCAGCTGCAGATCAAGGTATATTCATCAAGGGCTTCCTCTATTTTTTTTTTTATGAATGGCTGAAGACTCAGAGATGACGTTTGCCAATAGTCTGTCAACGGAGCCTGCATTTAAAATCAATTTGGTAATTACAACTCCGACTCGGAGCCACAAATCAGAAAAGAAACTTCAGCCCTTCAGGATGTTTTGGCCCATTAGGGAGCTGGTAATTATGCACCCCAGCCGGGCATTAATTTAAGGCCCCGGTGGAAAAGCGGTGGTGTGAATTTGAGACAGGATGCTGACTGCAAGGAATTTCAAAGGTTGGGAGGCGTGCTGTCAGTCTGTTTACAGCCACCTAACTTAACCTGGTTAAAATCTGCTAGGAAACACTTGCTGAACTCGGCACTGCCGTTGTGTTAGTTTATTTTTCCTCGTGAAAGAGGCCGCTTTTCTGTTGGCGAGAAATAAATGAGGAAAATATATATAACCTCTGTTTACATAGGAGCTACAGTGTTTGTACTGTGCTACTCCAGGTCACTTGGATTCTGGTGTGATGAACGGTGTGTATGTGTACAGAGATAGATATACGTATACAGAGAGAGGAGGGTTTGACAGAACAAGCCGAGGGAGCGTATCTTTAACTCCGCTAGCAGCAAGTGAATTTGACTGCAAACACCGTTACGCCCCTCTCCTTTAACATGCAGGGGAAGACCGGGCAGCTCAGCAGCCTCTCTCGCTGCACAGCAGAGCAGAGCCCCGCGCCAAGCACGCCAGGTTTTCTGGCAGCATCCTTTGGTTCATGTAGTGTGTGTCGTGTCCCCAGTGACTCCCACTTCCGAGGAGGAGCTCAGCCAGGCTGTACCTGGGCAAATACCCAGTGCTGCAACGTGGGGAGCAAGCGGTTCCCCCCTCAGCCGCTCCAGCAACCTCAGCCCTGCAGCATCAGGGCTTGCTGTGCCTGAAAAACTGGATAATGTTCAGTAGCTGCAAATGTTATTAATGGTCATAAAATGATCCGGTTCTTCAGAATATCCTGTTACGCTGGTTGTCTCAGAGATCTCCTGCAGGCTGGTCCCACAGCCCCATTTGTCTGGGCTCTCCGAAGTATCACGTCTCCATCAGGAGAGCTGCAAAGAGAGTTCAGCCCCAGGGAGCAGCAGAAGGGTAAGGCTGGATTTTGGATAATGGGGAAGGAGAAGCCCCCAGCCCTTCCCACCGAGGCTGGTCTGCCTGCTGCCAGCTCAGGGGGGCTTCAGAGGCTCCATCTGTGTGATGAAATGCTTATCACAAAGACGGCGCCCTCCCGTGACCTGCATGCCCAACGAGGGGCCCAGCGCCCTCTGCAAGCACCGGGAAAGGTTTGGAAAATCTCCTGACAATTAATGGGCATCTCAGAGGTCAGAATCTCTCCCCTTCCCCGCTCCTCCTTGGCAGACGTTGCTTTTTCTCTTTGCATGGACAGTGCAAAGGTGCAGCCAGCTCTGACCACTGCCACAGCCTGGCTCTGAGAAAACCAGAGCAATTGGGCAAATAGAAACAAAAAAGTGGGATTTTTCTCATTCAGGATTTAAATAATGGCTAACAGCTTTGTAGTCCGGGGCTTTGGGGGCTCTTGCGCTGGTGTCTCTGGGACTGCCCCGCCCTCGGCAGCTCTGCCAGCCTCCAAGGGGGACATGGGCGGCCGGCGGCGCTAGGCTGCCGGCCCCGACACGAAAGCATCGTCCTGTAAATAATGAAGTAATGAAGTAAGGATGTGTCTTGTAGCAGTCCATTAAATGGATGCGTCCAGGCTGCCAGAGGAGCTTTGATGACTTGGGCGCTTGGCAGACAGAGCCGCAGTGAACAGACTGATTAAATACAAAGTGAGCTGCAGAGGGGCTGCGAGGGGCTGAGGCAGGGCGAAGCTGCCATGCGAACAACGCTCCGGCTCAGACACAGGGGGACAGGAGGTGGGGGACGATGTTTTTCATGTGCTGTATTTACTTACGGCAGGTGCGATCCTGCGGAGCTGAGCCTGTGCGATGGGGTGCAGCCCAGTGCCAGCCTCGTGCTGGGGAAGCAGGTACCCGTGGGACTGGCTGCTTATGGTCATGGAGGTAAACCGGTGTCCCCTAAAGCAGCCCGAGGAACGGCAGGGAAGGAGGGACCGACAACACGAGGGTGCCATTCCCAGGGCCAGGGCCTCTAGGTGTGAAGGAGGAGATGAGGTTTGCAGGCTTCCCTGTGGTGGGAGCTTCTTCCTCATTATCCAGCCTGTTTCCCCTTTCCTGGGCATCACCCCCAGCCTTGCAAAGTGCCCCTGCTCCCTGCCTGGCCCTTGCACCCTCCACGCATGGTCCAGCCTTGCATCTCCCCTTCTTTCACAGCCGTAGCTTGCCAAGCCAGAGAGATTTAGCTCTTTAAATCTTTTCTCATGAGCCAGTCCGCTGCGGCACGACGGATGAGTGCTCCCCATTGCCTTCGCGGGGTGAAGCAGGGCCACCTTGGCGAGGACTGACCCCGGGGCCAGGCACAGGGTGCGTGCAAGGGGCCGGGGCTGGGGCCGGTCCTCGCCGCCCATCGAGCGTCCCTGGGCAGCAGCATTGCTCCACAGCACACAGCTTCCCAGCCGACTCCGTGCACTCTGGGCCACAGAGGTCCCTGTCACCCTGCTGGCTTTGCACGGAGGGGGAGGCAGCTGCCACCACGCTGCCCCGAGCAAAAGCGCTGCCACAGGTCCCTTCAGTTAAATGTCACTTCAGAAAATACCACGCACCTCACAGGAGAAGGAGGGAGCTATTTTCTATCATGGGCATGTCAATGCTTGGCATTTCCTGTGACTTTCCCCACATCCCCCCCAGACAAAACCCAAACTACATATAAATATATATTGGAAACGGAGACGTCGTCTTTATTACAAGTCTTGCACTGAATGGCAATTTCTGCATTTGCTTTAAATACATCCATTTAAAGTGACAGGCGGAAAGCCGGATGAGCCGGCATCAAGGAGGCATCAAGGGAAGGGGCGGGGGTAAAATCCTGCTCTCCCTCCCCTTTCTGGCTGTCCTCAGCTCCCTGCATGAAGAGGCTGCGTGGTGCTGGTCTGGAGGAGAGGGCTGGGGAGGGACAGTGCTTGGGAGGCAGTGCTGGGGATGCAGGGGGACAGGGATGCAGGGAGACAGAGATGCAGGGGGACAGGGATGCAGGGGACAGGGATGCAGGGGGACAGGGATGCAGGGGGACAGGGATGCAGGGGACAGGGATGCAGGGGGACAGGGATACAGGGGACAGGGATGCAGGTGACAGGGATGCAGGGGGACAGGGATGCAGGGGACAGGGATGCAGGGAGACAGGGATAGGGACTGTCTGGCATTTCTCTAGTGCCAGACTGAGCTGCCTGGGGGAAGGGTGGGGGACAAGAGCAGAAAAAGATATTAAAATGTTCAATCTGAAGTTACTGACATACCATGAGGCTTACGGACTGCACGCAGAACAAAGGTTTGCATTTGCAAATCAATAAGAATAAACGTGGAGCCAAGATGCAGGAATATTTTAACATAAATCTACATAAACCCTCACCCTGGAAATGCCTGCGAACGTGTGGTGTGCTGGCTGGACCCCGCGCCTGACGCCGAGCAGGTGGCGGGGCCGAGGTGGGCGATCCCCCCGCAGGCCCGCCAGGCCAGGAAGGGGTACAGGGGTTGGGGGAGCAGGGCCAGCCCCCTCAAGATCCCAAACCCCATCTCCATGCCCAACGCTGCTGCAGCCACCAAGGGGGCACTACATAGAGGGTTGCTTTTGGTTGTCGCCACCTGAATTCTATGATTTCTCTGCAGTGCCGAATGCAGTGCCAGGAACGGGGGAGAAGACCTGGGGAAAATGCTGTGTTCTCTCCCAGAGGCATTGCCAAGCTGGGCACCATCCTCCTTGCCGGGCTCAGTACCTTCACTGCAGGTAATGGTGCTCACTGAACACCAGTGAGTGTTGCTGGTCCCGGAACAAGGTTTCTCTTTGCTGGGAAATTCCAACATCTCACATATTCTTTGTTTTCTTTTGGTTTTTAATCCCACATCAGGACAAAAAAAAACCAAACCTTGAAACAGTTTGGAAAACAAAAAGCTCATCAAACGTTTTTGTTTCTCACCTTGCAAAGGGTGAGACACTAACAAAGTCAGGAAAGCTGAAGCGACATTTTCTATTTCCACTCCAAATACCTCTGGAAATTTCCTGCTAAAATGCCAGCTATCAGCATACTCCCAGAAAACATCCCTTTTCAGGCACAATGCTTTCTGCCAAAGGTTACCTCTATCGACAACGTCACCCGAACACCAGTCCCTTATCACCTTTATAGTGATAGTCCCTTATCATCAGCATTTCACAGCTGGGGAAACTGAGGCACGGCGGCGCCGTCTTCTCCTGCTGCAACAGGTCCCATCCACGGTGCGGCGGGTACAGGGGAGCACTGAGGACCAAGCAGAGATGTTGGTACCTGTGCTGGAGGAGAAGGGATGGCCTTGAGCCCCCACGCCTGCCAGGACAGCCCCCAGGGCTGCGACGTGGTGTGTCCCGACCCCCATGAAGCCTCCCCTGTGCTTGGGGATGCAGCAGCACTCCCTCACTGTTGCACCTCCTGTGTCCCCAGCTAATTAATTGCCTTTTCTCGCCCTCTTCTTCCACCTTAATTGAGACAAAAACATCTGGCAGACATTTGCTCGTGCATTGCCCTCATCTTTAGCTTATTAGGGGATTTAATAGCAGAACTGCCCCAAGACAGGCGGCCCCCAATGGACCGGCAGCAGGAGCTAAGGTGTCCCTACAGGTGGGATCTTGGCCGGGTTTCTCTGCACACCCTACACGGCGCAGCCCTGCTGTGAAGTTACGGGGAGACTTGGGCCCTGCCACCCTGGTGGGAGGTTTGCAGCGGGGTGGGCTGGGGCAGAGCTCGCCCCTTCCCACACCCCGCAGCGCTGGGACACCCGCTCGCGCCTCGGCAAGGGAGACACAAGCTCCCTGGAAAAAGCACCAAGCGAGAACGCCAAACCCTTTAATCAGGCTGTGAGCTCACTGGTCCTCCGCTTCGTTCACTAAAAATGACCCAAAAGGGAATTGAAACATTTTGTTTCATTTTGAGCAAAGCATTTTGTTTGATCTGAAAAGAACATGGGGTTGGGGAGGGGGGGTGAGGGAGAACGGGTCATTTCAGCAGCCAGGAAACAGTTCATTTCAGCTCAAATAAAACTTAATTCTGTTATTGTTGTTGCAGCGTTTGCTGTCCGGGGGCCTGGGGAGGCAGCGGGAGAGCCGGCGAGGCGGGGAATGCCCAGCCGAAGCAGCCCAGGAGGAGGCGAGGACCTGAATGCCGTGGCCGGACCGCTCTGTCCTGGGACTGCTGCACAGCTCTTCTTCCAGCTGACATCTCTGCTTAGTTCTGGGGGTCTCCTGGGCTCGATGGGGCATGGTCTTTGGTGAAAGGAGGACTCAGACAGGATCCTCTAGTGCTGAGTCAGGCGTCTTTACCACCAGCGATGCTGCGTGCGCCCCGGGGCTCTTCTGCCAGGCTGGAGCTGTGTTTGGCCAACTCACAAATAGTTTCAGGACAGCCAAAGCCACATTTCCCAGTGAGTTCAGCCACTCTCCCTCTTCCAGGAGATCCCCCGCATCGCAAGTCCTCTGTGCCTACTTCTCCGTGTCCTCAAAGCAGGACAGCCCCGCAGCCGAGGGGCATCGGGGGCTGCACGGGTGCAGCTGCAGCCGTCCCTCGTCCGACCAGCCCGGTTCAGGGCCAGGCATCTGTGACTAAAATTGGTAGCAAAGCGCTTATCAGACAAACTTTATCCTTTCTTCCGGTTCATGAATTGCTCATGAGCTATTTATGAATTTTTTTTACTTTAATTGTTATCCTAAATTATTCATCAAATAATTTCAATAACTAGTTCTTGGGCCAGATTACATTTTAAATGAACTGTTTCAATGCGTGCTCCTGCCAGCAATCTCGCTGTTGAGCAGCCACAGAAAGCAAATGCAAAAAGGGATGCAAAACACAGGGAAACAAACTGCAGACGCACGAAGGGGACTTTTCACCCCAGCCTGCTCAGCGTTTAAGCAACGCTTAGCCCGCGAGCAGCGTGTGGCTGACCTGCCCAGCACCTCTCGGCAGTTGCTCACGTCAGACCCATCGCTGCAGCGACGGCAGCTGATGAATGAGCGCAGTTTCCCTCCCTCAGGTCACCAAGAGAGTTGGTAAACTGACGATAAACCCCAGCGCCGCCAGTTCCCAGCAAAGGCTCCCGCTGCCGGACTGCACCTCCCTCCAAGAGTTTGCATTCCCAGATGGAAAGAAAAACCACCTCTCCCTCCAAATTCTCCTCCTGGACACATGCACGTCCCCCCTGAGCCCCCCCGAGGTGCCTCCGGTCCCACGCCGCCCCTTGCAGCCCCAGCACCATCCCCGCCAGGGCCGTGAGCTGGAGGAGACGGGGCCACCGGCCGCAGGGCACGGCTCAAACCGCTTCTGAGCAAAGCGGCCGGGAGAGGCTGCACACACGCGGCAATTAAAGGGCAAAGCAGAGCTTTTCCCAGCCCAGCCCACATCCACTGGCCACGGCCCTGGCACGGGGGAGCGTGCCCCAGCCAGAGGGAGCGGCGTTCCCGCACACCAAGCTGGAGCAATTTGTTCTTGGCCAGTGGTTTAATAGTTTGCCACTGCACGTGGGAACGCTGTGCTCGCTGTCTGCCTCGGCGCAGAGCAGTGCTGTCACCTTCCTGGCCATAACCCGCCCTGAAACCACCAGCAGCTTTAACAAAGGCAGCCAGCAGATAATGCTGAGGCTGGGCTGTTGTTTGGCTGCAGGGCTGGAAGCGTTGGGGATGGAGAGGGGCCGGGGCTGTGTTTTCACCCGGTTCTGCATACTGGGCAATCAGATGGACTCAAATAATCAGCTGATGTGTATTTTTCCTGCTCTCTTGACTGGGTGTAAGTATCACGTCCTGCCCCCCGGCCGCTGCGCAGTGACAGAAGGAAAAATAAATGACGTTGTTGTTGTCTCTCAACTTGTTACCAACCTCAGAGAGCCTTTTGGGCAAGGCTGTGCTTGGCTGCAGGGGGGAAGGCGCAGTGATGGGGTCAGCCAGCAGCTTGCTATTGCAGGGCCCCAACGCACCCCTGGATGCTGCAACCTCAGTCTGGCCACCTCTCTCCACTGATGTCCCAGCACATCCCAGTTCAAATGACTCAGGCAAGCTTTAAGGGCCCATTTTGCGCATTGGATGATCACAGCTGCCTCTTCTGGTTTAAAACACAGGGAAAAAAGCCTCTTCTGGCTTAGAAACCTCGGCTCCAAGAGGCAGAGGCTGTACTAGCCTTTCGGGGCGAGCACCCCCCTGCCCTCCCGGTGCTGAGCTGGGTGGCTGGAGCCGCAGCCAGGCACGTCCCAAAGCTGCCGCACACCCGGGCACAGGCACGTGCTCGAGCGTGTACAAGCACAGACCGTGGCCGTAACGAAGACAAGGTGGGAATCAGGGAGGAGGCCAAGAACTGACCCTGTCTGCTCCTGAGATAATATATCTCCAAAAGCCAGCTCAGGTTTCCTGGATTCAGCACTGCTATCGAAAATTTATGGTTTGAGAAAGTTCTTGGAGCCCAAATCCCTCGACCTATCACCTTTTCAACCTTGTGTTTATCGAGATACGAGTTCCTCTTCCTCCCACCCTTTGTTTTCAGCTCTTGGAGCCCCAGAGGCTCAGTCCTGGTGCTGCCCAAACCAGTGCTTACGGTCAAGCCACATGAAGGTGCAATAAATCCTCCCAGTCCTCTCCTTGCCGCCGCTCTTCTCTTTTTGTCCCCCTTCTCCTTTTTCTGGGGTGGAGAACAGCGCCGACGTTCTGCTCTTTGCCAGCTCCGCGCATTCTCTGCTGTTTTCCTCCCTCCATCTCTGCAAACGGGCATCAAAACGCCGCAAGTTGCCACGGCGACGGGAAAAATTGCGGTGACCCTGGGGATGGGCGCTGGACCAGCATCCCGCGGCGCTGGCCTGAGAAGCACATCGCCGATCAATCCTGGGACGGTCCCAGGCTGTCAGCTTTCATACGGAGGCAGGGCATGGCGAGAGAGAAAGGGCATCCCCCGTGGCCCCGCCACAGGAGTTTGTTGCTATTGCATTTGTTATCATTGTCATGGGGGAAAAAAAAAAAAGAAGTATACGCGGGTTTATTTCCAAAGAGTTTCCCTCTCACAGATTTTTGGTCACCTGTGGAGTAAAAGACAATTTAGTGGTATCAGCAGGGGACCTTCCAGGCTTGTTCTAGCAGGAAACAGAGGAGGGCAGCAAGGTCCCTGCCGGGAAAGGAGGCGGTTTCTGGGCTTGGCTGAGGATTGCAGGGAAAGGCCAGCCCCGAGCGCGAGGGGACAGCAGGAGCCCAGGTGAGGGGGCGGAAGACACTCAAGTGCCAGGGATTTGTGAAGAAGGCTTATAAAATTGCTGGAAGTAATGAAAGGAGAGAAGAATGACCAGGAGAACAGAGCAGTTTATTCCAGGAGGAGTGAGATGGCTGCAGAGGAAAGAGAGGAGGAAATATGAGAGAGTTCAATAAAACCGTGGACAATTGAGACGAGGTGAATAAGAAACAATTATTCCCATTTTCTCAGAACACAAAACCCCCAGGACATCCAATAAAGTTACGCAGCAGCAGATTTAAAACAAATCAAAGGAAGTCTTTTATCGTGCAGAGCCCAGATGCGCTGCGGAGCGCTCTGCCACAGGATGCTGCCGAGGACAAAGCCACTACCCGGGCGGCCAAAGCAAAGGGACAGAGGCATGAGAAGGGCTCTTACGAACAACGATCCAGATAAAAACTCTGGCTCGGGAAACCGCTGGATTTGGCAACCGCCAGAAGCTGGAAGGCGTACGGGGGGATGCACAGCTGTGCATGTCCCATTTCTGATGCTGCTCCCTTGGCAAACATTACTGGCTGCTGCTGGAGAGGAGACACCTTGGCCCAAGGTGCCTGGTGGACCTGCGGTTCCTGCATTACCATGAGGGGGTTCAGAGAACGCCCAGTAACCAGCCCTGCTGCTGCTGCGGGGCAGCAGCCTCAGAGCAGATTAAACCATGACATGTCAGCTCAGCTTCCCTCCCGCACCTTCTGTCACGCTGGGCTTCCTACGGCATGGAGAGAACCACTGAATCATGCAAAACAAAAACAAAAACAAAACAAAACAAAACAAAAAAAAAAAAAAAACAAAAAAAAACAAAAAAAAAAAGAGAGAAAAAGTCAATAGACAATCCCTAACCCCCAAAACAGTGACAGCTTTGTCCCCCTACAGCAGAGCGGACAACACACGAGACAGACCAGTGCAGCGGCTCCCCGGCTGGGGCACCGCCCACCCCTCAGCTGGGGACGATGGGCCAAAACGGGCAGCCGGGGCCGAGGGCCTGAAGGTCCTCTCTTCACAGAGAAGGCAACAAGCCCCGGGGAGGATGGGTCTGTAAAGGGGAAGACACATCTGCCTTGGATATTTATTCTCCAGCTGGTCTCACAACAGCCTTTCGCAGAGGACACACCAGGCAGCTCTCACCAGTTATTAAAATCTGATAAAATTCCACTCCAGTTAATTCTGCCAGCAGAAAGCTCCAGATTGATGCACAAAAGGCTGTCCCCGCTGACTCGGCTGTGCCTGCTTATTTATTTATTTACTCCCAATGTGCATCTCTGCTGCACAACAATGAAAACTGGGCTTTGCAAGTGGAGGAGAGGGAAGGAGGCAGCTCGGGACACAGAGGCAGGGGCTGGGGAGCATTCCCGGTGGCACGGGACATGGACCACCCCTCTCGCCAGGGCTTGCTCTTCCCTCTGGGGACCAGCCAATGACCAGTTTGTTCCTCTTGTGGTCCCGATGGTATTTTCACTTGGGAGAACATGGGACACTTCACCGCACCCGCCAACCACACCAGCTGGTTTCCCACCCCGGCCTGGCCCCGAAATGCCGCCTCGCTCTTGCGCTCCCTCCTCCCGCCCAGCCACACCACGGCCGTGCCTTCCCGACGGATGCGCGCAGACAGCCACGCTCGTCTCTCCTTCCCACACAGTTTAATAGCTACCTTGCCGGTGTTTCCTGACTTTTATATAGCTTTTACAGTCTGTTTTTATGATGTTTGAGTAATTGCTGTTTGTTTATCATGGATTGTATGTCAATGGCTGGGTCACACCCTGTGCGCTTCAGCTTGAAAGGAGCCATTTGATATATTCAATTAAATTTGCTTCTTCTTACGCTATTTATTATACCTTTAGGAGCGCAGCTGGCAGACCTGCGGAGGAGGTGGATGGCAGCTCAGCTCATGCCACCAAAAGCAGCAAACAGCCCTGCACCTTCGTCCTTCTGCATGGCCCCATCCCAGCCCAGCCTGGAAAATCCTGGATCCTCCTGCAGCATTTCCACCCAGGAGGACTTCAAGGAAAGCCCGCCAGCGATAGGAAAAACAAAGAGAGTGCTTCAGCGCAGATAGGACTCGGAGATGAAAAAGAGCCTTTCCCCAGAGCCCTCCCCAGGCGCAGCTCACCCGACACCGCCCCGGGCATCACCAGCCGCACGGCAGGAGCCAACAATAACTCCATCGCATAAACCTCAGCCGCCACATTCACACATTAGCCGGCCGCGCTCTCCTTTTGATAGCTAAAGCGGCATCCAAGCAGAGCACTGCTGCCTTCCAGGAGTGCTTGGGAAGCGGTGAAATGAGAGATGAGTCCATCAGGGACCAGGTTTAGAAAAAATAGAAAGAAAACTCACTCTCCAGCCATTTGACTGAGGGAGCAGCTGTCCCTCCGCTCCAGGGAAGCCAGGCACCAGCATCCATTCGCTGGCACATCCTGCCTGCTCAAGTCACTCATTTTAGCATTACCCACTGACAAGGACTGTGCAGCACCAGCCAAACAGATTGCTGTCGCCATTTCAGAGCTGAAAAAGGGGGGAAGCCATGTGGGGAGCATGTTGGAAAAGAAAAAGCAGTAAGAAAATCTGCATACAACCAAAAAATGCCTTCCCCTCAGCCAGGGCCCCGCATATGGGCTGTAGATGGTGGCGTGTGGAGGAGCACAGGCAGGATGGGGAACAGACGGGTGCTGAGCAGAGGCTTTAGCAGAGGTGACAGGCAGATGGGTGCCTGCACAGAGCCACCCAGCAGGGACCCAGCCCCAGCCTGCATGAGCAGGCGCCAAAGCTTTTGCAGCTCAGGTTCGCATCACATTGGGGTGCTGATCGATGTCACCTCGCACCCAGCTGGGGAACCAAATCCCAATGGGGAGGCAGGAGGCAGGGCCAGGAACCCCCACTTGCCCAGACCCAGAAGACCACTGGGAAAGCCATCACCTTTGCCTGCCCAGCCCCCCCACACTGCCCACTCTACATCCCTCCAGGTTATTGAGGTTTTTATCGCGTCCCTTGTGGAGAACCCAGCTGCTGTGAGATCCAGCTTCCTACCAGCTGGGAAATTAATTAGGTCAATTAATTAAGATAGTTATGCCACCTCCTCGTCAGGCCTGTATGGGAAATATTGGGGGTGAACTTGGGGCAGGTGCCCTGCCCCTCTGCTCGTGTGGGTGCTGTGGAACATCCCCTGCAGCCCTGGTGCCCAGCAGTGTTTAAGGCAGCACCAAACCCAGCTTGGCACTTCGGTTGGCAGCCGTCTGTTCTAAGGGCTTGGTTTCACCCTGGCAAAGCTCGGAGCATCCCCTGGCCAAGCCAGGCAGGGACGTGGGGGTTGCAGGTGTCACCCACTCCCTGCAGCCCTTGCAGAAGGCAGTGGGGTGCCCCGGGGAGGCTGGGGTGCGTCAGGGCCAAGAGGAGGGGCTGCAACAGGCTGTGCACAGCGTGGGCAGAGGCTCAGAGGAAGGCGCACGGCCTGAGACAGGCGGCTTCTCAGAGAAGCTGAAATAACTCCGGGGCCACGCTGCTCGCTCCCAGCCTTAAGCAGCACCTGGAGCCCCACGGAGGAGGACCTGGGAGAGGCAGCGTCCAGCCTGGCTCCCGGCTCCAGCGAGGACTCGCACCCTTCATCGCCGCTGCAAGCCGTGCTTGTCCGACAGCTTTGTGAATACTCAAATGACTGCAAACTACTGGGATGCAAAAAGGGGCACGTGTGCCCTTTCCAGTCAGAAGGGCTAAAGTGCAGGGGAAAACTGTCCTAGGAAAAAAAAAGCAGCTCTTGTTAGGAGCTCACGGGGAGAGGGGACCCTGTCCCCAAGGTGGGCACTGAAGCTTTGCAGAAGAGAGTGGGGAGAGGGATGGATGGAGGAGCTGCAAGGCTGCTGTTAGCTGTCGGGCAGCGGGAGGTGCGCCCCAGGCACGGTACCGGCTTGCACCCCGCAGGGAGTGATGGTGATGGCAGGGTGGTGCTGTAGCGGGGGCACGTGTCCCCCTAGCAGGGGGGCTCCGGGGACAAGGGCCATGTGATGCCTGGGCAGCAAGGAGCACAGCCCATCCTAAACATTGCTGGGAGCTTCCAACCCTTATTCCTTTGTATTTCACACGTTCCCCTCCCGTGACGGGCAGGAAGACGTTGGCGAGGCAGAGTGCGGCTCCTACCAAAACTGGGGGCAAAGCTCTGGCTAAGGCACGGGGAACGGGCCTGCAGGTAATGAGGGGCCGAGCCTTCCCCAGGCTGCTGCAGGACGGTGTGTCTCTACTGAAGGCCCCCTCCTGGGGTCGTGCTCCCGGGCAGATGCGGGGTCTGCTCAGCCCAGCCCCAGGCAGCCCGTCCATGCATCTCTGTTATGTATTTACCACAGGAAAACCAAGACCAGCACCTCCGCTCACCCCCACACCGCCTTGTTTGTACATGACAGCATAGATTTTGTTTACAGCTCAGATTACTTTACTCTTTTTTTTTCTCTCTAAAATCTGGGCCATTTATTGGAAGTAAACCCAGTGATTTAACACGGGGGAAAAAAAAACCCCAAACCTTACGGTATTGCATTTCAAAACATTTTGGTTATTTGAACATTTCTGTCACTTCCAGCGGGGTAAGAACTGCTGAATTTAACTCACACTCACAAATGGTTTTATTTCTCTCCTCATATCGCAGCTGTATTTCTTAGCAAATTTGGTACTGGGGAAGTAAAACCTGTCAAGCTCTCTCTAATCCTCCAATCCTAAAACTCCTCCGGGGTTGCCTGCTGGAGCGGGTGGGCACCCACTGCCGCCGCAGGGCGAGGAGGACCCCGGCCGGCACCGCGGGCGGGCGGCAGCTCCCAGCCAGTACAGCTCAGCCTCCTTGGAAGGAGGGTGCCAGGATGAGTAACGCCGAGCAGCCCGTGCCGTGCCCCACGGCATGGCCGGCAGCCCCATAAGCGAGGGTTTATCTCCTCCGATACCTTCCCTCGGAGGTGGCTTAATGCAAAGCGGCATCCAGATTTGGGATTAGGGGAGGGACAGAAAGGTCAGCCCGGATCAATGGCGATTAGCTGAAAAGGACCTAAAGCGCCTATTGTTTGTTCTGCATTAACGATCCCACCGCTGAGCCAAGATTCCCTCGAACCACTCGAGACATGAAAGGACAAACACATCGCGCTGGAGATTAAAGCCCTGAATCCTTACACCTGCCTGCAAGGCAGCAACGCCACGGCAGCCTGCGGGCACCGCGGCCGGGGCCACCGTCGGCTGTGTCTGTCCTCAGGAAAAGAAAGAAGTGAAAGTGAAGACGGATTAACTACAGGAAGGAAAATGAGAGTGAAGTCTAACAAAAATGTGCTGACGGAGGGAAGGCAGAGATGGCAGCAGGGGTGCTGACATTTCTTCTGCGGGAAAACAGAAACGCAGCGCAGAGGTTATTTGAATGTGGAGCATCCGAGGAGCACCTTGACTCCACCTTCCCGAGCACGCGCGGCCAGTGCCTGGCTCCACAGGGCACACGGGGACATGAGATGGATGGGGCTGTTGTGGCGGGGGGCGGGTCCCGAAAGGCTGAGCCCACGGGGCTGCCCCAGCCTTATGACCTGCAACTCTCCAGGGGGCTGCAGGGGCTGCGTGGCCGGGTTTGGGCTGCTGCTGCTGGGAACGACTCCCAGCCAACACCATTTTTCCTGGGGTTGTGTTGACACGAGATCAAAAATTTGTCCTGAGCACAGGGTGAGGGACTCTTTCAAATATGTCATTTTGATTTCAGCTCCTCCCCCAAGCTTCACTTGCTTGCCTCTTCTCACCTCTCTTTCCAGATTTCCCATAAAAGCTTCATTTAGATTGAAAATGATATTTTCAGCATGTTAATTAAGTACTAATTGCTGATTAGAAACATATTTACCGAGGTCTAACAACTATGTAACAAGTGACGTCTTATTACACCACCATTCCTCGGGATCTAGACCTGTGGAAAGATTGTTCTAATAAGCGATTGGCATTTCGGTAATGTGCAGTTAGCAAGCCACGGAGCCGCTCTCCCAAATGGGAGAAGACAGCTTTTTATGTTAATGAGATGCCAGCTGATTATTAGAAACACATTGATACAGGTTTGGGCTGTGGTGTAACTGATACATATCTACTGCGTTCAGTAGCTGTGAAACCTCAATCAATATGTTTCTCATAATCAGCCTGCATCTCGTGCACATAAATAATATCCTTGAGGCGGGGAAGAGCTCCAGTTCCCAGAAGTTAATAAGAAATCCCCACTTCCCGGCCCTCGCTCCCCTCCTCACCGCAGATGTGACACCGGGATGGGGCTGTGCTGCTCGCCCCACCGCCCACGTCTGGGCCCCAGCGTCCTCCGGAGGAGGCGGCGGGACTGCTTGGGTTTCCTGGGTTCAGTATTCAATGAACCCCACACACTGTTAATTTTAGGTCTGAGAGCCAAAGGGGTCTTGGGACAGTCTAGCCGGAGGATGTCCCTCTCTCCTGACTTTCAGCAATGCCTGTCGAAGTTTTCCCATGGTGCAGAAGGCAGGGATGTGCCCAGCGCCTTGGTGGCAGAGCGATGGGGAGCTGGTGGCTGTGGGGAGGGTCCCCACAGGGCAGGGGGACAGCCAGGCTGGGACACGGCTGAGCCCCGTGGAAATACTGCAGCACCTTCCTTGGGCGCAGCTCTCCTCCTCTCCCGGCCGGGACGGTACTGCCACCTCTGCCCTTCTGCCAGTCCCGCGATGCGGGTGATGCTCTGGCTTCGCCGCCCCTGCTTTAGCAGCCTTTCTGTTTTACTCTGTGCTGCAGCTGCTGTCTGGGGAAAACACCTCTGCTGCACAGGCATGCAGGGTGGAGAAGGAGACCCTAAGAGATGGAGAGTCTGCCACCTTCCTCCGTCCAGAAGGGAACAACACCCTTCACTAATATTCCCACTCTGACCTTGGCCAGGCTCAGCCTCTGCTCAATCCTTCCATTACGCTTTCCTCCGCTAGAGAAATAGACTTTTAGCATCCCCTCTAATCTCCCTAAACCCACGCTGATTCACTAATTCATGCTTGCACAACAAAGGCATTTTTGTCAGCCATTTTTGTGGCTCCTTTCTGGAGCCTTTCCATTTCTCAGTGGTTCTTAAAAACACAGGCGGCAGAGCTGGAGGCAGCACGGAGGATCAGGCTCACACAAAGGCCACGTCCGAATGGCCAGTGCCCCCTCCTGCCCCCCAGCAGCCCCTCCGTGCCGCAGCCGCCTCCGGCAGCTCCGGTCCCTTCTCTGCCTCAGCCCCGCTGGTCCCCATTGCCCGGCCTCTGTTCCCACCCCAGAGGTTCAACGTGCAACAGAGCAGTGGGTGGCAGAAATAAACGGGGGTTTCCAAAAGGACCCCCGCCTCCCCCCGGGGCAGCTGGCCGGGCCCAGGCGCTCCCCAGCACCCCGGGCACATCCTGCCACGCCGGCCAGGCACCCATGGGTTACATCTGCACGGCCACCTTTGCAACCGAAAGTCTAATCTCATTACAGAAGGAAATCAGGTTTGTTTGGCAAGATCTATTTCCATAAAGCTGTGCTGACTGACACTAATTCCTCCCTCAATTAAATTCCGTATCATTTTTTTCCCCTCTTCTGCGGAGGCCAGGTTGCCCTTTTTGCTCCTTCCGCGGACCGAGGATGCAGCGCCGGCCCCGGCCCCCGGCCCCGGTGCTGCCAGCGACAGAAAGGGGCTCCCCGCAGGCGTGGGAGCCTCAGCTCTCGTGGGGCCAAGGCCAAGCCGCTCCGAAACATTTATTTTCCGGGATGCGCGACAACCCTCAGTGTCTGCAGCCAGAGCACGACAGGCCTCGGGCAGCCGTGCCTTAGAGCGGAGCAGCGTCCCACCGCTCCAAGGGAGCGCAGAGATGCTGACTGAGCACTTCTGCCCGCGCCGTGCCACTGCCGGCACTGCCGCTGCTCTTGGCTAGTCATGAGCCTCTCTTGCCCCCGCAGCGCTCCCTCTGCCTAATACTGCTAACTACTACTTAGCGTCCTCAGCTCAGCCAGCCCCAGATCCATCTTTGATGCCTTTACCTTCCCTCACCAATCTTCTAAACTTCAGAGTCTCCAATCTATCTCCGTTACTATCAATTCCTCATCTTTCCTGTTGGCTGTTTGTCCATCCTGGGGTTTTGTGCTCAGTTACAATATTCATTTAAAAAAAAAAAAAATAGATGGACGTTTGACCAAAATTACTGACTGAAGAAATTGCAGATTTTTGTCCCATTCATAAATTTTCATTACAGAATTTCCTCTTTTCATTCTCACTTTTCTGCCTGGTTTTTCCTCCACAGTGACTCTCGGCAGCCTTGGGGACATCAGCCTTTCCAAAGCAACTAATATTTGTCTTCATTAGCAATATACTTTGTTTAGCCTCATTGAATGCCATTTAGTCACAGCAGCTAAATCTTTAGGCAATGCTAACTTCTCTGCCAGAATTTAATTCTCAAAAAAAAAAAAACCAAAAAAGAAAAAAAAGTCCAGATGAGAAGAGCTCTCCGTGGGCGACGTGCCCTCTGCTCGCCATGACAGGTATGTGGGCTGGTACAAGCATGATGCGATGGACGGACAGGCGGGAAGCAGATGAGGATGAAGTCAGGTAAAAAGAGGGGACAAAAAAGACTTTTGTGAAGGAAAAAAGAAATCAAAAGGCATGAGAGCAAAGCCGCGGGGATGACGCAGGGTGCTCAGCCCACACCTCGTGAATGCCAGAGAGGGGCAGGGAGGGAATTGTTTTATTATGATTTTTTCTTTCAGCTTTCTTCCTTCCTTTAATCTTTGATCAGGAAACAAGCTGATTTTAATTAAAAGGCCCTCCAATTAATGCTGCCGTGGAGTTTTCATTTCCTGGGCTTCAATAATTTGCAAGCCCAGGTTATGGAGGCTTTGTGTCCCCTCTCGTTAAATAAATAACAACAACCACAATAAATCACAGAGAAGAGCGGGGCGGCTGTCTGCGGGGCAGCGCATGGGGGGCGGCCGTGCTGGGGGGAGACCCTCGGCCCCGCGCCGGGGGACGGGCGCTGCACGGGGGCTGCGGAGGGATCACCCTCGGCTTGGTCTGAGGTCGCAGCCACACTTAACACTTACGTGCAAAAGAGCCGCACGCCTTCATCGTGCTTTGCAGATATGAAAGGGCCGAGCTTTGCTCTCATTCGAGGCAGAGGTTTCCCAATAGCTCCACGGGAACGTGCCCATCATTCATTAATTTCCCCTTCCCTGCTCAGCAGACAGAAGCAGCAGGAATCGTCCAGGCTTCAGCCAGGCTTTGGGGCTCCGGCACTTCCCTGGGGAGCGGCCGCCGTTCCCTCTTTGCCGACCACCCGGATGGCAAAGCCAAACCTCAGTATTTTGGACTGTCGTAGAAACAGCGCAGGACCTCGGTGTGCAATGACTCCCGGGCAGGAGCACTTGGGTGAGTCCTCCTTTCCCTGGGATGCTCGGAGGCGCCGAGGTGGCGGAGCAGCAAGCGCAGGCTGAGCTGCAGGGGCTTCGGCAGAGCGGCCGGGAGGGGAGCAGGACCCCCGGGCACCCCCTCCGCCGGCGCCGTTCCCCTGCACACACCGACGGGCGCGCTCGCTATCTCTCACACACATAGACGCAGCTGTACGTATATAAAAGCCCCAGGAAAAAAAAGGAAAAAGATTGTGAAAAGCCTTTATTATCCTCAATCCCATCTATTGTTAATGTGATCGTGAGTAGGGAGTGTTTGGAGAATTCATTTGTGATAAATATTTATACCCTGTGTTTTTGGGCTGTTATCTGCAAAGTGTAGCTGTTTGATCTCGTGTAGTGCTTTTTTTAGGTCATTTACATTCCCTTTCATAGGAGCCCTTGTCCGATAGCAGCTATCACATAATTATGTTTCTTTTGCTTATCCCTAATCCTGTCAAACCACCTACTTATCTCTGATTTCCTGTCCATTACCCTTATTGTTCGAGCTTAGATCTCTAATGCAGGACAGAGATGGCTTCGGAGGCTCTGCAGGGGCATCTCCGCATCGCCAGCTGCACTGGTGCAGTAATTGGCCTTGCTGTGCAGCGCCCGGGACTGCCCTGGGGCACTGCGGGAGCCCCCGACCCAAGCGTGGGGGCTGCCGGCGCGGGGCCAACACTTGCAACGTTGCACAGCGGGGTCCTGCGCTATCCCGGACACCCACACGCGCCGGGGGCTGCCAGGAGGTGACATGGGTGTCCCAGGGGCAACAAGGCCTGGTAAGGAGCGGGATGATCCACTGGCGGGGTGATGCTGCTCGATGAGGAGCACAGCTCCCAGGCTTTGCAGCACCCAGCAAGGCAGCAAGGACACCCTGCATGGCTGTGTCAGGGATGACACCCTGGGATGCAAGTGCTTGCACTCCTCTCGGAGCCATCAGAGCCACCGGGACTGATCATGTCCCAGCGTCTCCAAGGCAACCTTGCATTTGGATGAGAGAGGCAGGAGCCTGGGCACCGAGACAGTGTCACCTTGCACAGCCCCACTGCCTGCCCAGACCCTCCTGCCACCCTGCTGAGACGAGCGTCTTGGAGGGGACCCTCCGCTGCGGTGGCCGCTCGGTTGGCTGCTCTTCAGCAGAGCCTGTGGGTACGTCGTGATGTGGGTCCGATAAATATTAAACACTGTGTCTCCCACAGTGTCAATCGTGTGTCCTTCATCACCCACAAAAGAGAGGCTGCTTGGAAGCAAAATTCTCACATTTACCGCTCCAGGAAGAGCATCTCCAATGGTCCAGCATCCGATGCAGTCTGCATCAGCCCCAGCTGGAGGACCAGCAGCGCTCCTCTCTGACATTGGGACGCTGTCCTCTTTAATCGCGACAAGGCAGAAGTGGTTGGAATGATAAAGTTCAGGCTCTAAAACTCAGATTTTCACGTCACTGCATCTTTTCTCAGAGCGTCAGAAGGTAAGACACGGTCAGACAAACTCAGTGGCTCCCCTGGATGTGACCTGGACTCTCAGCTGTGCTCCACCAGCTCCGTACTGCTGGGAGCAGGGAACTCACCGCTCCAGCACTGCCTGCTGCCGCCTCGTCGTTAGTATTTGGAGCACATCCTCCCCCCATTAGTGCTGGCACACAGGACAGAGCCATTTGTCTCTCCCAGCCTCTTCTGCTGTTTGCCATCGCTTCCCTCTGCTCTGTGGGCTTGAATGCGATGCCTGGTCCCCCCTGCTAGAGCTCCGTCCTGCAGGCAGCGGTGGGAGACCTCTCCACACCAGCTGGCCACCCCGCTTGCTGCAGAGGTCGAAAGGAGAAGCTGTTTAGGAGGGAGAGAGGCAGGCTGATGCAGCACAGGGCCCTCGGCTCAGCCAGACACAGGTCAGAGGCGAGGCAGTCTTCGCCTTCAGGTGGCTGCAAGTGCGTCTCTCTCTGCGCAGCGTGTTCGTCTGCTTCTCCCCCCAAGCACCCACTAATGGCCATGGCGCAGTGGGACAGGAGACACCCAGAGACACCCCATTCCCCTGCGACAGCGCACGCAGGAATTGCAGGCTGGGCAGGAGTGCAACGGGGGTTGGACTGAAACACTCAGCTGCTGGTTCTCTTCCTGTCAAGGAGAACCAGAAACCCAAATCTGGACACTGGAAACCCAGAGCCATCTGAAATTCAAGGCTGAGGTCTGCATTTCAGTCCCTGAGGCTCAGGGTCACCTCTGGCCTGGGAGCAGGAGGACCCCTCGGTGCTGGGAGAGGAGCGGATGCTATTCGGAGGGGCTGGGGTGGGGGGCCAGGGCAGATGCAGATAAGAGCATGGGGGGATACCTCACCAGGGCTGGCTGGCCCCCAGCTCTGGGCGTCTCTGGCGTCAGGTGCCCAACCTGCAGCAGCCCAAATGATGCTGACTTCCAGAGCACGGGTGCTCCACCAAGCACGAAAAGCCTCCGTGGCCTGTGCCCCTGTACGATCCGATACCCCTCTAATGTCCGACAGCACACCTTAATAACGCACCGTTCGTTTCTCAAACATAACCTATTTACAGTGACTTTCTGGCAGGGGAGCACCAGCTTTGTGCCCACCGCGAAGGGTGGCAGAGCATCCCGCCCTCAAGTGCAGCCAGGCTGTGGCTGAGAGCCAAAGCCACCTACTGCGGGGTTTATACTGGAGTTTTACTCCAAATAAAAAAAGCGCCGTTGGGGAATCTTTGTCTGCCACGGATGCCTCTGCCTGACTGCAAATAAACTGCTTTGCCACCAGACGAAGAGCATCACCTCCACCGAAGGAACCGTAGGTGGCATGCAAGGCTGGGCTACTGGACAGCTCTCCCCAGCTTTGCTGTCAGACCACCGCTGTCTGCATTTCAATTCTGGTTGGGCTCTGAGCACCAGCAGCGCCTGGGTTTACGGGAGCGCTGCTGCCCACCTCCGCAGCTCCCCGGGGAGGGCACCCTGCCCAGGCTGCACCCCCTGCCCGGCTGGATCAGAAATAAAAGATTCCCTGTGGTTTGGGATCGGGGTGGGGGGGGAAGGATCGCCTTAACCCTTTTTTCCCACCGGGCATTGGTTGTGCTGTGTTTCGCATCCTTCCTTCAGCTCTCTGGATCCTGCTGCCAGAGATGGAAACTGCAGGTCAGGCAGGGACAGGGGCCTGATCCTGCACCAGCAGCTCTGCTCTCCACCGCTGCCACCTCCCCGCTCCCCTGGCTGTCAGTGTGGGAAGCTTCTGGGGGCTGTGGGGCACCCAGCGCCATGGGGCAGAGGAGCTTGCAGGCCAGCATGAAGCACCAAACTGGCGTACCCCGCCCCAAGAAGACAGGAGGGGGAGCAGCCCCGACCTGGGCTGCGGTGTCGGCTCAGGAGCAGACGGTTTCTTTCTGCCACAGACTGCCACAGACGGGGCACTGCAGGAGGGCGCAGGGCGGATTTAACTTGGCGAGCTTTGCCCGCCTCCATCCTGCATCGCGCCGTCTGTCCCGAGCGGGGCCAGCGGCCGCAGAGGGCGCGGAAGGAGCTCGGCACCGTCGCGTGGACCACCGTTCCCTTCGGCTTTGGAAGCGCTCAGGCGCTGCCAGCTCCGAGCCTGGCGGTGTTTTTCAGGGCTTTCAAGTCTGATTCACGCTGGCTCCCCTTGATGCCGGGCTTCTGACGCACGCACGGTTTGCGGAGAACAGTGGCTCGGTAATTAGCAGAACCGGCTGGCCACAAGCGGAGGGACGATACTGCGCGTCGTTACCAGCCCGAGCCCTCGGCATCTGAAGCGAGAGCTTCGTCTGCAGGACTGATTACTGAAGTGACACTGAAAGACAGCAGATCCCCATGTCCTCCAGCCCAGACATCCCTCCCAAAGGAGGAACTTAGATATGAAAGGCTGCATTTATCTTTTCATTGCAAAAAATGTATATAGGAGCTGGGTACTTGTCCCCGACATGGCTGTCCTCAGAGAGAAAGTTGTGACTTTCCCCTTCGCGTTTGCACATCACGTGCTGGCAGCCCCCAAATCGGCTGTGACCAGACCTGCTGGGGACACTCGTGGTGCCGGGGACAAGCCACAGGCTGAGCTGCAGCCTGCAAAGCAGGACTGCACAGGGCTGCGCCGGTCGGCTATTTTGGGATCGCTTAGGGGAAAGGAAAAAAAAAAGCCAGCTTGACTCCATAGCAAAACCTTGAACGAAAGCAATCCAGGGTGAGATGCAGCAAAACCATGGCTTTTTTTAATCCTTCCTTGTTTTCGTTTCCCTCCTCCCAAGACTGGCAGGGATGGGGCACACCTTGTTATTAACAGGGCCGCTGTTCCCATGCGGCTGCCCCAGCTGGAAATCTGATATCCTGCAAGACTCACACCGCAGCCAGCTTCCAATAAATGCCTGTAAGACACGGGTCACGGTATAGGAACTGACACAGCAAAGCAAAGCAGGACTTTATTCAGCCCAGTAAGCAGGACCAAATCTAATCTAAGCAAAAGAGACTGCAGCAAGGGGATCTGCACAAAGAAGAATTTATTTTCTGTGCCCATCAGGATCACTAACTCAATACCCCCGAAACTCTGCACCTGGATGGTCCCAGCCTGCCTGAAAATGGGCAGACCTGCATGCTTTTATCCCTCCTAACATCTGCTAAACAACTCCCAAAGCCTCTGCCCACATGAGCAGTGAGGCTCCCCCATTAAAAATGAGGCAGAACTTGTCCCTAGCACCTGGCTGGATGGAGCTGCCTGCTGAGCCCCGCCAGGTCCGGAGAGGAAAACAGCAGGAGGAGTTCAAAGGGAGCCCTGAAGAGCCGCAGCGTGGAGCACAGCCCCGTCTCGCTGGGCGAAACACCCTCAGCACTGCCTTCAGCGTCCTCTGCGGCACAGGAGTCACCCTCCCGCGTGACCGAGACTTGGCAAGGCTGAAACCGAGCCCTTCCCCTCGCCCTTCCTAAAATCCACTGCTTCCTGCCCAGGCTTCTTCCCAGCTATTTATAGAGCAGGGCTGACAAGGTGCCCCTGCTAAGAGCTTTCCCCCGGGGAGCAGCCGCCTCGGTGCACGCCTGCCGACGCGCACCGGCAAGGGGCCGCACGCCAGCCCCCAGCACTGCCTGCCCCACCGCTGCCTGCCCCCTGCTCGTCCCAGCCTTTGCATCCTTCAAGCCTGGAGCCAGTTCAAAACTTGCGGCAGAGGCTTGGGAAAGGCAGGTGCCGCCAGGCTTTTGGACTTTCGGTGGTGAAGCATTGCTCAATGGGTCTGATGCTTTGGTGCTTTACAAAGCTGGGTAAGAGTCATCCCCAACTCGTGGTGGGGGCAGAAATCACCCAGCATGTGAGTGCAGCCACGACCCTGCCCTCTGCCCAGCTGCCGGTGCCCCGGGAAGGATGCAGCCGCTGCTCCCCTTCTGGGGATGCTGCTCCGTTCCCCTCCGCTCTCCTCCCCGCACCCCTGCTCGGCCCCAGCTCCAGCTTCCCCGGCAGCCCCGGCTGCTCTCCTCTGGCAAAGGCTTCCTGGGAGCCGGCCAAGTGGATTTCTTACCATGAGCAGCAACTCCCCTCGATGCCTTTGCTGCGCTGCTCGCCCTGATGCAGCCCCAGCCCCTCCGCAGCCGCACGCCCAGTCCCTGCGGCGGGGATGGGACAGGTTGCTTGTCCCACCCTGTCCAGACCCGAAGGTGTTGCCCCCAGGGGCCCTCGGAGCATCTCCATGAAGTCAGGCAGGGGTCTGCCAGCGATCTCCAGGAGGGATGCAGACCCCTCGGCTCAGGTCCCAGCTGCGGAGGGGAAGGTTTCCATGTGTCAGGGGCCGAATGTTTTCTCCCCATGAGAGGAAAGCACGATGTCTGGATGAACAAGGGGATTAAGAGGGGATTCACTGCCTGTGCTGTACCTGGTCTGAGTAACAGACACCGTTCCCCAGAGCTGTCAATCTGGTACCTTTCACCAGCACTAAAATTCAATTAGTTAAAACAACAACAACAACTGTGGCTCCAGACAGCTTGTGCCTCACACATTTGATCCCTTTTATTACTCAGAACTGCTCAAAACCCAGCCAGCAACATCCTAGCTGACTCCCACTAGTTTCCCCATTTTATTCTACCAGGATTAAGTCAACCCTACAGTCTCCAGCTGTTTTGTGGTTGGGCCTGGATACATCTTTATACTCAAGCTACATTATTAAGTGGATTGTGGCCAAATTGACAGAGCTGCTTCAGGGAGGACAAGGCCATTTAGGTCAATGATGGTCCTGCCAGCTGGAGAGACACTCGGGACTCATGATTTGCTAGCAAAGCTCTGGACTGTTGTCTTAGCCTCACTTGATGTCCCAGAGGGGGCTTCTGTGAAAGCCCTGACTCTAGCAGGAATGTTTGATTTCTTGGCAGAGAGATGTAACAATCTGTCTCGGAGTATTGCAGGAAGATTTCATGTTCAGCGCGGTTTGTCCATAGCATCACTTCATCGTCTGATGCGTAATCTGCTCTTTGGCCGTCTCCACTGGACGCTGGCAGCCCCCGCTGCCCCTGGCAGCTGGACAGTAGTTAAATCCGAAGGCAAGAGCCGGATCCTTCAGCTGGCGTGAGCTCACACTTTCTGGAAACCAGCGGTCGTGTTGCAACGCGCGGCGATGCCGCGCTCCGAGCCCAGCTCTTCTTCCCACCAGGTTGCCTGAAGGTGTGATGACACCGGCTGCAATGCGGTGCGACGCAATGATGCGCTGCGATGTGATGATGCGATGATGCGATGCGATGCGATGCGATGCGATGCGATGCGACGCGACGCGACGCTCGCCCATCAGGCATGCCGACGTGTCCTGCCGGGGGTGCTGGGGAGCACAGCCCCGTGGGAGAGCCGGCGGGCTGCCTGGAGCATGGTGTTGCCTGAGCCAAATAGGATAACTCAGGAGGAGAGTTAACTAAACAAACAAGAGCCCGGATCGCTCCCAGGTTAAAACACCCTTTGTGTCATTAATGAATAGCAGTAGAAGGGTCATGCAAAGAGAGGGATGAAAGCTCCATCCACCAGTTCACTGGAAACAAGACTGACTCTGTGGTTTATGAAACTCCCCAGAACATAGGGGGTTGGTATCGGGCTCGCTCTTCTTTTCAGAAACAAGCGGCACCTAGACAGAGTGTTGAAGTGAGTGAGCGATAAAAGGTCAGCATTTGCTGCTGCTACATGCTGGATCGCCTGGGTGGCAGCAGCTGGTCACCCCTAGCGCCCTGAGGACCTGCCCGTCCAGGACGCTGTGCTGAAATAACTCCTTGTGATCAGCTCCTGGCATGGCTGCTCTTGCTCTGGAGTACGAGCAGCTTATTTTGAAATTGCTAAATTCATGGATGGAAGTGGATAATCCCTCATGTGGGCAGTCGCCCCCCCGCCATGGAGCAAGAACACCCCCCCTGGGAGTTAACTGCACAACAGCTATTCAGCCTCTGGAGTCATCCCGCAGGAATCTCAAGCCCTACCTAAGCGCAATTTAGCTTCCCTGTGTAGACACGTCCTCGTGTCTCCTGGCCTCTTCCAGAGCCGCCGCTCGCCCGCTGATGCTGGCAGCCGGGCAGGGCGAGGGCAGCGGCAAAGAGCCCTTCCTGGCAGGGAGGGAGGCTGGTGCGCATTTACCTTTGGAAATCTGCAAAGCTGATCCTCCCGCAGTACAATAACACCACTTCCATGTGTGACTCATATTTTTTCCCCCTGCCTTGGTCTTGTAGTTTTTCTAATTACTGTGAGCTTTGCAACTGTGAGCATGTAATGTTCCAGAAACGTGTGTGTGATTCACCTAACGCGGGGAGCGGACTTCCAGCCAAAAGGGACTCGGAGATTTTTCTGGCATCAGCCTGCGACCTGGAGAGCAGCCAGAAAAACTCACCAAGGTCATTTCTTTCTTTCTCTTCTTCCTTGTGCTCCTTTCTTTCCCTCAGCTCCTCCACTCCCTCCTCTCTTTCCTCCAAACAAGACTCAGGCAGCACCTTGTTTATTACTCATCGGCATTCCCACTATAAAATCTCCCCAGAAATGCATACCATGCCACAGCTGTGCTTGTGCCAGCGGCTCACTCTGGGCCCTCCGCACGTGGTCCCCCGAGACCCTCTCCTGTCCGGGCGCAGCAGCACCGCGTGGCACGGCCGCCGCGGCGGCTTTGCCTGGGACACACCGGCCATCCCTGGGACGCAGCCGGGTGGTCCCATGTGATTTAGGAACTTTGTTTCCAAAGGGATTTATGCACCAAATTGCTTAGAAATTCCTATAAAAGTCAGGGGGGTGTCCCCCTGTCTGTCCGTGTGTGTCCGTCCGTCCAACCCCCAGCTGCAGCAGCGGAGGCAAGCAGGGGGTGCGCCAGGGTGGGAGCCTGGCCCCCCAGCCCACGGCTGTCCCACCTGCACCTGGCCCAGCAGTGGTGATGGTGGGAGACGTGAGGGAAGACGCTCATGCAGACGCAGCCTCAGGGCTCCTGTTGTGCATGGAAATAATCCGGCATCCCACGAATTTTTATGAAAGCGGCAGCGGCGGCATTTGCGGCTGTTATCAGCTGTAACAGGTTAGCGTTAGACACAACAGTGTCTGCCAAAGGGAAGGGAGGAGGGAGAGCAAAATGCATCATTTGTCAATGCCTCCTTGTTTTGGCCCAACAGGACAGCAGAGTCCCAGAGGAGAGCCGCTCCTCACCCGACATCCCCTCCGAGGAAAGGGCAGGATGCTCCGACCCCTTGTCTGTGTTCACGCAAGGTTCCCAAAGCATCCGCGCAGGCAGAGGGGGCCGGGGCCGCAGCCGGCTGCTCCCAGCCTCGCCCGCCGCCTGCACATGGTTGGCAGAGGCCGAGGAGCCGCTGGGGCACCTCCGCCGGTGTGAAACTCCTGTTCCCAGGGTGACGGCAGCCCCTTGTCCTGCAGGCACTGACTGACGGTACAGACAGAGAAGATGGGGAGGTGCCGGCCGGCGAACTCCTCACCTCAGACCTCCTGCCACCAGAGATGGCACAGGCATGTGCCCTCCCCTTACCCAAGACTGGAGGGGTGGTGGGTCGCCCAGTAAGCCCAGCGGCTCTGGGGTGTTCTCCCACTAAAGAACAGGCCACCTGCCTGCGTCTGTGCCTCACACAGCCATTTTGGACCAGACACCACAGCTTGGGAGTCCCAGCCCAGCCCAGCCTGTGTGACTCAGAGACACCCACCCTCATCCAGGCTGGGGAGGACGAGCGTTGGTGCTGCGGGGGTAGCTGGGATCATTACATGCGATTTTGTGTCTCCTTCTGGCTGCATTACAAGTTACACCGCCCCTACCAGCCAGCTCTCGCACCGCTCTGTGCCTATCCACCCAGCACTGGCAGCTCTTCCCCGCGGTGCCTCCTCCATGCCTTCCCTTCCTTCCCACGTTCCCATCACACTCTCCTTCCCCGTGCAAGCCACCAGCGCTGAGACTTACCCCCTCTGCTGCGCCAACTCCTTTCCTGCCACAGGACTCCCAGCGGAGGTGATTTATCTGCAGGAGCCGCTAATCCCAGAGGCGCTCGGACCCGAAGCCATCGAGAAGGGCTAGGGGCGGCTCTCCCCGGCGTGTGGGAACAGCCCAGATTACCTGGGACCTGCAGAGATGCCCCAGGGCAGACGCCCCTCAGCAGCGGCGGGCATTAGCCTGGTACTCCCCAAAAGCAGAGGTGAGGCGCTTTCAGCTGCTTTCGTCATGTAGTTAGTAGCTGGGAGGAATGGGGCTCAGCTCTTCGGTGGAGGAGGGCACACACAGGTCGGAAGGCAATGCCAGTACTGCCTTGCCTGCAGTGTCTGGAGAGAGCATTTCATTCTGGGGAGGATGATGGAGGCCTGGGAGGAAAGGAGTCACAGGAACTAACGCCCCAGGAAAGCCTTTCAGACCCCAAATGTTGGCTCCCCCCGTTCCCAGCACTCTCCTCCCTTCCCTTGTGCACAGACGATGCTCTCACAGAGCTCTACCAGCTTTCTCTGATCAAGCCACCTTCGCCCCTGGTGAGTCAGGGCTCGTTAGCCTGATCACACTGGCCGGGACGTTGAGGAGCAGGATGGGACACACCAAAGGCCGCAGAAGGTGGGACACCACCACCAAGTTACAGGGGGTGGCACAGTGGGGCGTGATGCTTTTCCATCACGTACCACTGTATCCCGGCTGGGCTAATGGGAGGGCTACAGCCCCCAGACCTTTCCTCCCAAAGCTGCTGGGCAGCATCCTCTCCCTCCCATGTCCTGCAGCGCTGAGGTGACAATTTTGCAGAGAATCACTGCATCACACAAAGTGCATTTTGCAAAAGTGCTTTTTCGGCCGAGCGGTGTGTGTTGGTGTGTAAGCGTGCTGTGGTGCGAGCACATGGGATACTTCGGACCGTCTCCCCTAGCAGCATTTTTCTGAATTCTTCATCTCTGAGATCACAGATCAAGGCAGAGTTTAAAGCAGTGGCCAGATCACTCTTTCACAGACCTAGAACAAATACACTAAAAGCTTCCCCTGTGTGTGTGCAGATTAAGTTGTTAATGAATATTTTTGCTAAGCATCAGAAATCTGGCTGGCTTCGGAGCACTGCTCAGCCAAGACGCCGGAGATTTGGCTGAAAAGATTCAACAGCAATCAGCAACAGAGCCAGAGGCCTCCACTTGCTGGAAGGACACACCGGTTATTCCTGCAAAACTACTCTGGCTCTGGGGCTGTGGGCACCGGACTGCACGGGGGAAGCTTCGGTTCCCATCCCCTGCCCTGCCCGGTGCAGCCAGGAGCGTGCCGGGGAAGGGGGCAGGGCTGCCTCCTCCAGAGAAAAGGGGGAGAACCTGCATGAACACCCGGACAAAGGGCAGATTCCAGCCATACACAGGTTCCGCTCGTTTCAATGGAGAAAATAAGGATTTGGGTCACTGCAGCCCTGGCAGGTGATGGGCAGGTTGAGCTGGGATGAGGAGCTGTGAAGCATCCGTGCTGCTCCAAGTACGCCTTTACCGCACGGTCCAGCTCCACGCCCAGTGCCAGAGCAACCTTACTGCAGCGCTGTGGCGTCTCACCAGCCGGGTCCTACACCCAGAAGAGCTCATTAGTCCAGGGCGGCCTCGCACTAAGGAGGCCAGAGTGGCCGGGATTCAGCGCTGGCCGCTGCGTGGGGCCAGCGCTGGCCCGGCGCTCGCCGCCTGCCCTGCCCCGCGCTCCGAGGAGTCGCTGCGAAGGAGCAGCACAGGGACGCCAGTCACAGGCTTCTCGTTGCTTCCAGACGGAGGGATTTACATCTGATTTGCGTCTCATTTCTCAGTTAGCGAGCAGACAGCAGCCAGGACGCCGGAGCTGTTTACTGAAAGGGGCACAAGGCGACGTGCGCTTTCAGCGTGGCTGCCCGCACACACCCCGTGCAAGAGCAACCTTAAGCTACTTTACAGAGAAGGCAGAAGACAATCTGTGAGGTTCTGCAAATCACCGTGGGCTGCAAACTATTGCTGGAAAATGTTCGGAGTGAGTGTGTCTGTGTGCACGCGTGGATGAGCCCCGTGCAGGCACACCCCGGGAAAACCCACGAAAACTGGGAAAACTGGGGTTGGCAGGCTCTTTGCTAGCAGAGGTAAGGCTGAAAAGCAAGCCTGCTGCGCATGGATAGATGGAGGGCTGCACGTCCACTGGGAAAAAGAAGGGGGTCTGCAAAAAAGGAAAAAAAAAAAAAGAAGTTAAAACCATCTTGATACGACAGTAACCTTCTCTGTCTCACATTTTCCAGGCATGGTGCTCAGACAGCTTTACAGATGTTAATTAAGACTTGTGCCCTTCCCCAGGGATGCACTGAGGTATTACAAATAATAGTATTACCAGGAGCATCAGTACAGACAAATTAATTAAAGGTAATATTTTAAAGATGGGAAGCTGTTGGGTCCCACAGCCAGCCGGGAAGAGGGGCAGGCAGGGAGGCGGCGGTGCAGCCCCCCGTGATGGACGGAGCCCGCTCGCCCGCTCCGCGGCACGGCCTCGGCCCGGCAACTGCAGCACCTGCAGGGGCTTATCCTGCCTCATTCCAGATCAAACCCTGACTTGCCCAAAGCCACGCAGCTGGTCTGTGGAAAGGCTGGAAGTAAAACCCAATTTCTTCCATAGTGAGGAGCCCAAAGACCACCTCTGCCGGCGGTGAGGAAGGGCTCTGGCTGGCCGGTCGGTAACACTGAGTCTCTGCTGGTGCCGGCACCGAGCATGCTGGCTACCCCAGGCAGAGGGCTGCCGGTCGCTGCCAGGTGTTCCGGCCACCCTCTCCCCTCCCTGTATCCTGCCCATGGAGGTGGCAGCTCGAGGTGGGCAGACCTCGTGTCCTCAGGGGGCTGCGGTGTTTTGCTACCCTGCAAAGAAAGTGCTGGGAGTCCCAAGCCCTGTGGACTGGTCCAAAGCTGCAGCACGCACCCCACCTGTGCCCCGCTCAGGGATCTTGGGGTGCTGTTGAAACAGCACCAACGCAGACCCCTTCCCTGGAGCTGCCTGCTGAGACCCTCCGGTTCGAGGAGACAACAGCGAAGTTTGAATTGAAGCCCTTGGTAATTATGAGGTTTCCTTGCTCTGGGGATTTTGGGAGGAGAGCAAGAATTGCCATTCCCGTGCAGGAACTAGCAGTCTTGCCTTGATAATTCAGGCATGTTTGTGAGGAGAAATGGCAAGACGGGATTTTCCCTCTGCCCTGCTCGCTGCAGGGGGAGGAGGGGATCCCCAAGGCAGCCATGGGCACGCTGCACACCACCACCCTGGACATCAGATATAAAGACCCTCCATGAGTAGGTGCGGCACGAACACTCCCCACTTGGCCCGGGGAAAGAGCCGGCAACTTTGCCAGATGTTTCACCCCGCTTTTTTTCAAATTGTCTGGTTTCAGCCTTTGTCAGGGGGAGGATACGGCCATGGGTAGACCATGAATCAGTCCGGCAATGAACGCATTCATAGTTATTTTGGGAGACCAACTCTTTGCATGTCGCACCGTTCCTCATGTCAAAAAGAGCCAACAAGGACAGTGGGGAAAAAAATACTGTCCTGAGATGTAATGCATTTAAAGGTCGGATATGATCTGGTCCGATTTCCTGCGATTCTCTCCTCTTGGCCAGCCCGCGTGGAAGCCAGGACAACGCCGCCGGCCGCCAGCGGCATGGACCAGCGTGGGAACAATGGCCGGTGCGCCCGTCCCGTGCCAGCAAAGAGCCCTATCAGATCTTGCGAGGAAAGAGGGGGCCGGCCGGGCTCCTGCAGCTCCCAGATACGGCCGTGCATTGTCTGGAGCGTTTATTTCCATCCAGTTTTGGCAGCCAAGGTCCTTGGGATACTTGGGTGAGGCAACTCCTGTTGTGTTAGACTTCCATTTTCCTTCCTCTTCTTCCTTTTAAACAAAGCCATTATCACTGCCCTGATCTTACTCCTGGAGCGGGCGAAGGGGGGGCTTGCACTGCCTGTGAAAGCCCTTCCCTTCCTGGCACGCTCGGCCCCTCCGTTCATCACCTGAGAGCCGTGACAGGGAGGCGCACGCCGAGCAGGCGGCTGCAGAGACCGCTAGGCTGCATTCTTGGAGCGCTTTTGGAAAAGTCTGTGGCTTCTTCAGAAAGATCAAAAAGAAGAAAATTATTCCAGCGTAGCAAACCCCTAGCTAAGACTGGACAGACGACAGACTGATGGTCTGCATGGATTTGCGGTGGGGCGAAGGAGGAGAGGAACCGTGGATCTCCAGCCACCAAAGAGGGGATGAAATGGTCTGGCTGGGGGCACCTGGAGGATACCGTGCTGAGGAAAATTTAATGGGAGCACTGGGTCACCTCTTCAGCAGGCCAGCTTCTTCAGGAAAGAGCAGAAGCACACCGCTGGAGGTACTTGAGAACAGCCTTGGCCAAGGCCCAAGGTGAGAGACTTTCCAGACCCTTAATCCAGCATCAGAAGAGCATGAGCTGAATACCACTCAGCGAAACAACGCTTTCAGGAATGTGCTCTTGCACAGGTAATTGGCGCAGGCAGCGCCTCTGCTTGACTCTTCCTCTGCCTGCTCCTGGGAGCGAAGATGCTCGTTAGCTGGAGCAGTCACCAGCACGGTGTGCACACACACGGTCAGAGAACACAGACCAACCCATTTTTCCATCTCAAACGCCTCAGATGCTTTTGTTCATCTGGAGCTGCTGTTTTGTTCATCATTCCTCTTCCAGCGTGTTCCCAGAGTGTGCTCAGCCCTTACTAATTAAAGCAAGGGTAAGGAGAGGCAGTGATCTGTGTGTGGAGCAGACATGCAGAAGCATGGATGCTGTGAGTCAGGGAACGCTCCTTGCCAATTCTTCACATATGCTTTTGTACTCACTCATTGTTTGGCCGCTTCATTTTTTTCCCAAAGAGTTAAGCAGATGGATGGGAGCGCTCACTGGATGTGCCCACGAGTACGCTGAGCCTTAGAAAATTCACTCCATACCTCGGTGTGAAAGCTCTTCGAAGGAGAGCAGACGTGGGAGGGTTCTGCTCTACTCGCAAGAGGTGTGGGGAGAGAACCGGGTGGCAGATGAACAGCTAGGTGGGAGACTGGTGGTCTATGTTTGACGCAAGCCACAAAGTCCAGGAAAGCCAAAGGCACGTTATGGTTGGAATAAATCCTGTTGCCTGTGGTGAGAAGCTGCAGCAGCTTGTGACCTGGGGATTAAATCGTGTGGTAGGGAGAAGGAAGGGCTGGAGAAGGAAGGGCTTTGCCCAGGTGGCCCTCATGCTCCCAAGTAACACCATCAGTGAGGCAGAAGATGGTATTCAGCACTCTCCAGAGCTTCTGGACGTGGCTCATCACATCCTCAGTCACCTTTCCTGGTGCCCTCCTTCATCAAGAGCATCTCCAGATTCCCCTGACCTCACCCAACGCCAATCTCCACCCCAGCAGCAGCGATGACTGAGTCACCACGCTGACGACAGCAGCTTCTGAGCCCCAGCTCCACACTCACGCTGCAGCTTGGCCTCCCCCACTGAAGTCTGCACGTGTTGCTGCAAGGGAACCTGGCATCTCCTCCTCCTGGAAGGTGGCACCCGACGCTGCGAACAGGGCCAGGGGGTTCTTGTCTCTGGCTTGGAGCCGCACCTGTGCCCGCACCCACCCGCAACGCAGCCCGAACGGCGGGTGGGAAAGGGTCTGTGTCACGAACCCACCCAGGCGAAGGTGAAGAGAGGGAGGAGAGCCGCACAGCATCCTAGAAGGCCAGAAAAATTTCACACGAAGGTCTTATTTGGGTACGTCATCTGCAAAAGGCATTGCAGCGTAATGCGAACCCCATGCACATGATCCTCCGACTGGCCAACTCTGATGATGCTTAAAATGCACACGCAGAGAGAAGAATGCAGGCAGATGCAGGAGGCATGACGGCAAGAAATTAAGACTGAGACTAGCTGTAACAGAACAGACACCTCAGATCGGATCAGTTTCTGCTTTAATGCAGAATATTTCTGCCTCACAAGCGCCCCATCATTTCAGGCGGGCACCAGGTTTCGGCGGCGGGATTGCTCAGCGAGGCTCATGTGAAGCAGCTGGACACAGGCACCGCTCCTGGGTTACATTTGTGGAGAGCTCTGTAAAATGCTTTAACAGTCTAGTATAAAAAGCCCCATTTTCCTCAAAATGAGGGATTCATGGTGATATTAACACTCCCTTATCACTGTTGTCGCTGCAGAAGCACATGCACCTCATCATCTGCAGCTTGCCAGGGAGCGAACAAACTGCCTTCCCACACTTCATTTCAGAAAAAGGGCCTGCTAACATTATCTACACACGCATTAGACAGGTGGAGGGAGATGCCAACGTACAGATACGGCATTAGACTCAGCCAGAGAGAGGCGGGTGCTGTGCTCAGTTACAAGTGGGCGTGTGAAAGCAGAGCAATATACCTAAATAATATTCCACTGTCACTGGTTTTCTACCCACCCCATTTCTGGTTTCTCTCAGCGACCATGGGAAAGAGCTTCAGGCCACCCAGAATGCAAATGCACCACGCGAGGGCAGCTAGAGGGATCTCATCCAAGCTCGATGATTTTCTGAAAGTAGGTATGAACCAAGCTTCTGGTTTTTCCAAACTGCTTGGAAAAAACACGGTCTGGCTCAGGCCCTTGCTCTGCAACTCAGCTCGAACCTCAGCTGATACAGGCTGAAAATGTTTGGTTTGCTCTCGCTTAGAAAGACACATCCAACAGCCTTCTCCTGCTGAGGCTTTGTTTTCATCTCAAATAGCAAGGTGCAATGAGAAAACCCTTTGTTCTGGCGCTGTGGTTTTGGTTCAAGCAGAGCCAGGAAGCACATGAAATCTCAGGGGAAGGGAGATCTTTCAAAGTTTTCCAACCTAATCTTCAAACCAAAGACCTGCAATATGTCCAGATGAGCTGCCTGAATGGCTCAAAACCTGCAAAGCTCTTGAGACTCATCGCCAGTTCTTCCAAAGCCTCGCCTGCTATTCTGCGAGAAGTGGCACTGAGGACCAGCTCCTGACGGAGGAATACAGCATAGCTCCACTGAATCCATTTAAGCCACGCCAGACGGCCTCTTCATAGTCATTAAGACTTTCTAAACATGACAGAAATGCCAGAATATGCATCCAGCTGCAGCAAATAACTCAGCACCGGCCAAGCTCCGTGCAGCGCTGTGCATACGCTGCTCACGCACGACGTTACACGAACGCTGTGCTTTCAAGGGTCGGCTGAGAGCTCTGCGTGTCGGTATGGATGCAAAATTGCTGGCCACAGCTGCCAAGGAAAGAACTGTCAGGGACCCTTGCCACAGCCTGACATACAAACAACCTTCCTAACCATACAGTTTGCCACAGAGCACGTGGTACGTATCCATGAGGATGAACCCGTCGGTACAGCAGGCGTCAAGACCAAAATTCTCCAAGAATGAACCAAATGAGCCACACGCAAACCTGGGCGTTTCCTTCCCAAACAGGCCAGTAATTGCACAGGGCTTTAACGTGCATGCCTGGGAGTTTTTGAAGTCCACAGCAGCGTGCTTCTTCTAGTAACACCTCGGTGCCAAGCTATGTGGCCCAGAAGAGATAAGACTGCAAATGGTCCCCAACACCCCGGTACATCCCAGTTCCACCCCCTTCACACTTCTCCTGCCAAGAGGTGCTCAGCCGCTCGCTGCACAGATAATCCTGCGTGACCTCAGCATCCAAACTTATCTACACAAGACCGCTAGAAATCCAGACCGCTGTTTGGAGGCTATCACGCGGCTGTTATCTCGCCTGCTCCCCACTCCTCCCGGCTCTGGCCTCAGCCCAGCAGCTCCTCCTTCCCAGCACACGCATGCCGACAGCACCGGCAGCAGCAAGGCTCCCACCTCTGCCAGGGAACTCTCTGTTGCTAGCTGTAAACAGTAAATCACAGTCCTTATCAGCGCAAAGTGAAGAGAATTGCTCTTTAAAGCAAATAAAAATCTTAAACTGCACAGAATTTCCTGTGCCAGCTTAGCTCTCTTATATCCCAAAGCAGAAGGATTTCAATTTTTCTTCTGACAGCTGGATACAACGGGGGACCCACCCACTGGGCATCATTAGAGGCCACAGGAGCCCTGGGCACAACCTGTTTGCCCTGCGAGGTTAAGGCTGTCTTCTCTTCAAAAGCCGCGGATATCACCCAGTGCACAGCAAAGCCTGTCCTGCCCCAGGAGCCTGCACGCATTTCTCTGGTAATACGGACCGCTGAGTCTCTCAGGCAAAGGCAAGAACAATCTGAAAGTAAATCAGTTTCAAAAAATCTCATTAAAAAAAAACTAGGGAAAGGCAAAAGCCTTGGGAAGGGCTGAGTGGGACAGCACTCCTCCTGCCCCAGGGAGGACGGACGAAATGGGACCTGGTGAGCCTGCTCCATCTGCAATTCCTCCCTGTGAATGAAAAAAACAGGAGAAAGAAAATTACTAAGAATGTGGGACACAGAAACAGAGCTGTTTCTAAACAGGATGCTTTTAAAGCCTTCCAGGAGGCATGTGCTGGTTCTTTAATCCCCATCAGTTCATTTATACCTAGTAACTTTTTACTGCTACCCTATTACATCAGGCCCTATAGGGACAGAAGATGGTGGTGGGAGAAACTCAGGAAGTTGGAAATTTCAGGGAGACGGAGTGGATGAGTTATAAAGATCCCTTCTGTCACCAGCTCTACTAGAGTTCAACTTTGGGTAAAACACTCAGATGCCTGAATACTTCTCCAAACTGCTCAACCCCTCAAGCCAACAAAACTGGCTTGAAATCTAGCTGCAGGAGCTGGCTGGAGATCTCACCTCCCTCCTGCTTCCAGCCAGGCCAGAAATACCAACAGACGAGCTGGTCTCGCCACCGGTGAGAGCAGGGCAAAAAGGTGAGAGAGACCTTCCCGGGCTGCCCAAAGGTTTGCCACTACTTTGTTTTGCTGATGAGCGTCTCTGGGGACTCAGAAGGGATTTTACGTTATCTGCTGCCCAGCAAGGCAATTTCCTAGCGCCAGGAGCTCTGGTTTACAGCCTCTGCTCTGCTCTTCTGCTCCAGGAATTTTGCACGATAACCGAGCCAGAGTCACGCTCAGCCATACCTCTGGCACAATCAAAGAGTAGGAGGGTTGCAAATGCTACTAATGCTACACACACACTAGACTTAGGAAGCAAATTCCTCTAAAAAGTGTATTCAGGGCTGTCAATTGGCCTGGCCCGGCATGGAGCCCCGCTCTCAGCTCTGCGACCCTGATGGGGTGAAGAACTCCTCCATCTAGGGCACAACGCACCAGGAGGACTCGAAGGAGGAAAACTCCCCCGTGAAATGCAATTCTTTTTGTCTTTTGTTTGAGTAATTGGTGTGATTAGGTCTGGTAGAGCGCAAACAGAAATCAGCCAGGAGGCTAACAGTAATTTATTACTGGGAAGCAGGTTCCACGTGTCCTAGAGGGGACAAGCCCTCTCAGCCCACTGGAGGAGCACATGCAGAATATCCCTTCCAAAAATGGGTCAAATTCAAATCAGTGGCAATTTCCAGAATGTCTATTATTTTACCTAAACGCAGCAATGCTCAAACTCCACCTACACCTATTTTTTGCACCTCACGAGGAATAGCTGCGGGTAAGGATCAGAGCTGAGGACAACCAGGGTGCTAAGCCCCCAGGCTGCTGAGAAAGCGCGAACGGTCTTCAGGCACAGAAACAAACACTGTCTTTCTACTGTTGGGAATGATACAGAAAAACGGGAGGAGCATGTGAGAAGGATGCATAAAAAAGCAGAGAGAATGCAGAAAGAAAGAGGGATGGGATAAAGTCAGAAGGGATGGAAAGACAAAGAGGAGGAAAAAATCCGAGGCAGAAGAGAACAAAAAAGGAAATGTGGGAAAGGCTGAGTCTCTTACAGGGAGCGGCTTTTCCCCCAAAGCCCAGCAGTGCTGCTCAGTCGTCTCCGTCCCCCTTGCAGAGAAGCAGGAATGCCTTTTCCCACTAGCACCATTTTGTTCTTGCTCTGGTTTTTCCTCGCCTGCTTTGTTCTTTCTCCTTACAAGCTCTTGCTGAGGGTAAGCGTTAATTCTTTCCAGGTGCTCGCGTCTCGCCATCCTGCCATTCCCGGCAGCTCCCGCTCCGCTTTCTCCAGGCAGGCTCTGCTCCACCTCCCCATGGGGCAATGCCCCGGGAGCCCCGAAAACGGCCGGCCAGTCCCCGCCATGAAAGCATCAGGCCCGCTCGGTGCGTTGGCTTGCAGCTCTCAGCTTTACTGCAACTGCTTTCCCATGAAGAGGCTTGTGTTCAGGGAGAGCCCCCTTCCCACCTGCCGGAGGGGACCCCAGCCCCGGCACGGTGGGCTCTGGCCGTCGGCTGGAAAGCGCTCCTGGCCATGGCGGTTACAAAGCCTGGCGGGTTTTGCTCAAAGCCTGAAGGCAGCATGGACCGTTTCCCTTCTGCACAGGCGAAGGCCAGCACCGGGGGCAGCTTGGCAGATCCACGGGGTGATTTCTGAGAAACTCATCCGACGGCAAAACTCCTAACAGGCTGCAAAACCGGGCTGGAGATCCTGGGAGATGAGGCCTCAGCTCCCCCCTCCCTGCTCCAGGTGAACGCGCTTTTGCGGGAGCTTTGCAGTTTCTGGGCGAAGCTCGGATAAAGCAGAGAAGCGATGTCAGGCCAGGAAATAACATCCATTTCGTTTAAATGCTTTGGCATCTCAGTAAAAGTTTTTTGAAGGGAAAGAATGGTTGTCCAGGTTGTGGGCAGCAGCTCAGGACACTCACGCCGGACCCACATGACTCTCATAAAAAGAAGCCCCAGTCAAATCACAATAGGTGGCCCACATTATGAAACCCACGGGGCCAGCAGGTAGGTGTCACACAGGTGCTCCTTCCACCAGCCCAAAAGCACTCAGAAAAACCCGCTGGTGTAAAGGACAGGTTGGAGAAGGCCGGCCTATGCTCGGCACGGCCTCCTGCCATTAGCGTACCTCAACGGTTGGGAAAGCAGCACAATAAAAAGACCACTTAAACAACTCGTCGGCTAAACAGCTGACAAAGCCAGGCAAGAGGTCTGCCAGCAAGTTGGGGTCTTAATGCGTTTGCGATTCATCAGCCTCCTGCTTAGCTCCTGGCAAGCCAGCAAGGCCAGGATTCAAAGGTGAAATACCTGCATCTGCTCCCATCATGTCTGCTGCTTAGCGCAAACATTTATGTTTCTCGGCATATAAAATAAATAGGCCCGTGTTCCAGGGAAGCCTGTCAGTGCGACGGCAGGTTCGCTTTATGATGTGTGAGCATGGCTCCCAGTGCACGGGCCCAGGACAGGGCGAAAAGGGAGCAGAGCCACTTTGCAAAGCAGCTGACCCCTTGGCCGCTTCTTCGCCTCTCCAACAGACAGACAGAGTGCCAAGGGGAGGACATCTCCTCCTGCACTGCTAGAAGGCAGATGCATGCAGGGCCAGTTGCTGTGTGGGAGAGAAAAGCCTTGATGCCCTTGGCTGCCGGGACGCACAGCGGCACCTTCGCCATCCCCATGCATACACCGCTAGCATACAGGCACCCTAAAGCGGCGGGCACCCCCAGGCTTCATGTACGCTCCCCCTCTAAAGGCCCATTCGCAGCAAAAAAGGGGATCCCACAGAACGTGCCTCCTGAGCCGTCGCCTAAACCCCCCCCCAGTGAAAGCGTCGGTGGGTGCCTCCCCCGTGACGTGAGCAGGCCCATGCCCTCCCGCACACCGAAACTCACAGGGATGCTGTGGTTTTCCACGATTTGGGGGTTTCAGTGGGTTTTTTAACCCTCAGTGGGTTTTGAACTCGTAGGCACTTTACAGCACTGTTAGTGACCCCCCACTGCCGAGCAGTTGCTCTGCGATGGCTCCGCTCTCGGGCACCGAGAGCCGCGCATCACCAGCTCTCTTCGCTCACGTTTTGATGCGCGTGTGAAGGGATGGGCAGGGCCATCGCCGCTGGCTGTGCTGTGCCGCACTGCCCCAGCGCCAGCCCCCCGTGCCCCCTGCACGCACGCGGTCCGGAGCAGGAGTCGAAGCCTCCCTCTGGTGCAGGATGCTGGGCAGGGATGCCCGGAGAAGATGGTTAGGGAAAACATGAGCGAGAGCAACCGATGGCTGGTGAAATGCCACCTGCATCGTGCAGAAAAAACAGCCGCGAGGATGGAGCCTCGCTGGTGTTGGATGGAAAGGGGCAACCCTGGGCCCTCACAGCCCCGTGGATTTCAGCTTCCAGCCCCGAGCAAGAGCTTTTGCCGCTTCTGGGAGAGGAGGATGAAGAGTCATATTGGAGAGGAGTGCACAAATGCCCCAGATACCTCACTAATGACTGCTGGACTTAAATGAATCACAATAGCCTCACTTAGCTCTTGAGGACACTTTCCGAATGTATGCGTGATGGGCCAGCCAAGAGCACCCTGCACGGGGAGGGCAGAGCCACCCCCAGCCCCCAGTGCCCAGCCCCCCAGCCTCCTGGCAGCCTGCCCGACTCCTGACTGAGCATGGTGAGCGGGGTGAAGCCATTTATTAATTAATTTTATATCAACAGCAGCAGCACTTTATGCAATCACGCGACAGCACTGCATATTAGTAAGTTGTAATGATGTTGACGCAGGCTCGTGCCTCGAACAACGGCGATAATTACGGAGTCTGCTGTTGTTGCTTTAGCTGTTGTCTGTGCTGAAACCCCCAAGCCCCAGACCCCTTGGCAGGGGATCCTGGCGGTACCACCATGGTTACCTGCAGTAACGTCCCCAGATATCTGCTGGCCAAGTGCTTGCAGAGAGGTTGCTCCAGGACATGGAGCTTTCAAGGGCTCTGGGAACACTTTCCGATCCTTCTTGTACTGAAGAATTGCATGGAAGAAAAGGTTTTGAATCCCCCAGGCAGGGAACAAGGTCATGCAGAGAGGGAGATGGGGTACCTGCCCCTAGCCCAGAGGGCAAGATGTGACCAGGTCTGTAAATGAGTGGCAGGAGCCACTAATGTAAAGGTACGACAAAGTCAGACGTCATTCTGCTGGCACAGCCTCTGATGCATGCAAAGGAGAATCTGGTGCGAGAACCAACAGCAAGGAAACACCGGCAGCGGGTGAATCATGGGGGAAGGTGTTGGAACCGCATCCCCCGGGGCACTGCGTGAGCCCAGCCACCGCCGCTGTCAGCAGCCATCCTGCCGTGCCGAAACCCCGGCGGCCTTGAGCCCGTGGAAACGCAGGCTGAGCAAGGAAGTCCCACCTGTACAGAGGGGAAGTCCTTGGCTCCCAATTAACCGTGCTTAACGAACGCATCCCATTGGCGTGACATGAGCAGAAGTCAATCGGGGGCGCCGAGGACTGCGGGGGCTGCCTACATCCCAGCCCAGCGCACCACGCCGCACGGAGCAGCTCCACCAGAAGTGCTGCCGGGGCTTGGTCATTCCTCCCACAACAGGAGATGCAAGGGACGGGCTCCCCCCGCTTCTCTCCACCCTAGTTGCTGCCTCCAGTTTCCCAGGGCTTCAAAAGGAGAGGTGCAGATAAGAGACGAGAGAAAGAAATACTCAGGACAATCCCAAGGAAATAAGGTTACTGGAAGCAGCGAGACAGGCTTCCTTCACAAGCTTGTTTTCCATTTCCTCCCCCTCCTCCAAAATTATCACTGAGATTTTTTTTTTCCCTCTTCACTGCCCAATATTTAATTGAAAACGCAGATCTGTAGCCCAGAGAGGTGTTATTTTCGGCAAATGAAATAGAGATATCTCCTAGCAGCTGTCAATCCCGGTGACCTTAGCTTCTGTGCAGACTGCATGGGCCTTTTTTCCCCCTTTCCTTTCCGTTATTTTTTTTTCCACTTTCTTTTTTCCTCCAGCCGAGTTACTGTTTCATTGCTCTCCGCTGGGACTCTGACAAGAGCCGAGTTCCTCGCAGATGACACAGAATAATTGAGATGTCCTTCTGCTGACCTTCAGTCCCTGGCAGCGCTGGCTTCCCTTCTGGTGATCAGGGCGAATGACAGCCGAGCGGCACACGCACGCTCTGCGCCCGCCCAGCCCCACGCAGGCACCTGCGCGGTGAGGGACCCTCCTTTCCTCGGGGGTAAAAAAAACAAAGAGGGGGGAAAAACAACCCCCCAGGCACGCAGGTAATTCCGTACCAGAGCTGCCCAGGCCGGGCCGAGCATCAGGCACCATTGCCAGGCACACGCGTGGCCGCCTCTAGGGTCCGTGCCAGGACACGGGAGGTGCTGGGGGAGAGCGTGGTGCCTCCTCTCTGGGTAGGCTCGACTCCCAGGCACTCCAGATGTCAGACATTATATCGAACCAAAGACAGAGCAATTATTTCTTCCACTGCCACTGGATTGGTGTGGGAGTCTTGCAGAAACGTGGCATCAGTCTGACATTTCCCGCGCTTCCACGAGGGCTGCAGAAAACAAGCTGAAAGTGCAGGCAATAACCTTTCCGCGTGAGCCGGGCCCATTAGCACTACATGCACCGGGTGCTTTTACACGGAGGAAGGAAGAGGAGATAGAAGCGCTGGTTTAGATTACGAACACATTTAAAAGAGACGGTGATATAAGCAAAGAGGGTTGTTGGTTGTTGTTATCGCTGTGCCTAGAGATAAGCCATGAGTGGGGACAGGGCTTCAAAACAAATGCAATGAGAGACAGACCCCGTCACGAAGAAGTTTATAGTGTGAATAAACACAGTGGGCAAGGGTTGGAGGAACGGAGATAAGGCAGGCCGGCGAGCGGCGGCGGCGGTGCGGGGCAGGCGCGCAAGCTCGGGGCAGCGGCGCAGCTCCCCGCGCAGCGGCCGCGGGCCCGGCATCACCCCGGCGGGACGGGGACGGGCCTCACCCCGGGGTCTTCGGGGCAAAGAGAGAAAACGGGAGGAAGGGCTCACCTCCACACCCAGCCGAAGGAGAGCGGCTTGTTTGGTTGTCTCTTTAAACCTCAGCTCAAATCCAGGCAGATTTCTCAGTGTCCTTTCGAAACAAAAACAAATTCATTTCAGAAAATAGTATGACTAAAGGTTTTGACTTCTCCAGGTTCCCCCCACCCCCTTTATTTTTTTTTTTTCCAGTCTACTCTATTCATCTAATTTGGCAGTAATTCACCAATAGTTCTGATTGTCCCCAAAGCAGTATTTCTGGTAAATAAACTATTGTCCACCCCTTTCTCCCCAGCGCTAGCTATGCCAACTTCCATTGTGCTGACAATTGATTCCAGGTGGGTTTTTTTCTTTTTTTTTTTTTTGTCCCCAGCATAGGAAAAGGCCTATACAAAAGTAATCTTGGTGACCGGGGCGAAGAAACCACCTCTCAGAAACACACCGGCGAGCCGGAGCCGAGCGCGCTCCCAGGCTTGCTGGAGAGGAGGACAGATATATGGGAACCTTCCTGAATTCATTATCTCCAAAACAAACTACGAGAGATTGGCAAGTACCGCTCCTAACTGGTAAAATCCTACCCTTTAAGCTGGAGACTGAAGCGCAATGGAAAGACACTTCCAGAAATCCCCCACTGCCTAATCCTGGGGCTGGGAAGCGGGCACAGAAATCCGCAGCGGGGCTGCCCCGAGTTGGGAACAGTCATAAGCAATTTTAAAAGCAGTATCACTTAATAACCTTCTAATCGTAAATGCAGGTGCTGTACCTGTGTTGAGCTGAAAAACCTGAGGCAGGAGAAACGCTTTGGCCGGTCTAGTTAATGGCTCGGGCTCTAAGCTAGCGCCTTTTAATTCCACTTGTGCGCTGGATCCAGCCCTGAGATATTTCAAAGAATATCTGTAATGGTTTAAAGGCATTACAAGGTGCTGTAAGTTAAAATGGGAAATGTCTTAATTTTGGCTAGGGACCTTAAAAATACAATGAAAAGCTTAGGTGAGACGCGTATGCGGATTGGGAAACATGCTGCCTATAAAAAAGTCAAAAATGGAATCAACAGAGGTTAAATATAATGGCTATAACTGAGCAAGGATAGTTTAATTGTCAATTCTGAGGGAAATGTCAACTCCGCAATGGAAATATCTACAAAAATTTATAGCAAGGAACTATTCAGCAAAATGTATTCCAACTCAATCTATGGTCAATGATTGAGATAATTGCTGCAAAATGATATTGTCTGGCATTGAGGAAAAGAGACATAAGAGACATCTGCGCTGCTAGAAACACTGATTTCCAACCTGCCCTCATCAAACAACAAGGAGGGTAAAGAGAGTTAGACCCTAACGGGGGATCATCTTGTCCACTTCAGGGAGATATTATCCAGGCAAACAGTTTTTCTAAAGGAAGAAAAATTATTCCTGCAGTGTTGGGACGAGAACTTTTTTACTAAGCCCGCTGACTCCTCAGCCCTCGCTAACCACGGGTCAGGCAATGGCAAAGCGGGGCCTCCCGCTGCGTGGTCGGGGCTGGCGAGGAGCTGCTGCTCCAACGCAACCTCGCATCTCAGTGCTGCGGCCAAACAAACTCAAGGAGGGAAATAAATCTCCGCAAGCTTTGCCTTTGAGAGGAAATACCCCTCCTCCCAGTCCCATGAAGCCCAGCAGGTTCCCGGAGCACCCAGCAGCCAGCCCAGGAACCCCCGCTTGCCTCAAGTCTCAGCAAACCCCCCAGGAGAGGGCTCTGGGCGGCAGCTGGTGGGGCTAGGGAAGGTGGCTTCACCCCGTGGGACGCACCGGCTCAGTCACTGATGCCCGGCTCCCTGCAGCCGACCAAAAGAGCGAAGCTGAATCAAGGCAAAGCTTCGGGACAGAGTGCAGGCTCCGCAGACTGACAGCAGCACAAGGCTTCAGGTCAGAGCATGGAAATATTAGAAAATACTAGGAAATACTTTTAACTGCCCTGGGCGTCTTCCGTGTCCTTCTGTTTGGTTTCTCCTCCTGCCCTGCCACTGACCACTTGCCCTGCAGCCTCTGCTGTGGATCTCCCACTGTTTCACCAGCCGTGGCGACATCCCTGCAGCTGAACCACTCGTATGTGCACAGCAGGGGACACACACACGTGTGAGCTCGTCCCTGCAGCCCCTGTCACTACAGGGAGCTCGAGGAGCTCCCCCGGTGCCAAAGGAGTGGGAGGTTGATGGAAGGAAAGAGGTACAGCTTGTCCTGCTGGTACAAACACCCCGAGTGCAGGGACAGGATGGGAAGAGCTCAGCTCCTGTGACTCCAAGGCCACCACAGCCCTCCTGCTTCGCGGCACTTGGCTCTGCACTTCTCCTGCGTGAGAACCCACCTTCGTTAATCCCTCCACAAGGCTCTGCCATTGCTAATCCCTGCTGGCATTCAGCTAAACACCCCCAAATTGTCCCAAAGCTCTCCATCACTCCCATCCGTCAGTGTCTCCTTTCCATCCTGCCAACCCTCCCAGGGTACCCAGGAGCACTCCAGGCCTCTCCCCCACCCGGCACTCAGCTCACTCCTACCCCAACAACCAGCCCCTGAACCCACTGGGACCCCGGGTACCCTCCTCCCTGCAGGTCCCATCCCTCCTCCCAACTCCTCACACCCTGCCTGGCTGTCTCTTTCAAAGAGCATCCCTCAATACCGTGCTGGGGGCGAGGGCTCAGGCACCAGCTCCACGTATCAATAACCACCCACAGATAGAGATGACACACGTACGCTCGGAGACCCCTAACCCCACTCCGGCTCCACCCCGGCCTGTTCCTGCAGCCAGAAATGGCAATTACCCTGACTTGACAATTACCCTGAATTTTCTGGCTCACAAGCAGAAAATCGGCCATCACCAGGAGCATGGCCTGTCCCGGGGGGAGGGCTGCTGCCCCCGGGCAGCGACTCTCGCTGAGTGGGACCTGCAGGCTGCTGGCGAGCGAGGGCTGCGTCCGTGCGAGGGAGGCACTCAGGAAAACGGACAAGTTTCACCCTTTCTTGGGAGGGAAGTGGCAACAGCCCTGCGCGGGTGCAGACACGAAGCAGCCCCTCTCTGCATTTTCGCCAGATGCCCAGGCTTCCTTGGCCCTTGCACAGGCACTGGGAGGCATCAGGGGACCCACTACAACCCCAGTGTTACCCTAACAAGCACCTCTGTGCCTGCAGGCCGCCCGGATCGCGGGAGGGGAACCCGGGAATGCTCCCCACCCCCCCATGCTGAGCCTTTATCAGCACTTAATTAAAACTTGACAAGAAGATTAACACACAGAGGGCAGTTTTAATTAACTTAATATGGCATTCAATTTTCCAATTCGTCGCAGCGTACTAGACACCTGCAGATCTTAATACAAAACCAAACAAAAAAGGGGAGCACGGGAAGGGGGAGAGAGCGAGGGAGATGCCTCGGCCAGCAGCAGAGCTGGTCTCAAACTTTCCGCTGCTGCTCTGCCCGCAAGCACCCGCCTCTCTTCACGCCAGGCTGCCTGTAAGCGTTCTCAGATGCTAACAGCCATCATTCCCCGCTGGGCCCATTCGAGCCAACCTAGGGATGTCTGCTCTCCAAAATGCATTTATTTGCTTGATTTTAACTTATTTATTTTAAGCTACTTTCCTGGGGATTCACAAAGCACAAAGCGAGCTCTCCTCTTTACCCCGCTGTCCAGGCCGTCAGGTGGCTGCTGGAAAAGGCCGGGAGGACGGCAAGGAGAAGGGTCCCGCATGGCTGGGGCTTAGCGTAGGAACACACGCTGCTGCTCAGGGATGGAGAAAGGGATCAAAACCATCGTTGCCCCACTCCTCCTGGCTAGACTACAGCAAAGAGCCTGGAGCGGGATGCTTCTCCCTAGGAGAGGCACACCAGGTGGGGAAAAGTGGTGGGTCCAGCACCGACACAAAGCAGGCAACGGGAAGGCAAAGAGAAAAGAAGGCACGGAAACAGTGCGCTTCTCTCATTGCTCTCACTGCTTTCAGAACACTTAACTGTCTTGCAATTACGGGCCCCGCATCAGGGAGGTGCAGGAGCTGCCAGGCAGCCGCGGCAGCCCCTGCCGTACCCGCACCCTCAGCTGCCTCACCTTTGGGCGATGCGGCCAAGGGCTCCAGCTGAAGACACCTCTGAGTGCCGTAGCTCCGCGTTCCCGAGTTGCACACACCTGTGTGGGAGCAACTCGGGAACCTCTGGACCACCCGGAGGCCCTGGGGCTGCTGCTGAGTGGCCACTCACTGCAGGGGCGCGGGGACACAAACCCAGCACACAAACCCAGTGCAATGCCAATTCATCACACGAACTACCACACTGAACCTTCAACTAGTTCTCGGTCAGAAATAGCTTGCCACACACCAAAAAAAAAGTGTTATTGTTAACTTTCTCCTTCCATTGTTTTTTTCTGTGTCACCTCATGCCTCTCCCCCCACTGATTTCCTGACAACCTTGGGAGGAACAATGCACCAACAGTGTATTTTTTCCTCTAGAGATTTGCAGCCTGTGCACTGAGGGGGGCCGAGGAAGGAGGGTGCCCTTCTCCAGCTCCAGCCCTGAGCACAGCTCTGAACCCTTCACAGTGCTGGAAGGCTCAACCAGCCTGGAGAGGTCTGCTCATTTCAGGGGGAAGAGCGAGGCTTGTTAGTGTTTCTTCCATCGCTTTGGAGCATATTCATCACTAGATTAGGGCAAGGAAATTCAGCTCCCATGGGAATCATCTCAGCCACGCTGTACAGCCATGCAGCCGATGAAGGGCCTCATGCAGCACTCCAAAGACAGGTGTCTGCTGGGCATCTTCTTTTATGGTTCCTGTACCTTTATATTTTGGCTGCCATTGTATTTCTTGATGCTCTGAATTTAGTTAGATGTCATTTAATAAACTGTTGTAGTCTGATTTTCCAGGGAGAGTTTTGTCTGGGTTTGACGGGGGAATGAAGGGATGCCCTCCTAGCACCCTTATAAAAAAAGATTTTCCTGCTCTTTTTCTGAATCAAATCAAACCCGAAGTAATTTGGGTGCCATGAGACACCCAGAAAACAACAGAGAAAGTTGATATCAAATGCCCCCACCTGCCCGAAGCAGCAGTAAGAAGAGAGGAAGAGGCGATGCCCCCTGCAGCAAGCCCACGAGGTCCGAGAGGCTGCCCGCAGGTAAGACACCCGACAGCACCTGCCTGGGGCCGGCATGCAGCCTTACAAACAGACCAGGCGCTTCCCAGCAGAGCCTCTGCTTGCAGGGGTCTCTAATGCAAACCCAGACAGACCATAAACGTGAGCAAGGTGCTCGTGCCCTGACCCTTCCGTACGCTGCTTGCACCAGGATAACTGCAATCAAGTCCATGTGACCTGGCAAACATTTCGGGATAACAAATACTTGGGCAGAAACCAGTTATGGGCGTGTGTTTTGCGAACAGGAACTATGCTTGGTTTGCTAAACCAAGTTTGCAGCACACAGGGTTCAGCCAGGTCTATCCCCAAAATCACATCTCCTGGCTCTGGCAAAGGTGGGTAGTCGTCTCCTTGTGCTTCTCCTCCAGAGCAGGAGCTCCAATGGCCAGGCTGCCTCCAAGGTGTGCCCTCCCCACCCCAGGGCTCAACAGGGGCACTTCCCAGTATCTCCTCAGCACAGTCCTCAGTGCCACATGCCACAGAGCTAGCTGAAATCTGGGCAGCGTAAGAGACGGGGCATTAACTCCTAACGAACCCTTGCGTCCTTGTATAAAGATACTTCCAGTTGTTCAAGACAACGGTGCCAACCTGGTCCCAGGAAAGCGCAGAGCCCTCCCCTGTTCCAGCAGCAACAGCCAAACAACAGCCAAACAACAGCCGAAGTCAGGGCTTGCCCTTGCCAACAGCGTTGCCTTTGAAAGGGTCCGAGCATTTGCATGTGGCCAGGGAGTCCCCCAGATTGGGTCTAGCCCTCACCCTGACTCTAGCAAACCCTCACGCTGGTTCCCAGGGGGCTGCCTGGGGGCCTGAGGTTACCAAAACCCCGCTGACGTTGTCCCAGATTGTGTGGGCGCTTTGGAGGCGTCGCTGTTCAACCGGTGCTGCAGCCAGGCTCTGATTGCCCTCCACCGCCTTCCGCTTGAGCGGCTCCTCTTCACAAGCTGCTGCAGAGGACCCACTTGTCGGACAAACAACCCCTCACCGAGGAACCCAAATTCCAGGACCCTCCAGCCGCAAGCGTCCATCGCTGCAGCAGCCTCTCCTCTTCCAGCCTGCACGGCTGCCTTGGAGGAGAGGCAGCGAGTGCGGAGAAGGGGCCTGGGTGATGGGGAACGGGGATGGATGGAGACCCTCGTGTGGCAGCTGCTGCCTCCATCCCCTCTGGAGCAGGGGCTGAGGGAGCTGGTTTCCTTCCCGGCCGGCAGCGAGGGGAACTCAGGCAGCACCAGCCATCCTCCCCTTGACCTGCCTGTTGAGTTTGCTGTCAGAAAGGAGCAAAAATCACCATCTGATGGTGGGTTCTGGGACACCAACAGCTCCTTTTCACACATGCTCCACTTGAACGCCTACTGGCATGAGGCTGTGACTGACACCACCCCTTACCACCCCTACCCCATGCCCCATATCCTTTAATTTTCCAGGAGGGTATCTTTGGGACCCTCCCATTCCCAGCCCATTCCCACAAGGAACAGAAGGACGGGAGGCCATGGGAGATGGACAAGCATTTAAAATGCTTAATGGACAGAAACGGGCCATCCTGAGTGGGGGTCTCAACCTCTCGCAATATTTCAGAGGGAAAAAGAGAGACAGACCTTCCTCCCCCACCTTGTACCAATATGGTGTTGGGTTTAAAGGAGGCTCCCCATAGCGAGGAGCTTCAAAGCCTCGCCAGCCCCTCCCACCGAGTGTCCTCCTGGTTCAGTTCCACCCTCCACATTTAAGTGCCTTTCATCCTTCCTCTTCTTCGTCCTCATCGTTATTAGGTCCCCTTCCCCCACTCCCGCCCACTCCCACCCTTGCTGGAGACTGCCTTTGGTCAGAAGCCCAATGGGAACCAGCTGTCAGGCGTAGCTGGGATATCCTGGAGAAAACAGCTTGAAAATGCCTCCCCCCCGCTTCCCCCTCCATGGCAAAGGAAAAAATCCCGCCGCAAAATGGCCCTGCAGATGGAAAAGGCATCCTGCAGGCCACCCTCCTCCTGACCTGCGTGGGTCCGCTCACTGGCTTGGTACCAGGAGGTGCCGGGTCCCGACTCCCTTTGGAACCACGAACCCATCCTGTTTGTCCTCCTCCTGCCAGCGGGACCCTCCTGACCCACACCACAAGAGCCCAGGGCCCTTGTCCCAGAGCATTTTGTACTAATCCTCCTTTGTCGACTTCTTTAGTGCACCTCACTCCAGCATTGTTCTTCAAAGATGTTCCTGCCCTTCCCAGCCTGGGGGTTGTTGTTGTTTAAACAGCAGCAGCAGCCACACAAGCTGCTAGCTGTCCTGCCTTTACAGGGTGGTCTGTAATTGCTTCCTGTCCTCTCCAGCAACTGCCTTCATTTGTTTGAATTTCTGCCTAATCTCAGAACTGGGGGAGTTTGGAATGAGAGATGCTTAGTCCACGCTCATGGGTGTTTCCTTGCGCTGGGCCAAGCTTAGCCAGTTTTGGAGATCCAGCCTGGTAAAGCCACTATCCCTCAACCAGAAAAAAACTTGAGCTTAAAATAACCCAGCCAAGCCAAAACCTGGTCTCAGCGAAGCTGGAGCTCTCGGTTTAGAGGTGCTGTGAGACCAAGGGTTTCTGTGGTCCTCGGAGCGGCAACTGGAGCCCAGGTGTGTGCCGGCAGGAGCAGAAGTGGAAAAAGAAATGGGGGGATGGGGATAAATTAAATGTTATTTCTCAGACTTCAGAGCTTCGCTGTTCTAGGTCATATTATAGTATGGGCTGTGCTTGGGGTGGATTTTATCCAAGCCAGTTTGCACAGATCCCGCTGATTTCCCAGCGTGCTGATTTTGTGTCTCTGCGCTGGCCTCTGAGCTCCCATTATACCGAAGCAGGAAAGGGGTATGCTGGGGGCCGGCCACGAGCAGAGCCGGGCTGCTCAACAGGCTTCATACCAAACACTGAAAGTTTCCTTTTTTACCCCGTCTCTCCAAAAAAATGAACTTTGGCTTTTTGTTGAAATGGGAAGCGCTGTGGATAATGTCCACTTTCAACAGCATTTTCCACATTGATAAACTAAAACTTTTAAAGGAAAATACCCCAGACAGTGTTTCCAGAAATAAGAAATATCTTCCAGCAGAAACCCTCACGGTCCAGCTGGAGCAGGAAACTAAACAGGCTTTGTTCTTGGGGCCTGGTGCGTGACTGAGGCGAAAGGACAGAGAAGAGAGGAGTAAGGCGTGCGGTGCCGCCCTGCCCAGCCGCCTCCCAAGCCGCCGGCCAGCAGGACGTCCCCAGGCTGAGCCACCTCTGCCCTGCTACGAGGTTTGTGTCAGCTGCATCTCCGTGTTTCATGGCAGAAGTATGGGAGAGGTGCCCCCCTAGTTAGTGCCCATGGGTTACAGATTCTCCCCTTCAGAGAGATTAGAAGGAAATGAAGCCAAAGTACCTATTTTAGATCTTGGGTACTCAGACCCAGAACCAGCCAGTCCCTAGAAATCATAAACCCAGTGAGAAAATGCAACAGATACCGATTATATCTCCTTGGGATGATGCTCCCAGCTAGGATTTGGATGTGCACCTGGCAATCATCCGACAGGCCAGAGCTGGACTAGGAGAGGATGCTGCACGCGGGAGGAGAGGCGACTCGGTGGTCGGGGGTCCCAGCCTGGAACCGCGGTGAGGGGTGGCCACACACAGGGAGAATTTTACTGCGGGGTGAGATAAAGGGGCTGCGGGCTGGACTGGGACACGTGCATGGCAGGGCAGGCGGGAGGAGTGGAGGCGCTGGCTGTGCAGAGCAGGACGAAGGCCACTGCGGTGCCTGCAAGCGGGTACGTGCGGGTCCCCTGCCCGTGCTGAGGCTGCCCGTGCTCACGCCGTGCGCTGGCAGGTCCGGAGGACAGCCCAGAGCCCTTCGGCAAAGCTGCCCGCGCTGGGGGATTACCAGCGAGGACAGTGCTGGCAGCAGTGGATGGAAATTTTGGTTCCTTTTAATGCCCCTCTTCACTGAAGGGCCCGTGAGGAAGTGAGATGACAGCACTGCACAGAATGGGCTGGGCTGGCTCCTTTTTATGCTGCCTGTAGGGGGTCCCCAGTCTGTACTGTGGGACTCCCGGGACAGAAAGCCTGGTGTTAAAGCAGTCACAAAACCAAAGACAGAACAAGCCCATTCCCGCCCCTCACCCCTCTAAATATTTTCCTGAATGGCTTTGCAAGCTGTTCCTGGTCCAGATGCATCTCACACACACATTTCACATCTCTCCGCTGCCTGTTCAGAGTGTGCATTACATCGTGTGGCGCATATTGAAAATATATCGGCCTACTGTCTAATTTAAACTGCACGAATATTACGTGTTAGGTAATATTTTATATGTGGCTGCATATATTTTAAATTAATGTATGGACAATACAATATATGATGGCTTTTTAATGCCCCTTGTTGCACATAGCCCCCGTGGCAGATGCTGCTCAAAATACTTCTAACAAATCCCACAGGCGCTGGCTGCCGTGGTGTGATGTGGACTGCCTTTCCCATGCCGGAGTGAGGAGCAATTTGCTGAGCCAGCCTGGCTGAGCCTCACCTTGCAGGACAGGATCAAGCCTCCGAGGCACTTGCCTTTATGCCTTCTGGAGCAGGAGAACGTGCAACACTCGCTCTCTAGTGCAGTGTCTCTTAATGCAACCCGAGCCCCTTCTCTGCTTCCAGGTTTGAGATCATGCTCCAACAGCTCCAAAGCCCTGCAGGCTCTCTTCCTTCCCGTGCCCTCCTCACACCTCCAGAAGCTTAGGCACCCTCTTCCAGAGCTCCAGGTTTGTCGGTTCATGGTACGCCCTGACTAGCAAGGGTGATACAGGCTCTACAGAGGGTCTTCCAAATGAGGCACAACTTAGGAACAAAGCAGGAGTGTCTGCTTGGGTGTCCTCACCGTGAGAGCTTAGGATTGGGCTGGGGGACTGACACGGCCCCGGCTCGCCCCCAGCTCCCCTCCTGCTCAGTGTTCTGGTTTTGGCACAAAGCATCGCCAATATCCATTCCCCTCCCTCATACCCGTTCCCTCTCTCCTTGCTTGATTACATGCAGTTCTTAACAGAGCTCTGGTCTCGTTTCCTGGCACTGTCACTTCACTCGCAATCTAGACTGTCAAGAGCTATCTGTTCTCAAAGAGACAAGCTCCGTGCTGTGATGTGAAAAGCAGGGAGGAGCTCAGGTTGGCAAAGAGATCTCCAGCGGTGGAGTGCAGCTGGTCCACGGGAGACAATAGGAATTGACCATGGGAGCTCCTGTTGTCCTTGTACCGATCACCTAGGCGCGACCTTAGCATCAGTATCTGTGAAGCCAGGCAGCGAGGTCTGAGAGAGAGACGTCCGTTTTCCAGGTGGAGCCCCGTGCTTCGTGCCAGACCCTTCACTCACAGAGATGCCCCCATCTGCTGCGGCACCCTGGCCACAACGAGGACGAGCCGCGAACAATGAGCCTCGGGGACAAAGGAAGGGCAAGCTGCAGCCCTGCCTTTAGAGACCAGGAAAGAGCGTTCCCAGCTAACAGACAAGAACCATGTTGCTTTTCTTTTAGACATGGCTGTTTGGCTGCCAGTAACGTATCTGCTAGCTAACGGCTGGTTTTAAAGCGCTATCCCAACGGGCTGCGGCCTTGCCAAGGCTTTGACGTTGGTGGTCAAGATACTAAAATGGACTTTCTGAACCAACAAACAGACATGATCTGATTGGTACCAGAAAGAGATGGGGAGAGAAAAACATACATGGTTCTGATTACCTGGCTTCAAAATCATGGTAATAAACCCAAATTTGGGAAGCAATTAGAAAGGAAGAAGAAGAGCAAGAAGAAAAAGGGGAATGAGAGAGTCGCCTGGTGGTCTCAAGGCAGCCTTTCAAGGATCAGTATTTGGACAAAAGCCAACATATCAGCTCTAATCTTTGGCTTTTTGTTGGACTTAACAAGGACTTTAAAATGAATCCAGTCGCAACTGACGGGCCCCATATGGATCCCGGTTTGAAACCTCTTTCTCAGCACCAAACCAAATAGTCTGGGACTACAGAAAGCCGGCGAGGAGACTTTAAAAGGGAAAGACAAAGGCAGAAGCACACACTGACACTCACACACACGCGTGTGCTCGCTCATACACACAGGCAGCGCATGAAGACATCAGGCTCCGCATCAGCGCAGAGTTACCGCAGACAAGTGGCTTTGTGGTTCCACAGAGGGGCTGTCTGTGACCATGACGATACCGTGATGATATTTCCCTTGATGCCACTCAACTGAGTCGTTTCCCAGACTCTCTGTGAGTTCAATCGCACATGCATCTGTAGATTGCCTTCATTTACTGCCTTTTATTTCAAACTTTGATAAAAAAAAAGTATGGATATTTTCCTTCACATATCAAAAATAAATTAAAAAGCATTCTCCCCTCGTCTTTCTCTGAAGCTGGCGCATCTCTCCTCTCCCTAAGCTACACCACAGTGCGAGAACAAAGGCATCTGACCTGTATCCATGGCAACCCTCAAATTCTACACCTTTGCCTTTTGTACAAAGTACACCCCCTTGGTCTATATACACACATGCATATGTACACAGTCACTGCACCCCTCCCTACATACGCATACATATGTGTGTAGGTACAACATACGCATGTATATTTAAAAGACATTGTTCCTGATTCTTACAGGAGCATCTGTATTTGCCTCACATGCCAGCTGAACTCGTATGTATTCCACGGTGGGGTTTGCCTTTCAGGTGACGGCAGGGTTAACTTAAAATCCACTGATGGCCACAAGGTAGCACTTGGTTCAAGGAAGAAAAGCAAGTGTTGAGAGCAGAGAGAAGCGGGAGTGTAATAATGGATTATTGGATAACACTTGGCATGCCAGGGCTAGAACAGCTGGCCTCTGCCTTTTCATGGCCACCGCCACCGCTGATTCAAAGGGGCATCCACCTATTCAATCCATCAGTCAACTCGAGGGGAAAGGCATCACATCCCTGCAACGGAAAAAGTAACAACAACCAAAAAAAAAATCCATCTGACTGTTCAGAAGGGATGTGCCAGGTGGAAGCACTGCTGGGTTACGTTTTTAGCACCCTACTCTCATTGTCACCAGACCTGGACCGACCCTGGACCGCCTGCAGCCAACTCCCCTGTTTGCAGAGAGCCTTTGCCCTCAGCCAGCTACAAGACCCTTCTCTGAATCATGGCCTCTGCCTTTGTGCTCTATTTGCTTTGGAAGGATTTCAGTGCTTTGCAGCAGAAGCCAGCCACCAACAGGTCTGGAGGATGGCACGTGAGAGCATGGAGAACGGCACCCAGCAGAGCCGAGGCAGGGCTGGCAGCCAGGAGTCACGGCATGTGAGAGAAGGTCCCTGCCGAAGGCAGCAGCCCTCAGGCCTCACTGAGTTTTAAGCTCAGCAGGATCCTGGAGCCACTGCCACACACAGAGACCGATTTCACTGATCAGCTGATGGGCAGCATCTTGCCTCCTTCAAAGGCTGGTTCTCAAGAGCTTGTTAATTTGGGAAAGGCTGGCACCACCCAGTATGTCACACCCAAAAGGCTGCCAATCCCTGAGCTCTTGGAAGACACCAAAAATGTGCAGAATAGTAATGGTTTGCTTTGTAGTGACTCTGGGAAGCAATGAGTTTCATACCGGGCGGAACATTTAGAGCTGGCACAACCACATCCTATAGTCCTCTCTCAGTCCCCAATGATGCCTCCTGCCCCGGGGGTGAGAGGACCGGGTGCTTGAACCCGCTTCTCCCCAGACGCACTGCCACCACTGAACCCCAGGGAGAAGGGAAGGTCCTCTAAAAAGGAGGAGCTCAGCTCTGCCGAAGGCGCTGACCAGACGTCCCTGGGATCGTGTTGTGTCCTGGTAACCGTCCCTGGGCACAGAGGGCACGGTCAACCCTTTCTCCTCCCTCCCTTTTAAATGCTTCCAGTTGTCAGTTTAGCAATATAAGAACAGCTGAATTGTGGTTATAGACAATGAATGATGCAACAGAATACCTCATGCAGACAGAGACGATTTGCTGCTCATTTCTCTTCAGCAGGAGGGCCGTATGCATGGGACTGGGTCCAAACTTACTGACGTCAACAGAAAGACTCCCATTGACTTCAATGGGCTTTCATTGGGACCATTATTCCCTGTGAGAAGCCACTTACTAGGAAACCAAGGAAGGATCAACTTTGTGTGGAACAAACATAATGTAGCCTTGGTCCTCCGTAGTACCACGGCACGGCCCACAGAGACTGCATTTCCCAGCATGCTGTACACCATCCCTAGCCATCAACAGTACTCTGACACGCTGAAGTTCACCCACAAAGAGGGCTGACGTTGCTGCTCTTTCATCTACCCAGAAACGAAAATGTCTGAAATACGTAGCGGTACAGTCACGCTTTGCTTTGCTGCCGGGCCAAGCTTTCAGAGGAACGGCCAAACTGTCACACCAAAACCATAACTACACTGCAGGCGAAAGCAGTGGCCGAAGCGGCTGGGAAGAAGGACTCTGGTTTCTGCGCCCTCTTGGGCTCTCCTACCTCCCTAGAAGGCTTCTCCCTCCCCGGCCAAGTGCCTTCCAGAAGCAAAGCAGCTCTGTGTGATGTGGGACTGAAATGATGCCTGCATCCCCATGTAAGACTCCCCACTCTTTTTAACTTATTCATCTCGAAATGGCGGAGGGCCGTCTTTCACCCCAGGCTCTCCCCCTGAGCTACCAGCCACCAGGGTGCTGGCTCTAGGCACCGCTGAACTTTGCTTCAAGACTTTCTATATCAAAGACGCTTGAGGTATTTGGGCCTCTAGTTCAAATTCCTCAGCCCCCTGAAATAAAGCCTACAAGCTGTTTGACACATGGGGATGAAAGGGGAAGCAGTGAAGAGAACACTAAATAAAAGGACCAGCATACACCAGTTCCTCTCCTCAGCTGGGAAGATTTGGACACGCAAGCAGAAAAGAGAAGCTGTCTTCTCCCTGCCCTCTGCTCTGTGACCCAGACTCCCCCACCCCGCCAGCCTCCTCCTCCGTGGGGAGGAGGTCCAGAGCGAGAAGCATTCCAAACACCCCGCTGGTACCATGTTTATACAGCGTGTCCTCCTCGCCGAGCTGCTCAGAAACAGCCCTACAACAAAAAAAAGAACGGGAAAAACAGAGAGAGGGAAGAAACGAACAGCTTGGGCTTTTTGGCCAGAAAACATCATTTTTTGTTTGTTTTTCTAGCAAAAAAGAAACCCTGCCAGAGATTCCAGAGTTTTCAGACTTGAAGGTGTATCTTGAACTGGAGACAGGGAACTGGATATTTGGTTTATTCCCTTTCCCTGCATTAAATAAGAACCATCAAGGACTGATGTTTTTGGCGGGAATAATCCTTTCTTTATCACTCCTCTGGGCGAGGAAAGGAGTAGGGTCCATAAGCTTCAGTTTTAGTTCCAAAATCGAGAGAACAATAGAGATGTTAATTTACGGACCTTGCAGTTATGGTGCAAGGACCGGGCTCTGGCTCCTCTTGGCTGTTGTTTTCATTTGAAATCAGGGTCCCCGGAGAATCCTGCAAAAAGCCGCTCCACACTGATGCAAAGGAATCTCCGAACGCAGCAATAGCCACAGCAAGGGCTGTCTCCTCAGACGCTTCAACAAACTGGGACAGCACATGGTTTGCTGTAGCCCTTTCTGGGTGTGAAATAGCCACATCTTTCCAGGAAGCACAAAGCCAGCAAAACCATGGACAACTTCCACATCTCCTGGAGTTAACCATTTTTAGGGACTCAGAAGGACTCTTCCTTAAAGAAAGTATTTTGGAGCACCATTAAGTTCTCTTATCATTCTCTTACGAGACCCTCCTCTTTAGGACCCACAAACACTCCAGACCTAATGGATGTAGGTGCCACTTGTTGCTGTAGACAAGGGAGTCTAGAGCTTATGAGCAACAGCCTATGCCAAATTCCCACACCATGCTGCCAAAAATACTTTGTGTGTCTCACTGATGTGAAATGTTTCTCTGTATTGTTTCCTCCGAACATCTCCATTTTTTGTTGCCAAATGCGGGAAGGAACACAGTATAGAGGCCCGCGTTTCCATCCCCAAGGTTGGAAAAGGGCCACTCTCCAGGAAACGTAGCTTGGTTTTAACCACAAAACAGTATGAAGGCGATAAACACCGTAAGAACGCATTCAAACATGCCTGGGACCAAGGGAAGCCGCTTCTGAAATACCCACGCGTCTGAGAAGAGACGTTGGCTGCCACAACCCTGACTGAGCTGCGGGTGTTTGGGTACCAGAGAGCTCCACAGCCCGAGAGCTGGTGCCGTGTGTCCGTCCCTCCCTCGCCTTTCCCAGGCGGCAGACCATTGAGATGTTCCACCGATTTACCCCGGTGTCTTCTGTTCGCTGCTTTATTTATAGCTTGGTTCTCAGTCATGCACGAAAAGGGTTAATTAAGTGCCTAGTGTGGAAATACGCGGCCCCGGGGGAGTACCTTGTCCCAGTCATTCTTTGAGGTACACAACAACGCACATGAACCACACTGGAAGTACAGGTCAGGGCTGTGCTTTCCCCTGTAGATACGTGGGTGTCAATTTGAGTGCCAATACGAATTATGTTGTTAAGCAAAGGGCTGATAGTGCCAAACGGAGGCGGCCAAAGAGTGGGAAGATGTTAGGCAAGCTTCCTCCATCTGTCCCTATTCACGCTTTTTGGTCCCAGGCCTCACCACACCCTTCCCACATCTAATCCCCAGCATCCACACGTTCCTGCTCACCTTTCCCTGGCTCAGAACAGCCTCTTCCCCTTTTCCATCCAGGCCACACGACTGGCTTTGCCGTGTCCCTGCAAAACGTCCTCCTGCATCTCCTGCCGTCCCCCAGCCGCTGCCCAGTCTGCCCACTACAGCTTTGCCACTGGGCTCTGCTAGAACAGGATTTTCCCCACTGCCTGTGTGTTAAGGTACTTTGCAGAGGATTTCTGGGCCCATTGGTTCCAGACCCGGGATATCTGCTTCTGCTCCCGGGCCAGCGGGACGAACTGCCTCATCTCTGGGCTTTGGAAGCACCATTTTGGCTCACTTTGTCTTTGCAGAGGAAGGCCAACCTCATCTGCCCTCTATTACCCACACTCAAAAAAAACGCCATCTGTGCAGCTTTTATTAAGTTTATACAAGCCAAATAGCTTGGAAAAGGATTATGATTTTTATTCATTCACAATATTCCCCTCTTCATAATTGTCCACGGCACTGCACCATACCAAGGCTTAATTCACCTCTTAGTTTCTGTTCTGGTGGGCCCGCAACATGCACCCGAAATGAGCGTCCTTGTTCCTCGACTGAAGTTTGGCTGACCAGTGCCTCGCTTAATCCCCTTTGATCTGGGGGAACAGACTGACTGAAGTTTTATTGCTACTGATTAATCCCCCATGATTCTCTGAGAGGGAACTGCCTGCCGCTTCCCCTTTTTAGTCTGCCAGTGTTTGAGACTGTAAATAAGCCTCACATTTATTGTTAGCACAATATACTGTTTTATAAGGGGAACGCAGCTGTCTGAGAAAGATCAGAGCTCTCTCCTGCGGCGTCCTAGCATCAGAGGCATTCCTTGGACCGCGAAGAAGCCTAGGAGCAATGATGCTAGCAGCAGTAGTGCTGCTGGCGGTTCCCCACCTGCGAAGGCACACCTACAAATAAAGGTGCCATTTACCACGGGGCCACAATTGCAGGCTGGCCGTCCCTCGGAGGTGGGACGGTCCGGTTTGCGCACACTGGGCAGCAGCCACCTCCCAAGCTCAGGTGTGCCGCCACAGCCCAGGGCCGCCTGAGCGTGCCAAGGGCTGGGCTGTAGCTCCAGCAGACTCGTTCGGCTCAATGCCTTTACGAGGTCCCTGCCTTGCCTTGGACTCGTCGCCTTGCTCACAGCCTTCCCCTCCCACAATGAGAGCGAGCAGGTCACAAGGAATACGGAGGACCACAAATAATCAACTTTGGCAGTGAGATTTTGCAATCTGGTACGCTGCTTTGCTTGCTGGGGGAAAAAAAAATGTATTCGTTCTCCCTCCCTGCACAAGATTCTCAGGGAAAGCAGGAAAGTCAGTAAAATCAGATGAGAAAAAACTGTTAACTGCAAGATTTGCCAAATAAGTGAGTGCATTCAGTGGCCTGGAAAATGAGCCGGCGAGTGATATAAGAGCTCTTTCCGAATTCTGCACACTCAAGGAAACATTTAATACATCTTGAAGTAAAAATATGCCTTGGCTCTTGCTGCTGGCGTAAATATTTGTGCTCGCAAGTGTTGGCAAATATTTGAGACATCTATGTTGTTTAACCAAGAGCTTTGTCTCTCAGAGTCCATCTCCCTGTTTGGTCTCCCCCGTAATCACATTAGCCAGAAGAATCCTCTTGGTATTTATGCAGAGGATGGGATCAGAATCATTTCCATTCGTGCCTTAAAGAACAGGCATGAGCTTACAGAAGACGGCCAACAAAGGGCATCGGAAGAGCTGACAAAGATCATGCCCTACATCTGTTTAATATTGGTACAGTCTCCGTTAGGAGATGGCTAACTTAGCCCCAATTTGCAGACATGGGCAGAGTCACGCTGGAGGCCTTCCTTACCTCTGCAGTAATTTCCAAGCTTTTATTTGCTATATTATATACAAGGCAACAGAGGAAAGACCGCTTGCCTTCTGCACGCCTATGGCAACAGTTCAGGTTAGGCACGTAAGGACTTGACGCCCCTCTGTAACCAACTCTTGCACAAAAGACTCGCGCCTTGACAGCTTCTGAGGAAAGCAAAACAAAGCAAAGCGCGGGGACAGCAAGAGCTGCAGCACTGGCAGCCTGGAATGGAGAGGAGGGGACCTCAGCCCCTGCAGCAGGACTGTGCCCACCCCCTCGGTGCTTCCCAGGTATGGGCACACAACTGGATACCTCACTGGTTCAGCTTTTCTCTTCCTTCAAGCGCCAGGGGTGTTATTGTTAAGCAGCAGGTGAACCAGAAGCCCATACAGCCCAGTTCACACACCTCTGGCCCGCTGCACACAGCATCCACCTTCAGCCCCCTAGGCCGCAGGCGGGCAGGCTCCTGCCTGCCAAGAGGCACCGCATTAGTCACCTGCTCAGTTCCCCTTGGTCACCTTCAAGGGTAGGCTCCTGGGGAACCCCTCACCACGGGGTACCCCTAGTGTCACCCAGTTTAAAGCCCACTGTGCTCACGCAGAGCCGCATAAATGCTCCCTGCTAAACCATAAATGGGCCTCGCCAACTTCGCACCGAAGCTGATAAAGAGCGTTCACACAAGCTATAATCCCAGCTCAGCAGCAGACGGAGCATCTCAGCACAACAGTTGTTTCCATAGTGACTTTGTGCCTAGGCTCTAAGACCTGCCCTCCCCCGTGCCCACCGTCAGCGACAGCATCGCTAAAAAATTGTCATGCTAAGAAACAATTAGCAAGAAATGCCTGAAAATTGCTAGAGTAGAGCAGTCACGTTTCTCGAAGAGGTCAAGGGGTGCATTCAAAGCATTACAGATAACCCCAGGACTTAGCGATGGGACAGCCAAAGCCTTTTGTACTTAAGTGTGAGCCTAGATCACATACTACAGATGCTGAATTAGCAAGAGATGTCAAATCAAACCCTGACAGAACTGAACAAAAATTGCCATCACCACAACTGAGAGCCAGCATGGGGGGGACCACAGATGAGTAAGTGAGGAATATACAGCCCCGAAACCACCACCGCCTCCTCCACCCTCTGGCAAGGACCACGGTGAGCGCACTTTGAACGATGAGGAACACACCTGTATTTTACCATTCCGCCCAGAAGTGGGCATACAGGAGCGACACAGTAGTGCACACCAGGCTCTTCCAACCTGTTTATTCAGTGGAAGATGTTCAAGTAACCAGAAAAAAAAGCACTGAACTGCACTTCTGGGTGTTAACCCGAACCACCAGTGTTTTGACAGGTTAGCCATCACGGACAGAAAAAGAGCTCCTGTTCTGTGCCCTTGCTGGCAGGTTCCTTACAGCTAATGCATTAACCTCTGAATAAACAAACGACTAAGAAAGGCCCCTTCCTAACCTGGTGAAGTACAAACACAGGCTACATTCTTCTGATTATAAAACCGCAAATGCAGGACACACTCTTGGGAATGGGCTCGATATGTTTTCTCTTTGATTCCAACCTCTTGGGAAGATTAAACAGTGTCATTGCCAGGTTAATACATAATGACCCCAATGTCTCGAAACATTATTGCATTGCAAATAAGACTGACATTTACATATTTCTCAGTTGCCCAAGGGTACAGAAGACATGTTTCAGGTGGCTGCTCTGGGAGCATGCTGGAAGGCAGCAGTGCAGCACAGTGCATGGAAAGCAAAGGGTGAGGCACAACGTTAATGGTCGGGGAAAGGAGGGTGGCTCCCTAATGAGCCATCCCGAACCCTCTGGCCAGACTGGCAAGCAGCTGTCAGTCAGCAGCGTGCTGCAATCAATCCTCCTGAGCTGAGCTGAGCGCTACCTGTGCCAAAGCAGGCCCCAGGGAACAGAGCCGTCTTCCATTTCCTCCTGCTCAGGCTGCTGCAGAGGAGCAGCAGGAGACCAGCTCGCTTTCCGAGCCAGTTCTGGAGGACAGCCTTCGCATGGGAGTGTTTTGCATCCAGACACACAGCCGAGTGGCCCGAAAGGCAATGTGCGTGCCTCTCGTCTGTGAGGCCATCAGCTCCTGGTGGCAAGGGGAGAGAGACAAAGACCTCATGGGATTATCGGCACGTTTCGGTGTTCAGGTGCAGAGGGCTCTGCAGATATGTCCCTCTAGCTACAGCCTCTCTACAATCCTAGAAGCACAGTGGTGTAGGGAACAGGAGGAGAGGGGATGAGGAGCAGCTGGGTGAAGCTTGGGGCAGCAGGGCACCTTCGATGGCTGTGCTGCAGCATGACACCACGCTCTCTCCTCACTCTGAAGCAACACCAGCCGCTTTCAGGCTGGGGAAAACCAGACTGAGCCTGAAATACTGCTCTTCCCTGTAGGCAGGTGGATGCTAACACAGAGCCCCCAGTGCCGTGCTTTCCAAGGCCTGACAATGCCCGTGAAGATGAACTTTTCTCTTTCAGGCTTGTCTCTGTACATATGGCAAGGCCTTCCTTCCATGACATACACCAACACCATCTCCTTGTGGGCTGTTCTCCATTGCTCCCCCCACACCAAGCCCTGAGGCTTGGCTGGACCCCAGACATTCTGCTGTTCCCCAAAGCAGCCCTGTGGGCCACGGCCGGGAACAGTGATGCCAAAGGACCATGCCTTGGCGGCTGCCAAATGTTAAACCCACGGGGCTCTGTCAAGGAGCTCAATACTGGTAATTCAGCAGCACTCAAAAGAGCGAGTGTTCCCAGCTGCCAGGCTACCAAGTCCCTTCCCACATTCAGAAAACGAGGCACTAGACTTTGCTGTCCCCAAGGGGTTTTTAATCACCCTTTCTAAGGCAGGCTGCTGCAGCACCTCCCCATGGGTGTTATTCCCTTTCAAATCTCGGGAGACACCCCTCCTCTGAAACCCCCCGCCCATGCTCTGCTGCCCCGTGCTTGGCTCCCACCTCACACAGCCCTGGGTCACCACCAGCCCCAGAACCTGCTTGTGGGGGGCAGCTACAACGCAGCCACGTCCCCAGCAGGCTCCGAGCGCGGCAGGGACGGATGGGGCTGGGGACGGGGCCCAGCCGCGCGCCCGCCTGCAGTCACTGCCGAGGAACCTGCTGACAGGGAGCTGAACTCCAGCTCTCCCCTCAGCCAATAAATCTCGCAGTGGTCTAATTTTGCCAGGAATGATGCCTCAGGGAAGGCCTGTGTGGTCCAGGAAAGGAAAAGCTAAGCTAAGCATGCTTAAACCGCCCTAATTCCGCTCCCCTCAGCCAGGCAGCGCCTTCTAGCACCTTCTGCCGGGGCGGGCTTATGGAGCCCACGCCAGCCAATCAGCGCGCAGGACGCGAGCCATGTGACTGGCGACTCTGCCACGCGGGCTGGGCAGGGCGGGCTTGGGGTTGCTGTGGCGTCCCGTGACGCGCTCTGCGTGGCGCCGCCCGCCGCCGTGGCGCCGCAGCCCCCGGGGGCAGCGGGCTCCGCGCCGCCGCTTCAGGCCGCGCCCGCCCGGCCCGGGGCTCCCCGTGGGTTCCGTAGCGGCCGGTTCGGGTTGTGTGGGGAGCTCGGCTCTTCGGGAGGTCAGCCGGGATGTCAGAGCGCTGCTCCCCGCCTGCGGAGAGCGGGTTCAGGCCGCTTCCCCAGGCCTGGCGCCGGGGCTGCTCGCGGGGGCCATCCGGGTCGCGTCGCCCTGCGGGGCGCGGTCGGTGCCGGGGCTGGAGGGGCTCCGTGGGAGAGCGGAGGGAAGGGCCGCGGCTGCCCGTCACCCCGCCGCAGGCAGAGCTCCAGCCCTCGCTGCAGGGGCCCTGCGGGGACTTCCCGCGGCCAAGTGACCGGGCCTCGGCGGGAGCGCGGAGGAGGAGCGCGTGCGGCGAGGCTCCTTCCCCGGCGCCCCGTAACGCGACGGTAATTCGAGGTTTCAGCGGAAGACAAAGGGTGAGTTGTAGCTGTTTCATTTGGGGCTGAGAGGAGGCTCTGCATCCAGGAAGCACCCTCCCCTGGGAGATAAGGGAGACCTGGCCACCCACAGCCCTGGCTCGCCAGGAATCCAGGCCTCCATATGCACAAAGCTGGTGCCAGAAGCGTTGTTCCCATCGCCGGCAGGCCACCCGCCCCCTCCCCCACACCTTCCCTGCCTTCTCCCTCCTCCTCTCTCCATAACCAGCTGACTTTTTTCACAACCAGGAAACAATCAAACAACCTCTTCAGCTGCTTCGGCTCCTCCTCCTCCCCGACACCGCCATCTCCCCCTGTAAAGGATGCTGTCAGTACTCCCAAAGCCTGATGTGCTGTGCCGTGCAAAACTGTTATTCCAGCCTCCCAGCGGGGAATATCCTCTGGGCTGCAAATACCTGTGTTTCGTTAAGTAAATAATCACACAAGATAAAATATCCATCTTGATGGTAAAACGGAGGGAGGGGAGCAAGAATGCAGACCCGGTGAGTACTAAGACAGCGGCCCCTGAACCGGTACCATGGGTACGGTGAGGTGGCCAGCAGTTCCGTTACATGCCTGCCCTTTCTCCCATGGGGAGGTGGTGATGCTGGCACCCATGGGAGGACACTGAAATGCAGAGCCTTTAGAGGGGTCTGGGGGGGGGGGAGGCGTAGCATTTGGGTTTTTAAAATAGCTTTCAGAAAGAGCATGGCTGGGAAATATATTCAGTGCAACTCACCCACCCTCGTTAGGAGAGGCTTGGAAACCAGCCAGCTGTGTTCCAGTCTTGCAGGGGAGTGAGGAAGAGGAAGGTTGATGACCTCAGTGGAGGGAGAGATGTTCCTAACCAGCTGGGGGACTTTCTGTGTCACGGTGGGTAGTGGACCCTTCAGAAAAGCTATCCCCTGCTGAAGCACTGCATGGAGGGAAACCCAGCCTCTGTGGAGTGCCCGCTCCCCTCTGCCACTGGGACCACTGGCAAGTTTATGCTGGGGCCAGGCGTTGATCCCAAGTGTCCTGGCTTGCTGCCCGCGTGCTCTAAGCGCTAGACTGTAGCACTGCTGCCTCCCCTGCAGTGAGATCTTGGACCATTTATTGCTCACCTGTTTGGGAGACTTCACACATTGAGCATCGAGGCTTATAAACCTGCTGAGAAAAGAGAGAAAGGGAAAAGGTGAAGGAGGAGTTCAGCCAGGAGTGAAATACTCAGGAGGTATTGGAGCCTTGGGCTCTGTGGGTTACCCATGTTGACCCCAGACTGTGGGGGAGGCGGGAAGGTAGCCCGCCCACGCCAGGATCACAGGGAGGGAGATCTCGGGTCACCTTTGGGAGTCTTGGGACGGCCGGGGAGACTGGCATGGAGCAAGGAAAGGATCGTGCCGGGTGCAGGTAGGCCTGATGGACAGCTTGCTGCTGCACCTAGGATTGTGAACTGGAGGTTGAATCAGGGCTGAGAGTCTCCTGGATTCATTTCTCAGTCATTTATTCAGATATAATTGCCTGTCTGCCTGTCTTAAAGCTAATGACTGGATGTGAAGATTTCCAGTTAGGGTTTGTGAGAAGGTAATTACATTGCAATCTCACTGTATGACTATTCCTCGAATGAAGATAAACTTGTTTGAGTAGGTCTGCACATCGCAGGAATCAGTTGTATTACAGAGCCCAGGCATGGCAGGGGAGATAAGGAATGTTTTTGCTGCTGCTTTTTTATCTGCTGACCTATTAAAAGCTTTTCTGTCTGAAGCGGGTGAGGAGCAACCAAAAGGGTTAATCCCACAGCTCCTCACCCTGATGAACATGATTTAAGTCTCCTGTTGAGACTTGATCGCTTGGTTGGGGTTTAGTGGGTGCTCTTCACTTCCTTTCTGGGAGGTGCTAGTTTGCGTTGTTGAGATGCCCTGAGTTGAGCTCCAGTTCCACGGGGCTGACTTGACCCAAGAGGGACCCTGAGATGGTGTGATGGGTATTGCAGATGCGGACAGAAACTCAGCTTTCCTGCCCTGGGGAAGCAGGGAGGGGGCTGTAGCGTAGCGCCCAGCAGCAGGACCAGGGGAGCAGCAGGCTATTGCTGTGAGGTTTGGCTATTTGCAGAGCTGTGTATCGGTCGCTAGCTGAGGGTGCTCCTGATCGGCATCCCGGTGCTCTGTGCACAAGCAAAGCACGCCGTCCCTGGGGGTGAAGTCTGTCCCTGGGCGGCCTTATCAGAGCCTGCAGATGCACAGAAACTCACCCTGCTATTACGGGGCAAATTAACACGGAGCGTCTGCTCTGAACATCTGCAAAGAGCTAGTAAACTCCAGCAGTAAGACACCCTTCCGGGCTTGATCAGGTATAAGCCTGATGGCTAGATAAAACCCTCTTTCATGTTCAGCAGGCCCTTGCTTTCTCCAGCACTGCAGCAGGATGGGAGTCTACACAATGAAATGCAACTGGGTTTGTGGCTCTGCCCCAGTACTGGGCAGACCTGGGGTATCAGCATCATTTGAGATTGCATCATTTACCAGCAGACTTGTCACCTAAGGCCACTTCTGGGTAGCACACATTCAACTGCCTCACACGGTCACGGTCCTGCTCGGCTCCTGACAGTGCCTGGGGTGTGCTGGCTGTCCCGCGGGGACGGGAAGGGACACCTCCACTCTCTGCAGGTTCCTCCTGCTCTGTTTCTTTAAAGCTCTCACCCTTCCTCGCAGCACAAGCCAATGCACTGAGATCATCTCTCGGTCCCATCTAGCTGTTAAACCCCCTCAAATCTTTCTTGCTCAGCAGCACTTCATATAAATCCAGTAATGTGCATATCACTTTGGCTGCCAACTGCTTTTGGGTCAGGAGGGAGGGGGCTGCGTGGGGGTTATTATTACAGTCACTGTTCCGTTTCCCCAGGGGATCCCAGGAAACCACAGGCTGCCAGCAAACGTCTGGAGGACAGAGGCATGTTGGGGACCCCTGGGAGTCAGCTGGCAAATCTGATGCACTGGGTATGGATTAACAACCCATTAGGGCAGGGGCTGGGGGCTGCATTAAACAAATCCTTCCCCTCAGCCTTTGCAAACGCTAGCGATTGTTGCCTCAAAGCAACACAGAAGCAAGACAGCGTCAGCGCGGGGACAGTGCTTAAGCGTCAGGCTCGCACCATTAAATATCAGTGAGGGCTTAAGGGCATTGCACAGCACTTCCCTAAGGGAGATAAATGATTTCCTGGGATGAACCCAACTGGCCCACTCTGTACTGCATTTGCTCGATGTTGACGTGGCCAGAAGAGCACTCTTTGGCATGAATAAAACATGCTTCTTGGGTAGCAGCGGCAACTAGTTTGTCAGGAAGAGCCCCTGACTATGACAGGGCAAAATGGGCGAACCTGCCTTTCAAGGGATTGCTGTCTGAGCGGCTTTCAGGAGCAGCGTAGCCACAGTTACCCCTTTCCTGCGCTGGCAGGGCATTTATCCTGGTGGAACAGGAAAGACTCTCCTTATCTGATTTTTTTTTTTCCTCTCTTCTGCAGCAATCATCCAGAATCCGTGGCAAAACCCACCCTGGGGAGAGGCGTTTTGCCCCTGAGGGCCATTGGATCCCCTGCGGGGTCATGACCTGTTTGTTGGAGGTCCTCGAAAGGTGACTAAGAAATGCGTACTTAGATACGTGATACAGGAATCACCAGCGATATCCTCCTTTCCACCAGGGAATACTGAAAATTGGAAAGATCTGAAAGCTTCTGCTTAAAGCGCAGGGCTTTCTGGCTACGGAGTCCAGCTCTGCCACTGGCTTCCAGCGTTAAATTGGAGTGAGTCACGTACCTGCTCTGTACTTCAGATTGCCCACAGATCTGCATCGTGCAGCGCAGCTCACAACTTGCGTGTCTCAAATACTTTGGGACTTTCATGTGGAGAGTTTTGAAATGGGAAAAATTCGCTGTTACCAGCTATTTGGATGCAGATTGGCAGCACATTGAATCCAGTTCATAGTGCCTTGAATTAGAGGGATATGTTGTGTCGAGACGGAAAAGAGGATGGGAGGAAACTGAAAACCGCTGCTCCGATGCCACGGAGTGCTCAAACGTGCACCTGGCATTCAGGCATTGAAATCAACCCTGCTGGCACGGCGCTGCAAGTGATTAAGAAAATTCTAATGAAATATTTGCCTCCTGGAAAACACTATTTTATCCAAAATGAAACCTTTGCAAGAAGAAAAAAATCAATTTACAGATCAAACAAAAATAGTCCTAATGAAGCAGTGCAGCACAGCTGGAAATCTCCAATCTGATTTGTCAAAGTGAATATTAGTATTCTCTTTTTATTTGGAATTTCACCATCTGAAACATGTTTTGTTACAATATTATAATAAAATAAGGTCACTAGGAAAAGTTGCTTTTTAGGAAGCAAGCTATTTGCGGTACTTTTGTAAATCAGAGCTATCAGCGCAAAAACTACTTCCAAACACCCTGAGTTTTCTGAAACCTAGAAGTGTTGCCCCAGCTCTGCGTGATGTATTTGGGAGGGACTGGGGGAGCGGCAGGAAGGACTATAAATCCTAGAGAAAATGGAAATTTTCCTGCCTGTGAGACACATGAAATTCCAGGTTGTGTTTTTCTGGAGACATGTTGGCTTCTCCGTCGTTGTGCCGCTTCAGGGAGAGGGCAAACAAACATCTGTCAGCAACAGCGGGGAGCGGGTGGTTCTGCCGGGGTGAGGCTGCCTGGGGTCCCTTCCACAGTCTGTTTCTCTGCTGCCCCTTTTCCCAGGGAGAGCCAGGGCGGCAGCCCTCCCTCCTGCACTGCTCCGAGGTGTGCCAGGTGAGGTCCGGAGGCTGTTAGCTCTCCTGTGCCGTGGTCTTCAGTGCCCGGCTGCCCAGATGGGGTTTTTGTCATTTGAAAAGGGCTTAAATTCTGAAAATATTTTAATACCACTGAGCAGGCAGCCGAGGAGAGACTCCATCAAAGTATAAACAAATTCTGAGCGCCTGAGTCAGGAGAATGACACAAACTAACCCACCCCTTAAAGTGCCTGTGACCACAAACCACATCACTGCAGAAAAGGAGACGCACTTTTCTTTTCTCGTTCTAAGTCATAAAAATTACTTACCAAGGTGACAAATTTATGGCTGCAGTAATTACATGATTACTTTATTATGTGCCACCAGTGTGAGAAAATATATATTAAAAAGTCACTTACGTCCAAACCAAAAGGGCCAGCAAAGAATTATTGGAGGCAGTAAATAACTGTGACATGTACAATTATTTACTTGGTTGGAAGCTAGAATTTCAGATTGAAAACCAGCAGTCGTGTTCAGAGGCTTTAGGTGGTGGTGGCAGCCAGTCGGGCTGGGACCGGCCTGTCCCTGCTGCTGTCCGGGGGTGGCGCTCGGCTCCTGGGCAGGTGGGTGCTGGCACCGTACAGGGTCGGCCCGGTCCGACTGTGGACTCTCCAGGGTAAATCCAGCCCTTGGGGGCCGTGCTCTGACGGAGCTAGGGCTCCTGGATCAGGGTGGGAACGGGGTGGCTCTTCATGCTGGAGAGGAGAGAGCTGCAGCTGGGTGCTGGTCACTGTCCCCCCAGCCTTTCCCTTTTCCCATCAGGAGCAGGAAGCCCAGCTCTGCCTCAGCGCTGGTCCTCTCCCATCTCCCTCTTTATCAGAAAAGCAATCGCAGCCTTGGCCCTCCTCACAGCGACAAGGTTCCAGTCTGGCTGCACAACTGCCAAGCTCCGAGGCTCCCAGCAGTAACAAAGAATTTGACTGAAACCTCTTCAGACTTACCGCGTTTGGCTTTTGCAGGATGCCGCAAAGTACAGCTTGGAGAGCACACCCTGCAAAGATGAGCTACCAGCTTACAGCGCTGACCGCCAGCCAGCCGGACAGTGAGGGCCGGGGACGTGGTGGCTGGAGCAGACGGAAGGGGGGTCACCGGTTCCCCACCGGGCCCGGCGCCGAAAGGCTGAGCGGAGCCGAGCCGGGCGGCGCACGCTGTTCGTGCGGGAGCAGCCCTGCTTGCGGCAGCGCTGGGCCTTTCGCTGCGGCGCACTTTCACACCGGCGATGGCAGCCTGCCCCTTAGTGTCTGTACGGCCCTCGGAGTGCTCGGGGAGCTTGCAGTTATAATTGCACGTGGTGACAAGTTAATCTGATCTTTAATTATTTTTCTGTTCTCATTTCGTTGTCTGTAAGAGTAAGTACTTTTCTCCTAATGCTCAATTTTACCTTCGCTGTGACCCTCCAAAGACGTTCTGTAAAACTTTGAAAGTGCCTCTGATCTCTCACAGCAGCCAGCTTCATTTCTGACTACTATTAGACAGCAGATTTAAACTGAAGTCATTGAAAAATATGTGCCTTTGTGATTTCCCCCCCCAATTTACTGCTAAGATAAGTAATCAGGGTTCTGAGTCCTTCCTTTACAAGATGAGGGTTTCTCAGGGACCTTATGCATACAGTTTACCTATAAAAAATCTGTTCGTTTCATGAGGGGAAACCAAGACAACGAATTCTGATACAGGAAGGTTAAAAAAAATATGTAAAAATAATAGCATCAATGGCCTCTGCAAGGATATTAGGCCTGTTTGTCCTGGTATTTCTCTTATGCTTTGGGCAGGTGAGGCAGCGAGCGAGCCAGCGCCGGTTCCTGCTCGTCACACCTGCGCGGTGCCCGGCTGCTCAGGCTCCCAGCATTGCGGGGGAAGGCTTGAATCTTCGCCCTGCCAAACACCTCTTCGGGAGACAAACGGCATCCTGGAAAGGCTCCTGGTCCTGACAGCAAAGTTCCTTCCTAAACCGTGCGTTAACATACGTCCAAGTCTATCACTTGAGCTTAAAGTAAGTCGACGGATTCTGTCTTGCAAATCTGTGCAAAGGCTCTGATTTCGAAGGAGCCGCTCGGTGTGTGTCGAGGTGGGCCGAGAATAGAAGGGGTCACATCCTCACGGTGAAGGTGCAGGCTGTTGGGCTGCTGATCGACATCTTCTTACTGCCCTTTTATGGCGGTTTCACGTGATACTTTTTTTTTTTTTTTTTTTGCTTTTTCTAAGGGGATTTGCTTTGTTTGTTGGTTAACTGACTGTGGGCGAGGGTGAGGATGGCGTGGAGGTTTTGGCCTGGCAGGGCGTTGCTCTGAGCTATCCGATGCTGTGGATGCCTCAGGTCCCAGGCTCACGAAGGCACGATGTCCTGGCACGGACAGGCAGGGCGGGGAGCAGAGAGGAGCACAGGATAGCAGAACGCAGGGAGAAGGCTGTGGGAAGCTTTAATTACCTCGTTGTCCCAGGAGGTCCCAAGCGCCCCAGATACTAATTGCTAATAAATGTTCATGCTGAGTAGCTTTTATTTTTCCAGTGAGATGGAATAACAGGAAAAATATGTGAAAGTCCCTGGACTTCAAGAGTGTGTTTTTCTTTCATTTATATTTACCTAATTACGCTGTCACAGACCGCTGAAAATTATACCCTCACCCCCTTCCCCCACCTCAAAAATGACCCAATAAACAGAGCAGCGACTCCAACCACGCCGGACAACACGGGGAGGTGGGAGGGATGGTTCTGGCAAGCCGGCACCTCAGAGCGGGGACCCTGGGGTTGCATCCAGCCCCAGAGCTCACAGTCCGATGCCCCTTACCGTAAGCAGTGCTGTGCTCCCCAGGCTGCCCAGTTAAGCTATGGAATGAGGGGGTCAGGCTTCAGGTCATCAGAGGAGGGAGAGGTCGGGGACAATGTCGATCACCGGGTTTGTACCTCCGCGGTGCAGGCTCTCGGTGGGGCGCCAGGCAGCCCAGTCACACGAATGTTTCTTACTCGACGAGAGCATGAGAGAAAGGAGATGTGGAGCTGGTTGTTGCCTGCACCGCGCAGGATTCTGTAGAACCAGGAGAGAAGAGAGCAGGACTCGGAGCAGAGCTCTCCATCGCAGGGCTGTGGTCCCTAAGACGAGACCGCACAGTTTTTCAGGTGAGAATGGAAGTGGCCTGATTTTGGCTTGTTTAAATTACTGCTATCTTCACAGCGACTCTAGCAAGGCCTGGTTTACAGTGATCCTAAACCAACGACGTAACTGTAATTACAGCCTAAACTAATCAGCAGGGGAAATGGCTGTTTGTTTATCGTCATGTCTGCAGAACCCATTTTTAGTGTGTTGTGCCGAGACAATAAACTCCAGAACACGGATCTGCTGGGATCTTCTCCACCGGCTGGCTCGGCTGTGGTGATTGAGCTCCGCCAGACGCCGGCGCTGTGTCCGCCGGGGACTTCTGCCTGTAGGCAGACGCTGTGATCTGAAGGAGATGCACGCGATGCTCTAGCACGCTTCAGTTTTCAGATCCGAATGGAAAAGCAGGGGCACGATCTGGCATATCCCGCCTCCTGAGAGAAACGTGTCTTCTTCCAGAACACCTCGCTAGAGTGAGCTGGTTGAACAATGCGCTCAAGTAAGCCCTGTCCCCTCCCAGAGGGATACGGGGATCTCCTGGAGCTGGGCATGCTCTCTCACAGGGTGAGGATGGGGGATGCAGAATATGCCATGCTCCAGTTTGATTTTCCTCCTAGTTTGCAAAGAACATGACAGGGCAAGCCTCTGGTTTTACAGAGACCTGGATGATGGGAAAAACGCAAAAACCCAATCTTGACCGGGGTTTTCCTCTCTTAATTGGGTACAAAATACTGGTTTCACTCCTGCATAGTGTGGATGAATCACAGTTCCAGCCCAGGAGATCGGTTTCCACGCACGAACATAGCCTAAGGTCTCAGGATTTCCTCCCTTTATTGCAGTTCTGGCCAATTTTGTTCTTGAGATAGAAACCGATGGAGAAAGGAAATGTTAAATTTGTGTGGGAGGTGACTAGGGCCTGTTCAGAGCTGGGCTGAGGGTTTTGCAGGCAAAGCCATAATTGCGGTGCCAGTGATAACAAGAGAGCATAAGCACATCACGCTGGCTTCAAACCCAGGCACAAATTAAGCTTGTTTCTAAAAGAGCTCCATTTCATCTGCTCTGTGGCCTTTATCTTGCCAAGACCAGGATGATTGCAGCCCACCTCGATGCTGCATGTATTCCCTTTTTGCTGCGGCGGGTTTCACGTGGGTGACAGCTACCGAAGTGGCCGTGCAGGCGGGCTGGAAAGGGTGTTGCAGGTTCTGCCACGTTGCCGGTGCAGCTCTGGCTTGTCCTGAGAAGGGCCTTTCATTTGGCGAGCTGGGAACAGAGCGGTCTCCTCCTGTTCAGGCTGAGGTATGCAGTTTGCTCTTCTGGTTTGAGATAAGTAGGCATCTGCCTCCATACCTGCATGGTTTTCTTCAATGCAGCTAAGAATTTGTTACGAGCATTGCAGGGTTTTCCCTCCCCGCAGCTGGGTGGGGCAGGGACCGCAGTGGTTCTGCAGGCGACCGCGGGCGGTGGTACCCACTGCATCGCGCTGGTGCAAAGCACCGCCTCGCCCAGCCGGCGCGGGGGAGCCCTCCCTGGCCCCGTAGGGTAGGCACAGCCAGCCAGGCGAGCCACCGCGTCACCCCCCAGCACCGCGCGGATGCTCAAACGCTCCCTCGGTGCTTTTCAAGCGCGTTGAACGGGCAGTTGAGGGTCACCTGGCTGCAGGGCGCCGCTGCTCCGGGGATGCTCTGCACAGCTCTGCTGAAATGGCCTCGTCTGTCGGGAGAGCTCTCCTGGTGAGCCTTCCCAGTGCCACCTGGGGCTTTGCACAGCGGTCAGGGCTGAGATGGAGCCCCTCCAGGGCGGAGCTGACGGCCCCCTGAGCTGCGAGCCAGCCCCTCACCTCTTCCCTCTTCTTTGGGAGCCATTATTGCCAAGGAAATGTGCTGCCCCTCAGCCACGGGTGCTTGGATACCGTCGGCACATCCATGTTATATTGCACGGTTTAAATAACATTTAAATCAGCAGAGTGTGTGGTACGGTAACCACAACTGTGTATATCACATAGGTCTATAAATATAAATGTGTGTACATATATATATAAAGAGAGAGAGAATAGACTCGGTGAGGAAGAGTACAAGCTGCAGCAGGATCACAGTTAAAATCCAGTATATTGAAATCGATTTAAACCACAAAGCGCAACAGGAGGCATTATAAATACAACAGGAGGCATTATAAATACAACAGTTAGCTCTCACAGCCCGTTTTGAGCAGAGCTTTAGGAAACCTTGCCCGGGTTTCTTTATGCCTGTGTGCCGTGCAGCTTAGGAGACGTATATTCATCTCCGAAAAGCCTCGGTATTTTTCCCACGTGCTGCCTAGCACTGCCAGGGCTCAGCGCCGCAGAAGCAGGCCTGGCACCGTATTGGATTACTAAAGCATTCCAGCCCCATTCTCACCCAAAGAAATGGTCTGGTTCCTTGAAAAATTAAAACCACTTTATTTTATTTCTCCTCTTACTGATCCCGCCCCCACCCCCCACCCCCACCTGGCTGGGCTCTGCCACGGGGACATGCGGGTTTGCAATATTGCTGCCAATTATCCGTGCTCGGTAATGACACAATAGGCAAATTACACGTCTCCCTGCCTAATGAATTGGGATTGATGGCGGCGGTGAGCTACCAGCGCCAAAGCGGCAAGAACCCGTCAGGGTTACCGGAGCACTGCTGTTCCCAGGACGGCACAGCGGGGCAGTGACCTGCGGCCCTTCGGGTAACCCTGCGACACCTGACGTCATTTTTCAGGCGCGTACAGTTTCCGAGACCTCATTCCTCTCCACCCTCCTCTCCCTTCCCCTTCCCCTCCCCACCAAACCCCACGTTCCTGCTTCAGCGCTCCTCTACATGAAGGTGCTGCACAGATTTTGCTGCAGAGCTATTAAGTTCTTTTAGTTTCCCTGTGGATCCTATTAGCCAAAGAATTTGCTCCTTTTTCAGGGCTCTTTTTTATTATTTTAAATGAATACGCTTCAAAATATGTACATATAGACTTTTGCTTTGAGATGGAGTTTCGGAGCCGGGGCTACGCACGCAGACTTCTGCCTCTTTCTACCTCAAACATTTTTTTTTATACATACATGTATGAAAAACCAGTTACTGCATTAAACTCCCTCTGCGCACCGACTTCAATGAGCAGGCTGCTCCGGGCGGATTCAGCGCCGCGGCTCTTTCCCCAGCGTTACGCGCCGTTTCGCGCCGATTCTCCCGTACCTGCCGTTCCTCCCCAGCCCCTCGGCGGAGCTGCCGGGGCTCTGCAGAGGCGCGAGGGTGGCTGGCTTGGCCGGCTGCCTCCTCTTGCAGCCCAGGGGCTTGAGCAGAGCCGAGCCTGCTCGGAGCAAGCCTGGCGTGCGCAGCCCTGCCTCGTCGCCGGACGGACCCCTTCCCCTGCTGAGGGGCCAAACACGCCAATCTCTGAGGCACCATCTGTAAAGCATCAATGGATTGATTTCCGCGGCTCTTACGTCCCGGCCCACGTGTGGGGGCTCTCGTGGGTGTCGGGTGAGCTCCACGCAAACCCCAGCGTCCTTCTGCCGCGCGACCTGTGCCGTGCGATCCGGTCCCTCTCCCGTCTTCCACCGACAGCCCTGGGCGTCTTTACACCCTCTCTCCCCATCGCACCTCTCCGTTCCCCACCCTCTCACGTGTCCCATGTCCTCTGCAGCCCCTGCTCCTCTCCCACGCCTCCCTTCGTGGTCTGCCGAGGCTTTGTGGCACAAGGAGGGCTTTGCGCTCAGGCTGACTGCTGCTGCCCATCCATCCACAAGAAGGGTTTGGTTGTGGTGGCTTCACAAAGCTCTCTTTCATTTTCGAGCGGCAGAGGGAGGCTGCACTTGTGGATCTGTCTGGCAAGCCGCTCCAGAAGGCGTTTGTAAGAGGCAGACACGTTGCCAAGAATCTCATTATACATCCTGATTCACGGCGTGGTCCAGCCCTGAGAAGGATGCTCTCCAAACAGCCACCCCATAAACCGCACGCCGGGATCTCGGAGCTGAAAGAGATGCTTCTGTGAGGCTGGAGGGGATGCCAGGGACCTCAGGGCCCCGTGAGGACCCTCCCGCTCATTAGCCAGGCTCATAAATCTCTGGGGGAAGAAAACCCGCTGCCCAAAGAGGGCAGAGAAGAGGCCTGGGAGGGATGCGGGAGGAGGACGGAGAATCCGCGCCAGGCTTTGCGCAGCACTCGGAGCGGGCTGGGAGAGGGCTGCAGGAGTTCAGCCAAGGCAGACACCCAGGCAGGGCAGCCATCATCAGGAAAACTCACAGCTCAGTCTCTCTGTCTTGATTTAAAGAATTTCCACACGGCGAAGGGCTCAAGTGCAGAACTGCGCTCTCATGAACGCAGGTACTGGCAGCCTGACCGGGTCCACTAAGGGGTTAATGTCAGGTTACAGAGATCCATCTCCGTTTCAGTGATTCATTAATAATTTTGTGGTGAAACAAAGCAAAACCATCCAAATTTGGTGACAATTTTCCCACAGTCGTACGCTGCTCTGATTCATTTTCGTCCACAGATTTGAGTGGTAACGGCCTGACCACAGAACATTTCCTGGGGATTAATCATGGCTGGGAAAGGGCTGCGATGCTGAGCTGTGCTCCAGGTGCCCCCAGATTCTCCTTCTTTGTGAAGAATTAGCCGGTGATGAGGTCACTCCTGCTCTGACTTTGCTGGTGCAGTTATAAACCAATACATGCTAATCAACAGCAGCGTTCAGACATCAAGGTGCCATGCTCGCAGCGAAAGCCCGTCTCCTGCCCAGGCCCAGGCTGTCTCTGCTCCTGCCCCGTCGTGCCCGGCCAGGTGCTGCTTGCAGAGTGGGTACGCCCCGGGCACCGGCAGGCATGGGCCTCCTCGGGGAAGCCCCTCACTCGCTCCACTTTGTTCCCTCCCTCTCTTTCTGCTCTGCAACGCCTGGGCACCGAGGTGACCGACAGATTGATGCATGATCAGGTGTTCTTTCTTTCTGAAGCCTGGAGAATATCCCCTGCTTTCAGACACTCCACTTTTCTTCCAATGAATGAGTCAAGCCTGGAAAATCGAGTCCCAGGACATCATTCGAGCAAATGCCTTTTTTCCATGCACGAACAAGAAATTCCTGGTGAGAGCTGGTGTGGGAAGGGGTGACTCCCCTCGCCTGGCTGCCGTGCTGGGGAGCGGGCTGGGCTGGTGCCGGGGCGATGCCGGCTTCTGTAGGAGCCCCCCGCAATGCTCCCAGCACAGGAGCGAAGGTGCTCAGGGCTGGGGCCTCCATCCCTGCTTGCTGGAGCCAGCGGGGATGGGTTTTCCCCCAGCACGGGCACTGGGGAAGGTCTGGGGCCGGTCTGCGTGGGCTGAGTGAGATGGAGGAAGGTGTTTGGGCTCTGTTTCCTCGATGCTGCAAGCTGTGAGATCTCCCTCCACACCTCGCAGGCCTGCTTGCTTTCAGAGACCCTGCGAGGTGGTCTCTCTCTCCTGCGAGGCTGGCTGAGCACCACCGCTGGCTCCCCAGCCCGTCCCCACGCCCCTCCTGAGCTTCACCTGGACAGGCAGCTGGGGCCCCGTGTTCCAGCTGCAAAGCAAAACACATTTCTCCAGCTCAGGGAAATATTCATCCAGGTTCCAGTCCAGTTCATAAAGGAAAGAGCAGCCACTGGCAAAAGAGCTCTCCATCGCTCCTGGGCACTGCGGGACCCCTCGCTGGACGCTCGCAGCTGCCGGGTGGGCACAGGTGTGCTGGGGGTATCGGGCAGCCTTATACGCACAGGTTTGCCATGCTGCCCTTTTCTGCCTCGGGCTGGATGCAACATGCAGAAGTAGCCCGAGAAAGGGAGCCTGCGGGGTATTTCTGAGCTTCTTTCAGGCTCGTATTATAATTTACAAATGCCAGGGGGGAAAAAAGTGGATTTCTGCAGGTTTCCAGCCTGCCGCGGCGCGAGCACCAGCCGCCGCAGACAATGGCCCCATCGCCGCTTTGGCTGAGGCCGGCGCTGGTTGGGGTTCCCCACTGCTGTTCCCATTCCCTGTGCCACATGTCTGCAGCTGGCTGCCGGCCACCGTGTCTGCAGGGAATGAATGCAGCTGAGTTTCCTACCCCGGCTCTGCCAAATATCTCGGGGAAGGGGGGAGCCGACAGATTCCCCCCCTCCTCGCCCTCCAGACCAAGAGCTGACCCTGCCCATCTGCTGCGGGAGCGTGCAGGCCGCGAGATGGAGGAGGCTTTTTGGGGTGTAATTGCTCAGTTTTCCTGCCTGTTTTACCCTGTTTTGCACAGTCACCAATTAAACGTCTGCCTTTCGAAGACTCCTTTTTGTTGCCTGGAAGACTCCCCAATGCTGTGTCCCCTTTTTCATTTCCTCCGGTGGTGGGGGTGCCTCTGATCGCCCTTCCGATTTCCAAGGCATCCCAGCGCACCGGTACGTGCATCTGCCTCTTGTGCCGTGTTCTTGAAGTTGATATTCCATCTCCCTGCATGATCAAATCTTTTATTTCTGGTTAAAGTTGTTGAAGAAACAGTTTCCTGCCTGGTGAAAATTCAGATTTAAAAAAAAATATATAAACCTGCATTGGGCTAAAAAGTAAAAGTATCCTTTTCACTGACCTACATAAAGGGAAACAGCACCGCTACAGGTTGGGCCCAACTTTTCATCTCTGCTGCCACCTTCGCCTTTCCTCTTTCCACTTTTTTGTTATGATTGGCATATTTTTGGAAACGTAAATCCGTGTTAAGTGGGAAGATGAAGACATTTTCCTTTTCAGAGTATCAAAACAAAATCCTCCTGGTAAATTCAAAGGCCATTTTTCCCCCCCCCCCCCCAACTTTTGTAACTGAAATGTCCCATCAAAACCCATCCCATCCTAGGGAAGGAAGGAATAAATGAATAACTCAATAAATAAATAAATGTTCCTGTTTTAATCAAGCAAGGACAGGAATCATTATTAAATTCCCGGATAGCATCACATCACTCAGGGTATCAATAATTGACACCTCGGCAGACAGCACCCTCCTGCTTTGCACATTCTTAATAGCACAAACTTCTCTGCAAACAATAGGACTAAAAGGGAAAGAGGAAAGGGCAAATTAAAAAAGCATGCTGTGAGCCTAAAGTAAAGGCTTGACACTGTCAGCGCAGCCCATATGGAAAAAATAGACCTTTTCCATGGCATGGCAACATGTTTCTGCATAAAAGGGATTGCACACACATGTAAAATATATGTGCAGATGAGGAAAGTGCACGTGTAATAGATACTGCATCACTGCAGTGCCAGGTAGTTTCAAGATTACGAAAGCTGGGCAATTCGGTGCGGGTATTTTATAGACTGTTGCTTCAAATAGCTCAAATATATTGTGTAAGAGAAGATAGCCAAGGCAGTAATGTTTGCAGCCAGTCTTGTTAAGGTAATGAGGAGGGTAACCGAACCTGTAGGCTTTGAGGGGCGAGTCGTTTGTCAGGGGGTCAGAAAGGGGTGTATTTTCCAGGGATGCCTGGCACGGCGGCCAGGTGAGGGACGGGGTGGGGGTGCTTGGCTCCGGCGCAGGCTGCATCGAGCAGTGGGGCCATCGGAGCTGTCCACCCACCGTCCCGGCTCGGATGGTCAGCCTTGCAAAGCCCTTCCCCAGTCCCCAGCAGCAACCTGGAGCAAGCACTTGGAGGGAGGAGAAGTAAAACCTAAGGGGCTCGGAGCCTGGGGATGGAGCGGGGTGAGGAAGCCTCTCCCAAGCCTTCACAGCGCCCGTCCCATCGCCAGCTCTCCCCGACAGGTTTCTTGACCCAGGTGACCACAAGGCAGCGTTCGCAACTTCTGGGTTTAATATACGTATTTATAGTACATGTGCATTTATTTAACAGGTCTGGCCCAAACAGCCGGCGTTTGCCAAAAAGAGACAATCATCCTTCATTTCACAGCTGTGACATCATCAGGTCATATTTCACGGATATGATGTCACTACTGCGCAATACGACTTTTTATTTTCAAAAGGTTTTTATTAATGCTGAGGTTTTTGGTTTTTTTTTTCCTCTGGTCTGGCCAGAACATCTGGAGCCGGGAAACTTCAGAGTCCAGAAATATTCACAAGATGTAGCAGACAGAATTACAACCCACAATATTTCTTTGAGCGAAAGAGAACAGATAACAATGTGGGGAACCAGTAGTCACAACCAACTGCTAAAAATCAAAGCCCAGTGGAGCGCGGGAGGGAGGCAGGGGGTGCGCGGGGCTGAGGACGGATCCCCACCATTGATGCACAGGTTGCGTGACCCACCTGGCTGCGGGAGCAGGGCGGGACACCTGGCCGGGGAGGGGACACCGCAGAGCCCCGCGGGCACCTGGCGCAATGGCAGAGCACGACTGTCCCTCTGCTCTTCCAGAATAAAGGCATGTTTCCTCCCCTACAGCTGCACAGGTAGTGGAGAAACCCAGAGAAGCCGGGAAGGAGGGAGGGGAAAGGATGCTGGGGGGAGAGGGTCCCCTGGGCAGGCAGAAAGAATTGGGGAGGTGGGACAAAAGCCTCGGCGAAGGCGCCGTGGGTGAGGGCAGGGGTTTGGCTGCAGGGCATGGAGGCAGCTCCCGCGGTGCTCAGGCGCAGGGTGTGGGGGTCCATCCTTCGGGGCTCTGGTACCCTCGCCGGGAGCCGGGTTCCGCACCCCGGGCTCCGCGGCGGCGGCAGGGAGCACGTGCCTTCCTCCCGCAGGGCCTCCCATCTGCAGCGAAAGTTGTGGGACGTGCGGAGCTGAAACAAGGTGGCAAAAGGACTTGGGTGACTATTCATCTGGAAGCTCTAATTAATATATTCCAGCTGCATCCCTTTTCGGGTTCCCTTTCCAGCAGCGCTCGTGCAAGCAAGCACAAAGAGTCCCAGACAATAGATGTTAAATGCTTTTTCCATAAGCCTTCGCAGCAGAAGCCGGAATGCACAAACGTTACTGTCAGGGGAAAATACCACGTAAGTGATGTGACCAGCCCGTCTCAGACTCCAAGCAGTGGGTCACCTACCACGTGCCAATCCCGATAAATGTCATTGCCTAATTCTGAACAATAAATAACGGCCTGGAAATGGCAGCCTTAGTGCCACTCCACTCCGTTTCGCCTTGCCAGCAGACAGGCTTGCTGTAAACCGTTTGGCCAGCTGCACCAGAGCTCTTCAAGCATTGCTGCGTGGGTAGATGGTTGCCACCTTGCTAAATACCCCGGGAGCTACAGGGGATGCGCAGAAAACCCACCCGCAGGAGGACTCGGTGCCTCCTCCGAGGGAGCCAGGGCAGCTCAGGTGGCTGCTGCCGGGGAGAGGAGAGAAAGGTTGCAGAATTAAGACTGACAAGCTGACGAGATAAACTGGTCAGATAAAAGGATGACAGAAATAATTTTACACAGCATTACTGTGAAAAGCTAATTTATACACAGATGAGTCCATGACAGACTCAGTGGAGGGTGGCAGACGAGCGGGGAATGAAGAGCACTTCATTTATTCTCTGAAACAGGAGGGGGAGTATGAGGAGCTGGCTGCCTGGGACATCTCCTCGCTGTCTCTCTTTCTATTTCAAAGTTATCAAACTTTATCTGGTTCCTTTTCTGCAAGTTAGCAAGGCCAGAAGAGAAAGAAAAACACCGAATCCATCAATGTTCCTGCCTTTTTTTGAGGCCAACGGGTAAGAAGTCAGGATGATTTTTGCAAAACAGAGCCTTGATTTTCTCCTGCAAAAACCAGGAAAACCACTGAGTTTTCGTACCTCGTGGAGCTTTTGCTCTGCTTTTAAATCGAGCCCAAGTTGTCATTTCTCCCTTTTCAGCTTTTTTCAGCTTGGTTGGATCACTGGGAATTGAATGAGTCTCCTTCTGGTGGTGTTCAGGCATCGCTGCTGCCACTTTGGGGCTCAACAAAGAAATCCTCGCCCCATTTCTCCACTCGCTGTCCCCGCTGCCCTCCCCGTCCCCAGCAGTGCAATGCCCCATCAGGCAGGAGCCTGCGAGGTGCCCGGGGCAGGCAGAAGCCAGCCCCTCGCTGGAGGTGGCTGCAGGGAAGGTGCAAACCCCGTGTCCTACATCCACCATGTGCACCAGGACAGGTCCCCCCTGGGCACGGTGGGGTCTGTGGACCTGCCCGAGCATCCCTGCCCCGAAGACACCCGCTGCCTGCAGCCGTTTGGGGCAGCCCCTGCTCCCCCGTGTCTGGGTGCCCGCTTGCAGGGCTGGAAGCAGCGGGATGCAGGCACCGGCATGGGCAGGTGCTGGCAGAATAGGCAGTAAATGATGGGGGAGGGATTTTCACTTCATATTTTATGCAAAACTGACACTTTCAGCCCAAGGAGAAAAGCTGTGTCCCGCCCTCCCCTACAACACAGACAAGGGGAGAGCGGGCAGGATCCTTCCCAGGGGAGAAATCTGCTGCAGGCAGGAGGAGCGCACCGTCCGTCCGTCCGTCCGTCCGTCCTCCTGCCGTGGCCGGCCCAGCAGCCGCGGGGAGCGCCTGGCAGGGAGAGCCGCTCTCCTGCACCCTGCTCGCTTTCCTTGGCCATGGCAAAACACGCTGGCTGTTCCGCAGCTGCCAGAACAATAGTAATAATACTAATAAACCCCCTTCACGCTGAATACTGCGGGCTGTTGGCAGGTCCTTCTCACGCAATTAGCATTTCTCCTCAAGCAGGGGGTTCACAGATTGCACATGCTGCTTAGTGTTTTGCAGAACAGACTGAAACCAATATGGCCCTCCCTGTACCATCAGCTAAAAGTGGCTTCCCACCAGGACGGGCACAGCACGGCTTCCACCAGCCCAGCCGGAGGGAGAAGCCCCCCCCAAAACCACAGCCCACCGGGCTCCCCCGAGCCCAGCCCGTTGCAGCAGCGGCGGCCAGGGAGGAGCTCTCTCATCTCCCCAAAATACACACACGTCTTACAGCAGCCAGCTCACGTGTGGGTAGCACACAGAGGGGGACAACTCCTGCCGGAGAGTCCCATGCAGCGCGGGGGCACCGTCCCCAGCACGCGGACACGGCTGGACTACACGCAAGCTGCTCTGCCTGGTTGCAGTAAGGACATTTGGCAGGACTGGCTTCTCTCCCTTTTAGGGACGAAGATGGCCTTGCAGGCAGCAGCAAAAAGGCAAAGCAGGGCGGGGGGGGAACACTGCCCCTCCTTTGGTTAGGGTCCGGGACAGACCCTTCCCTTGCTCAGGGAAAAAAGGAATGAATATTGGTGGGGTGCAGGGTTTGAAAGAAGGCTCGTGGCTTACAGAGAGCTCAGGGGTCAGGTCCCTGTGCACAACAGCCCGCGTTTGGAGAGGGCAGGGTGGATCTCCGCAGGCTGCTGCTGCTTATAATATTACTGCTCATCAGCCTGACGATGACAAGTAATCCTACGCAGACTCTGAGCCTGCTGCAAATGCCAATTCAAACAGGTAAACCATGCTGGGGGTCTGTATCGGTGCCTTTGACTGCCCAGCTGCAACCGGCTCGGCACACGCACGCAGTTAGCACGCCTCAGCTGATGCGTGGTGACTTGTTAAACCAGAATAACCCAAAGTCACACCGCATCCTCAAAGTGACACTTGAAAGGAGCCTTAAACTCGTGTCTCCCTGTGTAGGCTGCACTTGTAAATCTCACAGTGGATGCTGGACTCACATCCATGCCCTTAAACCAATATAAGCCCATCCAGACAATAGCATGCACCATGATTAATTGCCTTGCTTTAAAACTCCTATTTATAGACAAGAGCTACAAGCACCGTGCCAGTGATAACATGGTCAGCACGGCTCCTCCTCTGGCAGCTCGGCAAAGCTCAGCAGCTAATGCCATCAGCCTCAGGCCGTCCCCGGGGGCTGCGGAGCAGCGTCAGCTGGGTGCCCACACCAGGGTGTTACCTTGGCTCCTCGCCCCACCTCACCCACGGCCCAGCGGGTACCACAGCAGCCTCCCTGGGGCTCGGCGGGGGCTGCCGGGCTGCCGTGTTAGATCACCGCAGGGCTAGGGAGCATTAGCAGGAGCTCGGTGCCTCTTGGAAGCTGGGAACAGGACCCAAGGGCACGTGTGATCCTTGAGCTGGCATCACCCCGGAGCCGACACCGGAGTCCGGCAGTGGTTGATTTCCCGGGAGGCTCAAGTGCCAGCCGCGGGCTTCTCTGGGGTTTGCCTCGAGTCAGTGCTCAGGAGACGTGCTTGCAGAGATGCTAGAGTCCTATTACAGATCCCGATTGCAGCAAGCAGCTGGGTGTGCTGTTTGGGAACAATATGTTTGGGTAGCAGTGCTCCTCATCAAACAGGTTTCTACCCTACAAACATTTTTCTTTACCCTACATTTTTCTTTAAAACAAAAAAGAGGAACACGAAAGAAATCCGTTCCACCCTTTGCTTTTATTTTCTCGAAAGCCCCAGATCTTATCAACAAAGCCTCCTTCCCTTCTGATGGCCTGTGGGATGCTGAGTGACAGCACGGGGGATGAAAAGGACAGGTCCCTTTGAATGCCAGCAGCTGAGACGCACCACAGTCAATCCCAAGTTGATTTATACAACATGGGTTTCTTCCTCCTTTCCCACTGGGCTGGGTCCCGCTCCCGTGGACTGCGCTGGCGGGTGCCCACGGCATGTGGATGCCAACATGAACCTGCATTCCCGGCCGAGGACGTGGGCGGGCAGCCCGTGCCAAGGGAGGGCAGAGGGGTACCGCTGCCGGAGAGCATCCTGCACCCCCACTCTGCCCGCTCCTCCCCTCTGCCTGTCCCAGCACCGGGGCAGGGCTGACGGCGGGGAGGGGAGCGGCGGCTGCTTCACCGTGTGGGACTGGCCAAGGTGGTGCAGAGAAATACCTGGCAGACCCATCTGCCTGCGGGTTTGTCTCCAGCAGCTCCTGCCAGCAACCTCCCACCCCTTCCTGGGCAGCCGAGGTCAGGCAGCAGGCAGGTCTCCTGGCTGGGGGGCTGCCGAGCCTCCCCCAAAGCTGCATTTCCACCCTGTGGGCTTGCGGTGAATAAATATCCTGTGTTTATGCTGTTTGGCTTCAGTGGGATATGAACGTGTTCGGTGGGGAGCGATCCCCCCCCGCACACACACACACAGACAGAGGCTGGGGAGAGCCGAGGGGGAGGGAGCATTTACACACGCACGCAAAACAATCCCTGTTTGTCTCCGAAGACAGACCCCACTGTTGGGTTTCCTGGGGTCACGCAGCTGCATGAACATGTGGAAAAGAAATGTATCTCTCCTAAGCACTGGACATACATGTAATTCAATATATTGCTCCCATGTGCAAGAAATCCACCAAACTGGCCCCATTTCAAATCACAGGGAAATACAGAGTATCAGGGATGGAGGCAAATCCACTCCTAATTCCATTCTTTATTTTATTTTAATTGGGTTGGACTGCAAGAGGCAATAGAGGTTGCATGGGGGTCTCGGGATGCCCAGCTCACCGGGGCGGGGGGACGCAGGCACTGCGGGGTGGGGAGCTCCCACCGTCCCTTCCAGCTGCCGGTGCTCGTGGCCGCACCTCGCCGATGGGGCAAAGCCATGTCTGACCCGCCAGCGAGGTGCCACGGGGACTGCCAGGTCCTGAGACAAGCTCTCCTGGACCCCAGAGCGGGGGTGCCCGCAAGCCCCTGCCTGCATCCTGCCCGTCAGAAAACTGGGGTTCACCCTGGCTTTTGGCATGGGCTCTCCCTCGAGCACTAGGTAGCCTTTCCCCAGGATTTGGGTCCCTGGATCACCTTCCTCCTGCAGATCTGCACCCCAACACCTCCACTTCGCACCTGCGGCTCCCTCGGAGGAGGCTGGGCCGGTCTTGCCAAGCCGGGAGGAAAGCCTATTTGACTTCCACAAACAAAGCATGAGGACGTGAACTGCAGTTACCTCATCTGAGCCTTAAATGGATTTTTCCATTAAGAGAGGATTTTTTTTGTCTTGTTTTATTGAAAAGGAATTTGCAGTAATTAGCTCTTATGGGGGATTTCACTGTTCTCCCTCCTCCTCTAAAGCATAAAACACTTATTACTACACATTGTTTAAGCGATGTCCACTCCCTGAGATTTTTCTTTCCTCGTGCGATGATCAAGCCCTGCCTTTGGACTTCAAGGCCCTAAATCTTCCTGCAGACCTGAGCTGTGCCGTGGTCCCCTCTGGCTGGATCTGCATTTATCTTTCCCCCGCAGCCCTCCAAGCAGCTGGAAACAAGAGAGCTTGTAAAATGAGACTTTTGGTTTTTTTCATTTCCCTCTGCTTTGTCAGATTATTGTTGGTAGGAACTTTCCGTACCCACTTCCACAGTCACCGGGAAAGCAGCTGCCCATCACTGAGCCACAGAGGGGGAATCTTCCCTATGGATGTCTACTCCTCCCACTGCCTTCGCCTTTGTTAGGCTGGCCTATATTTAGACTGTTGAGCTTCGTCTTCCTCCTTGGAGAGTGGGCTGGGAGCGAAGCAACCCATCCCTGCCCGCGGCTCCCGCTGCCCATGCCGCAGAGGGGAGGCAGGCGCTGGCACAGGCGGGACAGCCCCTGCCTGGGGACGAGAGGGGCTGGGGACAGCACCGCACCGAGCAGGAGCGCTGGGGCTCGGGGCATGCGGCCGAGCCACCTCCTGGGGCTGGGCCAGCAGCAGATTTGGAGGGTAGAAGTGAAGGGCTTGGATCCCTGCACCCTCCAGAGGGGGTCTCGCAGGAGGAACCCCCGGGCAGGGGACAAGGGCTGGCCCCAGCATCCCTGGGAGACCGCGGGCTGTGCCGCCCCGTGCCCCGCCGGATGGTACCGCTCGTGGGGAGTCAGGACAGCAGAAACACCCTTCGGGGGCTGCTGGAAAGACACGGCAGAGGGACAGTCCTGGTTTTAACTCCGCGTATGTTTCCATAACTCTTCAGGTGCTCTTCCCCTTGTCTTAATTAATTTAAAATAAGAGGCCTCGGGACACTCGGCATAAAAGGGCTCCCTCCTCTTGCTCCAGCTCCCACGGCAATTTGCCAGCTCAGCGTCTTGCCCAGGGTTGCCATGAGCTGGTACCAAAACCCGCGCTGGAAGGAAGAAGCTGGTGGTGCTGGCTCTGGCCGCAGCCGCAGATATTTATCCTTTACAACCCACAGCCAAGAGGACAGGGGACACCACGTACACGCACCCTGCGAGCATGGCTGTCTGGGACCCTGCTGGAGGCTGGTGACAGCGCCTGTCCCTGCAGCTGGGCATGAATGGGGTGCCCAGGCCTCGGCTATACATTCACACCCTCACGGGCACCATCTCTGCATATCCAGCTCGTGCCCAGCAAGAGCCAAACCTTGCCTGTCTCTTGCCAGCAGCCTCTGGGACCCGCAGCTGACCACCCAGCCCACACCAGCATCCCCTGAGGAGACCTGTCCTCCTGGAACCCCCCGCTAGGACCCACCAGGCTGTCCCTCCTGCTCCGGGATGGCAACAGTCCCCCGCTCACCATGCTGCCCTGCCAGCAAAATTTCCCTGATATCCAGCCTACGTTTTCCTTTTCTATTTCCATGCCTCTATATCGCTCCTTACAGCCCCTTGGCCTAACCTAAACAGCTCCCCGCCCTCCTCGGCATTTCGGCTCTTCGGAGACCCGCAGATGGTTCTCGCATCGCCGCCGCTATCGGCTGGCCGCGCGAGATGTGGCTGAGTTGTTACTGCAGTTGGGTGTAGCATGTGTTAGCTTCGTTTGAGCGCAAAGATGAAAAACACTATGTGCTGTGAGCGCTTATTGTTGCTATTATGCAGCCCTTTTAAACTTGCCATATAAATCATGCCCTCCAGCTCCTTGACTATGTTCCTGGTTCTCCTCTGAACTCTCTCCAATCCATCAGCATCGTTCCAGGAACGAGTGCAGTATCACAGGTGCAGCTGGGGGAGCCTTTCGCCAAAAGCCTCTCGTCCTCCGCAGGTCCCAGCACGACGGCCGGGCCCAGCGGTGCCCGCGCAGCCCGAGGGGGACGCGGGGACCTTGCCGGGGGTGACGCCGCGGCTGTGGAGGCACCCGGCCCCACGCATGCACCACGCCTGCAAAATGACCGTGTTGCCAGAGCGATTTCAGACAATGCTTTGACGTTAACAGCTTCTCTGGTTGCACTGTCATTTCCCATTAGAGGCCTTGGTAACTAGCACTTCATGAGGCTTTGCAGAATAATTTGTATGTTTAATACACCTCGAAAGCCCGTGTTGGGCTGCAATTAAGGCAGGGGGGAGGGAGCAGAGAGAAGAGGAAAAGCCTACCTCCCGCTGGTTGCAAAGAACCTGCTGCTTTCTGCAGAGGGCTGCTTCGACTGAGGATGCCAGGGAAGCTGGAATTAGAGGCAAAAGCATAATTTGTCATTTGCAAGTGTAAGCCAAACCCTGGGCTGGTGAGAAGAGAAATGAGAGACCTGGGAGCTCCTCGTGGGAAATTGCCATTTAAAGAGCTGAGCTGGCCTGGCCTGCCGGCCGCTGCGGAGCCAGGCTGGTGGCCGAGACCCGGGGACACGGGCCCTGGCGGGGTGGCGAGAGGGGAACAAGCAGCTGGGCAGAGCCGTCGCGCAGGTCACTGCGGAGGGGATGCTGCGGCCTGGGCTGAAAACCAGCTCTGGGCTCCGTACGGGGAATAGGAAATCCGTTTTTCTGTGCACCATTAGGCAGCTTTCCTTTGCCTCTCTTTTGCTTTTGCTACATGCACATGCTAGAGAAAATAAACAATGTTAGAGAAAATTAAGCGGTTAGGCAAAGACCAGTCCGTCCCCACTCCAGCCCTCGCAGGAGCCAGGTTTCAGAGGCGCGCACCGGCGTTTATTAACTCTTCCCATCAGCAAATATAAAACCACCCAGCGACCGTCGCAGGGAGCCCACAGAGCTCTCCTTATGTCAGTAAACACAAGCATTGCTTCACGTGAGGAATTATGAACTGCTGGGAGTAGAGAAGTCTTGAGTGAATTATGCAGTGTGATTTATTCTCTGAGCTGCCCATGGAAGGGAGTTTCCACTCGTTTCAGCTCACGCAGGACCGGGGCCTTGGCTCGAAGGTGGCAAATGCTGAGCACGTCGCCGTGGGCAGAACCAGGCCCACGTCTCCTCCCCCGGCGAGCGTCACACGTGGACCTGCCAGATGTCCGCGGTGCAGGAGCGTGGGGAGGACAGGGGCCGGCATCTTTGGTGACGGGGATGCTGCAGCTCACCCGTGCACCAGGCAGGGGGGATTACTGCAGGAATAAAGCCGAATCCCCATTGTAAAATAGTGAAGATTAAATATTTTAAAAACCTAATCAAAAATAGCGACGTGTGGGAGCCAGGCATCCTCAGAAGCTGTCAGAAATATTCCCTCTTTCCTTAGGGGCTGCATCAGAGGGTGCCAGCTCCTTCCTCAGCAGCCTCGTTTAACTGTGTGGGAATTTGCCGTAGGCAGAGCTGGGACACAGTTGTTTCAGGAGCACATGAGCCGTCTTGCAGAGTCCATCAGGAAGCCCATCAGCAGCTCAGGTGGCTCCTGAGCAGCATTGACATGAGACTGTTTAAAGTCACGTTGCCACCAAGCCCTGCAAAACCATCCCAGCTTTTCCCCCTGCTCCTTCCAGCCCTTCCAGGCTCCCCGGGGAAAGGTAACACTGCCGTTACCTCCGTAATGTGCTTGTCCAAGTTAACCCGGGACTCATCAGGCAGAGGTGTGGCGCTCCTTGCCGTGGTCCTGTGCGACCCGAGGTGCTGCCCCACGCCTGCTTTCGCTCGGTGCCCCCTGCTCAGCCGGGCCTCCAGCTTTGCGCGTGAGCAGGCGCTGCTCGATGGGACCGGCGGGGGTGAACCCCGGTTCGGTGTAGGCTGCACCACGGGAAATTTGGATGAATGTTTTAACATGCTCAACGTCCATCGTGCCCCACATCTTGAACTCAGCAGCTGGGTGTAGAGGACTTAGTTTCCACAGTTCATGTTTTCTTTTGCTTTGCGGTGGATGACAGTAAACGGGGCGCCTTTGCTGAGTCCGTGCCACCTCCCCTTTCCACTGCAGCTGCCCAAGAAACACAGCTCTCTTTACTGGGGCCATATTTTACTGACGCAGGCATGAACCCCCTTTGTTGCCAAATTCCCAGCTCAGCTTTCCAAGCCTTTTTCAGAAGATGATGGGGACCCAAGTACCCCAGTCCCAGCTAGTCCTGCCTCCCCCCCTTGCTGCAGGAGCTCTCCCTGTGCTCCTCCTGAGGCCTTTCCCAGCAGAGCCTCCTCCTCCAGCCCAGGAGTCCTCACCAGATCATGCCTAGATGATTTTTTTTCCTGTGCTCTACTTATGTTTGTTCCTCCCAGTTAATCTCCCAGGGTTGCCCCCCACAAATCCCCCAAGCTGATTTATGCCCTTCATATACTTGTAGATAGTTATCATATCTTGCCATGGATGCCGGCGAGCCCAGCTAGGCAGATTTAGCTCTTTTAATCTCTCTTCATAAGTCAACCCCTTCAGCCGCTTAATCATTTCTGTTGTTCTCCTCCAAATTCCCAACGAGATGGTTTGTCTTGCAAGCACCTGATGCATGGTCATATATTTACCAAAACTTCAGCAGCTTAACACAGAAATAACACTGCACGGAGGTTGTTTACTCACCTGCAACCCAAAGAGTCGTTAAGCTCCTGACGAAATGCCAAGCGGCTCCGCGTGCTGCTGGCGTGGGTCAGAGCCCGTGCCCGGAGTGCTGGGGATGGCTCGGCTGAACAGTGTGGAGGCGGGATGGGGGTCGGATGGCTTTTGTGGGGGACATCTATGAAAGGGGACCTGCCCCAGGCTCTGCCAAAAAAACCTTCCAAGGCCAAAAAAGCTCCATCACTGCAAACACCCACGTCACCCGTGGCGGCAAGGGGGTGCCCCTTGGCATGGCACGCAGGCGGATGGATGGCACAGCCCAGCCAGGTGACGGCCACCCAAACGCCCAGCCCCGTGCCGCGCTCGCTGGGTTTGGTCACTCTTTCCTAGGACAGCCCGTGATGAGATGCGACGGGGAGCTGCTTTCCAATTGCTTCTCTGGCACAGCTTTATTGCGTTTCTTTTAGAAGTGGGAGGTCTGCGGGTAGTGTGTGAAGGCTGGGAAAAGCCACCTGGCTGAGGGGCCCATTGGAGAGGAGCAGGGCATATGGAAAAGGTTCAGGCAGGCTTTGATCCTGGCCGAGTCGTTCGGAGCAGGACAGGCGGGCGGTGGGAGTAGCCAGAGCGGGGAGGGAGCACGGACGGGCTCTGTCCTCGCTCCAAAACATCAGAAAACATATTTAAGGCTTCACGATCAAAATATTCCTGCTGGCCCTGAATTCCCTGGTTAGCAAACATGCTCATGGATGAGTGTACAGCCCAGGGGCCACAGGCCGTGGGCTGACAGCACGTGTACCTGCTATTTTAATGGAAAAGCCTTCACCATTTTTCCCAGCCTCCCAAATGCAGAGACAAAGCCACTGCCACTCTTCAGACCAGGTCACAGGCACCCAGGCTGTGGGGCTGGGGGAAGAGTGTGCATCTCCCAGCACGTTACCGTATCGGAGCCTGGCTGGGTGGCAGAGTTTACATTTTTTAGTAACGTTCCCCTCCTTCTTCCTTCCCTGTTCCCTGATATTTATTATTTCCCCTCATAATGCCTTTTTCATCGTGAGATAAACAACTCTCCCACTCCCCCTAACTGGAAACAATAGCTGCCCAGCCTGCCAGCCTCCACCGACGGCCTTGCTAAAGCCGAGGGCTCGGTTTTGATAAGCTCCTGTTACAGCCAATGCACTCTGCTCCCTGTGCAAAGCGGCTGGTTTCGTGTCCCTGGGGATGCGGAGGGGAGTCGAGGAGGGCGCCCGAGCCCCCCAGGCTGCTTGAGCCCCCCTGGCTGCCCCACGCCGGGGCAGGAGCACCGTCTGCACAGGGGCTGGGCTGCACCCACCATGGAGCATCCTCAGTGCCGCCCTTCCTGGGGTCTCAGCTCTGCGCTCCCAAATCCACCCCTGCTTTGGAGAGACAAATGATAAGAAAAGGAGTTAAAAAACCTTCCAGTCCAGAAGACCTGCTGGGTTTGCTGTAAAAGCTGTTAGTGGTGGGTAATCTCCTCTTTTCCTGGGAGGCCAGAGCGCATTAGGATGAAAACCCTCCTGGAGTAAGGTGTGTCCAGGTGTAATCTGGTAAATCATGTACCACAGCCCTTCAAATGTGCTCCTCAGCACTCAGGTCTCCAGAGCTCTGCAAAGATCATTCGGTGGGGGAGCGATGGAGGTCTGGGGACGAGGAGCGGTGTGTCCCACCACCGCCAGCACGCGCTGGAGCTTCTGGCCCCAGCCTGTCCTTGGGACCAGGCTGCACGCCCGGGACTGGGACCAGCCGTTGGACGTCACCGTGCCAGAGCAGAGGCCCTGCGGCTCGAGGGCCCAGTGGGGGATGGAGAGGAGCCCTGGCATGGTGCACGCTGGGCTACCACCAGCACCCGTCCTCCTGCTTGGCTGCAGCCACCTTAGACAGGAACAGGCGGCCCCGAGCAGATCCCCTGCAAATCTCGCTGCTGGCTGTTTCGTTTCAGCTGCCGAGCTGTAAGCCTGGTTGTCCCCCTTCCAAACATCGGTTCAAAAGGTGTTGCTCTCCCGAGGGCAGGGGAGAACAGCCACAACAGAAGCCTGACATCGCGGCTGGACCCGGGCTGTGCGGGTGATGCGCCGGGTCGAGGGCTGTGCCGCCCCCAGCACAGCGATCCGGACCCCCCAGCGCCTGGGGTTCGCAGCCAGGGCTTCCTAGGCAAGTGGCCAAACTCCAGCGGGAACCCAATCCAGCTCCTCCTTCCCCCAGAGCCGGCAGCAGCAGGCAAGCCTTGCCCGCCTGCCCCCAGACCCCGTGTGCCGACCCTTGGAGAGCCCAGCGGGGGCTCAGGAACCTGCTCCTTCCCGACACCGAACAGCCCCCACTTCCCCAACCCCTCCGTCTAAAGGAAACTCTATCTCTGCAAACACTTGCTCCCTTTATATCTTTCTCCTTTTTTTTTATGGGGAGGCCTTGGAGGAGAAGGAATGGGAGGGGGCTGGCACTTCCCCCCTCCGCCTTGTCTCTCCAAAATAAAGGGATGCAGCTGGTGAGGCAGCAGTTTCTGGAGCAGTATGGATGGGGTGAGAAAGTCATTACCTGCCTTGGGTTTCACTGTGGGAATGGCTGCACCTTTCACTGGGAAACGCTTGTGTCTGGGGGGACTTGAGAGGGGGAAGCGTGGGGGAGGTGGGGGCAAAGGGGCAAAAAAAGGTCGGCAAACCGAAAAGGGAAGGGAGAAAAAGGAAGGGATTTCTTTTTTTCTTTTTTTTTTTTGCATGTAGACATGTAGAGTCTGAAATAAATTACCTGTCTCCAAAAACAGTGCATTAGGGGGAATAATCGATTGAACACGCCACAAACTCTTATTTTATGGCTCTGTAAGCCTGACTGGTGCTGGGGAAGTGGGGGAAGAGAGAAGCTGTAATACACAACAGAGGGGACACTTCAGGGGTGTATTTTTTTTTGTCTTGCCTTTTTTCTTTTCTTTCTTCTTTTTGTTCCTCTCCCCTCGCATTTTGTGGCCTTTTTTTTTTTCGTTTCACTTTTTTTAATCTCCCTTTGGGGACTTTCCCCTTTGTTCTGTTGTGGGGAAGAAAACTGGATTGTGTTTCTCCTGCTCCTGACTAAAAGAAATGACATCAGCCCGATGTGTCTAAGCATCTCTTCCCTTCTGCAGTCCTTACCCTTCCCTTCCCCAAACTGCTTAGTAATTTAGAGGTTAATAGGGATTATTATTTTCTTTCCCTTATTTGTGATTTTGAAGGATGGAAGCTTGGCACGGTGCTGGCAGAAGGGAAGCAGCGGGATGCACCCGTCTGCAAAGCACCGGCTGGTTTCCTCCCCCCGGCTTGCAGTGGTCCTCGTGGAGCATCCCGACCCCTCACTATGGCTTCTCTGGGACCCCCGGACACCAGCCCATCCACAGGGATGGCTTTCCTGCATCCCTTCGCACTGGGGCTACAGACTGCACCTGGAGCTTTCCCTGGTGAGATGGCAACGAGACGGGGTCCTCAGACAGTTTGAGGGCCTGGATTCAGCATCCCCCATCCCAAGAGCCACGCGGACGCCTCACCGGCATGTGGGCGAGGAGCCCCTGGCAGCCCCGAGACCCTCCAGGCTCTCAAAGTGGCCAGAGCCAGTGGAGCAAGCGCAGGGCCGAGGCAGAGAGACGTGAGAACAAAGGGGCAGAAATTAAAAGACGATTTCCAGAGCCCAAAATAAATATGTGGAAAAAAAGAGCAAGAACGCGGCAGCAACTGGGGGGAACGTGAGGATTTCTGACAAGTTCCCAGCCTAATAGTGACATTCGCCAGGAGGGTCATTAACTCCCCCAATGGAAGGAGACATTCAGCTTTTTCAGAAGCCCCTGGGTCATTTCCTCGGGGTTTTCTGCCTCCCTGATGCTCCGTTCCAGCGACCCGCGGGGCCGGGTTCACAGCCGGCTCGGTCCTGAGGGGGTACAAGCTGCAGGAGCAGATATCCACACTCCTTTGCGGTTTCCCCCATGATTTCCAAGCCCTCTAACAGCCACCTGAGGCTGAAGAGCAGGGACCTGAGAAAGCAGTGATGGACCCTCTGAATCACCACAATCCTGCAGAATTCGCAGCTGCACAAGTGCTAAACGCAACTCTCAGGAGCCAAGGCTGAGGGAAGGACTCCAGCCTCGGGGAGAAGCAGGTCTGGAGCGAGCTTGCTGCCGCTCTCCGTAGCAAGCAGCGAGCTGCACCGAGCAAGCCCTGTGTGAAAGCGATTTCTTCTGCGGTCAGAGCACGGTTCTTCCCAGTTTGCTCAGACCAATGGGCACGAAGTGACCAGATTTCGGGGGAACCAAATGTCAGGCAACTTCTAGTTATTCAGCTCAACGTGGATTTAGGGCCACACTCTCTCCCAGTCGGGAAAGTCCCTCCTGCTGCCTGTGCAGCGCAGGGGAGGCAGAAGCCCTCGGCCCCCCCGAGGGGACCGCAGCCAGGCAGCTCGCCAACCTTGGCAATGTCTTCCAAATGCCCTAAATCTCACTAGAAGAACTCGACCATCTTTTCGGGGCCCAAAACTCAAGGTCACGTTGCGTACCTGGAGCCAGACACGCCAAGCGCAGGTGAGTCAGCAGCTCTGGGAAGATCCCGTGCCTTACCCGAAGGTGCTCTGCAGGAGACATCATTAACCTTAAGGATTCAGCCGACTCAACTGCCTGCTTGTGTTGTCCATAATTAAAGTTGCGCTGAGAAAATAAATCTTGTTCCCCACTAATATGATGGAGGAGAGTGTTAAATTATAGCTCGGTTTATCAAATGATTGCCCAATGCAACTACCTTCTTTAATAACTTATGATAAAACATGTCATAAAATGATTTGGGAATTAATACCTACTGGATGATGCTGTGACAAACTGCTATAATATGTTTCGCTACAGGAAGGTGCACGTTCTTGTTTTATTTAAAGAAGCTGCAAGTGGATTTAGTGTTCATGTAAATAAGGGGCTGATTGACAGGCAAGGGCTGAAGAGAGCCCGTGGGTGGAAGAAGAGAACTGCCCTCGCAGCTTTGCCAGCATTACTTTCCGATGCTCCCCACTCCCAAGCTTTTCCGCCGGTGCCTGATGAATACCTGCACCATTTCTGCCCCGTTACATCCCTTCCTCCCGCTTTCCCCCTTCGCCCTCTCCTGCACACCTCCCCCCGATAACCTCTGGGACGGCAGCATCTGAGTCCAGCCCCCCCAGCTCCAGGCAGCTGGGCTCCGGGATTGACCTACTTCATCCTGAAGTCACGTTAATAGCTGGAGGTGGGCACCGTGGTTTCCACCTCATCCTCACTTGGAAGCGTTTACAGTGGTTTGAGGATCCTCGCGAAAATGCCACTGTCGGGAAATGCCAAAGACACCAAATGGAAATCGAGAGAGGAGAACAAATAAAAAAAAAAAAAAGAAGAAAAAACATCCTGTAAAAATATCACTCTGTTACACGGGTCACATTTGATTATCTCCTATGAAAATTGAGCTCTCAGCAGGAGATGTAAATTTTTCACAGTGCAAATCTGCTGTCAGACTCCGCAGGGATTTCCCCAGAGGAGCTCTCATCGCAAGCCCCCTCCTACTCCTTCCTAAACCCATCGGCAGCACCCCAGGGCTCCGCAAAGGCGCTTACAGCCACCCCACGCCCTCCCTGGTACCCAGCACCGAGGTGGCACCTCCTGGCAGGAAGAGCAGGGCAAAGCCCCGTCCTGGCAGAGGCAGCGTCCAGGCAGCCCACCCGGCACGGGGCAGCGGGCAGCACGCTCTCCTGAGCAGCAGCAGCAGCCGCCGCCGAACCCCAGGCCCGGGCACAGGAGCGAGAGGGAGCATCATGGGGAAAAGGAAAATCATTATTTATTTTTTTTTTAACCTTCCACCCAACTGGTTGTTTTAAGCGTCACATTTACCTTCTCGCTTAGACACCGGCACCACACAGCCCATCGGCAACGAGCTGTGAACTGTGTCCACCTCCCTAAGGCAACCCATAGATGATGCCCAAATTTGCAGCTGCATCTGTCCAGCTGACTGAGTGACCCGTGTCCCTGCTGACCCCCAAACACCCACCCAACTTCCCTCCGTGGGGCCGGAGGGGCTCCCAGTGTCCCACAGGTCCACGCTCGGCTGCTCTCCTGGGTTTTGCAGCCAGCAAACATTAAATAACCCGTGGGGGCAGACCCTGCTGCGGAAACCCAGCTCTCCATCTCCAGGATGTGATGCTCACCATCTGTTCTGCCAGCCTGGCTCGCAGGAGGAGGATGAAGGCAGGGGGCTGTGGCTGGGCGAGCTGCTCCCGAGCCCCCAGGAGCTGCAGCCCCCAGCGCTCCCCAGGGTGCTGCTGGCTGCCAGTAGCACCCCTATAAAGTCGCAAAGCAGCTCTCCTAATTGGCCCCTGTTTTCCCACTCTCATAAATGTCCAAAGCGTTCTCATTTTAGACTGAAATTCCCCACGTTTAATCCCAGCCCAAAGGAGAATGTCTGCGGGGAAAGTCTCAGCAAATTTCCTTCACCCATTTGCAATTTATCAGCAAAAAAGGGAGAAAAACCAACTCTTTTTCTAAAGTAAAAATAGTCAAACCGCACTTTTATAAAAAAATCATGGCTAAAGCAAAACAGCAAAAGTTTGTAACTTGACTCCTGGGTAGAACCACAAGCTTTACAAGGTTGGGGGGGGGGGACGCACGCTTTAAATATAAATAAATAAGTAAATCTCACATTGTAAACGATATTAGATAAATACCACAGAACAAATATTGCGTGTACTCGGGTCCTCAAGCAATCAGCTCAGACCCTGCCCAGTGTCCTGCTCTGTCTTTGTTAGCCATGACAATTCGGGTAATTGTGCTTGCTGCCAGGAGCCTTGGCAGAAACAGCTAGATTTAAGTAAATATTACAGAATATCCATAGGAAATGCATTTCAAGTCGATAAGCACAAATATATGCGCTACTAACCTCACTCAACAGGTCGTGTTCATCCACAGGCGACGCAGAAACGCGCGGCGTGACTTACTCGCCCAGCAAAGCGGCTTGGATTTCGGCTGCCAAATTCTTGAGGTAAATTGCTTACAAATGGGCCCTGAATGGATAAAAGTTACTTGCTACAATCACTCAGTTAAATAAATAAATAAAAAATAATATTCTTGAATAATTGCTTTCATTAAAATCACGCTCTGCAGACAAATCACGGGCGAGGAAACCCCCACGGCACAGCCCAGCTGAAGGGGACAAGTGAGCTGCTCACCCAGGCAGTGGTTTCTCACGCGCTTGGGCAGTGGCTCCCAGCACGGCGCTGGCAGGAGACCCCCTCCAGCGTGGACCGACTTCTGCCACCACCCGCGATGCTGCCCAAGGCCGCGCTCTTTCAGTTTGCATCAAAAAAATTCAAGGGAAACGTCTGCTACCCTGACCTGCTGGCTTGGATTCATCTCAGCCAGCCACGGTGATCCAACCCAACCTTTCGAGGCTTGAAACTCATCCCCCGGCGAGCGCCATGACGGGGGTCTCCCCGTGGCCCACCAGGTGCCATCGGGTGTGACATCCGCGGCTGCGGGGGAGAACGGGGAGGGGAGGGTCGCCCACCCGCTGCTGCCGAAGGACCCGGAGAGAAGCCACGATGCTGAAAGCTAAAGCGGGGCTGCAGGAATGACCAGCACGGCAGCAGGGGGCCAGGCTGCAGAAGAAAAAGGCAGCTGGGAAGACAAGCAACCCCTTTGTTCCTCGGGGGATGTGAGACCTTTCCTCCAGCAGGACCCACGGACCACCCGTGTCCCGGCCGAGCGGCTTGGCCTGATGGAGCAGATCCTGCTGGTCCTGCTGGCGGTGACGGTGGCTTTTTCCAGGCTCACACACGCTGGATTCAGCGGAGGATGTAAGATGCAGTTGTGCAACCAGACCTTGGTGCGATTTGCAAAGTTAGAAACGAAGAAAATCAGTAACTTTATTTTACAACTTCATTTGCCAAAAAACCCTCTCCCCTCTGTTTCTCATCTGGGGAGAGTTTTGAATTTCCATGTACTCGTTTCCTTTTTACATTCCAGTCTCCTCTCTCCAGTCTGTGCGCCGGTGCTTGTTGCCCAGACGCTCTTGCAGCCCGTCTGACACACGCGATGCCTTCCCAAGGGCGATGCAGCCCTGCCACCTGCCCCGCTGCCTCGGCTCGCCGCAGCCCCTGCCTGTCCCTCCCCTCCCCACCCCGGCCCTGGGGTGAGGCGGGACTGGGGACAGTGGGAAAAGGAGGTTTTGAGGGGAGGGAGCTGGGGCCTAGCAAATTCCCCGCTCCCCGGGCAGGGTGCGGGTGCTTGTGCCCTGCATGCCCCCTCCGTGCCAGTGCCTCGGTGCCAGGAGAGGGTGGGCGCCCGCGCTGTGAAATGGTGCTGGAGGGAAGAGAGGGACCCCCAGGCAGGACCCTCAAACCCCGCCAAGAACTCATTTCCCCACCGTCGCTCTTCCCTGCGCCCAGCCAGAGAGTCTGGCGAGCCTCCGCGTGCCCACCCACCCGCCCCACACCATGGGGGTCACGCCATCCCTCCTGCTCCCGAGCCGGGTGGAGGAGGCAGCCAGGGCACCAGCTCCTCGACCCAGCTAATTTCACCAGAGGACATTTGAGCATTGCCTAAGCCCATTTAAAACCTGATATGATCCCATAAACTCTGCCTACCTTAACTCGTATTAAACAGAATTGGCTGAAACGGTTGTAACCGAGCTGTAAGTCAGTTCATCTAGCTCCTTCCCCATCTCTTCTAAATGGGGGCTTAGGGGAAAAAGAGCCATCAAGGAGCTCAAACTAGTAATAATGGTGTTATGTTGCAGTAGAGAAAATTAAAGTTAAACATTAGGGGAACCTTTAGAACTCTAACTAGAGTTCAGACGGTGGAACAAGCTGCTCAGGGAGACTGTTGAATTGCTTTCCCCAGAGATATTCGAAGATAAGGCTAAGTACCCATCTGACAAGGATGGTTTACCAGCCTGATGCAGAGGATAAAATGGAGCAGGTGAGCTGGTAGAGGTTCCTTCCAGCCTTAATAACTCTGTGCAGTCGGTGAAGGGCCCCTCCACACTGGAACACCATAAAACATATCCTCGTTTTTCACAGCCTCGTGCACAGAAATGCGCCTGCAGAGCACTTCCCAGTGCTAAGTGACACAGAAACAAGGCTCCGGCACCCCGAGTACAAGGTGGCCAGTGCTCAGGAGCTCAAGAGGGCTGCAGGAAATATAAAAGCTCAGAACAAAGAAATCCGTAGTAACATGTGTCCAGGGAAATGGCTGGACGACCGGAATGCCTCCAGGAGGACTTTAAACCTCTCAACCAGAAGGCTGCACTGCTGGGACAGCGGGAGCAGAACCAGCAACCCGGCATTTGAACCGCTGAAGGTTTTCTCGTGAAAGCCCTTTGACAAATATACAGTCCATCTGCCTTCCCGTCTCGTCTGTTTTTAAGCTGCAAACACACAGCACAGGCCGAGGTCTGCTGGAGCCCGGGCTGCGGCAGTGTCTGTCGGGTCTCGGAGGGTCTCTGCCCCTCCGGTCAGCCCTCCCTCGAGTGCCACCTACTTCTTGTGCCAGCGAGAGCCGGTTCTCTGCTGCTCTGTCTGTTGGGACGGAGGACATGGGAAGCCCCCCGGCCTCCGCTGTGGCCCTGGGTGCAGAGCAGGGATGCTGGCTCCCCCATAAAGCCCCAGAGGGCTGCCGTGTCGTGCCGAGCAGGGGCATGGCGCCCTGCAACACCCAAAAAAGTCCTTCAGCTAGAAAGAGAGGAAAGAAGAGGAGGAAGGAGAAAAGGATGCTTCCCAGAAACTCACCGAGGAGGCGTGAGCGCAGGTTGGGGAGCTCCCAGCAGCTGGCCGGGCGCACCAGGAGGGGGCCCCAGCTCCCTTCCCCGGGACGGAGCCCCTGCTTCAGCCCACGCCATGGGGAGAGGTGGGGGTTGAGGCTGGAACCAGCAGATAATCTCTCAATCAGCCCTAGCTAATTTGTAAGGCATTACTGAAATGTGGACTGTACATATGTTAGTGTTAAGTCAAGTGGAAGGTATGCTCAAAATGTGATAAAGAAGTGGCTCAAGGAAAAAGGAGGAGCATGGCCGATAAAGAGAAGGACCAGGGCCACACCGTGCCATGACTGCAAGTGCCCGCTGACAACGTGATGGGGGATCTTATCGGGGAAGCGGTCGGGATGTCTCTCATTCCTTCGCTGTCCCCAGCACGAGCAAACCCCTGGGTGCTCCCTGGACATTGATACGTGCCCGGAGTCTCCTGAAATTTCACCCACAGAGAAGCATAAAGGGCAGCTGAGATGTGACACGCGGTACAAGTGTGCAAGCAAGTAGAGGTACGGCCGAGGTTTTCCCTTTCATGCTGCTTTGGGGTATATTTCTTCCACTAGGACCTCCCTGGTCCCTGCAATCCCCAGCCCAGCTGGACAAACCAGTGGCCTGGGCCAGGGCGTTCTGCCTCCACTCCCCTTCGCCGTGGCTGTACAGGAGCCCTCTGCTTGGATTTATCCCAATGCCGCAGCTTTGAAATTCTGGGGGGGAGAGAGAGGAGAAGGCTTTGCCTGGCCAGCAGATCCCTCCCAGGACTTCAAAGCCTCTTGGATTCATCCCAAAACAAAATAAGATTTCTTTAATTTTCCAGCAGGATAGGGGGAGAAGCCTCCCTGCCAATCTCTGCTGAGCACCTTTGCAGAGCCAGGGAGCTGGGCAGCCACGTGCTCCCCTCTCCCCGCATCTCAGAAGGGGAAAGTACCTCGTCTTCTCCTACCTCAGCTAAAAACAGACGCAGAAGATTGAATGCCAGAAAGATTGGCAGGAGGAAGCTGGATTTCTTCTTCGTTCCAGCAATTTGATATATACACGTGCAACCTGACTTCGATTTCGGTAGCGCCGGGATCCAGAGGTGGGTGTGCAGCCCAGCTTCCAGCTGCTACGGAGGCAAGAGCGCGCTTGTGTTTAATGGCTGTCATATTAGCAGTTGCTATTTAATATTTGATGTTTAGTCTGGTTTGTCTGCTTTTCCCTTTAGGATCCGGTCTATTCCAAACAGAGCCAAAACAGGCTTAAAGAGGAATCAGGTTCAAAGATAGACACAAATTGATTTCAGACTGGCCAAGCAGCTAACGCGCCTTCCCACCCAAAGCAGGGTTCAGCTTCTGGCTGGCGTCGACTGTTTCTGGGATCCTCGGACATCTGCAATGCTGCTGGAGGGGACAGTAGGCTCTGAAAGATGGGAGAGTGGGATCTGAGTCCAAATCTGGGATGTTTCACTTCCCCGTCTGAAGATTCATGGCCCCAAAGAGGCACCAGATGGAGCTGCTGGTGGGAAAGGTCTTGTTTGCCTTGTCCTACCTTTGGGATGGAGTGACAGCCACCCAGCTTGGGGAAGGCCAGCAGAGCCTGCTTCCTGCCAACAGCCACATGCTCCTGCAGAAGAACCAACACTACCAGGGATTTCCTCTGATTTTTAGATACTATCTTTTTTAAAAAAAGAGAACCAAAACCAATCCCAGCATCACTGGCATCTCCTTGGCAAGGCGTGGAGGTGTAACACTGGTGTGTGTTTTACAGCTCGTGAGCTACACACAGCTGGAAAAATAGTTAACGTTCCTGTTTTACATGCTCCAGCCTGGTTTTGCGGGGAGCAGGTCTAGCAGCTGAACCTTGCCAAAACAGGCAACTGCAGGTATTTAAACTTAAGAATGAGATTTGGACCGTGATGCGCCAAGGTCTCTGAGGTTTCTTGACACCCTGGAAATCACAGGGAGGATCTGGCATCCGTAGGTTCAGCTTTATGGAACAGATGAGTCTAGTGCTTTGTGGTTTAAAGTATGGCATGGGAAATAGCATGAGTAGGAGAAAATACATTGATTTAGGAGGCTCCTGGACAAGGTTACCTTCTGCCTCCTAGGCTAAACTACCCCTTGCTGCTGCTCTACGGCGTATCTGCAAAAAACTAAAGGGCAAGAACAAGGGTAGACGTGCAGCGTGGAAGGGACGTATCCACCATCTGGGCCCTTTCTTCCCCCCCCCAGTGCAGAGTAGGCACCCCGGGATGGTGGCTCAAGCCCCAGGATGTACCAAGGCTCCCTGCGACGCTGGCAGCCTTTCTCTTCCCAGGACACATGGCCTCAGCCCAAACCTGTGCATCCGAGGGTGGAGCGGGACACACCCCAGCCTGGAAAAAGACACCAGCCATTTGCAGATCTGCTCAGCCCCCTCTTCCCTACCCCTGCATCCTCAGACCCCAGGGGAAGAGCGAGGCAGGCTTATTTTTTTCTTGCCTAAATGAAGAGCAGGGTAACCCTAAAGTGACCCCAGATGCCTGCGCTGACCTCCTCACCCAGCGAGCCTTCCAGAGCTGCTGTTAACCAAGAGCTCCACAGCCAAGGCCAGACACCCAGGAGCCGGGGGTGGCTGAGGGAGGATTAGGAGCCAAAATATTCCGATTCCTCCGGCGGTAACAATGCAGCGGGGACGCGGCCGGCTGCCGGGCTTCTCCGGAGCACGAGTCCCAGGAGCCGTGCCGGCCTCACCCTGTGGTGTCACCAGTGCCCCGGGGCTCAGATGGGGGACAGCTGAGCGGGCAGCGGGCTCTGGGCTAAACACGATGCTTTTCAGCTGGTCAGCCACCTCCGAACCTCAGACAGCTCTGACTTGAAATGCAAAATCCATCCGGCCCCTGGCTCTCAGGACAGATCGGGCAGGATGGGGGTGTGATTTTTTGGTCCAATCCAGTATCTAGCTCCCAGTAGTGCTGAGGAAGAGGGTTGGGGAGCCTGGGGCACAACGCACATTCTCACCTGATCTCTGTACATGTAAGCGACTTGTGCGTCTGGAGGTGATGCCCAGAGCAAGGTGGGAGGGAAGCCCAGGGCTAGGGTGCTTTGGGCACCAGAGACAGAGGCAGTTCCTTACGGTCTCCTTCAAGTGACAGATCCACCGCAGTGGCCCTGTGGTCTCACAGCTGCTTGTCCCAGTGTTCCTCGTGAGTCAGGCTGGGGAACTGATCCAGCTGGAAATCATCCGGGGTGGGGGGAAGGATTTGATGAGATCAAATGCCTGAACCAGTTCACAGCTTGTCTGCTCACTCCTGCTGCTGCAGGGAAGCAGGAGAGGGGCTGGGGAAAAGAAATAGGTGGGACCAGCGCTTTCAGCAAGAACCATATGTCAGACATGCATGAGCAGAGGTTTGTGCCCTCTGGATTTTAGCTTTGGCTCCTGCTCGGCTGCTCTGGGCAGCGCTTTCGGAGCCTTCGGTGCAGATGGAGGTGGTTCGCCTACCTGGCGAACGGCAGATGTGCAGCAGCCTCTGGCGCGGGCTATGGCGGGGGACGCCTCCAGCCCAGCGCCTCCGTGCCTGTCACCGCCGCCGGCCCCGCGAGGACACAGCAAAAGGAGAAGGCGCATGGGAGGTTGAATTCGTTATTAATATCAAACACATGGGCAAACAACGTTCCTCAAGCAATATCACAGGCCCAATCAAAACCACAGCGTGGACAAACAGCACAAAAAGCCTTACAAGGCTTCAAAACCTGGCTTTTTTTAAAAAAAAAAAACAACCTAAACTGGGAAGCAACAGTATGAATCATGCTGCGTTTTAAACAAGGAAAGGATATATTTAATTTCCAGTTTATGAAACCAGTTTTATTTATTTATGATTATGCTCCAGTGTTTAGCTTATATACAAAGTAATGACTCATTTCTGAAGTAGCTACAAGTCATATTTAGAATAGTACATTTCCTCCATGAGGAAATGAGAAAAGCCAGTAGAGTCCTTTTGGTCCCATCATCCCAGCATCAGAGGAGAAGGGTTTGATGTTTGCATCAGAAGATTTCCCTTGCTACCGTACCTCCTTGCTGTGGAAACAGCCTGTCCTCCGGGGTAGGAAACTCCTGTGTTGTTAACTAACCGCGCCGGGGAAAAAATGTGTCAGCAGTAAAGTTTGGCTTCTGAGCATTAAGGCTACAAAGCAGTCCCTTGACACAGCACCAGCCACGCCAGAAATGGGGCATAAATAGAGATTTCAGCAGGGAGCAGGCAGGTTTTGCTGGAGCAGACCAAACCGGCAGCCTCCTTTGGGCCAGGGTCAGCCTGCGGGGCTGGTCTGTCTGCGCTGGCGCAGCACGAGCGGGAACATGCCCCATCGCTGCCCCGTGCTCGGGTTCACACGCTACACATGCTCCACTGCCCTGCTGCCTCAATGCACTCCTTGTCTGCAGGATTTTGAATTTGCCCCTTTGGTTGCAACAATTAACGACATGATTTTTCTGCTAATTAAAGGTCTCCATTATGAAAAAATACTCTTTTAATGAAAAAAAAATTACGTCCCGTCACAAATGATTTTTCCCCGCTCAGTGCCACAGCCCGCGGGCCGGTGCGTGTCCTGGGGCGATGTGATTCACTGGGCTGAGCCCTCTCTTCTCAGCCCTGTTTCTACCTCTTTTACCATCCCTGCACCATGGCCCGCATGCCCCAGATGACGGACATCACAGCACAGACCTCTGAGCCACCCCAACGAGCACTGGTTTTCCTTTTTTTCCTTTTTAGTTTTCCCCCAAATGCAAAGCAAGGAGCCAGCAGCACTCTCCCCCCACGCCGGCATCCCCACCGGCGACGTCCCAGGGCAGGGAGGTGGGCTCAGAGCCCCTGAGCACAGCTTGGTCCACTCTTCACCACAGGGCATCACCAGGAGGCTGTAAAAGAGCCGGTGCGCCCACCCCACCTCAGCCAGGTCCCAGCGCCAGGGGTCCCGGTGGCCCGGAGCCCCTCGCCTCTCACCCCAGGGTGGGAGGGAGCCGTGGAAGCCTCTGGAGGAAGCGCAATCAGGCTGCTATTTAAGGCCTATTATCTCAGCTCTGCTACAGGCTTCCTGATAATTCCCTGAATTAGCCAGGCAGCTTTGTTCTCGAGTGTTTTTGTCAGATATCTTGGACTACACCGCAGGGAAGGGGGGTGGGATGGGACGGGGCAGGAGGAATGACGGGCACCACTGCTGCATGTTTACAAGTTCCTAGGCAGGAACTACAAGGCTAATTAATTTCTCATTAAGGAAGAAGTTGAAGGATAAAGAAGCATAAAACCAGAGCTTTGGGAGATGCTGTGGAGTCCAAAGACGTGCGTACGTGTCTTTCCCTTTCATCCACGAGAATGGGCCCCTTTCATGCAGCAAACACCTTGTTTTCTGGTTCTCCCTTTCATCACGAACACTCTGACTTCCCAGAGACTTCCTCCTCACCAGCCGCTTCAGGGGCTGTGGGGCAGGGCAAACCGCGAGTCACCGCAGCCCCGCAGGGCAGGCAAAACCAAGGGATTTCTGGAAAAAGCTCAAAGTCCCAGGGTAACACGGTACCTCTAGCTGGGATCCTGTCCTGGAATTCCCAAGATGGATCCCCATCCATGGAAACATTCAAGATCAGGTTGGACGGGGCTCTGAGCAACCTGATCTAATTAAAGGTGTCCCTGCTCAGTGCAGGGGGGTTGGACTAGATGGCCTTTAAAAGTCCCTTCTAACCCAAACCATTCTGTGATTCCATGATTGTCTCGGGCACCACTGCAGCTGCCTCCATCCCCTGGCCATGGCCGGAGCACAGCCTCACCCAGCCCCATCCTTCCCTGCAGAAACACATGAAACGGAGAGTACCAGGAGAAGAAAAGCTGATATTGCTTCTCTGCCCCTGCAGAGAGCCAGGGGAGAGCTGGGGACCCTTCCAGGTGGTGTCATCCCAGGCCCTGCTGCTGTTATAAAGATGAAGGAGCTCACAAACCTTGCATGACCTCCATGAGAAGTACCTGCTCGGGTTTGCGCTTAAGCCCCCCCTGTGCTGTGCTTGTCCCTTGGGGGATGTGCTGGCCCCGGGGTGCTTTCCTTGGCTGCCTTGCAAGGGCACCAGGAAACGGGGTGGGAAATGGCTCGGGTAGGAGCAGGTTCTTACTGCTGGACAGGGAAGATTTGGGAGCTAAAAGAGCACCCAGAGGTCTTGAAGTCTGGATCTCATTTTAGGTTAGATTGTATTATGGCCTCACGGGAAGATCAAAGCCCAGGGTGAGCAGACCTCAGCCCCCTCCCACCAGCCATGGGACCTGGGCAGGCCACCATGAGCTGCACCACAAGCAGACTCCAAAGCCAGTGCGAGGGACAGGCCACCCAGCAGGCAGCAGACCCCCAACACACCCAGCCCCAGGGACTGGTCCCCTGCCCCTGCCAGCCACCCCGTCTTGTCCAGGGGAAAAAAGAAAGCCTTCGCCAAGGTTTTATTTCACCTTTCTGTTGCAAATGCTCCATAAACAACCCAGGACCGCCTGGCTCGTCTGATGTGGCTGGAGGCTGTGGGCTGACACAAGCGGTTCAGCGAGGCATCTTTCTTCTAGATGGGATTTGCCTCACGCCATAGATTTTAAGTACTGTGAAAACTGGCCCATTTTGCCGTGTTCGACAGAGTGTGTATTTTATAACATACCTTGTCTCAAGCACATTAGCTAAGCAAACATTACATTTTATCAAGCAAATAACGAATGAGAGGATAATGGATACATGTTTCTTACCTACGCTTCTTGGAACACGAGCGAGGAAAGTGGGTGTTTCCCAAAGACGGCAGGGTTGTGAGGAGCTGTCAGTGATGAAGGTCTCCCGGGACTGTGACGGTGGCCATGGGAGCCCTGAGGAGCCCGTGGCTGCCTGATGGGGTGGAGGAGCATCCCTCCGCAGGGCTGAGGGGCTGCACAGCGAGATGGGGCACAGCCAGCACTGAGCAGAAGGGAGGACTATGGGGCTTTCTCCTTCCCATCGGCTCCAGCCCCTGAAGCTCACGAGCGCGTATGCAGAACCCATGAAAATTTCTTCTCTCTCATTTACAGAAGGAATTTTTTCCCCCCAGCTTGGAATTCAGTTAGCTGCAGTTTTCATGCACAAAGTGCCTGAATTGGCCAGAGTTAGGAGAGGTCCAGCCCTTCCCCGCTCCCCCAAGGTGCTGGGGGAAATCACACAGTTCATTTTTTCTGGCTGCAGAATGCCTTTTCCTTTGCATTCTTCATCTCTCAGGTACTTAATCACCATGTTTCCTATTCACATGTCTGGTCATTTCACTTGTGTCAGGGCTCCTTAACTAGGAAATATCAAGATGTTTTCACCCTAGAAAACTGAGAAGCATATAATTAGCCACCCAGGTAATAAATTACCTGTGCTGGCGACAGCCCACTGGGGGAACCTTTATTCTCCATCTCATCCTATTATGCTGAGCCAATTTAGCACATCTGTAGTTGTTTTAAAATAGTAATTTAGATGGAATCATAGCAAAAGGAAGCTTATTAACAACTTAGCTGCCAAGAGAAAGATGGAAGGGACAGAGGCTGCCATGGAGGGAGAAGTTTGTTCCTGGCTGCAGGACAATGCTTCAGGGGAAGACAAATCTCACTGGTGCCTCCAGTCCCTTTGCTTGGAGAGCAGGCATGCTCCACGCTCCCCCCTCCAGCCCACCCTGGAGCCCCCCCCCAAGCCTTGCCTGCGGGACCTGCCGCAATGCTGGGGTGGGGAACCGCACAGGCACTTGGCTGTTGCATGACCCATGTCTCCTGCATGTGGGAGAGGACCTGAGGATGCCACCTCCTTCAACGGTTATGTTACTGAGCCCTGGACAGACCTGTGACCCACCCCCTCAACCCCCACCCCAGCCTCAATCACCCTTGCTGGCTTACCATAACAGATGCAGGACAGCAGTGATATTTAGCTGGGGAGGTTTCCCAAGGTCCCCAGCTGGCAGAGTTGTTCCCCAAGGCTCTTAGTGCATGGTCCCCAGCTGCAGGACCTCAGGGCTCTGCTCCTTTGGAGACCTTCCAAGCCTGGCACTGCTGCACGGGCACCAGGCTCTGCAGGTGAGAATTACAGTGGACAACTGAGACCTCAGGCCACTGGCCAACTAGAAAATGCCAGGAGCAACTGCTGGGAAGAAAAGAGCAGCTCCAGCCTGGAGGGAGAAGAGACAGAATTAATATCAGTGCATGTGTAAATAAAAGCAGCCAGTTTCTGCCTCCCTACTGCAGAGCTGTAATCCCAGTGCAACCATCTAGGTCAATGTTTGTGATGAGATCGCGTTCTCCAAGCTCCGCGTAACAGCCTCAAACAGAGAATCACTGAAGTGCATTCAGCAGCACCAGGGTCTGCTCAGGCGGGCCCTTAGCCAGCCAGCACCCTTACCTAATGCACCCTGTGCCTCATCTGGACGAGACTTGCTTTGACTGCTCCATCACGACCAACAAGAAGGTTTGCTCAGTGGTAGCTCAGGTTCCCGGCGCCGGCCACTGATGCCAAGCGCAAACCAAGGGGTTTGTGCTTTGGCACCATCTGCTGAGTAGATGAACCGTTCATTTCACCAAGCGAGCCTTGCCTCCTTCCTCCTCATTCTCTTTGCTATCCATCATCCAAGCCCTGTGTTAGACACCCTCAGTCTTTGTTGCAATGGCCAGGACGCTCGAGAGCTGCGCAAGAGCTCTCCGCTTCAGAGGAGAACGAGCATGCTGCTGTAAAGCTTCCCCATCCCACCTTCCGTTTGAAATTCATCCCCTCCCCATGCTGCTATGGGATATTTCACAATTATGACAGGACGAGGGGTAACACACATCATTTTTTAGCCTAGACTAAGAGACAGAAGAGCCCTCAGCTCCACTTTGAATTCCAAGCAGGTGTTCATCTGGACATCACCACCCTCACGTGCACCTACACCCGTGAACAAAGTGGGCTAGAGACCTTCCTTTGGCTCTGAGACCTCTCCCCACAACTCAGCTGGGCTCCACAAGGAGCTGAGTTCTCATCCTCCTCAGCCAGGTGGCTGCATCCATCTCCTTTGGGAACACGTTCATCCCGAGCTGTGCCGGTACAGAGCCTGGGGCTTCCTCACCAGCGGAGTGAGCTGAGCATGTGGGCCCCACCACCATGGCAGAGGGCCGTGGGCCATACCCTGGGGCTGTCGATGCAGCCAGAGCACCCAGGTCTCCTCCAGACTTGCCAAGTGCCTGTGACCTCCCTAAGCAGAGGGACTGCAGCTGCCTTTGCAGCCGAGACCCACGAAACTCAGGGTCTGGTCAAGGGCAGCAGGACGTGGAAAAACAGGCCTGGCGGAGGGAGCTCTGCCCACCCACACGCCAGTCCATGCAGGGGCACTGGGAACATTGGAAAATATGCCCGAGTCCCCCCTCCTGCCTCCCTGCCCACACGCAGCTGGCTCCAGCCAGGCCCCCCAGCCGGGGAGCTCAGGCACCCTGCAAGAGGCTGTTCCCGTGGCCCTCTTCCAACAGGACAGTTAATCCTAGCCTGACTTTGCAACAAGGACCAAAACCCACATGAAAGAGACTATTTTTTCCGATTTCCTTCCTCATCTGGCAGCCTGGAGAGCGCATCTACTTTGAATAAAGCATCCTGGCATTCTCCCTGCCATCACCTAACCACCGGTTGCTGCTTCAGCTCCCTCCCTGCCTCTGCTTGCTGCTGCTGGAAGCTCATCTGTGCAGGAGGACCTGGCCAGCACCAGCATTAGCCCTTCCAAATAAATGGGCTACCAGTCACTGCTCAGAGCAGACAGGGCTCTGAACTTCATGCATCCTCACAAGGCCACATACTGATGGTCATTTTCTTCAAAACCAAGCCTTAGCATGTTTTAGTAAACAAGAAATAAAAAGGATTTGCAAAATATTTCACTGTAGCCTTCTCCAGAGCACTGCTCTAGGATGGCATGGCCTGGCCACTGCAGCAGAGTACTTTTATGAAGGGATCCCCCATGCCATGGAAATTGGATCATCCCCAGGTGAAAGCCTGAGCACGAACTAGTTCCTGGCTTGCTGGGACACTCGGGCTTAGGGAAAGCTTGGAGGTTGTGAGGGTGAGCAGCAGGTTTGCCTAAAAAAGGCAGAGCAAAGCACATGAGAGGAAGCTGTTCCCTGCAGTTTTATTTTTCCTTTCTTATTCCTTATTTACACAGGTTTTTCGAGCTCCGCTCTCATATTTTTGCCCTTTGCAAATGGAAAAGAGTAACACAACATGCCAAAGTCCTGACCCTGAATGTGCGGTATCCCTCTGTATCAACTCACCAAGCTCATATCTAGTTAATCAGCTCCTGGAAAATCAAGTCACACACGAACTCTTGCGGCTCCAAAGACTACTTTTTTCATACATTTAGATAGAGGCCAGCAATGCCTCTCTTCCATGTGATTCAGATGCCTCGGCTGCGTGCGTCTCTGGAGCGAGGCCCCATGCAGGGGACAAGCCGTGCCTGAAGCCTCCAGAAGCTCACCTCCCATCCCAGAGGTGCCCGTCTTGCAGGCTGGCGCTCCCACTCGCTCCTCTGGCCAGATGGCTCACTGCAGCAGGCTGTTGTCAAATTACCACTTTCTGGAACTGCTCAATGTATCATTTGCCTTATGCTTTCATTGAATGGATCATTGACCCCACTTTTTCCTCATTGTCTTTGATTATCTGAGGACATCCCATTCACTGCTGTATAGAGAGTTCCCAAGAGGATCCCACCCCTTCCATGCATAAAACCAAAGCAAACATCGTCGTCTTTTTCAGAAGTCTGGATCCGTCCCTCTGATGAATCATTCCTCTGTATCCACATTTCACTAAAGGATGGGGAGTGGAGGAATGGTGGTGGGTTTAGTCAACTGCAGATTCACGAAAACAGGAACAAAAAAAAAAAAAATCTACTTGCATCAAACATTAGTTAGCAAATCAAATTACTCTCCACTTCATCTATATTATTTAGGCTTAATTGTATTACTGGAGCTGTAATACAGTGAAAATACAATTATTGGCAGACAGATTGCAAGAATGGCATCTTTAGGAAAGCAGGAAGAAAGGGCGCTTGGCTGGTATTGATGAAGAAGGGGCTGAGAGCTACCCTGTGCTGAGACAAAAGCTTTCCTCCTGCAGGGATTCCAGTTCATATCCTAAATTAGGTTGCAGCTGACGTGAGCTGAAGGCTCTCCTTAATCACCAGATTTTATTTGCTATTACTAAGCTGCTGCACAGCCACTGGTGAGATTTGGATGCTGCAGAGGACCCAAGCGAGGACAGGGTTTGTCTTACCCATCGGAGACTCTACGGAACACCTCGCTTGCCGTGCCAATAAACATCCTGCTCTTTCACGGCACGCCGAGAACCAGGGAACGTGCCGATCGCTCTTCCGCGTACGGTTATTGAACATACCATCCTAAGCACCATCACACAAACCTTTCTCTCTGCACAGTCATTACCCAGGGGACAGTCTCCATCTCTTACCACTGCTTGGATGCCAGCAAGCCCAGGGCTGGTCCCTGCTCCTCCTGCCGTTACCGTGGGACCGGCACGCTCCATGCCATCGCACTGAACAAATCGCCTGCCAAGGAGCAACGCGGCTTTACTGTGGAAAAGGGTTTTGGCCCTCGGACCTGCCCAACACGGTGCTTGCAACACCTGCCTTGAGACTCTGCTAAAGTCAGAAGAGAATTTCCTCTTCAGAAGTTTAAAGACAAGTAAGGCTCAGAATAATTAAAATCCCTTCTGCAATGCCATTAAATATAAATACAAATGGTGTTAATATCTCTGGTTACTACGAGAGCATTCCCAAGCACCCTCTAATTGTCTAATTAAATCACCAAGGGCTTAGGTTAGTGACAATGTAATCCTTAATGGTGCCTTGCTTGTACATTTATATAAGGTACTGTACAAGATGGTTGTTTATCTAATTAATCCCCAAGGTCAGATTCAGAGCTGGTGTGCAAGGTAATGTAATTTAGGTCCCTTGCATTTTGTCAGGCTTGCTCAGACCTACTTACACCCATTTGCTGCACTGGAGGAGGCGAAGCGGTGCAGCGCACGCGCCGTGGAGTGGAAGGGCGGCCTCGGAGCACGTTCAAGGAGGAGAGATGCCATCCCCTCTGTGCCACTCTCCTCCAGGCATTGCCCATCTCCAGGCTGCTGCTGCCCTTGCAAAGGGTCAGCGCCAGGGTGGTCTGTAAGGAGAAGGGGCGAGCAGTGCGTGGTGCAGGTCGGGGCAGATCTCCCAAGCCAAAGGAGGGGTTGAGTGGTCGCAGAGCCACCTAAGGAGACCACCGCCTGCTGCATGGATGGAGCACGGCACACTGCATTGCTCTTGCATGCGATCGTGATCTGGGATAGAGAACTTTGTCCTGCAGGATGGTTGAGAGCAGGAACAGATATTGTCTTCCAAAATGAGCTGGAGAGGATGAAGCCACTCCTGCCCACATCCCCTCCCCATGACAGGACCCCAGGGTGCCTGAGCCCCATCCCCAGAGAGCACGGGGCCAGGAGGGGACACCGGAGGAGGAGGAAGAGAGCCCCTCGCTGCCTCCCTGGCCATGCAGGCAGGGAGCAGGGCTCGGCAGAACTGTCCAAAGAGCTGTGGCTGCTCCAGGAGTGACATTTAAAGACACGGGGAACATCTGAGACCAACACCCTGCCCTGCTTTGAAGCATACCAGCTCCTGCTGCTCCCGCTCCCGAACAGCCCTCTCACCAGATGAAGGGAGGCTTTAATGCCACTCATCACAAATGCCAAAAGAGAGGCAACTCTATTTCTCTCCCTTTGAAATTATGATTTCCACCCCCCTTCTAATGCTGGATCAGACAACATTGATCGCTTTGGATAGTAACTGTTCGGTCTGAATTCCTGGGCAGGCTGTCAAGTTGTCACAGATCGTCCATGTGCAGCGAGTGGATGGTGCTCCATTGTCCACAAATCAGGAACAGATGTGAACATCCTGACAGCCATGGGCTCCTGCTGCAGCCGAAATAAAAGAGAAGCCGAACTCCCAGAGACGATTGCTTCCCCCACTCCCCACCCCATTTCTCAATGAAATATGTAAAATGTTAAGAACAATGGGCACATTATGAATAAAGATTTGCCCAGCTGGGCAAATAATCACCGCTTCCCCAGGGATGCCAGACCTGACCCCAAAACGATCCCCAAACTGGGCTGGCAGCCCTGCTGGAAAACCCTACCCAGAAGAGGGGAAGGGAAGCTCCTTCCCCCAAACCCTCCTAAGTAAAAGGGCAGTATTTCCAGCACATGCATATAAGCACACCCTAATCCTAGCTGAATCCTGGGAACAGCTAGAACAGATTTAAGAAACAAGCCCTGCACAATGCTGTAGCCTCGCTCACGGTCCCAGGAGCCCTGCTCGGAGACCTCTAAGACTACTAGTTCAAACGTCTGGCCCTACCCAGCGTGAGTCACCGACTCAGAACTTGGCCCAATATAAACGTAGCTCCACCGATGCTTTTAAGAGCTGCGGTGCCAGGGCCGCGTCTTCATTTCCACGGTCAGAGGTGTATAATTCCCTCTTACATTCCTGGCTTTTCTGCTTTCTTTTCATTTGCACCACTGTAAATTTGTATTCACTCTGCTGGAGCAATGTAAACACTATTTGCAAGAAGAGGGCTGGCCTTTTTAAAAACTTCAACTGGTATCTTTTACCAGGACACATAAAGCAGAGAGCAGATTTCCGCTTATATTTGTTGTATTTCAAACAGAAGCAAATGTTTATAGCTGGGCTGTAAACCACGATAATGTGGGACAGATACTTTACAGAAGCCGCACTCGCAGACAAAGGAGACGTACAACCCGTGGGTTAGCTTGGAAGTTTGGCTTGCCTCTGCAACCCTGCTCCCGCTTCAGACGCACTTACCGAGCATCAGTCACATCCCACACATTTATAAAATTACACACGCACTGAAGTCATGCACCGACAAAAATACACACGCACTGAGTCACACTTCTGTGAAATTTAGTTTGCGTCCGGTCCCACATTTATGCGATTTCACACGCTCGGATGGAGGTGCCGGCAGCAGGGAATCCGTCGCACAGGAGCTGGAGCAGACCTCGTCACGCTGCTTACCCCTTGTGCATTTACAACCTTTAGCTTCAAGCATCACCTCAAGCATCACCTCTGCGAAACGGGGTGTGCGCTTACTGTTGCCTCTCCCAAACCGGCACCAAAACCTACGGTGAGATGGTGAGATCTCGCTGCCATCCCCGGTTCACAGGAGACGGCGACAATTCTCCACGAAGGGCTAGAAAGTGCCAGCACCCCCTCACACCTCCAAGGCTTGAGCCGACACATCACTAATTCCTGCTGTCTGTTTGAGACCTTCCCTGACAAACAGTTTCGGTGACCCAGGAATGTTATCTTAGTAAATCAAAAACATAAACATTTAGGTTCAGGACTGTGCTGAATGGATTTGAAAATGAGTTATGGTAGGAACCCGGTGAGGAGTCTGAGTTTGGCTTGGCAGTTGCCTCCTTTGCCTGGAACCTGCTTTTCAAGATTAAATACGATACTCTGCAATACATCCAAAATGTCAATTACTCCAAGTCTCTCAGGTTTGCAATTACAGAATGCAAGTCATGTTCAGCATTTTATGAAACTGCTTTTTTTGGCATGGACCATCTTTCTCTTATTGTAAAAAATAACTTTCAAATCAAAGCATTAAATCAAGGCACATACGCTAGGAAGGGATGCTGGGCTGAGGCTGCGCTGTAAACCCTTCCAGCACCGTAACTGGATGGGAGCTGACCGAGCTGGTTTCTGGTCCGGGGAACGAGAGCACCGAGTGGCAAATCAGGGGGAAAGAACATGGAACCATCTCAACTGAGGAACGCCTAATCCCAGCATCATAGACTTAAATCCCACAATCTCCTTGTTATAACCCCCCACGGGGCAGGGGGAAGCAAGCCTCAGGAAAACACCTCTCCCATCCCACCGGAATCCAAGAAATACTGTCATGGCTTGGGCTTTAGCATACTACAGCAGCAGCTGCAGGCAATTTCTTTCAGGCTTTTCCAAGCCTTAGGTCTCTGCTGCCAAAGGCACTCTGACCCTTTTCTTCCTCCGCATCTGTAGGGTGGGGAGGTGAGTGCAACGGATTGAGAACACTGGCCCGACCTCATACTTACAGCGCTGAGCCGGGGCAGGATGCTTGTTTGCAAGTTGTTGCATCCTTTGAGCGCCTGATGCGCTGGGAGCAAGGTGTGATTCCCTGCAAAGGTCAGGCACCGCTTCGTACAGACGCTACCTGCGTTGTAAAAAGGCAAATTCCCTGGCAAAGTTGTGATTAGAAGGCAGTGTATTTGTCTCTGAATGGGTGAGTCTTTACTGGGAATCGCCTTCTTTCTATTGTGATTTTACTTACAGCTTCCCAGACTTTCAAGTCACATGAGATCCTCCAAGGTCAGGGGAAACCCTTCAGCGCAGGATCTTTAAAGGTGCTTTAACTTGTGTCACTCGCCCTAAACGGAAGAGCCAGCAGACCTGGTAAGACCTGTGCTTCAGGAGGCACCTGAGCCAGAAGCGCCATCGACCTCATCCGGGTTTTAATGAGAGTACGGACGCTGACACCCACCCCGCCTCCCAGCAGCCCAACCGGATTCCTGGCTGGGCAGGAGATTTCCCTCCTGCTCTGGTTTCGGTCCTGTTGATGTTCCTGTCTCAGCTGCTTACACCCTGTTGCTGTGTGGGGTTAAGCCAGGGAGGGTCCACGCTGGGGCTGGGCACAGCCAGCCCAGGCTCCGGATAAGCCCTTTTTCATCTGCGTAACACATTTATTTCTTTCAACAAGGAGCTTCGGCATGGGGTAGCCAGAGAGCTGTGAGATCCCAAGTTTGATTGTTCCAGACTAGATTTGGTTGCTAAAAGCCCATCAGCTGCATCACTCTCTCCAAGAGCCAGCCTTGCACCAGGCATGAAAAGCACCAGTGCTTTTGTGCAGGGCACTGAGATGCTGTCAGCATCCCAGGTGGCCCCCAGCTTCCAGAGCTGCCGCCTCAATACTTTTCAACAGCATCGGATTCATTTACTGTAGGGTAAGGGAAAGGGAGAGCGCATCTGGCAGAGGCACTCAGAGGCAGGAACCAGAAGCTAAGCGAGGACTGAGGCTGGCCAAGGAGTCTTAAAAACCCCTGCAGTTGGACTGGAGCACCATTCCTGCCGACCCTGCCGCGGGCTTGGGCCCCTTTTGGATGCTCTTCCCAGGGATGCAGGTGCACGGTGTTAAGAGATCATTTCCTGTTTGCACCGCGGCTTCAGGGATGGATTTACCATTGGGCTAAGTTCACCCTCCTTTGCTCTCTCAATCTCTTCCCTTTGCTCGCCACCTCCTTTGTTCCCCACAAGCACCTAAAAACTGGGCAGATCTGCTGCACCACTGGAGACCCTCGCGTTCGGCAGGGAAAAACCCAGATGGTCTCCCAAAAGGCATGGTTCTCATCAAGGGAAGAGACAAATGGCTCCGTGGTGGGGCTTTTGCAACAGATAAGGAACTGAGGGAATACTAGAAAATGCAAAAGGCAGAGCAAGCTAAAGGAGTGAGATACAAGCTGAAAAACAGGCAATAATTCTCCCTTGGCTGAAAAGGGCTTTAATTACCAATCACACAAAGGTGATCAGTAAAACCAGCCTGAAGTGGAGAGTTCATTTGAAACACATGCAGTGACTGCTTAAGTTGCCAATGGAAGTGCAATTAAGCACAGGAGCTGGGGAATGAGACCTGCTGGAGCCAATACAGATGGCCCCACATTACCAAGGCTCAGAATAAAAACCTCCCTAATTGCACCAGTTGAGGGAGAGATTTGCCCTCTGTTGTGTGGTTTGTTTTTTTTTTTCCCCTGGATCAGCACGAATCTTTCCAAAAATAGGCCACTCTGAAAACTTTGCTTGCAAAAGTCAAGTGAACAACTCGACTCAAAAATTAGCGGACCCTTTGTCTACCTCTCGGCAGCCTGATTCCCTGCATCTCACCTGTTGCACATGAAACAGGAAAGTATTGCTTATTCCAAAAGGAAGACACTTGCAAGAGCAAAAAAAGGCCTTTCTGCACCAGATGGACAAAGTCAGTGCAGCCACACACTTGGCGATCTCTCCTTTCCTCTCTGCCCTCTGATTTAACTCCCCTTGTGTACATTCAGTTCTCCTATTGGGATCCATTTTCATTTCTAATTAGCCCGACATTTGGAATGCTTAGGCCTGGTCACTCATCTGCAATAATGTCCGCGTTGCAAAAGCAGTGTGGTTTTATAACTAATATCTGATAGAAAAAATGAATAGCATAGTAAAAACAGATAGTATCTATCTTTTCCATCACACTGTAATTTAGGGTATAGGTTAAAAAACTATGTTAAGAAGGGATACCGTAAAAAGAAAGAAGCATTTTTGTAGTAAAACTCACCTAAGAGCTGTTTGTGTGTGCCAGATGAGGAAGGGGTCAGCCCAAGTTCCCATTCTTGCTAGGGAAACTTGAGTGAATGCAGGGTCACAGGGCATCCCCTGGGCTTTGGAGATGTTGGTGTCTCTCTGTACAGCATTGCTGTCCTGGAGAAAACATTTACTGCTGCTGCCCTCCGAGAAGGAGACAGGGCTGTGACATCCTTGGAGCCCTGCCTGCCTTGCCAAGCTCCGCAGCGGGGCCCCCGCAGGAGCAGGACCAGACCTGCTGGCCATGAGCATCAGGGAAGGACTGGTGCTCCAGTTACCTTCTGGAAATTGTATATTCTTGTGAGCTCAGTCTCCCTTTATCAGCAAGGATTCTGATCTTAATGGCAAAATGAGTCATGCTCAGAGGAAACCGAAACCGCGGTAAAACACAATGTTATCTCGCTGAAGACCAGCCCTCCAGCAGGGCACAGATCAGCGAGCCCCCGGTATTTGCAGGCACCACGGGGTATTTTCCCCCACGCTGTCCTTTCTTTCCTCTGGGCAAGAAATTAGTGCCAGTAAAAGGCGACAGACCAGTGGTGAAGGACAGGACTGGCACTCACTGCTCCTGGCCATGAGCAACCAGGTGCAAAGCACGTAGACCTGCACAGACCTACGGCAAAGGATCAGATGTCATGGATGCTTATCTTCTTTTTTTGCTAAAATGATGAAAAGGGGCTGTCTTCAAGTCCCCCTGTCACCCAGTGCTGCACAAACCAGAGGGCACCCATCCACCTTATTTCAAAAAGCCTCCCCGATGCACGGCTGGTGACAGGGCACAGCAGGAAGAGGAGCTTTTGTCAGGAGACACCTTCTACCTCCACATCCTTAATTTATAAATCTGGCTTTCTCCAGCCCAGCACACAGGACAGCCCTGTGTCAGAGTTTCCTCCAACTGCAGCGCAGGGAAGCAGCGGTGCCTTGTCCACCTGCAGTCACAGCCTCAGTGTTACAGGGAGGTGCCTGGGATAACCTTTTTCTTTGGCAGGTGTTCCTACAGCGCAATTGGACTTTTAAACCAAAAAAAAAATCAGTTCCTGTTCCACGCTGCATGTCCAGAAAGGCTGCTTACACAAAACCTCCCGCCTCAAAGCAGGGCTGAGACAGCAAGGCCGTCCATCCTACTGCCGCACACGTCCTTCCACCGTCATTGCCATTAGCTGTTGAACATGGTCCAAGACCGCTCTAAGAGATGCTGAGAGCCTGTCACTTGCAGCATGTGCTCTTTCTCATTCGCTCCCCAAGAGAGATAATTGTGGATGGAGTGGAAAGCTTTCCAAGTAAGGCTGTCGGCTTGTTTTCTGTATACATGTTGCTGTGTGTTTATACTGGGCTGGAGAGGGTGTATAAAAACAGGGGAATACTGTATGTTCTTTAAGCATGTAATTACTAGGAAAGATATTGATACGCTGAGAAGAATTTAAGGGTAGGCTATAATGACATAGAGGCTGGAGAAATCCAGGCAGAAACGTTTTAAGAGCAGCATCTGCCTACTTCAAACAAGCGGCAGCTAAGGGGAGAGATGACAGCATCCTGCAAATAGCTTGAGTACATAAACACTGCAGAGGAAGGAGGCTTATGGTACAGGCTGCTAAGAGCAAGGGGATCATGTTAATAAAAGAAAACTTAAGCTGAATATCGTTAAACTTCCTGACAGTGAAGTTGTGCTGAGATACCATCATGTCAGGCAAAGCCCCATGAGAGGGGATGTTTCGAGGTTTGCTGAACAGCGCGCTCCGTCTTCGGTGCCTTCGGCGCGAGTGTTGGCCTCGGCAAGGGACCCCCACCCCTAGGCAGGGAGGCTGCAGGTCTAGGAGGGAGCTGGAGGATTTCGGCCGTGCTCCTCGCCTGCAGCAGTCCTGCTGCTGACATCGGAGAGGGGCTTTTGTGACTAAAGTAATAGCTTAAGGAGGTGGCGTCAGGTGAGACCGTATCATTGCAATGCATGGAGGGATGCTCTGTTCCCTCTGAAAATTCACTGGTAATCCCACGGTAATCTCCACTGCCAGGGCACGTCTTGCATTCCTTTGGCTTTGGCATGTAGGAATAAAGTTAACCCTTGAAGTGAACCTTTGCTTCTGGCCGGGCATTTCTAACATCCATCTCCCTCACAGCTCCTAAGGAAGGGTAAAGCCAGGCCACAGCTTTTATGAGCAGTCAGGAGCTCTTTTCTTTCTCTCTTCACCCAAACCTCCCCTTTTATAAAAAGGTGTAAAAGCCTAATTATCTTCCACTCTTCTAGGCTGTTGAGGGTTTTGTTCCGAATCCGCCACCTATTGATTGGATGTTAATGGCCAAAGCTGCAAAAGGAGCCAGGGCGGAGGGAGCGCCCGAGGGCAGAAGGTCCTGAGCAACAGCCCAGAGACACAGGTAGAATTCCAAGTGCTTGAAGACCTGGAGGCTGAGGCGACCACGTTCCCCTTCCCTCTTCTGCCGACTTGTTCATTTTCAGCCCCAAATTATTTCAATAAATTACAAGTTCCATTTAAAAAGAACGAAGGGAAGGTTTTTCACACTTGTATTAGAGCATCCCCACCACTTCTCTGAGGCCATCAATGGAAACTAGCGATGCAAAAACGTGCACAACAGTAAACCTGCATTAACCCATCATCCTCATCTTCCCAGGCCCTGCTGTCAGAGTCCTGGGCTGGGTTATCCTTCTGCTTTGCAGTCCTACTCAAACTCTTTAAACACCATTAAGCACAGACAGCAATGCTGATACAGCATCACTGATGGCACCAGGGAGGGATACACAGCCGTTTAGGACACTTAAGTAAATACAGTGAAATCAGGCAGTCATAACCAGGTAATGAAAAAAGCATCACTTTTTTTAATAGTTAGAGCTACCAGAAACTTGCTGTTCATCCCAGCACAAGTATTGTTCCCTGATGGTGAAAAGATTGTTTGGAAAGGAGGGACAGCTGCTCTCTTTCATGATTAATTATGAAGATGGGTTAAGAATTAATCAGGTAAAGGGAGGGATGTGAAAACAATCAGGGCAAGGAACTGTTACATTTGTCCCTTAAAATAAGTTAACTGGCTATTGAGACTTGTCAGAGACCAAACACACACCCCCACACAAATCCCCAGCTCCCAAAAAATGTTAATTTGCAGGTCACTTTCTAACCCTAGACATGCAAGTATGTAGGATGGATTAAAATGAAATTAGGCTACGCACCCAGGCAAAGCTGTAGGGCAGGAGAAGGTTGCTCACTCAGCCCCTGCCCTGCAGTGGGAGACGCTCGGGCGTGGGGAGGGAACCGGACCTTCCCCTCTGGGAGGTGGCGGTTCAGCTGTGCCACCCCCGGCCTTCGCCGCAAGCTGCCACAGGCACAGCAAAAATGCAGATGAGAAGGGGTCTCAACCATCTGCGAAGGCTGTTGGGGAGCTGGGCTGGGGTATGGCATCCATCCCCCCCCTTCCAGGAGTATCATCCTGTACCCGAGGGGACCCCGATGCTCCTCGCTCAGCGCAATGGCACACAAGCGTGGTGCACTCTCCCACCCCCACGGGGAGGTGATGCCTGCAGATCCCTTCCGCCCTTGTGTATTCGCTGCAGGGATTGCCAGCTGTAGCGTGAAAACTGCTCTTCCCCAGCCAAAGTGCCATGAAGCCAAACACAATTTCCATCATCATCAGCAAAGAATCAAACCCCATCTAACTGGCAGCCGTGCTCAGGAGCTGCTGGTCTCGGAGATGGGATTGATAAGATCCCTGGGAGGCGCTGGAAGATGGGAAGCCTGCATGCCAAACACAGCCAATTAATGTCAGCCCTTTCCCATGCCAACCAATTAAGCTGTGTATACTTGTCACCAGCACTTGGGAAGGCGTGGAGGGCAAAGAGAACACAATTCCAGAGAAGCCTTGAAGATGTAAAACCTCCTTAATTTATGGAGGGAAGGGTGAGGGCATAGACACCCTACACTAATCCAAATGGGATCTGATTAATGTCTTAGCTAATTTAGGAGCCACTTGGCTCTCATGACCTGGTGAGGCTCCATTTAACATAAACCAGGCTGGCATCGGAAGCAGGGAGCAGCTTAATGTACTAAGCAACAGATGAGGTCTCCAGTCGCCTTGCCAAGCACCAAAACGGTTTTCCAAGCACTTTCTCTTAAACCTCCTCCAAAAGGGAAAAAGCAATAATCACAACCATAAAAATGTGTGGCTTACCCACTAAGCGGGCAGGCACACAGCTCCTCTCTCCCAGCAGCGGCTGAGGGCTCCCTTGGCCACAGAAATGATCCCCTGGCAGCAGGAGTGGGGCTGAGCCACCCCCAGCCCTGCTCCTCCCCACCTACTACAACTACAGAAACAACAGCAGGAGGAAAGACAGCTTTTGACCCACTTGTGCCACTAAAAAAATAAAAATCACAGTCTGTTGTGAGGCAGAGGAGGGGGAGAGGCGGGGAAGCACTTGAACAGCTCAGGGGCATCTTGTAGCGTCAGCAGGGCTGATCTTGGACATGAAGGTGCACTGACCAAGCTGCTGTCCTGGAAAACCCTCAGTCTCTCTCCTGACATGAGCAATGCTTTAAGGTGCAGGGGTGACTTTGGAACCACTTGCAGAAGAAAACTTCACTGACAGTTTCGGGGATTTTCCCAATACCCAGCAAACCCACTTCTTGAGGGCAAATCATCTCCAGCTGCCTCCCCAGACATGCTGCTGTAGGTTTGCTTAATTGCACGGCAAGGAGTCTTTATGCACAAGTTGGCAGGAGGCAATCAGCATGTGGTGGCAAGTTACCTGGCTGACTGCAAGGTAGATTAAAAGATTAAAACCATGGAGTTGTCGGTTATTTGCAGGAGGAGGAGGATGTGGGTAGACATGCAGCAAGCTGGGTGCAGATCCGGGCAGGATCACTTAGAAATGCACAGGAGTGGGAAAGTCGGGAGCACCCAATTTAAACGTTAGACAATCCATTTTTCAGGCAGGGTGAGCAGAGGCACCAGTAAAGCACTGAACAAAGCAAGCCTGGCTGTACCCAGAGCTTTTTTAATAAAGAAACAGTAAAAAACATAGCAGAGCAGCACCACTAACTCTTGCCAAGGGGCTTGGGGAGTTGCACCTGGCAGAGGAAAGCAGCTCAGATACAGCTCGGTCTCCTTGGAGCATGTGCTTTGAGGGAAAAAAGGTATAGTCGTCATACACCGCCCATATCAGGGTGTAGATGCAAAAAAACCCTAGTTTTTTTAAGAAAAAACCTGCCTACCTTTTCAGCCAGGAAACAATATCTTTCTCCACAGATCCTGCTGCACTGTGTAACTGGGATCCTTAGTTTGCATCCAGATCAAAATAAGGAATGACCACTGACCATCTCCTCCCTTTTCTGTTTGCATTTACAAAGAAATGTTCCTTAGAACCAGATTACACGTACTGCACTTCCTTGCAAAGCTTTCCTGAGACACCACCTCGCCTGAGGAGCACAGCAACAAAAGCAGCTTTCAAAGCCAGGTCAGACACTCTTGCCTCTATTTGAACAGTGGGTTTTTTTTTTCACCTTTTCATATGAATGTTCTGGGATAGACAGAACAATGCCTGACATTTCCAAAGCCAGCATCAGGTCCCTTTCAAAGCCTAGTCTGCAGATCCCCAAGTCTAAGCCAAGTCAGGAGAGGAAAAACACCCAAGTTTTTCTTTTTTCCCCTGGATGCAATAGGCCCAGCAAGGCCAGGCAGCTTTCTCCTGAGCTTTCTGGCAGGGCAGGCACAGCCGTGCTGTGGCCCCCCGACAGCAGTGCTCACCTCCATCAGCTGCCTGCCAAATTTCGGAGGCAGGACGACTCGAGGGCTGCCAGGCTGCAGGGAACCACATCTAGGACTCCCTGAGCTTCAGTGTCCAAGCTGCTGCTTGGCTCTGCTGATAGACGTGCTGAGCCCCCTCCCAGGCCCGGGAGCCGCAGTTGCCCCCTTCTGTTAGTCTAAACACACCTTTCAGGCTCTTTCAAATCCATCCTTGGTATTTACCTCTTCCTTCCACAAATGCAAGTCCTTTGGCCTCCAAGGTCCTGCCACAGCTTGAGCTGCTGCATTTCAAAGGCTTGGAAAAAGTGACAAGCAGCAGCTGCCTCTGCTGGGTTTGCTAAAAGCAGGGAGTGACATTACCTAATCCTAAATGAGATGTTATTTTTGTAGAGCAACAGCAAAAATACAGGGCTGCCTGATACACTCCCTTATAAAAGGGCTTCGTCTTTGCTGGCTGGCTGGGAGATAAGGATGCTGTGGAAAGAGGGGAGTGTTAGCCAGGAATGAGGAGTGGGCTACCCCATCCCACTCAGCTCCTAATTGATGAGCAGCTCCTGACAAAGAAGCCCTCCCTGTGAGTTACAGACTTACCAACAGATTTATACGCAGTCTGGATAGCACACGCCAACGCAGACATACCTGGCGAGTAATTTACAGCAGGGAACAGTCAGAACACATCAACAAGCCCTGTAAATGAATTTATTCTTTAAGTGTTGCTTGTTTCATCATGAATGGCTTATTAGAGAAGTCAGTGACATTTCTCAGCATAAGTAAAGTAGTTTATTACAAGCGATTTATTAAACTGCTCTAATTTGTCAGCAGCCACTTGAAACATTCACTTTCCTTTATTCCTTCAGGTTTGCTAATAAATAGCTGAATAAATAGATCTCCAGCACTTATACCTGACTGTCACATATCAAAAACCCAATATCAGCAGATTAGGAATGAGGCAAGACTGAGCCCTCCCCACTTATAACCAGCCCCATCTGTTGAGGTAAATTGATGGGAGTGCACTTCCAAACAAAAAGATTTTTTTGTTTGCCTTCTCACAGGAAAGCTGGACTTGACAGTTCCCAATTTCCCCCAGTTATGGCCTGTTCTGTGGGTGGCGGATCCCCAGGTGATGGCCGCTGCTGCAAGGCTCCTCTCCTGCACCCTTTCAGCTGAGATGCTCGCAGGCAGACCCTGCTAAGCTAATAGAGTTCAGATGCTTTCAGCTCCGCTCCTGCTATATGACTCTTTGCAGGACAGGACCCCTTTCTATCATTATTTTAACCAGTCTCAGCTCATCAGCCTTAATTTATTTGCTGCAGAATCACTGTTTTAATAGTTTGCTTAGAGTTTAAATTCCTTCTGCTCCCTCCTGAAATGTTTTTCCAGGACAAAATGGCCTGAGCACTACTTCTGCTGGTGCCAGCCCGCAGAGCCACCCCTGCCCCACATACCGTGCACAAGTCAAACCAAGGGTGGGGTTTTTTCCTTCCCTGCCCCCCCGCGAGAAATCCTTAAAGAAAATGCACTAATATCACCTCATCACGCACACACGTTTGTTCCCAGCTCACAATCAGCCAGGGCAGAGCAGGCACCCAGGGCCCGCTGCAGCCACCCTGCCATGCAGCCCATGGGTGCTCTCCCTGCCGCAGCCCAGGGCTCCCCGCAGAGCTCTTCCATCCGTCCATCCTCCCGCCTGGAGGACTGAGCTCAGAGTTGCAAACCACATGCTCTGGATGTGCTTCTCTCCTCTTGCTCTGGCTCCTGCTAAAGTCCAGGGAGATTCTATGGGAGAAGCCACTTTTAATTTGTAATCTGATTAAGCCATTAGAGGCGAATAGAGCAGTAACTAACACAAATTGCCGATCGTTTCCATCAGCAAATCCCCCCAATTAATCCTGAGATTAACCCTGATTACACGCAGTAATGGTGATCAATGCACCCTAATGGGGTAAATCCGCCCACTCCACTTTCTTCCACATCCCAGAACGATCAATTTTAAATCAGCATGATTTATCTGGCAGGATCCAAGCGAGGCCAGCAGTGGAGATGGGGCACTGCCTGCATCTCCAGAAACAATCAGAGGAGCGTTAGCTCATTAAGCTAACTGCCTCCCTTGGGGAAAAGAAAACCAAACTCGGAAAAAGAGCTGGATGCAGTGAAACAAAGAGCAGGGGAATGCAGAGGGCAGCAGGAATGCGAGATTTCATCTGCCTGCTGCACTCCCTCCCGTTTCAATCCTCCTAGTGCTAAAAAGCTCCTGTGAGGTGATCAGACCAAACGGCTCGGGGCAAGGCTGCACTTCTCAGGGATTCCTCTGTCAAAGAGAGGAAGTCAGGCTGCAGAATAGCTGAAAAAAAGAAAAAAAAACTTCCTACTTTGTGATCCGAGCCTCTGTTCTTTCCTTTCCTTACTAAAATCGGAAGTTACCCCAGGACCATCCATTTCCAAGGATCCCAAGCACTTTGCAAGCTTCAGAGCCTGGCTTAGTTTTCACTTAGTTCTGTGTTATTTATAGAGCAGCTGATACCCAAACGCTTGCTTCAATGGGGATTTTGCCTTTGTACGGACTAAGTAAGAACTAAGTCAGAAGCTCAAGCTTCGACCTTTGGTGTACAGAAATCAATTCATCCTGCACTGAAATGCAGCCATCTCCAGGGTGAAATGCAGCAGTAGTTTAACAGTGCATGGCAGTAAAGCAGGTTGATTTATAGACCCTTCTCCAGTGCCGCTTCCTCTACTTTAGGAAAGTTTTAAGAGAGAAGAGAAAACAAACTGCTGGAGGATGTGCTAAGCTCCTGCCAAGGCCTCCAGCACCTTGCTGCAGCCCATGGGGCAGCAGCTCTGGTGGCTCCGGGCAGCTTTGTACCCAAAGGCCGGTGCCAGGAGGGAAGAAATCACGAGTGATGGCTCACGGGGTCCCCAGCTGCCACGGGAGTGTGTTTGCAGATTACTGTGCGGCAGGAGGGACCACCTTGAGGACTACAAGTTCCTTATGCTTTGACCCACACTCTGACCAGGAATATTTCAGGTGAATCCTTCCCAACATTCCCTTAGCATCTTGCTCCGTGTTGAGACAGCTGTTTCCCTCTCATTGCAGAGCAGAAATGCTAATCCCCATGTCGCCTCATCCCCAGAGCTGGTTGTATTTTGGCAACAAGGTGAACCCTGCAGGACTGAGCTTTATCAAAATCTCTGGGAGCATTTGAGACTCGAAAGCTTTAAAGGATCATAAACCATCATTAACACTGAAAGTTATTTAAGCCCTAGGTTCAAACCCTGCCTCGTACCCTCAGTAGGATTACAGGACATCCTGGTCTGGCAGGAGCAAGACTACTTTCCTGTCCTTCATCTGATGGATGAGGGGAGAGATGCAAAGGGACGCTGGAAAGCTGCCACCTCCCCTGCTCAGCTCTTCCCACAGAGAATTAGGGAAGTGAGATGGGAGCTGCTCTGAAGCCTGCTGTACCCCCCCCCCCCGAGGCTGTCCTCTCAAGGTTTAGCCACGCAAAAACTGAGCTATGTTTTGCATGGGAGCAGAGGACCTTTGCCAGCTGGTTGCCTCTAGGTCCTAGAAAGCCAGAGATGTTGGAAGGACTTGTGCAGTCCTGGCACAAGTGACATGGTATGTCTGGACCTGGCTAACCCGCAGGACTGCACTGAAGGCACGGTGCACAGCCCCTGTGGCTCCATTCCCATTGCGGGACCCACATCTTGCTGCACAAACCCTGCTTGTCGTTTCCCTCCGCAGGGAAAACAAGGTCCCCCTCCTCTCAGAGACTCAGTGGGGATTTCTGAGCCCAGGCTGGAACTCAGGAAAAGCATCTGGTTTGTTCCACAGCTCCTGCCTACGCCGCCTGCTCCAAAAATGCTGTCAGAGAGGAGAAAAACGCACAGCGAGAGGCTGCCTAAGTATCAATCAGCGGTACAGTCCCCCGGGGAGGAAAGGTTTAGTTCTCCGGCAGAAGCAGTGGTCAATAAACATGGCACGTGCTTTATCTCCTGTCAAGGCTGCCCTCTCCTATCGACAGACCTGACACCAACCCAGAGACAGAAGAGGAGGCAGGAGCCTAAAGCCTATCAGCAACGAACCATTCCACCTTATTTTAGTGGGAGCGGAGTTGCGAGCAGGTCCTGCCTCCTGCAAGGCAATGGCAGATGTCAAGGGGAGGAGAGGCGCCTGTCCTGCATGCTAAGGAAAGCAGCAAAGCAGATCCCTGAGCTGATGTGGCACAAGGGCGTGCTGGTAAAAAGACCACCTCGCACAGCCCAGGCCCTGCTTAGCCAGGCACAGCTTCACACCAACCGGCTTTAGTGTCTTAAGCGATGCAGAGGGGTTTTCTTAGCACCTTTTTCTTGCTAAGCTAAGAAATCTGGGGCACCTCACTTCTTCCCATGCAGCATGTAGGGAAGACAGTAGCTCTGATGTTCAATAATTCAGTGTAACACACATGGGAACGGTGACATGTCAGCCCAGGGTTGGTGCCCTGCTCAGCCATGCCCCTTATTCTCCATAAATCCACATGACCTTTTGAATCAAGCTGGCAGGACACAAACACCAGTTCCGAGGGTAGGACGCTGCAGCTCCCTCGCCTAGAGGGACCTTCCAGTTAAGGAGCAGGCAGGGCTGACCAAAGAGCTTGGCCACAAGGTTGTCACTCGCTGGGGCACAGACATTTCTCCACGGTCCTGCCTCTGCAGCCAGCAGGCTGGGTCTGCATCTCTGCACGGGCAGGAAAAGAACATGGTACAAAACACACCGATGCCAGCAGCGTTTCCCAGCTGGTGCTGCAAGACCTGTCATCCGAGGCACGGAACAGGCACCAGGCACACGTAGACACTGCACATCACCAGACCACAGGGGATCTGTTTTCCACCACGGCCTGTTGCCTGCGAGGGGGTTCAAAGCGCACATGTTTCGGGGTGAGGTGTGGGGGTCCGGTGCCTCAGCCATCCCTTCTCCCCCCTGACTCCTGCAGCCTCACCAAGAGGCTGTTGGCCTCCTTTGATGTGCAGATGAATCAAGCCTCAGCCATGAGAAGCCCCATGGATTTATGAACTCCTCCTCTATGATGTCTTTCCAATTGTATCCCCCAGAAGAGCATTTGCTCTCCCCTTCCTCCCTGGCTCCACCAAGCCAAGCATTCCTTTCTCCTCCCTCATCCCAGGCCCCTCTCCACTGGCCTGGGGAACAGTGCTGCTCACCCAGAACGCGCTTCGGAGAGAAAGCTCCACTCTGCAAACTGGGCCACTTGTCAGCTTACTTTATATATTCCAGCAGGTTTGATGTCTCCTTGCTGTCAGCCCCACAGAAGGTAATGCAGGCTCACTTGACAGCCAGAGATGAAATACTGCAATTCAATCTACTCCCACCCCAAATCATGCCAGGTCTGCAATTCTATAGAAGTTGCGGTAGACTTGAAAAGAAAGGGACAAATAACTGTGATGGAAACCATTCACTAGAGACTTCCAGGGGAAATTATACACCCGCAAGGGGAAAAAGGATCATTAAGAGGTGACAGGAGAAAACATTTGCATTGCAAGTCAAACCAGCTGGAGGCTAGGAGGGAAGCATTGTGGTCACTGCCCTCCCCAGTCCAATTCAATCAACTCCAGCAATTGGTAAACCCTCGAAGACAGGCCCTTTAGCTATTTGACCCAGATCCCCCAAACACAAAAGTCAACCTCTACCTATAAACAGAAGTGGAGCATTGCAAAGGTCCCCCGAAGTTCACCTCCTGCACCAAACCCATGCATGCACAAAAAAATTGACGCATCTGTCTCCTTTTTAGCAGTCACCTCCACCTCAGCAACTTCTGAGAGCCATAACTGCACAGGGAGATTGCTTTGCTTGGCAAACAAACTGAGATTAAAGTGAATTCGCTGGGAACATCTCTATTTAGTTTCTGGGCTGAGCACGCTGATAATGCAATGGCACATTTAACTTTTTGCTGCTTGAAACAAAGCACAAAGAGGTGGAGGAGATGTAAAAATAAAGGAGGCTTTACCTCTGGTCTGAGCATCACAGCAAAAACTCCCTGTCCCTGAATGCAGCCCAGGCTGGGCACTGCAAACACGTGGGACCTGCGCCACAGAAACAGGAGCAGCGGGCAGGGAGGAGAGCCAAGGCAGGCTCCAACAGCAAGTGCTCACCAGAACCAGAGAAGGGGAACACACCCCCGGGAAAGAAAGCCTTCGCACCCCACCCCTCATTTTTCTGCCAGAGCATTAGCACAGACTTCCCCAAAACCCTTGAGAGGAACAGGAGTGATGAAAGAGGGGCTGAGAAGGGTCATCTTCCAGCCAGCTGGAGAAGGACTCCTCATCAGCCCCTGGGGATTAACCAGCCTCTCACTGCATCCACACACAGGATGTGCTCAGAAGCTTTTGCTAACATTTATACATCAGCTTGAGACAGAAGTGCTCAATTTGCAGCTCTGCCTTCCAGTCCCAGGCTTTGGCTCCTTCGCACAGGCTGGAAGTTTGCAAAGCTGCCTCTGGTACATCCCCAGATAGCCACACCAGCAGTGCACAGCCGAGAGGGCTGGGTGAGAGCATTAGCAGTCTCGGCACAGCTGGGCCAGCCTGGAAGAGACAGTTCTCCCCGGTGGGCAAATAACAGGAGAGGGAGGAAGTAATATACTCAAGTGACATTTGCGCCCGGGTGCAATGATGTGTCACTCATCGCAGCCAGACCAAATAGCATCTCTGGGGCACCAAAATTACACAGCCAAGTAAATCCTACAAAATCCATCTGCCCTTTTCAATATTTGGAGATAATTAACTTCTCCAAGCTGAGATATTACAAAAGAAAGCTGTTAGTGAATCTGTTCAGCCACAGGTCTGGCTGGATGTGGAGCTTGCCAGCACTGGGGACACTCAAAGGGCAAGAAGGACATTTCATATTTCCATACATTCCCAACTCCCTTGGAGGAAGATTACAGAAAAACACACGTAATGCAGCAGGTCAGAAGAAAGAAAGACTGAGGGCAGACTTACCAGGACAGGCAAAACACCTCTGCCCCTCCATCGGTACCATCTGAACTGCAGTCGCCACTGCAGCTGTACGCAGCCTCTGCTCATCCACCAAGAAATCTGGCTGCAGGGCTAAACAGAAAAATCAAGCTAAACCCACACCTTTATCTAAGGGCAAAGCAAAGCAGGCCGAGCTCGGTCAGCCAGAGCAGAAGGCCAGGCTGCCTCACCTGAGAGGAGAGGAGCTCACACCGATGCTGGTCCCAACATCCCCCCGCTATAGCCCCAAGGGGACCAACAGCCAAACCAGCCCCCAGCCCCCTCCCTGCAATAAATACACAGCCTGCAGCTGGCCCAGCCCCCCCCCCAGCAAATCCCAGTTGGGCCAGTTGATTGCAGCATTCTTTAGCCAGAAGGAGGCAATTAACACTTTCCTTTCCACCATCGCCCCACAGCTACATATCCCCCCCCCCCGAGTGATGCCAGGAAAAGCAAACAGGAGCGCCAGTTCTGCTCTCCTGTCTGACCTGCTGTTCCACGCTCACCTTAGAAAGGGGGGAGATGCTCGGAGGCGTGATGTGCCTGTGGCTCTCTGGGGGGCTGGCACTGCTCCCCGTGGGTAGGTGAAGCCACGGGCCGCTGCGCTCCCCTGTGAAGCTGGGCAGCCTTATCTTTAAATTAAAAAGCAGGCCACTGACCAAGAAATAGGGCAGGAGAGGAAACACATGCCCACAGTGACCGAGCGAGGGGGGAACACGTGCGGGCCGAGGGAGCGAGCAAGGGGTGATGAGACGTGCAGAGCGTGGGTAAAACTGAGCGACCTCCCCGGACAGGGACTTGTGGGCACATCTGCTGCTACGAGTGCATTGCTTTGGTTTTGACAGATGTCTCCCACCCTGTGGCTCAAGGGATGTGAATCATCCCCAGGTTCAGCTCTGGGGCTGCGTGGAGAGCTAATGTGCTTTACCAATGCAGGCGCTGCCGGAGAGAGTGCTGCCCAACACCTGAGCTGGGGAGAGGGCGGTAGGAGGCTGCATGTCCCTTCTGTGTGCTGTGCTCCTTCATCAGCCCACCGGTGTTCCTCTCCAGACCCTGTACCCTGGAAAATCACAGCCTAAAGTCATTAGGAAAGAATCTGACAGACTCAGGATGAGGTCCTCAAACCAGCCAGCAAGGTTTTAGTACTCTCTGCTAACCGCTATAGTTGTGCAAAGACTGGAGATCCCCAGGACCAGAGCAAGGCAGATGCCTCCCACACCAGCAACCCCTCGCAGAGTCGCTGCTTCCCGTCTGCTGCTGCCTGTGCTGCCTCCACGGGTCATGGGGGCAGTAAATATTTGCACAGGGCTGGACAAGGAGAAAGCAAACAGGGTTCCCTTATTTATAGGCCTTGGCAGCAGATTCCCGGGGCAGCTCTGCAGCTTTTCTGTCCTCTCTGCGCCCCAGCTGGGGCTCAGCCCCCGCCGTGCACCCTGGCCGTGCCGGCTGCTCTGTGGGGTGCTGCTGCATGCCAGGGAGAGGTGGGGAACAGGCGGGTGGGAAGCAAAGAAGCAGGATAGGGATGTGAGGCCAGAGGCAGGGAGGGCAGGGAGTAAGTGTGAGTGACAGAGAGAGGGAGAGTGTGAGAGTCTGAATTTGCAGGAGCAAGTAAAGTGACATTGCATGGGTGTTTTTGAAGCTGTGTTTATTTTACCTGCAGGCTAGAAGTAAGAAGATGAATGAATCTGCTGGTGTGGTTCCCTGGCAGTCCCGAGGGCCCTTTCGAGCAGTACATCAGTGTGGTGAAGCCCTTAGAAGGGTTAAACGCTGTTACTGAGCCCTTCTTTTCAGACGGGGAGAGTCCTGGCTCAGGGGCAGCTTGAACCCTGCCTGCCCGGGCACACGTGCACCTGCCAGGACATACACACACGCATGCACACGTGTGTACATGAGATGAATCCTGCACAGACCGAGGTTTGCTCCCCGCAACTGCTGCTGCTGCCCCGGCTCTGCACGGGCCAGGGCTGGGAAGAGGCACCCGGGAGGCAGCAGGAGGTGCAGGAGCGCTCCCGGGGTCTGCGGGTGGGAGGTCTGTGTCTCCTGTACGGGGAGCACCCGGAGCTCAGTCCCGCCCGGCTCCTGCTCCAGAAACACAGACTATGAACATACCTTGGAACAGCTGGGTGTCCCAAGCGTGCCTCATCTGCTTCCCATCATCCACCCAGAGACGGATGGCAGGAGGCAGAAAGGAAGGAGCTTGGGGATCACTGACCCCTCTTCGTGCTGAGTGTCTGGGTTTAGGAAGGATTCAGACTTATTACAAACCTCCTGAGTTGTTGATTTCTTGGATTTCTGTCACGTCATGAGAAGCTTTCTTTGGGATGAAAAGGGCAAGGGTATGTGTCTTATTCCATAAACTCCCCTGAGACGAAGGTAAGCCCATGAGGCCAGGGGTTAAAAAGTCCTCAGCCAGGCTGGAAATAAAATGAAAGAAGAGAGAAGGAAGGAATATGTCACCAGCAGCATCCTGATGGCTCTTCAGGAGGGGTCAAGCCAGTTTGGTGGGTGTGGACAATGTTTGTTCTTGTGCTGATGTCCCAGCTAATAGCTCAGAGGGATAATCTGTCCTGGCCTGGTGCTGCCCATCAGTTTCTACAGCCCGGCTGACAGAGTGCTTTATTTACAAACCATGACCAACACAGGCACTGGTCAGTCCATTGCTTGTGCCGGCAGTACAAGCAAGAGAGCTTCTCCTGGCAGAGGGATCAATGGCAGCTGGCTGGAGGTCTCTGTGTGCTTTAGGATTCCTCTCCCAGGTAAACCATGGTGCAAGTCGCTTCTTTTTCAGGCCACCATTTCACTAGCCAACAAATGCATAAGAGCTGGTTTGTGGGAGATGAGAGTAACCAGGGCCACGCTGCAGAGGTGAAAGGGAAAGCCAAAGCAGCGTCTGCTCTGCAGTGCACACAGCGGGGTCACCTCGCAGTTCATGTGAGTAGCCCACGTCTTGCTGCCGTGGGCTTTTGTGCATCTGCGAGGTCCCCACAGGCTGCGTGGGGATTGCAGATCAGTCCTCCAGGAGCGGCCTCTCACCCAACACGGGCTGAGAAACACAGAAAACAGTCTATGCTCTGCATAAAGGCACAAACCATGCTGGCTCTCGTCCCTCAGAACCTGCTGGTGTGGTGCTACCCACCCAGAGTAGATCCCAGCCAGGCAAAGGGCTCAGGGTAATTGTCGTGAGGATGGAGGCTGGTGTTTCCCTCAGGGCTGAGGGACGTAACATCCCTGAAACAACAGCAGGAGGAGACAGGTTTTGGGATGGAAAAAGTCCATTTGTAGAACCTCCAAACCGGCAGCCCTGGCAGGGTCTGACTCTTTTGCCTTGCTCCTTCTGCCATAATTTATCCCGCAGCAAAGTGAGACTAAACGGTTACCATATGGATTCGATAGCACGCTGCACCTGTTTTCCACCGTCGATAACCACATGTGGTACAGCGTGATGGAGAGGCAGGGCTGTGTGTAAGTGTGCGTGTACAAATCAATCACAGCGCCAGCCTCGGTGAGCCTCGGGGGTGGCTGGTGCTCCACACGACTCCCCCAGGCTGGGCCAGCCGGCGCTGCTGGAGCGATGCTTCTCCCATATGGAGCCACTGGACCTGGAGGGGTCCGTGCTGGTTTGATGCCCCAAGGAACAAACCCTAAGCCATGCAGAAGTCAGCAAGCGGACACGGCCAAGTCCTGCCCTGAGCTGCCACCAGGAGGAAGGCAGCAGCCTGGCTGGGGTGCCCCACGGGGACAGGGATTGTGCCTGCTGAGGGGAACCTGCCCAGCTCGGGGAGCAGAGGCCCCTCTGCCACATCCAGCAGCAGGAGAGCCAAGCGCCCATAGACTTTGAGGGAAGAAGGAAGGAGCTCGGGAGCCATTTTCCTCTTGCAATCTACACATTTTCTTATGGGGAATGTAAATTTCCATATGGAAATAAACTGTTGCTGACCTATAGAAACCATCTGACTGCAGCCTGGGGAACCTCTGGGATGAGTTTACAGAGCTCTGCATAAACATGGCAAACGAGAGGCAGGCTGGGGTCAGGACTGCTGCCGGCCAGGGAGAAGTTAGGGGTGCCACTGTCCTAAGCATGTCTCCCTGGCACGGAAAAGCCGCCGGCGGTGGGCAGCGATGCCGCTGGGGGTGCTGCTGGAGGACCCCGCAGCAGGCAGGCTCCTGCCCTGGAGCCGAACCTGCCTCGCTGGGGGGGCTGCATGCAGGCAGAACCCCCTTAACCCTGCCGTGCCTGAGGAGGGTTTGCTGAGGCTCGCTCACACTTTGGCTGACTTTTTGCAGTCGGAGGTCATTCTTTTTTAAAGGTTTTGCAGAAATAACGAGCCAAACTGATTTGCTTAATGCTGAAGAAAAGCCAACACCCATTTGTTCTCCTGGTGCAAGCTCCCGGCACTGACAGAAATGGAGCACCTGGCCGCCTCCCGGGGCCCCACTCTAAGGGCAGGGGTAGCAGAGCAGCAGCACCGGGGTACCCCCAGCCCTGGCACCAGGCAGCCCCTTGCGCCATGCTGGGGGGCTCTCAGCAGCCCCAGGCAGGCATGCCCCTCCGCCCGTTCACCGGGAACCCCATGCAATGCCTGCCATCCCCCGGACAGGCTTCTCCTTACACTGCCATGCAGCAGTGTGCACGGAAGGTGCAGCAAGCGATGGCACGGATTAGGTGCTGCTAGGAAGGACTTCATGCTTGGATGTGCCCTGTGGCTGCAGCCAGCCCTGCCCATGCAGCCCCTCCAGCACCCACAACGGGGAATATTCCAGGGGGCTCTGGGGTCCCAGCCTGCCCCAGCAGCTCGTACTGGTTTTACAAACCAACCCCAGGTCAGAAGGGGCTTCAGGTCCTGGATGTCCCCAAGCCCCAGGCATCTGCCGCTCCTGCAGGGGTAGAGAAGTGGATGTTCCTGCTCTGCAGCCTGAGGGAAAGCCCTGTGGTATCTCCTATCACCCGTTTCCACTTTGTCCCTCCCCAAACACTAAAATATTTATGTCAAAAGTAGACATTAAAATTTAAGGAAAGCTAAATAGAAATTAAACTTGTGTATTTTGAGAGGAAATGAGTCCCGTAAGGTGATCATGCTGCTATGCACAGATGATTGATGTTGGTTTATTTATCTGCTACCGCTAAATGCTTGCAAAGGAGAGAAGAAAGGAACACAGCCGAGCTCTGCGGGGCAGGCGCAGCTCCAGCAATTTTGTCAGTGTCCAAGACGAGAGCTGGGCAGCCCTGATCAGCCACGGTGACTGGCCTGTGCAGCACAAACCTGGAAGCAAAGCTTTTGGGCTTCCACAGTGCAGATACCCAGCTTCTCCCTGTCCCAGCTGGCTCGTGCCTCCTTGGCTCGAAACCACCCATGAGTCTATGTCCAAGTGCAATGACTTTAGGCTGTGATTTTCCAGGGTGCAGGGACTGCAGAGGCCTGTGCTTGTGCTTAAGTACCAAAGTGATTGGGGGCCTTCTTTTTCTCCTTTCCTTTTCCTCTCCTCTCCTCTCCTCTCCTCTCCTCTCCTCTCCTCTCCTCTCCTCTCCTCTCCTCTCCTCTCCTCTCCTCTCCTCTCCTCTCCTCTCCTCTCCTCTCCTCTCCTCTCCTCTCCTCTCCTCTCCTCTCCTCTCCTCTCCTCCTCTTTTCTCCACTTTTCTCCACTTTTCTCATTTCTTTTTGTTTTCTTTTTCCTTTTCTCTCTTCTCTTCTCTTCTCTTCTCTTCTCTTCTCTTCTCTTCTCTTCTCTTCTCTTCTCTTCTCTTCTCTTCTCTTCTCCTTCTCCTCCTTCTCCTTCTCCTTCCTGTCATTTTTTCTTCTTTCCTTTTACCATCACTGCCAAGAAAATCACTCTTACCCACCAGAAGCACCTTGATAGCTTCTCTCACAGCCCCTGCCCTGATGTGGGTAGCACCCCACTATTCTCTCTCTGGCTGTGTCATTATGCAGGGAGTATCTTGCTCTCCCCTGCCTGGAGATCCCCGAGCCACTTTTGCTGGCTCTATTCCCCTTTCCTTATGAGGCCGCTTTGTTGGCCTGGCTGCTATTTGCATAATGGTGCCCATAATCACTTGAGGAGGAAATCATTTCCTTTCACTGGAACTGGGGACCTTTTCATTGCATTTATTTATATATATACATTCCTGAAAGCCATGCACTGACAGATGCTGGAAGCGGCCGCCCCCTTGCAATGCAATCAGACACCCCTCCGCCCCGGCCTTGCCGCTTCCTTTTAACAGTCGTCTTTATTTTTTCCCCAGCAGAAAACAAGGATTGCTGATTGAACGGTGGTGCTTTTGCAAACGCCGTCCATTGGGTCCCAGCCATCTGTTAATGCGTTCAAGGTTATCCAGGGGCTGACTCACGCTCATGTCTCTTTCTCTCTCTCTTCAAATCCTGCTCTTCCTCATTTTACACTTCCTTGGAAAGAGATCTGTGCCATGGTATGTTTGACACCCAAGGAAGTGTTAGTCATTGCTTACTAGTTGCTAGGTGACAGTGTCCTCCTGCTGCGCTCGGCCACGCGTGTCCCAGGGATGCCACCCCTCCTGCCGGTCCCCTGCTCCGTGTAGGGGCAGCTGCTCCGGGGACGGGGCGGACGAGGCTCCAGCCCTCCCTCTGCGCTTCAGCTCGGGGAAAAGGAGCTGTTATGTATCACCATCCTCTTCCAAATCTGTTGCTCCAGCATCCTTGTTTGGTGGGTAAATAAATATGTACATGGTAACAAAGCCCTGAGACAGGGAGACCTCCTGCTCCGGTAACGCACAGTCGGACAGTGCAGAAAAAGCAGAGCAGGGGAGAGGGGAAGAAGGGAGCTGAAGAGGGGTGAGAGGAGCCGTCCCAGCAGGACGTAAAAAGTGAAACGGCAAGGCCACTTCTCAGCACAAACGTGGAGCCGGCGGAAGGAAAGGTGCCCGTGCAGTTTGCAGGCCCACGCTTACCAGCGAGGGTCTGCCTGCCAACTCTGCAAGAAAAGCCTAGCAGGAATCCAGCTGAATTAACCCAAAAGCACGTCCCCCGAGGGCCCTGTGGGACCAGCCCCTCAGTCAGAGCCTCATGGAGGGCAGCCGTGTGCTGCAGGCGGGCGCTTGGACCAGACCTGTGTCTAAGGACAGGCTCACCCCAGCAGCACCGTGTCTGCCCGCAGAGCTGGGGGTGCTGGAAGGCTGCTGCCCGCCCCGGGACAGGCAGGGGCCGAGGCTCCGGTGGCCCCTGAGGGTCCTGCCCTCTGCTTGAGCACCGAGGGCACATGCTGCCAGATCCATCCCAGTGGGCCAGCCCAGGCCAGCCCAGCCCAGCCCAGCCTCCTGCTGCTCCCAGGATAGCAGAGCAGAGCAGGGAGGCTCAGAGCAGGAGCCGGGCCTGACTTTTCCAAAAAAGCGGAGAGTGTTAGGAGTTGGTTTTGTTGTGGGCTTTTTTTTTCCCCCTTGAAAAATGCTGATGTGTCAAAACAAAGTTTTTTTTTTACAGGAATGTGCTAGTTCTGGCTTAACTCTTCTCAGGAATTGCTGCTCAAAACTGAGAAGCAAGAGGTTGCTCCCGTCCTGCCCTACCCCATCCCATCCCTGCTGCCCTGCCAGCCGTGCCCTGGCCCCGTGAGCTGCCGGCCCCGTGCGAGCACCGAGCAGGGCAGCGAGGCCGGGTGCCGCCGGGGCTGGTGCCCTCCTGGCTCTGCCGGGAGCCCGGCTGCCCGGGCACGGGGCTGGGGGCAGGCGAAGGGTTGCTCTCTCCAGATGTGGTTTTGATTAGAAATTTTTGGAATAAAAATGAGCAAGTAAAGCACAAACCAGTCTCATTGACATGGCTCTACACTTCCTGTGAATGTTTCTGTTTTGATTAATCAACATTCCTCATGAAAATCATCTCTTGCTCCCCCCTCCCCGTGAAAAAACCCCAGTTGGAGCTGTTTGAGATTGCCCTCACCGCAGAGCAGGGCGGTGGGTTTAACTTCCCCGAAAGGAAGGTGTGGGTGTCAGCACATGGCTTTTGTCCAGTGAAATACAACCCCTGCAGCATCTCAGACCACAGTCCATCGATGCCTTGGATCCCCCCATGCTTGGAGGAGCCGGGGCTGCTGCAGCGTGGGCAGCAGAGACTCGTTTCAAAGGGGTTTTGCTGCGAGTTATTTGCAAAGGGAAGGTTTAATGGTCAGTCCCAGCAGAGGAGCATCGCGGAGAGTTTGGGGAGATGCCTCACAGCGGCTCTTGCCTGCATCCAGCCCAGGCGTCGCCCAGGTCCGGCAGGCAAGGGGACCTCCGTGCTCGGCGCTGGGCTGGCCGCAGCAGCTACCAGAGGAAATCTGCAGCCCTTCTAACTCCGCTTAAGAGACTCAAATCCTGTTTAATGAATGATCATTAACTGGGGACATTTCAGATGAGAAAATTGTTTTAGGAACGAGCAATTAAATCCTAATGCTTAGATCACGTAACTCATTTCTAATTAAACTCACTGTAAATTATAGCAACGGTATTTATTTTTAATGAGAAATAAAACAGAAAAGAAATCGCAGCCCTTCAAAAAAATGAAATGAGTGGGGGGGAGGTAGAGAGGGAGCGAGCAATGGAGGGGAAAGGAGCAGAGAGCAGTGAGAGAGTTCAAGAACAGGCTGAAAAAGGCTATTAAAGCCCTCCCCACCGGACCCGAGCAGCAGCCGAGCAGCGATCGCCATTCCTGCTCTGTGTCTGAGGACCTCCTGGCAACAGCTATTTATATTTCTGCCCTTTCCCAAAGGTGGGTAAACCTCCGGAGCTGTGGCTCTTGGGGGTTTTTGCCACTGGGAAGCAGACTCGCTTCCCTCTCTCTCCAGATACAGCTGCAGCGTGACAAGGAAAAATGGTGCCCATATGGAGACATTAATGATCAGAGGTTCAAAGCAAGCACGGAAGGATCGACTGCTCTCCGAGCATATATTAATCACATCCATCACGGTGCGGCTCTGGGCAGCGGCAGGGGAGTGGCGGGTGGTGGCTGGCAGGGAAGCCCAGCAGCAGGACGGGGAGGGATGCCGACGGGGACGGAGAGGGATGTAACGCTGCAGGTTTGGGTTTGATGGAAGCTGGGCAAAGAAATTTGGGGGTTTCCTGGGGCGAGGGGTCACGAATTGTCCTCTCATGGCCTCAGAAGTCTCCAGGGGTTTCTTAACCCCGTGCCGTGGGACCTTGTGTACAAGGCATGGAGGAGGAGGAGGAGGGAAAGCATCGGCATCTGAGTGTCTGTGGCAGGTGGAACCTGCAATTAACTGCATAGTTAGGGCAGACAAAATACATTCCGAATGATTACTGCAAACTCAGCAAGGATGTGTAGCTGCATAATAAATGTCCACGTGCGAGCATACATCTGTTGCTAACTCGAGTAAATAATCCCGTCCTACCCAACACACCAAAGCCCTCTGGGCCGATTGCACAGCGCCGTTGCAATCACACTCCATTGGCGTCTTTCACCCAAGGACCTCAAAGGACTTTACAAACAACAATTAATTGGAATCACTACCTTTCCGGTACCTACCTTTTCATTTATCCTTCATTTTCAGATGGGGAAACTGAGGAACAGGGCTGAGGTCTGACTCACCCACCGGCACCCGCAGGAATGGGGGTAGAGCCCAAGCTGCTGCACTGGGCTGGGTGAGCCAGCCATCCTCTAGCAAGCTCCATCCAGCCTCCCAGACTTCCCCGGGCACGCCGGCAGCCCCTGCACGGCACCCTGCGGCACCGTGCTGCGGGTGTAGGAGCTCTACATAGGGACAGCCCTGTTCCTTGGGCCAGGAGTTTATTTTTAGTGGAAAACATGCTGGCATGCATCCAGTAATGATGGGCTTAACCCCACAAAGTCGAGTTCACGCCAAGCCTGCTTGGAGATTCATAAAAGTTTAATGTTTTTCAGCAATGTTTCCGCTCTCCCAGTGCCGTCTGCGCCTCGCCGGGACGGAGCCGGCGGTGCAGAGGAGTGGGCTGGTCTCCGGCTCCCCGCTGCAGCCAGAGCACAGGCACATCGGGGCTCACCCAGGTTCCCACTTCAGCTGAGACCAGGCAAGCCCTGGGGGACCACAGGGTGGGGGCAGAAAGGGTCCAGGCTGAGCGATGCCTGCCTGAGCCCAGCCCAGATGCAACCCCAGCTCTTGTGCAGTGAAGGCAATGGTGCTCCCCTTGCTGGAGGAGAGGTGTGGGTCCTGCTTCTCACCCCTGAGCTGGAGCTGGTGCTGCAGAGGGGAAGGAGCAACAGCTGCTCACCCTCCTATAGCTCACCATCCCACGCCGGGGCTGTCCCTCTGCACTGACGCAGAGGCGAGGGGTGCAAACCTCCAGTGCAACCCCTCCTGGGTGCAGGACAGGGAATGCATCACCGAGAGCATGCTGAATACGGAGACAGAGCTTGGAGCAAACAAGCCTCCCTCAGCTTCCCGGAAACATTCCCACGAGGCCCCCGGGGAGCTTTTCCTTTCGCACTGGCTCTGTTTAAACAAGCTCAGTGCCTCGGCACAATGGTGCACGCTCCTTCCCCGAAAGCCTCACTAATGACTTTTTAGAAGGGGCCCTCTCAGGCTGTTAAGTCAGAGTCGGATTTAGTGTGCGTGGTGTGGCTTGCCAGCTGTCTGCACGCGGATTTAAACCTGATCGGCGTGGAACAGCGGCAGCTCCGGCACTAGGCTTCGGACAACAGTCACAATTATTCCCCTCCTCCCAACAAAGCCGACTGTGTCCAAAGGCTTCCTGGCCACCGCGTCGCTGCCGCCCGGGCGCCGGGCGCCCCATCCACGCGGACACGGCCTGTGAAATAGCTGCGCGTGGGCGCTGACACTGCAAACTCTTTCCTCCGTGGATATATTCTCATCACACTGAGCTGTGACCAAAATACCGGCACTACAGGTGGCTGCGTTAGGCCAGGACAGAGGAGTGCAGCTGGGGAGAAGGGGGTGATGGGGACGTCTGTCCTGTCAGCACCTGCCTTTATCCTGTTTGGGGAAAGAAGAGAAATCCTCGATACCTGGAGCCATGCAGGGAGCATCTCTCCACGGGACAACCAGAGTCCTTGTCCCTGGCTCTGCCTTTCCTTCTTTATCTGCCCTAGGAAATCACATCACCCCTGTCCAGAATTACAGCACAAAGCCAGGTAGGAAGAGACCCCAGGTGACACCTGGTCCCACCTCCTGGTCAGCGTGCCTCCACTTACGCCCGCACCCTGGGGCTGTGCCAGACCCCGAATGCTGTGGGTCTAACACTTACCCAAAGAGCTGGCATGTGTAAAGCTCTGCATAAAGCAGCTGAAATGGGGCCAGGCTCGGCATTTGGGGTCTTCTGCTTTCCCCACCAAAAAAATCAGGGAAAATAGTCAGCCTTTATGGACTCTGTGACCCTGGGGGAGCCGCAGACGGTCAGGGCTGGGCTGGACTGGGGTTACTGATTGGCTGCTCGGGTACCCTGATGCTAAAGCGAGAGGTACCAGTGGCGGGTGGCGGGGACGAGGGTCCCTTTCTTGTCTTTTCCCCAGGGTTGGTTTGTTTGTGTTTGCAGAAATGACTGGAAGAAAGGGGGAGACGAGCCCGTGAGGGAAATGGTGTCAGTGGGCAATGACATGCTTGCTGCCCCGCACGCAGGACTCTGCAGCTGGCTGGCACCCAGGCAGAGAGCGATGCACCGCGGCACGGCACGCGTGAGAAAGGAAGAAATAGTTTCATCTCTGATCTTTTTTTCCCCTAATGAAAGAAACACTGATTTGAAAGATCCAAATCACCTACACCCCAAATTTCAAGCGGAAATGGGGTCACCCTCAGTCCACCCCACCCCTGACACACAAGCTAGAGGACGTAATTTTTTCATCATCCCCTTTTCTGTGTTTTCTGCCACCAGATCTCAGGAGCAGGGTTTCCTTTCCAGTTGTAACGCAGAGGTGCATCCCCACCTGGACTAATTTTTTGCACTCCAGTATTGACTTTTTAGCTACAAGGGGTCAGAGCGTTGTCACCTATAGTTGTTCTTGGTTATTTCTGAACACGAAACAGCCAAGTCCTCAAGCTTTTCTCAGTACAGCCACATTTTTTACTCGAAACTTCCTCCCACTCCATGAGATGAGCAAGGCAAGATGAGCATGACTCTCTAATACCTGTTCCTCGCCCTTTGAGCATTTAAACCCCACACCCAAAGGCAGGCATCTTCATCTGATGCCCTGTGGGTCATCTCCAACCCCAGGCACCACCTTGCCCGTGCGCGGACCGACGGAGGAGCGACTCCTACCTGTCCTGCCCCAGAGGTTTCCGCAGGGATCATGCACACGTGGCCAGACTATCCGGAGCCAGGGCTGGCCCCGGGAGCACGTGTGTGTGTAGGAGGTGGCAGAGAGGTGTGCGAGCAGCCAGGGCAAGGTGGGTTCAAGTGCGCACAGCATGCGAGGGGAAGCGCTGCCCTGTGCTGGGGCTGCTCGGGGAGGAGTGTTGCAGGAGCATCTCAGCATGACCTGGGATTCCTCCTCACAAGGGAGACTCAGAAAGTCCTCCCAGCTCCCCTCCAAACCCTGAAAGCCCGTGCTATCACATGTGTGGTTTTAGCACCTGGAGGTTATTAACAGTGATTGTCATCTGGCTGCTCTTTAAACCAGGAGATTCCCAGCAAGCAGGATTCATCCTGCCCCTGCTCCTCTTCTTCTTCAGTCCACCTTAGATGGAGGCAGCAGGAGATGCGGGCTGGCCGGCAGTGAGGTAGCCGAGTCAGCACTCCAGCTGCCGAATTTAGCCCCGCTGTTTCTGTCTGAAATGGCATGTGCATATGGGAGAGGCCCGGCTGCGGGCTGCCTAACCAGGTCAGTGTTAAACACATGCCCCTTCAGAAAGATTATACGGAGCCTGTTTTCCATGGCCTCAGACAGCTGTGCTCTGGCAGTATCATCTGTCTTTTAATGGTGCCCCGCAGAGCTCTGAAGTTGCCACTATTTAGGCACAAGGGGAAGAAACAAAGTGAGCAAAGGAGCAGAGATGTGGTAGCTGGAGGAAGCGCCGGACCCTGCCTCCGCTGCGTTCGCACAGGCAGCCCCTTACACGGATCCTGCTGCTGCTTATCGGGGCCAGGATCGGCAGCCTGGCGTGGCAGGTGACAACGGGAAGGGTCATTAGTGAAGGAGTAGGGTTTCTGTCCTTCTCATGGTCCCCTGATGGAGAAATGCCCCGCGGAGCAGCCCTCACCTCCACCAAACACCAGCCCAGCCCTGTAACCGGAGCCCAGGCAGGAGGACAGGTTGGAGCCTAATGACTTCCAACTCCCAGACTAAGGAAACGGCAATCAAAGGGCTCGTTACTGATATAAAGAGCTACTGTGCTGCCCTGACACCTTCAACTCTTGAACTGCTGAACCACCTGCCTGGGGAGCAAGGAGAGGCTTTGGTATGGTGCTGGCTCGCATGCCCCAGGTCTTTCCTGGCCCCATTAGTGGGATGCAGCATCTCTGCTCAGCCGCGGAGCATCCCTGTTCGGATGCGGGCTGCCTCCACCCTGCCACCAGCCATGCATCATCTTGCAAGGACTCACTCCTGCAGGATGGGGACTGGGAAGCCAGCTCTGCTGGCAGCAGCCCCACAGGGTAGTGGTGGGTCCCTGTGCAAGCTCATTCTCCTCCGAGGGTGTTTGTCCTCTGCGTTGTGCATCCACGGAGATGGCAGCTGCAATGCTGAGGAAGGGGAACATGTGGAGGCAGAATGATGGGGAGGGATGAAGACGTCTGGGGAGCGGTGGGGGAGGAATTCCTCCCTGAAGTGGATGATGGTATTAGATCCAGATCAACCCAAGAGCTAAAATGTCCACAGCTCAGATCTGCGGTTTGGAGCCTGGCCCTGTAGGAGCTGGAGCATTAACACCCACGCCACCTTCCCACTCGGTAAGCCTGCCCATCCGCATGTCTCCCTGCGAGGAGGCACAAGGGCTTTCCCCAGCTGTACAGAGCTGCCCCAGATAAATACCCGACAGCTGGAACAGAGAAAAATGGAGCTGGTTCTCTAACTGCCAGCATGAGCCTATCCATCACGCTGGTCCTGGCACCTCTTTTCGGAAGGGAATCAAAGAGCTCCTTAGTGAGAAGGGATGAAATGACAGGTAGAAAGGCCAGAGGATAAATCCTGCTGCCTACTGGGACTGTTAAATATTAGGAGAGATTAGTGTCTGACAGGGGAGAGTAGGGCAGCAGCTCTGCTAAACAGCCAAAGAAATGCGTGGAATTCCTGCTCCTTTGTCAGTGGCAATGCAGAACACTCAGGGTGGAATAAAAGGGAGAAGAAAAAATACCTTTTCCTCATTTAAATTAAGAAAGGAGCCCCTGCAGAAGCCTGTACCTTGCTCAGCCCTTCCCAGAGCGTCTTGGGACCAGGCAGCAGCATGCTGGTGCCGGGCAGGCGCTGCAGGAGGGGGGAGCTGGGAGGTGGAGCAGTGCTTGGGCTCCATGCATCTTCTCCCCATCCTGCTTCTGCCCATCACCTGCTTAAATCACAGCCCTCCAAGGGGGGACCTCTCTGGGAAGGTGCTGACGCAAGGTGGGTGAACAGCGGAGAAGGGAGGATGGATGCAGTGGGCATAGTGCAAAAGGCTGCCCAGACATCTACTTTTCCGTCCCTCCTTTTCCCTGTCTCCCCAGGTAGCTGGGTGCTTCCCTCTTTCCCCCACTCCCAAGGCACAGAGGTCTCTTAAAGTCTAGGATATCCACCCTGCTGTTCCACTGTACAGCGAGGGCAAGGGGAGCCCACAGCTATCTCTGCCCAAAGGCCATTTCTGAGCAGCACACAGGCGTCTCACCGCATTTTCAGCCCCCTCTCCAGTCCCTTTGACACCCCATCATGCAAGTCCTCCCAGGAAGCGCTCACTTCTTCTCATTACAGAGAAATGAAAGCAAGCTGTGCTCACAGGCTGCAAATCAGACACCTCATCACGAGCAGCTCCAACAACTGCTGCTCAGCCGGTGAGGCCACGACACCACAGCACCCACTGGATGAGCCCAGGTGCCAGGTTATGGGGACAAGGGACAGTGGGACAAGGTTGGGGGGGAGAAACAGGGAGCTCCCACCTTCCTTTCCTTATACCCCTTCAGCTGTTCCCGAAGGGGCTGTACCAAAAGGCATGATGCAGACAGGGTTTTCCCACTGCTCACGACTTTGTGCACCAACCGCACCTTTTCCCTCCACACAAGCAGCATTTGTAGCGCACGTAAGGCCCGAGAGGCAAACCCCTGAGCGGTGAAAAGAGCGAGACCCCCTGCTCCTTGCTTGGGGGCTCCCCTGGCTCCTGTGTTTCCTGCCCGTCCCTTCCTTTGGCCATCAGCCTGGCAGGTAGGACGTCGTCGGTTTGCTAACACCACGCCCGGCGCCGGGATCGCAGCCACGCTTGCTCTCTGGGTCCTTTCCCCCATCTGGGCAGCAGAGGCGGGAGCAGGGGAGGGGGGTGCTGGGAGGAGGAAGGGTCCGGCAGGGATCGGGGGGTCAATTCAGCTCAGGCAGATTATACAAAATGATAGTTTCCATTTCTTTGCTAAGGCGTCATGAAGCGCTTTGCTCAGACTGGTAAAATATATGTGATGGGGCTTAAAATATTAAAAAATTGGCCAATTTTCATACTTTCGATGTCTGGCATGTCACGGCTTATTAACCAGCTGAAAAGCCTCTGTGTCTGGGACAGGTGAGCTGGGGGGTGCAAGCGTGTGTGCAGCGCAGGGCTGCACGTGGCCGGAGCCTGTGCGACGGGGCAGGGAGGAGGAGTGTGATGTGAGGGGAGCAGAAGGGCTCCCACCTTCCACAGTGCAGCGAGTCTTGGGCTGAGGCGGGGCTTAGTTAGGAGGGGCTAGCCTGTCAAATTCAGCCCCATCCTAAAATGAAATTCAGAAATTTGTCAGACTCCCATCTTGAACTAGTTAGGTTTCTTCCCTCAATTACCCCGTTGGAAAGCTATTTTACAAACTCCCTCGTCTGATGATTAGGAGAAACCTCCTTCAATTTTCAGCTGACATTTATACACGACAGGTTTCTACCAACTTATGCTTATGCCAGCGGTGTCCTTCCACTTACAGAGCTCCTTGCATTCCTGGGTGTTTCCTCTCCAATGTATTTATAGGCAGCAACCATAAACATCTTAGCCTCTGATTTGTTTCTAGACTACACAAGCAAAACTCACTCAGAACCAGTAGTCCTGTCTGTGCCCACTAACCACATTTGCTCCTCTATTTGGGAAAAAAAAACAACCCGTAGATGACTTGTGTCAGCCTCAAATCAGCAAATCTCATCCTACCTCCTCATTTTCAATAAAAAATCCCAAATCCATTGGCTAAATGCTCTTTTCTAACCAGCAAACCATGATATCTGCCATCATTTTCAAGCACATTCAATGCAAGACGAGAGCTGAATAGACTGACCAGAAAGCAGAGTCTGTTCCTGGGAAGACCACGGGGATGAGCAGGTAGTGAGTCCATCCGTGTTCGGGTGACTAAGCCCAGCAGAAGAAAGGCTCTCTTGGAAAGGAGCCCCTCTGCTGTGAGGCCGGGCTGGGAGAGTTGGGGTTGCTCAGCCCGGAGAAGAGAAGGCTCCGGGAGACCTTATTGCGGCCTTTCAGTGCTTAAAGGGGGCTTATAAGAAAGATGTGGGCAGGCTTTTTAACAGGGTCTGTAGCAATAGGGCAAGGGGTGATGGTTTTAAACTAAAACAGGGTAGATTTAGATTGGACATAAGGAAGATATTTTTACAGTGAGGGTGGTGAAACACTGGCACAGGTTGCCCTGAGAGGTGGTGGGGTGGGACTAGATGACCTTTAAAGGTCCCTTCCAACACAAACCTTTCTACGATTCTGATTCTAAGGCTCTGCTGGGTGGGCTTGGATGAGGAGCAAGGCGATGGCCGCTCTGAGCAAGGCGGTGGCAGCAGCATAAGGAGGATGGGCGCTGCTTCCCAGGATGGAGGAAGGTGACCGTGGGGCTCACACCGGACAAGGAAAAGGATGAGTGGTGAGGCTGGCATTTCTTTCAGACTGCTGTAAAGGGTAGGATGCCCCTTCCTGTCCCACCTTGGGGGGGTCAGCCAGGGAGGCAGCACTGGGCTGTAGCAGTACTGGGGACAGCTGCCCCCCCGCCCTGCTGCCCCCATCCCTCCTGCCCCCCTCCCATCTCCCCACACTCTCAGTGCTTCCTGCCTGCATCCCCAGCACTTCTGCCAGCGTTTGGGGAGACAGGAGGGCGATGGCACCATTGCTCTTCTCCATAAGGGTGCTTTCCAGCAACCGCCCACCCAGGAACCCCCCTGCCCCAAGAACTTGAAGATGATCCCACACCCCTCTGAACCCAAGGCTCTGGTGACACCGCCGCATGGTAAGGACCTTCCATGGTACAGGGATGAGGGGCCTCAGCACTCTTCTTCTCACCACCCTTTTGAGGCTGTTGTAGAAGCCTCCTGCAACTAGGATCCGGCCAAGGTGCATCTCCCAAGGCTTCCTACCCCAGCTGAGCGCTGCCTGTACCCACAGCGTGGAATGATTGCTGAGAGCACGTGCAGAGGCCATGCTGAGGCATTTGTCATGGGTGCAGACCTGAGACAACCCATTGATGTTTTCTTTCCAGTCCACGAGCTGTCAGAAGCTGCTTGAAGCCGCGGGAAGGCTGCAGGGAGCCTGGCCCCGTTCCAGTCCGGTCTTGGGAAGGCTGCACTTTGAGACCTGAACTTCTCAGCGCTCAGGAGTCCAGAGCAGGGCCATCAGCAAAAAGCAGCTTCTCCAAATCCTCGCCTCCACTGGCTCTGTGCTGCTTGCTCTGGCTGCATCAGGTTATGTCTCATCTGAGAGAGCGGGTACAGCAAACACTGCCATTCTCTGCAGCTGGCAGCAGCCCCTGTGGGGACCACAGCGCCCGCGGTAGCTGCAGGTTGGCAGGTGCCCCGTTGTTGCCTCTGGCATTGCCAATGTTATCTTTGGATGCAAAACCTGGGGAAAATTGTGTGCTTGGAAGAGGACGGGCTCTCCTGGGTCAAATTAGTCATTCCTCGTTAGAAAAGCCCTGCTGGTTTCTTTGTTTCTCTTGCTCTCCAGTGTACCTAGATAAATACATTTTCTAATTCTCCAAGTCCCACTGAATAGGAGAATGGCAAGGTGAGAATATTAAAGCTGCAGATTATCAAGTGCTTCCCGCGAATTGAGACTCTAGCAGCGGAATGATGGGGAGGGAGGCTGGGGGGTAAATTGCAGAGGGGGGAGAAGACTGGGAAATGAAGGAGGGAGGCAGGGGCAGGAGAAAGAGGAGGATGGAGGGGGCAATGCCAGAGGAGAGAGTGCACAGAGAAAATGGGGAGGGGAGAAGGTTGATGGAGGAGAGCAGAACGGGGAGAGCTGGGCTGCGGAGAGGTTTGGCAGCTGCTGAAAGTGTTACGCATTTCAATTTTTAATGATTCAAAAATACAACCATTAACATGTCAGAGGCAGAGGTAAATGGCAGGGCTTTTTTACAAGCCCTAATGTCTTTGAAGAACAAATGCCATATAAAAGGGAGGCTTTTAAAGCATTTTGGCTGGGCCATGCTGTCTGTGTCCCTCTCTTCCAGGGGAGCGCTCCCCTCCCAAGACTGCCGATGTTTGCATCATTTTGTTTTCTTTGGTTTTTTTTCTCCTTTTTATTTTTCCTCCGATCTCTCTCTGTCTGGGATCTTCCAGTTCACGACACAAACCTGTGAAATTAGGAGTGTTCTGCTTTTTGCTCCCAACATCCCCCGGCAAACGGATTTGCATCAGGTGCAGACAGCGACGAACTTTGAGCCATTGTTCCCAATTTCAGCTGAGAAATTTCCCTCCTGCCTCACTTATTCGGCTTGCCACTCTCTCTGCCTGCTTGTCTCCGGGTCCCCGTTGTTCTCTGCCTTTTCATCCTATTGCCCTGGCCCTGGAGAAACTTCCAAGACCGAGAAGCAAAAAAAAAAAAGGCCAAGCTGTCTGTGTAGGAAGGACTATAAGCTCGAGAGTGGGGAAGGGTGCTCCAGAGGGTCTCTCATGCAGGACCCTCTCAGCCACAGCTCAGATCCTCCGCTCCTGGCGATGCAGCCGGCTCCGATATGTGTGATCACATCTCCCAGTGGCTGCGGGCGCTGGCAGCAGATGCCGTCGGCCGGGGCAGGCATACAGGTATTGCAGGTGCGGAAGCTGCCAGGAAACACGGCTGCGCCCGGGGGTGACAGCTAGCAGGTATTTACCTACCACGTGGCGTGGTGTTCCTGCCCGACCTGCGTGACCGGGGGTGCCGATCAGAGCCACAGCGCTCTGGAGGGAGGAGGAACCAGGGGGGGGTTGGTGCTCCCATTTAATTTGTCTCTTAGGAGTTGGAAGTGGGAGGGGGTGCTGGTGAAACCGAGTCACTTGGGTTGCCCGTGCCACTGTCAGTTCTGGCACAGCAGGGCACGCACTTCTGCCAGCCCCAGGGCACGGCTTTCCATACAAAATAAATGACCTAATGCAAAAATAAATGAGAACCCAAGAAATGTAAAAGAAGGAAGGAGGTAGTGCCTGCCAAACATGCATGCAAGGTTCAAGTCACTTGCATGTATCCTGCAAAGGAAGCGTCAGACTTTTAGAAGCTGTTATGGCAATGGGAATAAAATGGCACTGTTTTGGGTGGGGAAGTTATTAAAGCTCACAGTGTCCAGGAAACACTGAGATAGAGGCGTGATGGACATCAGGAAACAGCCCCTGTGCCCGTGCTCAGCATCAGACCTGTGTCCTTCAGGTGCTGCTGACCTGGAGAGGTGCAGGGACCCGACGTGCTGGGAGCGGGCTCACCCTGCCCCTGCGGGCTGCCGGCACCGGCTCGGGTGCAGACAGCCCAGGCGTCCCACTCTCCGAGCAGGCTGCAGGTCATCAGAAATCTGGGCCAGCATCCCCCAGGCGGGCCCCAGGCAAGGACTCTCCCAGGAAAACACAGGCGCGGGGTGGCCCACGCAGCAATCTGCTCCTGGGTGGGCACGTGGAGGAGCAGGGCCCCTCGCAGAGGGCAGGAAGGAGAGCTCTCTTTCTCCCTCCTCCCCACCAACAGCTTTTTTTTTTTTCCCCCCCTTCTGCTGATTGTACGTTTTCTGTTCCAGCTGGAAGTCTTGAAACAGGGGTTGTTCTCACAGCATTCCTGCCCCACTCAGACACGGGAAGCAAAAGGAGCCTCCGGAGAGAAAACTTCCTGGCCAGAGAGCCCTGCACAGCTACTGACCCCAGGGCTTTCAAAGAGCTGGGGAGTCTCCGAGGGAACCCACCACCGGTCCCTCGCAGGGCTAGCAGGCAGACAGCTAGCTGGATCTTTGCACCTTTGAGAGGATTTCATCACTCAGTCTTAGACTGAATACATATTCATCATTTATGGATTTCTTTTTAATGGGTAAAATATCTTCTTTTTAAGGAGAAACCCTACTGCTGATGGCACAAACAGCTGTGCAGGGAAATATCGTCAGAGCAAACCCAGTCAATATCCCTCCCTGGGCGTCCTGGGGAATCTAACAGCTTTTGACTTTTAAAATTACTCCAAACGCAGAGGAATTTCAAAGAGAAGACAGAAAACCTCCCCCATCTGCTCAACCACATCAGCTGGGCAGTCTTCCCACGCCTCTCCCATCCGCCCGGCGTTCCTATCCCTCTTCGGTGGGCCTGGGTCAGGGGCAGGCACTTTCGCCCCAGCCTCTCCCAGAGAAGATGCGGTGGATGCTCCCGTGTGTTGGGCAGGGAGAGCTGCCTCGTTTTCACAAGCGGTTGACTCAAAGTTAGGCTTCCCAGCTGCACCTCGGAGAAGCAGCTTCTCAAGCCCCCCGCCACTGTCCCTCGCAAACCCTTATTGAGTTTGACATGTGTTGTTCTATTCCTGATGGATCCTGGCCACTGGAATATCCATCTGATAATCAAATAAAATAGCCAAGCCCCCTGCGTGCTGCATATTTTATATGCTGCTCCCTGACTTCCATTGTTTCTCATTGTTTAGACTATTAGTCAGAACAATTTGTCATCCTACCCCTGCTGCCTAGTGGGATTCAGCTTGTTGTGGGAGAAAGCGAGCCCGTCCACTGCCGTGTGCATTGCCAGCAGAGCAGCCGGCAGAGATGCAATGCTTAGGGGCGGCTGAGCCCAGCCAGACCCACGCTGTGATTTATTACAGCTCAGACCCCCTCGCACCATGCGGCTGGTTCATGAAACCTGAAGGGGGGCTCATTCCCTGCCCCAAGGCTCTTGCAGGTTGAGAAGAAAACAATCTGCATGGGTGCCAGGGTAGGAAGTGAGGGAAGGAAGAGGCTGAGAATGATGGGCAGGAGCAGACGCCGAGAGATGTTGGAGTTGGTTTCGGAGAGGCAAGGCTTTGACTGACAAGGGGAGAGAAGGTTTTTCTGGCATGGCGCTGCAGGTCTGCGGGGGGCTGCTGAGCTCCCGGTGTTGCAGAAGCTCCTGTCAGCTCCATTTCTCACTCCTCCTGCTCCGGGTAAGAGCCTGGAGACCGCCTTTGCGGGCAGAGCAAGCAGGCAGCTCGGCTGGCTGGGCTCCACACGCTGGCTTACAGGCAAGAGTTCAAGTCCAAGCAAAGGAGCTTCTGTTCCCATTCCTGCTCAGATCCCTTCAGGGGTTCCTCGCATTATAAACACCTCCTCAGGAGACAGTGATTGCTCTGGCTGCTGTTATTTTGTCTGCCGAGTCGCCCTGTCAGCTCCACTTTGGTGTCAGGAGCGGGATGGTTCAGGCTTGGAGGGAGTCTGCGGGCAGAGCAGCAGCAGGGAGCAGGAGGCCCGCAGTTAAGGAGGGACCCAGCTTGATGAGTTGTCCCGTCGTGCTCTGATCCCCTCCCAAGAAATCGAGGGGATGATTTCCATGCTTGTACCAGTCCCGGCGGGTCAGCCAGCTGGGCGAGCTGGAGGCAGTGGGAGCCACCGCTGATGAAACCTGTTGACCAGGGGAGCGAGTCCGACTGCCAAAGCCCAGCTCTATGCTATGAGCTGTCCCCGGGCCGTCTCCAGCCTCACCTGGAGCCACACAGCTGCCGGAGCCCCTGCACCTCCTGTCTCTCCTCCCTTCTTCCAGCAGAGGCTGAGCAGCCGTGGTAGTGCCTCTGTCAGCCCAGGAGCAAAACTCACAGCTGGTTTTCATCCAGGCACTAAAACTTCCTTCAAAATCTTTCCTGGCCGTTACGACACTTGTTGCTGCCTCAGCTCTGCCCATCACCATGGTATCCAGCAGCCGGCGTGTAGGTAGGAGGCTCGGCTGTGTTTGACAGAACCTGTCACCTGCCTGCTCGTGACCTTTGCCTGCTGACATCTCGCCACGTGTCGAGCTGCCAGCGCCAAGCGAGCACACGGATGCCTGCCTCCATCAGCTGCTAAACTCACTTAAATCTCCTGTCCTGGGAAATCACCTCTGGCTGCCAGTCAAGCACCGGGAGCAGAGGCTTGGCTGCCAGAGGAGGTTGCGTGGGGAAGAGGAGAGCGTGGCACAGGTTGAGAGCTGGGTGGGCTCCTGTCCCCTGTGGACAAGGGGCAGCCCCGCTGCCTGTTGGGCATCCTGCTGGGGAGCACTCACTGACTGCCAGTCATTGTGTTTTCTCCCCCAAAAAGCCCTACAGCCCCCGCACACGTGTCCCGCGGAGCAGAGGGGCCCTCCTGGGCTGGCCCCGGTGCTTGGGCAGGTAACACGCTGCTTCCCCTGTAACCCATCAGGCTGGTAATGGAGCTCTGGCATCACTGCAGTTGGTGGTGGTGTACTTCAAGTCCTTGATGTTAATCTGGCTGGGGGACAACAGTAAATTGCTCAAAAGCACCCAGTGTCACACATGGCTGCTACGTGTTCCCCAGCTTACCTAAGCCTGCACCGATGTGTGCAGCCATGGGACACCCTCCTGTGGTGGTGATCCCTGGGAGGGCAGCCTCAGAGCCTGCCGCTCCGGAGGGAGCTGCGTCATCGTCCCCACCAGCCGCGGGCTGTCTCGCAGTCGTGATTCGCGAGGCCTCCCTCCCGGCAACTATTGCCTCCCGACAGCCACCCTTCTGCCTTGCCTCTGGGCACCTGCTTTGGCGCCATGTGCTACAGAAATTTGGAAGCCCGTGGGGGTGCAGCTCGCTGCCCTGCACTGAGGATGTGGTGCCTCCACCCCCGTTGGCACTGGCTTCCTGTTAGACCCCCAGGCTGAATTTCAGGAGTTGGTTGTGGCCTGCAGAACCCTCGCAGGGCTGGCGGAGGGGAGTCATTCCCTGCCCGGGACTGGAAAGGCTGGAGCTGGAGTCTCCTGGGTGCGTGGGGAAGGCTGCCACCAGGGAGTCACCCCCGGGAAGTGGGTGCAGCCGTGAGCGCTGGCAGACCTGAGCGCCGGCTCGACCCTCGTCGTGTGGGCACCGGGATGGGGCTGGCATTCTCAGGAGAGGGCTGGCTGGGAAGGTCTGGCTGCACTTGTGCCACCTGGGAAAGGGGCTGCAGGCCAGCCTGGGCATCGCTTCTCCTCGTCACGCACTACCTGAGCATCCATGACCTGCCATGGGGCTGCAAGGCTTTTGGCCCTGGGGAGAGCTTAGTAAGGCAGGGGGACTTCGGGTGGCAGAAAAGTCACTCTTTGACCAACACCTAAAGCCTTGCGAAGATGCCGTAAAGGCTGGTGGGAGAGGAGGCGGTTGTGAGGACCTGCCTTCTTTCCCAAACATCCATCCTACAGCACAAACATGCTGTCCAGGTCGACTGCCTGCAGTCAAGCCCTTCCTTTTCAGCAGGCGAGTGGCCTCCTGGTGTCGCCCCTTATCTCCAGGTTGCTCAGCAAAAGGCAAGCGCAACATCCCTTGAAGTTGTGTCCCAAAGCAAACTGGAAATTCAGGCCTTTCCTAGGAGGCAGAGCAAATCCCCATAAAACCTCTGAATAGAAACAGAAGTGCATGTTATTAAAAAAAAAAAAGAGAGAGAAAAAAAGAAAGGAAGAGAGGGAGGAACCTGCCTCCCCATCCATGGATACAGAGATCTCCCTACATAGAAAAAGCCCTTTGCACCTGCCAGGCGAGCCCCCTGCAGCCCCAGGAGGGGTGTCCCAGATGTATCCCCATGCCCAGGTCCTCCCCAGGCGTGGCCACACTCCGGCCGGGCACCCGCTCCTCCCGCTCGGCTCACCCGTGGCAGGCAAGGGGTTAACTCCCAGCAGCTGCTCCCCAGATGCCGGTTCTGGAATTCACATTTGTGTAATAATAAACCTCGGGGTAAGCGGTGGTGATGGGGGGGGGTGGTCGCCTTGTGCCCCCCCCCCTCACTCCCCCTTCAAGCAAGCGGGCGGCTGCCAAGCGGGGCGGCTGGGAGGGGGAGAGGGGCAGCGGCCCAGGTGCTGCAGGATCCCTTCCCATGGACTCACAGGGAGATGAATTAGGGGGCCGACAGGAAAGCCTGGCTATTTTTCATACTGCTTGCCCCCGTCATGCTGGCCGAGAGCTGGGACATCCCCATCCCGGGGGCCAGCAGCCCCCGTGGGGGCCTAACCCCACTGGATCTCCCCGAACAGAGCAGAACCGTAGCGTAATTTGTTTCAGGAGAGAGGGGTGAGGAGAGACAGACATAAATTTTATTTAGAGGCTTTCTCTTTAATGGCTCCCATCACCTGGCAGGGCAGCACACCTGCTTCCAATAGCGGTCCCCAACTCCTGCTGCCCACGAGTGCAGGAGGGGAAGGGCTGTTCTGCCATCCCCTCTGCCTGGCCACAGGCATCCTGCCGGAGGCAGGAGAGGGGTTTGCCCGTGCTTCAAAAGGGATGGCAACGCACAGCATCAGGTTTCCCCGGCCATCCCAGCTCAGCAGCCCCTCTCCTGGGCACCTCAGGGCTGGGTGAGCTCCCAGCGCAGGCGTAGTGCTGCTCATCCTGGCAAGCATGGCTCATACGGTGAGGGTGCTACGGAGCTGCGCACCCTGATAAATCACGGCCCCTGGGCGAGCTTCATGCAGCGGCGTGCAGGAGGCTCCGAAGTCCTGCCGCCCCCGTAGAAATCTCCGGCTTCATAGTCCCTGCTCAGACCAACAAAAGCCCCAAAAGTTATGCAGAGAGTTGGAGAGAGATCAGAGGTTTCGCTGTGAGCGGGGGCAGTGGCAGGAAGAGGGCTTGGGGGGTCCGAACTGAGCTGATCTGTTGCTCCATTTGGTCTGAAACCCTAAACCGGGTCATCTTTCAATGAGGATTTCTGCTGCTGGCCACAATGCCTTTCTTCTTATCCTGGTGCTGCATTTCACATGCAGTTCCCCACACATGGTGGGGAGACGGAAGGAGTCAGAAGAGCCTTCTGCTGACCAGGGCTCGCTAAGAGAAGCCCACGCAAGTCCCTGGGTGACAGAGGGGTCCCAGCTCAGCGCGTGGCTGCACACCCTCCTGCAAGCTCCCTGGGAATCGCCTCTTCTCGCAAGATGGTGAGGACACAGCCTCAGCAGCCCCTGAAGGAGAGGGAAGGGTGGGAGGATTTCACACCTCTCTCCCAGGGCTTTATTAGCCATCATGGCTGGGGGGGGAGGTCCACTCCCTACCCAGGCTCACCCGGAGGATGGGCGTCAGCTGTGGCAGACCCAGCGACGTGGGTGGGTTCGCAGCCCTCCCGTGGCCCTCTGATCTCCGCCGCTCTGGAGCATCTCTGCTTCCCCCCGTGCGGCCGCAGGTGGTGGTGTGAGGGGTGGAGGGGCCCGTCCTGCTGCTTCTGAGCCACTCTCCGGGGCAGCCTCATCTGCTTCTGCTGTTTGGCAGCTCTGCAGGCAGCACTATCCCAGCCCAGCCCAGCCCAAAGGAGCGGGGTGTTCGGGAAGCAGCTGGGGAGAGCGATGGGAGCGGGAGAGCCTTTGAAACAGGAAGAGCCAGTGGGGTGGGTGCGGCAGGGGCAGTTGCTTTTTCAGTGCTGGAACCCTGGCTCCTGGACATCGAAAAGATACTGCTTTGCTTCCCAATGAGCCAAGAGGGACCAGAGATCCCTGGCCGTGGCCAGCTGGCACCTGCTTCCCTCTCAAAAAGCATCTTCCTGACAACACCTATAGATGGTCCCAAGTCACCTAAAGATGGAAAAGTGCTCTCCTTGTGGGCAGCTTGTACAGCTCTGTAAGCCTTGCTTGGACGGCAAGGACCTATGAACCTCACAGCCTCCGAGAGGGGACTATTTCCAAAATCACCACCTCTGAGGGATTTCGGTGCATCCCCAGAGAAGCCCCTGGGAATTTCCCCCAGCCTGGGTGCAGCCAGCCCGGGACCACGGCTCTCCATGCTCGGCTGACCACTGGAGGGCTCTCAGATTGCTCTGGGAAAACAGCTGGAGCCGGGGCAGGGGCAGGACGTAACCCTCACCCGAACCAGGGGCTGCAGAGTTCAAAGAGCAGCTGTGTGCCTCCTTGCCCCACGGTCCCAGCATGCTGCAAGCACACGCAAAACCAGCTTTGTTCTGCCAAGCAGGGCAAGAGGCTTGTGCTGCTGCTGGGACAGAAAGCCTACCACAGGTGTAAAGAAGGGGGGACCGTTTAAAGGGAAGACTAAAAATTGCAGGGCTTCATGCCAACACACTAAACTCCCAGCCCCAACTCACCCCACACAGACAACCTCTTGGCTCACATCTTTTCTCTTATGAGCCAGCAGCACTGGCCCATGGCAGCTCAGGCATCCTGATGCAAAGCATTCATCCTGCTCTCCACTACCTGTCACGCGTTCACTGTGCCTCGCTGGTGGCACCTGGCATGGCCCCACGTGCAAACGGCAGCACAGGAGGCTGCTGGCAGGGCTGGGAGACAGCGGTGGCATCTGCTGCCTCTGGCTGCTCTTCCCAGCCTGCTCCACCTGCGCATCTCCTCCTCCTCATCCACGGGGGGAGCTCGGCCCCTCCCTGGCACCCCAGCCTTGCTGGGACCCAGCACTGCCACAGTGCGAGGCCTTGGCAAAGCACCGGCACACCGGCCTGGCGCGTACCTTGCCAGGAGAGCGGGCGACTCCAGGGGACACAATGCACTTTGTGTTGAGCCCCATGGCGATGCTGTTGTTGAATCTGCTGCTGCTCCCCCTGGGTGAAGTGGTTTCTCTAACAGGAAAAAAAAAATTATAAAAAGCAACCCCAGCCTCCAAACTTATCTCAAAAGGCCTCGTTATGACTATTTTATTTGCTGGCTTCAGCCCAGCAGCTTGCTGGCCAGAGAGCCTTGATTTCTTCCTCCAACTCCAGCTCTTCAGGGGGAGCAGCCTGGCCGGGGTCCCATGCTCTGGATTCAGAGGAGCCCGGGTTTCCTTTGGAAAGGACCGTTAATTGACATGAGAAAATAATCCAAGCCTCTTTCTCTCTCGAGCAGCAATGGTTCTCCTCACAGGGCAGCTTGAAAAGCAGCGCTGCTTTTTGGGGACTGTGCAAATGCACCCATCAAAATAATGCTCCCTGGGCCAAAACTCTTCCCTGGGGCAAGGCCGTTGGCTTCAAAAGACTTGCTCCGGAGGTGCCTGCGGCCACTTGTTTTTCAGACTCGTGGTGGACCCGCTCCAACCCTCAGCCGTGTGTCCCTTTCTGCTCCCTTTCCTGCTCCCGCTGGCACCCATGTCCTCTCTGCTATCTTGCCCTCCCCCCTGGGAGGGTGCAGGATCCCCCAGCCCCTTCCGCTCGTCCTCTGAAGTGGCTCTGCAGCGAGCCTCCCCGGCGAGTCTCCCCGGTGGGCATCCCCGGTGAGCGTCCCCGGTGAGCATCCCCGGCAAGCCTCCCCGGCGAGCCTCCCTGGCATGCCGCCGGTGCTCCCAGCCCACCGCCTGCCCGCTGTCCGGCACCCGCAGAGGTGCCCAGGCATCGTCCTGGGGACAATGAACCACTCGCTGTCACCTCCACCCAGCTCAGCCCAGGTCATCCCACCCTGGAAGTCACCAGGAAGCACCCAAGGGAGAAGGAAAGAGGAAAAAATGCCATTTGGGAGAGTGAAACCAGCTGGCAGAGGTTGGGAGAGACTGAGGGAGCCTGGGGAACCTGGGGGGGCGGTGCTCTGGGGATCTGCCCGCGGGAGGTTTCACAAGGCACTTGCTTATTTGTTGGATCCCCAGAGTTTGTTATTCTTAGAAATTGCCTTATCTTACTGGTGCAAAAGCAATAGATGCATTTTACAGAAAAAATAAATTGTCCCTCCTTTCTCCCTACCAACATATTATTAGATCCCAAAACTGTATCAAAAGAGTACTAGGACCCCAAGACGAGCACACCGGGTTGGAAGTGCCCGACGTGGGCTTGCCCATGAGCCCATCGCCCTGCCACTGCAGTGGGTTACACGGGGGCCAAGCTCCCTCTTCCCAGGAGGAAGAGCATGGGTAAGGGAACTGGGGGCTGCCCAGCAGCCTGGATGCCTGCCCCTGGGCTATTTGCAGGAGGCAAGGGCTGGAACCGACCCCTTGTGCCTCCACGGCCAAGAGCAGGAGCAGGAGCCGCCAGGACAGCCGCCTCTGTGCGGGTCTGCTGCAGCGTGCCTGTTGGCCCGTTCTCCTTCCAGCCCTCCCTGGCCCATCACCCCTTTCCCCCTGCTTCCAACCTCAGTGTGTTTCTCACTGGGCTTCACTTGTAATTCAGCTGGCGACACTTCACGGGCTGGCGAACCGGGAGCCGCTTGCCTCAGGGGACTACAAATGCTCTGCAGAGACTTTTTTGCCCAAAGGCCAGTGGTTTAGTGCTGTCTTGAGTGGTTTGCGCTGAAGGCTGTTGCTGTCAGATTGATGCTCTGACATCAGTGCTGCCAAGCCCTGGCTTTCCAGAAAGTGTCCCGGGACCAGGAGCAGCCCACGGTCCAGCAGGAACGTGGGACGCACCGAAAGCTTGCATTCGGGATATCTTCTGCAGAGGCACAACTATGCATCAGCGACCCCCTCCAGCACTGGAGATAAGCAAAGGGCTCTGCCATTATCGCTGCAAGCTGGTAATTTCCACCAGCAGTAGAATTTGCTTTTACATTTGTATAAAATACACTTAAGTGCATGCTAAATGCAGAGCGAATGAGACAAGAATTGCAAATGGAGTGGATGCCATATTGATTATTGAGGATTTATTCCCTGAGGTTTAGGAGGTTTGCCATAGACACAGATCTCTTTGCACATGGCTGTCGTTAACACTCATGAAATCAGCTATTAATAGTTAATGGATAATTTAATAATTAATTAGTATTTAACAAACAGAGAGCAGGGGAGCAGCCTGTCTGCCACCAAAATGGAATAATAAAGAGGAAAAGTTTACGATGATGCCGTCCAAGAAATTTTTTGTTTTGTTTTGTTGGACTCTGAGGCTGTGAGACAAACTACTGCAAAAAGGGCTGGGGGAGCCTGTTGCCCCTGGCTCATCCCTGCCACCGAGGCCACTGAGAGCGAGATGCCCCCGGTTACACCAAGAACCCCCTCCATGTAAGCAGCTCTCCAGGGAGAGCGAGCGATAGCTCTTGCTCCTGCTTCAACATACCGGCCATGAAATAAAAGGGCACCGTGAGCGGGCAGCTCCAAGGAGCAGGACTGGCCCTGCCCGGAGCTGCCGGTGGGACACGGCGCTGCCAGCCCCTCTCCCCTGCCACCCCATGAATACTTTATGATTACAAATGGATACAGCGCTTGCTGCCGCATGCTCGCTAATTGCTTCAATTGTGTATTAAACAGGCACTAATCATTTCATAAATATTGATATTTGCAGGGTGGCGTTTGCAGGAGGGGGCCGGGAGGGGTGGCTCGGGAGGAGCTGTGCCACCATGCAGGGGCCACCACCCGCAGAGCAAGGCAGCAAGCTCCCAGGGCCACACTGGGGGTACTGGGAAATGATGGAGACCCCCCACCCTGCATCCCAGCCGCGGCTGTCACTGCTGCTCCGTGGAGCTTGTCTGCTGCCCTGGGACGGGGGACCGATGGGCAGGGGTTTGGTGGCGAGGGTGTCCCCGGCAGGTCTGGGCATGGGCATGGCACCAGCGCCTCTGCCACGGGACTCGGCATCTTCAAGCCAGCCCTGGGCATTTGTAAATTAAAGGCTTATTATTAGCACTACTTGAGATGTACATGTTCTGTCTCCCTCGGGATGTTCATTTCGTGCTGATTATCATATTTTTTAAAATGTAATGAATTTATGGAGATAATTCAATCCCACTGACTAGGAATGTGTCTTACTTCTGCCACAAGTAAAGATGCTGCGTGTGTGAAAATGGAAATTGCTGCGGCACTTTCCATGTCTTTTGCCTGTCTTCCCCTACCAAAGGATCCCAAAATGCTTTGCAGACTCTATCTGCTGGTTAGATCAACCTGAATCACATCACTTCGCAGAAACGCAGTCACCTCTGGGCTGGAACGCAGAAACTCTTTAACTAGAAGGAGAAATGTAGTCAGATTAATTAAGTAAGTACAATTCCAAGGCAAGAAAGTCAATTAAATGAATCATACGTCAATATGTAAATAAAAGGAGCCGGCTTTGAAGCAGGATTAGAGATAGTGAGAATCAAGAGTGATGCCTCTTGCAGAGCTTGCTCAAATGTCCTCCAAGAGCCACTTCTCCGGGTCTCTCCCGGCAGGAGCAGCAGCCAGCAGCAGCAGCGGCCAGCCCGCAGCCAGGGGTGGGCTCCGAGCGTGCACCAGGCACGCACCAAGTGTGCACCAAGCGCGCACCAAGTGTGCACCAGGCACGCACCAAGTGTGCACCAAGCGCGCACCAAGTGTGCACCAGGCACACACCAAGTGTGCACCAGGCACGCACCAAGTGTGCACCAAGCGCGCACCAAGTGTGCACCAGGCACGCACCGAGTGTGCACCAGGCACGCACCAAGTGTGTACGAGGCACGCACCAAGCGTGCACCAAGCGCGCACCAAGCGTGCACCAGGCACACACCAAGCGTGCACCAGGCACACACCAAGCGTGCACCAGGCACACACCAAGTGTGCACCAGGCACGCACCAAGTGTGTACGAGGCACGCACCAAGTGTGCACCAAGCGCGCACCAAGTGTGCACCAGGCATGCACCAAGCGTGCACCAAGCGCGCACCAAGTGTGCACCAAGCGCGCACCAAGTGTGCACCGAGCGCGCCCCAAGCACACCAAAGCAGCCCTAGCACCGACGTGGCATTTGTCCGCCAGGCCACCGGTGCTTGAAGGCACACGGGGGTGTCTGTGCTTCCTCCATGTGCGTGGATTTGTGCCCACATGCCGCTGAGCCTGGAGGCTTTCCACACCCATGCGTGCATCCGTACCCACATCAGTGCGTGTGCTACCATGCAGAGGAGCGAGGTTGTTTCCCAGCCAAACTGAATCCTCGGCCATTCGCCTCCGCGGTGCCTCACTGCTCTCCATTCACGGCTCTGGGTATCCTTTGCTTTTCCAGCACGTTTCCTTTCCTTTCCCTCCTTTCTTTTTTTCTGCCAGTGAAGACTCCCTGCCATGGATGTCTTCCTGCACCCATAAATCTTTTGCATGGGCTGAAATAGTGTCATTGAAGAAAGATCTTTTTTTGTGCAAATTTCAATAAATGCCACTGGAACAACGCGGTAAATGATCCTGAAAATACAAGAGCAAAAAGGAGAGAAAGAAATGGCAGCCGAGGGGGAAAGAGAGTGAAACGCCTGGATTTAAGGCTGCCAAACAATGCATTTAAATAATTGAATTTGCAAAAGCAGAGAGGAAAGGGAAGAGAAAGGAAAAGGGGAGGAAAAACCCAGCTTGTGTAGCAACCCAATAAATAACCTCGGAGAGCATGAGGCTGGGAATGCAGGACCAAGATAGGCCTTCTCCTGTTTACCAGAGTTTTCATTAAAATGCCAGGCAAAAAAAAAAAGAAATTCTTGATAGATTAGGGCTGTAATTTCACTTTTAATTCCTGAAATCCCCACAGAAACATGGTCATGTCACCTTCCCAGCCTGCGCCTTGGCTCTCCCATCTCTCCCCCTTGCTCTCCCCTCGGATGCTCTCAGCAAGGCTGCCGGGATAATTGGAGGGCTGAGGGCATCTGGAGAGCTCCCGCTCCAGCCGGGCAGGTACCTCTGCAATGACACGGGCTGGGGCCTCATTAGCCAGCGGTTACAAACCCTCCAGTAACAAGCAGCATTTTGTAGAAGTAGGGACACACTAAAAGAACTGCAGCTTCAGCGGGTTTGAAACAAGGCACCCGAGGTGTGCGGGAACCTCATCGCCCCTCCGACAGCGCCGGAGCAAACACTTTCTCCTGTGACTGATGATCTTTTTGCACAGCTCCCTGTTATTGCCCGTTAATTACCGTGGCTGGCAGCCGGCGTCATCACCAGGGCTAACTAGTTCGCTTGGATTTGCAAACGTCTCTGGGAGAGAGCCTTTCCCTCCAGCCAATGCCTGCCTATAAATCCCTATTTATGTCAATGGTGTTAGGAGAATGAATCAAAATGATGATCACTCATTGCCTTTAACCGGGGAGTGCAGGTCTGGTGCAGCACCAGCCTCGCCCTCTGCGGAGATGTCAAAGTCTCAAGTGGAAAAATAAGCAGGAACAGCACAAAACAGGCTGAGGGACTGGAAAGGTCCGCGTCAGGTCTGCGCTGTGCTAGATCAGCATGGCCACGGAATTCACTGCCCTGTCTTATAGCCAGCACGCTACCTGGGCCCTGTTTTGGCACTTGTTGCTGGACTCTTGCTGCTCCGCTCCCTGCACCACCGTGCTGCGCCCAGAGCTGACCCCTGCCCTCCTCGGAGCAGCATCTCTCATCCACCAGCCCTGGAAAAGCCCTGCAATGCCCACAGGGGTGTCCTGGGCATCCCTGGCCAGGCAGGGAAGGGTTGGGATGCCCCAGGTGCAGTTTTGACTTGGTTTCTTGGGCTTCTCGGTGGGACAGGCAGGGACAAGCAACCCCAGGCGGGTGCATTGCTGCCTGCTGCTGCCTGTGTGGAGGGAGGCTGGGGGGGCCAAGCCAGCCCGAGCTCTGCCCAGCCTCCCGCAGAGCGCTCCCTGAAGAGACCAAAAGGCTTTTAAACTTAGAAAAGCCACATTTTATGTGAATACAGATGAGAGGCCTCCCTTTTCAAAGGGAGAAAACTCAAAGCAACCAGGGAACAGAAGAGAAATAAAATGCTCTCCCCCTGCCCGCCACATCGGCGAGGGCACAGCCTTGCTTCCACACTTGGATTCAATTAGCTCTGTGACTTGCAGAGCTGTAGCAACCTCTGCTGAAGCCCCTCCGGCTGCCGGGACATCCCCTCTGCCCAGGGAAGCTCCTGGTCCCCGCGCTGGGCTCTGCTGCACTGGGTGCACCCTGAGCCACTGCCATCAGCCCCAGCAGCACCTCGCACCTCGCCTGGGCTCCTTAAAAGCACCTCAAAATAAACAGTTGCAGCGGGGGCATCAGCATGGTGCGATAGCCAACCCAGGGCTTGGCCGAGAGGGCATCTGCAGAAATGGGGCAGCATCGGCCCCACGGCACGGGGCAGGCTGGGGAGCACTTTGGGGCTGCAGCTCTGTGTCAAAACCTCTCCAGTGCCCCTGCAGAGCCTCGGCACTGGGGCGCAATCTCAGCCAGGGCAGTGACACTGGGGACAGAAGCCGTTGGCAGCAGCTCAGCCCAACAAATCCTCTCAGACATCAGGTGAGAAGGAGCACGAAGGTGCAAGGTGACACCCAGACCGAGGCAGCCGCTGCCTGCTGCCTGGCATGCCGACACGCCGAGCCTCGCCCCCGGCACACGCGTGCTCCCTCGTCATACGCAAAGCACCGGTGACGTCGGGTCATATATTTGAGAAATATTAAACTGGGAGGAAATTTTTAATTATCTGTTTAAGGGCATGCAGTGACAGGACAAGGGGTGATGGCTTTAAACTGAAAGAGAGGAGATTTAGGTTAGAAATAAGGAAGCAATCCTTCACCCTGAGGGTGGCGAGGCGCTGGCACAGGCTGCCCAGAGCAGCTGTGGATGCCCCGTCCCTGGCAGTGCTCAAGGCCACGTTGGATGGGATTTTGAGCAACCTGATCTAGTGGAAGGTGTCCCTGCCCATGGCAGGGGGTTGGAACTAGATGATCTTTAAGGTCCTTTCCAACCCAAACCATTCTATGATTCTATGCTTAAAAGATGCTGGAAATATTGCTTTGCAGAGGAGAGCAGTGCATGGCATCTCCTCCCAGCAGCCGCTCCTTACTGTGGACGCTTTTGTGTTAGTCACAGAATTTAGGTTCCCATTTTTTCCCATTCACACCCACCTGGGGTCCCCAGCTGGGAAAAGAGGCCCATAATCAGGGGCAGAAAAACTACCAGCAGCAAACGGGTCCCGGCACCAAGGATTCAGAGACCGGCTGAAGTCTTGGGAGTCCAGCGGTGCCTCTTGCCCTGGGTCCCAGCACTGGACCTCCACAAAGTCCAGGCTCAGCTAATAACAGCCTGTATTAAATCCCTGGTAAAACACCCAGGCTTTCCTTGTGCTCTCAGTCATTTCTGCAAGGGCAGCCCGTTTCGGGGCTATGAGCCTTGGAGAGAGCCGCTCCCATTCACTCGGGGAGGAGATGCAGTTCCTCCGCTGCACGGCGGTCTGGCCCCTTGCCCCGGCAGGCAGGTCTCCCATTCCTCCTCTGTTGCTGCTCCCCAGCCCCGCTGCCAGCTCTGCACCCCAGTTTCAGCTAAAAGCCCCCTCTCGCATTGACGACCTGATGCTCCAGCCTGCCGGAGCCCAGCTCTGACCCCAGTAAGCCAAGCAGAGGTTTTGCTGATGGGGTGATCATGGCAAGGACCTACTGTGGGTCTTTTGATGTGTCTTTGAGAGCTCAGGGATGGGCACGGGTCCCACGGGTCCCAGCGAGGCCAACATGTGTCCCATGGGTCCCTGGGAGCCAAACAGCCTGACTGCAGCAGGGTCTTCTCCTAAACAGATACTGGGCTCGGATGCTGGTTTCAAAGTGTTGAGGAGAGCCTATTTCTGGAGAGGACAAAGTGCCATTTCCTGATTTATTTGCGGTTAAAGTGGGTCTGCAAAGTCCCTTTTTGAGGTTGATGGGGAGGGCAGAGGGATTAGCCCGCAAACAGCTGTGGTGCCTTCAGTCCTAAAATACTCTCTGAAAGGGGATCCTAGCCCTATGGCTGAGCTCAGCAAAGAGCTTCTAATTTATTATTCTTTTTGAGAGCACCTGTGCTGTGAAATGTCGTTTGTCTCTGTCGAGGGGACAGAGCAGTATGATTTAGGTCCCCACGGCTGGGCAGAGAAGGGGCCCTGCACATCTCTTGATCCCTGCCGGCCACAGGTGCAGCTCGGCTGGGTGTCCTGATGTTGATCCCAAGCAGAGCTGGGCTGGCCGGATGGTGGGATACAGAAGAAAAAGGATGAGCCTATTGATGCTCAGAGGCACAGAGCCATGCTCCCACTGCAGGGCAGCACCCCCTCCATCCCGTGTGTCCCCAGCAAATCACTTTTTAAAGCCCTTCCACACTGCTGATGCCATGTCCCCTGTAAGTAGCCCAAAAGCCCCTGTTTTTGCTGTGGGCAATGAGGAGGAGTCAGAGCACGGACTGGTCCCATTCAACACAGCCCCGTCACCCAGCAGTCAGGCTTTGGTGACTTCCAGGCACCCATGAACCTTCCCTGCCAAGAGGAAACCTCCCCAGCAGCCTGGGCTCAGACCCCAGCCCAGCCAGCACGCTGCAGGGGACACATCTAGCTCCAGAAGGACTTCGCAGCAGTGGAATTAAAAAGACAATTTAATTAAGAGAATTAAAAAGAAGAGATGCAATGGCTGCATCATCCCCTTCACACTGTCCTACAGAAACCAGAATCAAGGTGTGCCATCACGTCACCCTCTACTCAGTTAGTCTAGAGTTAGATTTCAGCAAACATTTACTGGGCATTTAGGTCCTAGATGTTAATTCATGTCTTTTCTTCCCTCCGTATTTTCTCATGGGATCCTGAAGCTCTGGAGCAGGTCCCTGTCACTGAAGGGAGAGGTATGAAAAGGGATGTGTGAGCTCTTCGGGTCCTGCGCCTGCCCTGCTTGAGTCCCAGAGCCATCAGTGAGGTGCCCATTCCCACAGGCACCTAAGAGGGGTCTTGCAGATCAGCTTTGCACGAAGAAGAAAACAATGACATCCCTGTGCTTTCCATACAGTTCTCTTTCCTCATACTCAGGAGAGTGATCATATACTTGCTTTCCTTCCAAAACCTCCAAAGCCTGGATTTCAGGATTAATTACTGCTTTTCCTTCAGCGGCAGCATTAATAGGGTTCCTCATGGGGCCGGGGCATGTTACAGCCCAGCTCTCCTGAGAACATCTCTTGAACATCAAAGCCCTGATGGCTGGTCTTGCTGTTGCCTGTATCTACGCGGCCACAGCCCTGACTGGTGGGTCTGAGGCAGGGGAGGAGCAGACGGACACTTCATGGTGAGGCTGGTCCGGGCCAGGCTGGACAGGACATGACTGCCTGGGTCTGCTGTAGCATCTGGCCTGCAGTTGGCAGACACAACACTCAGCAACTTTCTCTGAGCTGAGGAAAGAATAACGATGGAGTAAAAAATAGTCCTAGTCCCCTGTGAGTCTCGTTCATTAAAAGACAACAATATGTTTTATGGCTCAAGCGTTCTTCTCTCGGTGGTTTCCCCAGAACGGGACTCAACCAGATAATAAGCAAGGCTCCACCAGCCCTCCGGAACCATCTCCCAAGCGCCGTGCATGCAGAGCCATAACTCAGTCTCTGTCAGCGGCTCCATCAGTCCCACCCTGGGACCACCCAAACTGCTGATTTCCTCCACCTCCCCTCCGCTGCTGACCCTCTCCCACTGCAGCCACGGGGAATATGAGCTCACTGATTAGAAATCAATAGGACTTCAGCTCACACCTGAGGCACAAGCGCTGCTAGATGAGAGGTTGCTCCCTACCCCGTGCGGCCTCCCGGCTGTGCCCGCTCAGCAAATTTTAGCAGCTCCAGCATACGTAGCTGCCGAGAACGTGGCCCTGAGGAAAGGCTCCCACTTGTGAAAGGAAACCCGAAGTGGTGCTGGGCTGCAGCTGGTGTTCAGCCCCCAGGGACGGCATCATTCCAAGTGCCCACTGTGGGTCATGGGAGCCCCAGAGCCCCCCAGTCCCAGCAGGGGTGGGCTGGTCCATCAGCGGGGTCCTTTCTCCACACCAGCCTTCAGTCAGGCCACACTGACTAGAGAAAATGAGGAGGAGGAAAGAAGAGACCTCTGTCATGTGGCACAAAAGGGCAGGATCCTGTTGGCAGACCAGGAGGTGGGAATGACACAAAGTCTGTTGTGGGTCTGCGTCTTGGGCAGATGACAGCAATCACCAGATGGTACAGCTCGCCATACTCATCCTCCACTGCTGTCTTCCAAAAGGCTCCTCCAAACCTACAGCGATGCTGTTGGAAGAACTGAGCAGCTCTGTCCTCACCAAACCACTCTTCCTCCTCCTGCCACGTGGGTAAGGATGGTCCTTCAGGATGCCTGCACTGAGCATGGGGGGCTGTGCCTTGCTCCATGTGCCTGTGGAAGCGGCCCTGAGTCCCCAGAGCCGCCCTGCGCCAAGAGCTCAGATCGATCTTCTGGTGCCACCCGCCTTCCCCTTTCCACGCCAACAGTTTTGCCCTCTAGCAGAGAAACCGCGCATTGGCAGATACGCCGGGTGCCTTCCAGGAAGCTGCGATCCCAGAGAGGCTGAGCACAGCTCTGGGGCCAGGAGAAAGAAGGGTTTTAGGGAGCAGAAGGTTGAGCAATACATGCCCTCATGGCTGGTGCTGTGCCTCTGCTCTCCTGGCCAGCAAGGTGGGTCCATGTTTTGGCTTTATAACTCAACAGTGGACTCCAGCCACAAAATTTAGGCCTGAATTTCCAAATTCTACCTGTTCAAGGCCCACTGTAAAGCTGAGCTCTGTGAAGACCAAAGTTATTCATATGACCTCATGCACCACCTTACACCCACTGCCTTCTCCTCCAGCCCTCTCCGTAGCGCTGAAGGGCGTACTGCAGCTTGGAGGCCGAGGTGAAACACCAGGGCTAAGTAACACCACCAGACCCTCCAAGGGGGTCTCACCTGCCCCTGCACGTACCAAGAAGGCAGGCAACAGCTCGGTCCCACGTCTCAGCTCCACCTTCTCAGGAACATCTTCACGTGTCCTGCTCAGAGATGATACCTGCCCTTAGGATCCAGCATGGGAAGAGCCTGCCCGATCATGGACTTCCTTCACATCGAAGGGATTTGCATTCTAGGCTAATGATGTGCCAATTGCTTTTACAACAAATCCTCCCGGAGGTCTCCCAGATGGCTAGTTGATTCTTGTGGCCTGCTCTGTTTGTAACATTATGTAGCTGCTGCTAACCCCTCCATAAATATGGTTTTAATGTTTAATTTGCATCTCACTCACATTCAATAACTGGCCTGGGAAATCTAAAGTGCATCTTAAAAACTGAGCCACAATAATTATTGAATATTAGATACCATCATTGGAGTATTAAAAACGTATTTCTATATAGAAATAGAGTTTGAATACACAGTATGGGGCTGCACCACACACATTGCATGCTAATCACTGAGAAAACGTCCAGCTTCCTATCAGGCTAGGAGCAACAGTTTGCATTTCTGCTGCATTTCCCCTCAGGAGGATCCCAGAGCACCTTTTGTATGTTTGCAGCGCGTGCAGTCACTGCTTCCCCGCAGAAATGCAGCATCTCTTCTCCCAGACTCAGCGTCTCCGCTGGCAGCTCAGGCAGGGGAGGGATGCGAAGCGGGAGAAGCTGTCTGGAAGCAGGCAGCACCGCTCAGCCACGTCCGTCAGCTCCGTCCCTGGGCATGGGGCCCAGGGCCATGGGCTCTCCCCTCGGAGACCGAACCGTGGGAGCTCTGACCATGCTGTGGGGAGCGACAAGTTAAATTTGTAAGCCCAGCAATGGCATTTGGGTGCGTAAGTGGAGAAATGTGCACTCGAGAGACCTCTCAGCTGGGACCACCCCTCTGCTTTACCTGGTTTTCTCACTCCATCACAGCGACTGCACAAGCAAATGAGACTTGCAGCTGAGCAGAACCTTTTCAAAGCCAGCCCCAGTTAGGCTTCCTCACAGGATTGGTGTACATATTTTAACAATGCAGATAATAATAAATATAGGGAGAGCATGCATTAGTTCCACCTAGGGCCCCGCAAATACCCAGAATTAACGAGTTAATGTAAGAGCAGAGTATGTGACTATTATTTCCCCATTCTCAAAATTTTTGTCCTCTGATGGATGCACTCAAGGGAACTGCTTGCGAATGTTTCTGTAAGACACTTTCTTAGTAATTTGCCTGTAAGGTTTTTGCTTCTGTGCTCCCAAGCAATCGTCAGAGAACCAGCACTTCCCTTGATCATGCCAAACTTTGATATCACCAGGCAGAACTTCTTCATTCCTCCAAGACCTGCATGTTTTACGGTCACAGAGGTGAAGATCACTGACCCCATCAACCGAGGAGAGTCGCTAAACAGAGACGCTCTGATCTGTCACTGGAGTCCCCTCGGAAATCTCCAAGGTTTTAAAAGCAAGCAGACACTGAGCGAGTGCTCAGTCTGAACGGCTCCTCCTAAGGCCAGAGCTAGCTGCAGGGAGCTGATCCTGGCTTAGTCTCTGAGCTGGAATATGAGTTTGGGCAATTTATTTCGTTTTACTTTCCCTCCCTTCCATGCGGGTAACCTAACAGGTCTGTTTCTACATGGGCCCTTTTGTCGTTCCCTACAGGGTACTGGTTTGGGGGGTGGGAATCAACACCTGCCTGCCCTGGTTCTCTGTTTTGCCTTTCCTGGGTTGAAGCACGCTTGTTTGGCAGAGGAAGAAGCTGTGGTGCGAGGACAGCGAGGGAGCTGCACAAACTCACCTTTTCCCTCTGTCAGGACTGAGCTGAAAACCCCAGGCTTCCCCAGAGTCCATTAAGGTCAATAAATTGGCTTTTCTCACAAGGGCAAGATAATCCTTTGGGATTTATCACCATGGGGTTTAACAGCAGCACGGTCACAGACAGGCTCAAATAGGTGCTAGACAAACTCATGGAAGAGAATTCCCTCCCAGGCAGATGTACCAACCTGGATGCTTCCTCTGCTCGGGGAGTCCCTAAAATCAGAATGTGAAAGAGCAAAGCTCATCCTATTCTGCCTGATTTCTGTGTTATCTCAGGTTCAGTCCTTGGGCTGTGTGGCAGAGTAGGGGTGGGCAAAGGGGACCCGGGGACTGACCCAGGAACAGCATTTTCCTGGTCTTGTCATCCTGGAAAAAGAAAAAACAAGGCTTGACATATGGAGTTGTTCCTGGGGCACATCAGGGCTGGTTCCCAACCACCCAGCAGGTGACAAAAAGAGACCATGTCCTACTATGTGGCAGTATCTTTATCCCCCATACCCCAGCACCGAGCACCAGGGTGGCACTGGGAGCAGCACAGCACAGAACATCCCCCTCCGGTCCTGAAGCTGACTGGCAGCCTGCAGAGCCTGCAGGCTGGCAGTCGGAGGGGAAGCAGCAACTTTTGTGCTATTTCGGTCCAAGCAAGAGCTGCAAAATTCATGAAAAATAGAAATACTTGACAGCAAGAGGCAAAACTCACATTTCTGCAAGCTGTTTCAAGCCTGGGTTTGATGCCTGCGACTGGCCACGTTGTTAACCCATTTCCACACCTCTTGGAAAGACGGATGCTTGGCCGGAGCGTGCACCGTGCAGCGGCTGCAGCTGCAGCCCCACTGTTAGGGACGTCCCCTGCCCTTCGCCAGCGCTGCACCAGGCACCGGCAGCAATATAACTGAACGGCATTTAATAGCAGGCTGTCGGAGTCGGTCTGCAAAGCTGTCAGGGAATCTGAGAAATCCAAGTGTAAAATCAGCATGTTTTGTGGGACAGTGGGCACAGACTGCCCATATGTTACCCACACACATCACCAGTCATCTGGGAAACGCACACATCTTAAAGGCTTTCATTTCTCCATTTTTCCCTGTTGGACTTGTCAGAGAAATTTCGCTGCCAGCCCATATACCTTCACGAAAAATGCATGGCTCGATCTTTCACAGATGGACTTCCCTCACGTCTGGGCTTTGATCAAGGAAAGAAAACAGCAGGGGGGTGGCGGGGGGGAGCAGAGATTATTACCTAGAAGTGTGTCTGTGGAAGCGTTTGTGTGTGTAGACGCGCTCCCGGTGCGTTCTGCGTGTTCGATTCCCCGTGCGGTACCTGCGCTGCTGTGGCTAGATTGCGTGGATGCTCCATCCCGTCCTAGGGGTCCCCCCCGGGGTGCCGCTGTGGGGCAGCCGCCTGCCATGTGGCTGCCGCCGGTGGGCACGGCTCGTGGCCCAGCATCGCCCCAGGTAGCCCGGTACGGTGGGGGGCTCGACAGTGCACGAGATGCAAAACAGCCTGAGCGGCTGAAGTGTCCTTTTGCCAAGCCGTTCACTCCCCCCGATCAGATCGCCACCCTTCCAGCACCTAGAATCACCATTAAGCCTGGCGTTTCCCCGTCAGATGCAAGCTGCGGGGAGCCGGAGAGATCTGGGGTGCAGGGAGAGGGAGGGGGACTGGTGGGACCGAGGCCGGCGGGGGGCAGGGGCTGGGGACGAGCCATGCTGCGGCGTTTCTGGGGAAGCACAGATACTCAGAAACTGTCAGGTTTATTCCCCTCTCATCACTGGGAGGGAGGAAAACACTGAAAGGACGAGGGCCAGGACTTTGCCAGAAAGAAGGTGTTAGAAACACTGATCTTCTCCAATGGTCTTCTGTTCGGGGGAGCTGAAACAACCTACCTCCTTTTTACTCCCCTCATCTTTCCATCAGGAGGTAGAGAGGGTGGCAATTCTGCACTGTGTTTTCACTGGGATCCTCAGAGCCCTCCTGAATACCTCACCCGGGCTCATCAGGCTGGCTTTGGCTGCGTGCTCTGAATTAAAGGTGTCAAGGAAAACACTTTTAATCCTGATTGTCAGTGCTGGAGGAAAAGCTCAGCCCTCCATGGTGCAGGGAGAGGTCAACCCAAAAAGGAGGACCCTCGGTTGGTACCCGATGGGCAGAAAGGGAGATAAAGGCAAAGGAGATGGAAACATGGGTGGGTCTAAACCATGGCACTTGGATGCAGAGCGGTTCGTTCGATTTTGGGGGAGTTCTTGGAGGAGCCGCTTTGTTTTGCCAGTTGAATGAAGGGCATGTCACGAAAAGCAGAAAAGCTGGTGAATGCAGCAGGGAGGGGAGCTCGTGTTTGCGACGGGGAATTAGTTCACTGAGCACCACAAAGTTTGTTTTAACTTTCCCAGGAGCCTGAGCTGAGGCTGGAGCTGGTTATTTATTAGCAACCCTTTCAGAGGTGGACCCTGCCTGGCTGCTGCCAGTCGAGTCCTTGCAGCGGTGACACCAACGTGACGCCCCGCGGCACGAGGGGACCCCAGGGTCGGCACCCCGGCTGTGCCATGCCGGCTGGGAAGCGCCTGCCTGCCGTGGGGGAGAAGGTCTCTCTCACCCCTGGAAGGATGCACGTCCCCGGGGGTCCTTCGGGATGCGTGCTCCTACGAGGGGGGGTGCCGTGCTGCGGGGACACCTCCCGCTGCGGGCATCATCTCAGTGGAGCGAGGCAGGCTGCTGGCAGGGAGCTCTGCTCGGCCAAGCGATGCTCGTGCTGCCAGCTCAGCAGATCTGGCACCTGCTGAAGGCAAGGGCAGAGCCGGCGCGTTTGAAATTTAATGAATGGAAAATCAGCCGGAAACTGGAGTTTCAAGAGGGGACCACGTCCAGAACAACAACAAAAACCTGAGGGGTAGATCAGAGCGAAAAAAAAGTCCCAACAGCTTAATTTGCCCTTTGTGAAAAAAAAAACCTCTGCGTTTCAGAAAACCTGGAAGCTTTCACCATGCAGGGCAGAGCGACGCCTCTCACCCCCTGCCTCGCAGGTCATAGTTTTCAAGTAAAATTTCAGGGCGCTTCTCAGAAGGAGGAAAAACAATTTAAAAGGATGAAATAACTGGAAAACACCAAGAAGGAAGAAATAAAAAATTTGATAGCAATCCAAACCGATTTATTCTTTTATTTCGCCAATAACGCCCCAAACTCCTGCTACCTTTTGTGACGACGTGGTGGCCGGGCCGAGACGCCCGTGCAGAGCAGCCGGGGGTGCGCACCCCGTGCCGTGCCGCGCCATGTCGCTGCCTGCGCCTCCCCGCAGCCCCTCTGCTGACACAGCTGGCGCAGCGGGGGGGGGATGGGGGGTCACCTTCACGGCCCTGCTTCCAGCCACGGAGCGCCTGCACCCTGTGCAATAGCGAGGGGTGATGTCTGCTCCATCTCTGACCGGGCTTCCGATGGGGTTCATATCCCTGGCCTGTGGGGCTATTAAAAGCACGTGGAGGCTGCTGAAGGTCAGGGCGGGTGCTGGCAGCCTGGGCTCCTTTGCATGGCTATACTCAGTGGCAGGAGGTACGGCCAAAGCAGGGCAGGGCTGGGAGGATGCTGCCAGCGAGGGGACATGATGACAAGCCCCAGCGGCTGGGGTAGGCTGTGGGAAAAGCAGCTGAAGTGAACCCCCATGGAGACTGCTGAGCCAAGCCATTCCTTGCATGCACAGACCTCGTGCTCCTTCCTGTCTCCCACCTACGAGGGGGTTTGCTGCACAGCTTCAGCAACCGTCCCTTCACCCCGGGCTTTCCTGCCCGTCCCAGTTCCCCCGGCAGCTGGGCAGAGCCGATCAGGCAGGGGGAGAGGGCAGGAGCCAGCAAAATCCCCTTGGCACCATGCACAGGGATGGGCACAGACGGCACATGTGCACCCCACCCCCCCCAGCCAGTCCCTTGAAGGTGACCATGACTCGTCACCCCGCAGCCGCCGGCGTTGTCAGGTCCCCCCTCACCATCGCCAGCATGACGTTCCAGCTCATTAATTTACCCCATTAGAGGCTCCAGAGGGAGCTGAGGAACTTGGGTGCTATTTTTCTTCCCGGTTTTCAGCCCCTGAGCACATGTGAGAAGAAACACGCGCAGCCCCCCCTCGCTGCTTCCCTCATCGCCGGCGTTAGGGTCTGACCTTTTTGCTTTCTGCCCTGATTTCTAAATAATGTTTAAAATTTGTCACTGGCCCTCTGTCATTCTTCAGCCGTGATCCACTTGAAAGGGATGGTTTGCAGAGCCAAACAAAACACCATGCGTGGGACCTACACAAGAGATGCCAGACCTGCTCGCTCGCCTTGAAAGCAATGTGTGCCGGAGACCATACATCCTGGCTGACAAGAGCTGCTCCAAAAGCAGCCTTGGGAGAAAAATGTCCTGGGAAATACCCCAAAAAATTAATTCTTACATGTTGCCGCCTCCAGAACAAATGAGATAACGTCTTTAGCTCCAATTGGGTAAACGGAAACTCTCTTTTCCACAGGGAGCTCGGTCTCTGCATAAGGAGCCATTAATCAGCAGGGGAGCGGGGAGCCCCAGAGCCACTGCGGTCGCACCAGGATGTGTCCCGGCGCCCCTGGAACCGCGAGCCTCCCCTGCGCCGGCGGCTGCCAGCCCACCCCATGGCCCCATTTGCCGGCAGAGCACAGCATCTTCCAGGGCAAGCTGGGAGGAGATGGACCCCCGGCCTGGACCGTGCCTCTGTGGAGAGCCCTGGGCAGGGACGGGCTGGTGGGAGTGGGGAGGTGCCAGAGGTCACAGGCTGCTCTTGCCTCATGGTGTGATCACAGGCATGTAATCCCCTTCTCACCTTATTTCTTAGTCTATAAAACAGGAATGGATTTGCATCCCTGGGACTGGCATCATCAGTAAACTGGGGCTTGATTTATTTTTTATCTACCATCCCACCTTCTCACCATTCCACCATCCCACTGTCCCACCGTGGCATTGTCCCACCATCCCACCGTCCTGTCATCCCACCGACCTGCCATCCCACCATCCTGCCATCCCACCGTCCCACCATCCCACCGTCCCACCACCATCTGCCTGCCCTCCACCTGCAGCACCCCTTCACGCACTGGCCCAGCTCAGACTCCCCACAAGCCCGGAGACCATTTCATCGCAGCCCCCCCAGCCCCTCTCTCTTCCAAGGACAACGAGCAAGAGTTGGAGCCTGACATCCCATCTGGAGCCGATCAGTGCCGGCTAACTTGGAGATGTCGCTAATGGAAACTTCAATGTTTTATTTCAAGGGGCTTCTGTCGCTTCCTCATCCAGAAGCGATAACTGCTTTCAGAGAGGCTGCGGGGTGGCCCCCGCCATCCCTCAGCGGTAGTAGCTCTCTCAAGCCATCTAAGTTGCTCAAACGCAGAGATCCCCGAGTCACGCTGAGCCCTCCCAGCCCTTCGTAATTAGCAGCACAGGCCACCGGCTGCAGGGGGTTCACACAGCTCCTAAAGCTCTTTGCAATGCTGGGCTTCACAAGCCTAGTCCCGCCGGCACCTCCGCTGCCCCTCCTGCCGCCTCCTCCTCCTGCCTGGGACTGAAACACTGAAAGTCGCTTTTTTGGGCACACGCGCGCGCACACAGTTCTGAAGTATCGAGGTCTCGGAGATTAAAAGGCACCATTATGGGAGTCAAACATAAATTCTCCTTTTATTAAGCAGAGTAAATGTCATCGGTGAAAAAAAGCAGAGGAGGATGGAGAGAAGAGGAGGATTTCATTCCAACTTCCCTTAGCTTTCGTTCCTGCTCCCAGCCCTGGCTCTGCGCAGTTGTTTATTTAAAAGTCCAGGAGGGAAAGCTCATATCTTACCTGCTTTCTGTAGGGATTTTCTGCACCGTTACTGTAACGAACAGCATACACAGTGTCAGTGCGGTTTGCCAGGGTTTTGCTGCTGAAAGCCTCGGTCACTGGCTTTGTATGGACTGGCACAGCTAAGAGGACTTGCAATGGGAGCGGGGTGCCTGCACCGGTGCTGGAAGAACAAGGGTAACTCCCTGCCAGCCACCGGCGATTCTGGGGCCACAGGCCCCAGCAAAAGCACTTTCCTGAATTATTTAAACATCCCCAGCTCTGCGGCCGCATCCCCAGGAGCAGGAGCAGTGGCTTGGACCGGGGCTGGCGGCAGGGCAGAGGCGGATCCCCTGCAGCTCCTGCCTGCTTCGGTGCATCCTGGCAGGCAGACGGCCCGTGCAGTGCGGCCGCTGGACCCGCTGCCTGCAGCAGGCAGACGAAAGCCACCAGGTAAAGGCTGTGGTGGCTAAACCCCTCCTGGCTTCCGGGGATGGACAGACAGCAGCAGCTCCCGCACCCAGACGAGTCCTGCCTGGCCATGCGGCCATGGGGAGGTGGGTGATGGGTGAGCAGTGGGTCGGCCCCACGGGGGTGCAGGTATGGCTCCAGCTCCGCTGCATCGTCAGCATCCCAGGGCCAGGGCTTCAGAGAAAGAGCTGTAGTTCAAAGACCAAACCCCCATCAGGTGAGCTGAAATATTTCCCTTAACTTGATGAGACAGAACCGAATTTTTGTCACATAATCGCCTCGCCTAATTGCCCCGATGCAGCAGCTTTCTGCAGACCCCAGAGCCAGCACAGGGCTCAGAGATGCTCACAGGCATGGCATGCCCAGACAGGACGGCTCTGCATCTCCTAACACCCCCTTGGCCCCATCCGCACCCCTCTGGGGAAGCAGGGACCTTGGATGTCGACACACGCTGTGACAGCAAAGAGCTGCTCGAGAGCAGCAGAGGCACCAGAGCACCCAGCACTGGTGTTACACAGCATTTGCCGAGGCAAAAAACTGGGAGATTCATAAGAAATATTTTTCTCCTTTCAGTTTTAATTCTTCTGTCAGGCGCTTGTCTCAGATGGTTTTATTCACGCAAGGCAGCAGAGAAATGGCTGAACAAAGGGGCTCCTTATTTTATACTTCTTATCTTTGCAGTTTCAGGAACGTGGCTGAATTTAATGGATGCACTACCCGGCCGTGCATGTGTGTGAGCGTGCATGAGCAGGAAGGGGAGAGGGAGGCTGCAGAGCCGTAGGGATGCTCGCCCAAGAAATACTGCCCACGGCGGTAACCACTCAAAGCTTCAGGTGAAGTGTTTACTTAAGTGGGCTTTGCAATATGGAAGGAGCGCTCAGGACACATCTTAAACAAATAACCACCGTGCACAGTAAATCTGCTGGAGAGTGGGTTTGCTCCACTGCCAGGTGCTTCTTCCAAAAGAGATTTTCATCCTCCTGCATTTAACTCCAGTGCCCTGTCATTTGGGAGAGGCAGATTTATTCAAGCCCCAAGCCTGCTAATCACCATGTTCCCCCGGGACTGATTTAAGGGGTGGTTGTGCTAAACCTGGGCTCCTTGCAGCTCCTCAGCTGGGGCCGCGGGACCCCGGCAGGTGCCTGTCAGCCCCAGCACAACGTGGCCAGCAGCACCGCGCCGTGCCCCGGGCACCGCTGCACCCTGCGCAGGCAAACCCTTTGGGTTTTAACTGCAGCCTTTACTGAGTGAGCCCCAAGCCGGCATGAGACCCCCTGCCCTTCTTGGAAGCAGGCACAAATCTCAGTTTATCCTTTAACGAACCACAACCGTGAAGTGGGCAGAGTCCAGCACCTTCTTATCCCCTCTTGGTCTCCTGCTTCCCTGTCAGTACCTGAACTTCAACTCCTCACTCCTGCATAGCATCAATTGCCGTTTGTGCTCCCCAAGACGGAGGGTTGCTGGTGTCCGGCAGGCTGCACTGCACGGGGGCCAGCCAAAACCCCTTCAAGTTTGTAGCTGCAGGGACCTTTTCCCTAGAAATCCTTTCTTAGGAAATGTAGTACGAGCCCAGAGACTAATCATCTGGCTCTGGTCGTCAGGACATCTTCGTTGCACTTAGCCTTCTCTGTTTCATGCCCCAGTCTCTTGCTCCAGCCCCAAGTTCAAGGTGTCTTAGACCTGCTCCTGGGAGCAGTGGCTGGTACACAGCCAGGCTGGGGGGCCGGGGGGCTGCTGGTGCCCCTGCAGCCCTCTCTGAGGCATCTCTCCATCCCCTCAACGAGCTCCCTCTTCTCTGTCCCAGTTCCTGGAGGTACAGTGAGCTTCACCGTACGATTAATGCTTGCAAGACAGCTGCTAACGTCATCGGGATGGTCCCTGCACGTGCCTCTGGACCATCCCAGCAGCAGAAACCAGACCCTCCCGCACCCTTCAACCTGTCCATCTGCTGATGTCCCTCATGCCCATTGGCATCTAACCATTCACCCAATATTCAAAATAACACATTGTTGTAAAGTTACCTTCCCTCTTCCTTCACCCCCACCTGGAAGAGCAAAAAAAAGAAAATCAACCCCAAATCAGTGTTGAGGTATGAGTAGTTGCAGTGCATGTGTCTGAGAGGGTCCATCTCGCTGCGAGCATCTGTGTGGGAAGGACTGCGGCAGCGGAACCAGCACCGTGGGTGGCTTATGAAGGTGATTACTATCCAAATTCCATCCGAGAGAGGGGATGGAACCAACACCAAAACAAAAACAAAGGAAAAATGAAGGTTTTGCCCTTTGAGTTTGCTATATTTTTTTAAACCATGTTTAAAAAAATGTTCATGTTCAGGATCTCGCTCCATGGAGAGTCACTGGGCGAGTGCCGTGGCGACAGGCACGTCGCAGAGGGGATGGATGGGCTGAGTGGGCACAGGCTCTGCCCCGTCACATCAGCCCCCTGGCCCCGTCAGCTCCTGCCGAGGCCCTGTGGAAGCCTTGCCCAGCACTTAGAAACATGCAATAAATAAATAGATAAATCATGCACCGTGGAGGATGACCTCTTCCCTGACCTCTGAGCAAATAACCTTATTCTCTTCTCTATATCATGACATCTGATCACTCCTACTGTGGTCTGCGCTCGAGGAGCGATGCAGGCAGCATGTCCCAGGCCTCCATCACCCAGCCCAGCTGTCACACCGGCGGAGCCTCCCGAATAACCACGCTTACGGCGTCCCTCCGCATGTCAGCTGGGTCAGGGAGAGCAGGCTGCCGTCCTTGCTCCTCCTGACTCCTCTCCATCAGGAGAGGAAAGGCGATGGTCTCCGATGCTGCAAGCGGTGCAAGCATCGTGTGCCCTGGCGCGGGGTTGAACTGCACGCTGTGGCTCCTCACCGCAGCAGGACGTGGTTCAAAGGGACTGCAGCAAGTTTGTCCTTGGCCCTGCAGCCGGGGAAGTAAGGGCTCCTTTGTGCATCTTCGCCCTTCCCCTAACGAATGCCCCCAGCACTCACCCCCTCTCCTTTCTGTCCCCACATTTCTCTCTCACACATGTCCAGCTTCCTTCTCTTATCTTTGTCAGCAAAGAGAACCTGATCCAGTCCATTAGCTCAGCCCCGCTCCCCTGATGTCCCCCCACTGACAGGGAACATGACACTGCACCGCCAAGCACAGATGCAAGCTCTCTGTCCTGACAAACATGTGTTGAGAAAGCATTTTTGACCAAGTTCCATATCCAGGGCTAGTGTCAGACAGCGGAGGTGGAATGAAAGGACCTCTTGGCTGGAGACGCTGGAGATAAGCAGCAACAGGAAGCCTGCAAGCGAAAAAAGATGCTAGCCCCCGAAATTTTAGAGGGGAGAGCAGTGACACAAAATAATTGCTGAAAGAATGCACCTTGATTGCAGACAGCAGGGAGAGTCTCAAATCCTGCACGGAATGAAAGACCAGGATGATAGCTTAAGGGGAAGAAAAGTTATCAGGCTAGAAGGGGTGATTTATTCAATGGAGGGGATTAAGAGTCCAAAAGTTAATGTACGTAATGTAAAACAGGATGGCTGCGGACCCCAGGAAGGGGGTTGCGGGCGGGAGAGGTGCACGTGGCACCTCCCGGTGTCGGGGTGCTTTTGGCCATGCCGAGCCCTCCGTCCTCAGCACCCATCACGTGGCTTTCTGGGTCCCTCTGGCGGGCGGGCTGCGGAGGGGGAGCAAGCTGTCCTGGAGGGACGCAGCAAGGTAGGAAACACCTTTGTAGTCAGGACCTGCAGGTCTGGCCACTCACTGATGCCAGCAGGAATTTGGCTGCTGGGCAGCTCTCATAGCCTCGTAGAATGCTTTGGGTTGGGAGGGGCCTTTAAAGGTCATCTGGTCCAACCCCCTGCAATGAGCAGGGACATCCTCAACTCAGATGAGGGATGGGGCATCTGCAACCTCTCTGGGTAGCCTGTGCCAGTGTTTCACCACCCTCATCACCCCTTTGAGGGCAAGGCCTTTGGCAGGCTGGTGGCTCCATGGGGAGACGCCCCCCCAAGCCCAGGGTCCTGGCTGCGGGTGGCCTGAGGGGTGCCAGGCACCACCACGGCCCATGAAAAGAGGCGACACATCGCTATGTCTGGTGGAGGCCAGACAGTTTCACCCCTCTCTTGCATGTGTAGATGGAACCCAAGAGCCATGTCCCGGGTACTGGAGGATGCTCTTTCCCCAGCGTTGTGCTAAGAGGCCATGAAGCAGCACCGGGGTTGCAGAGATATCACGACGCACACAGCAAAGGGACTCTTCCCTGGGCAGGGACCCAAATGCCCACCATGTCCTGCTCTGCTCCTTCATCTCTCCACAGACTGTCAGTAATGGGCCAAATCCTCCGCCGGCTCAGCCCACTGGAGCCGATGGAGCACTGCCAGTGGCGCGAGCCAGCGTCCCCCCATTGTTCATTTAGTCCTTCCTCTATTCATCCCTCCTGTCCTCCCAGGTACCTTGCCAGAGAGGGAGGGAATCCTGTCAATCGCTAACAAAAATACTGTGCAAATCATATTAGAATAAAAGGCTCTTGTAATTTTTAGTGTTTATTGAAGTGGTTTCTCTTTATTTCGTCTTCTTTTGGCTCCTTGAACATTGTAGAGCACAGCTGCCAAAAATGAAATGTTTGACCAGCCCCAGTGACGCTTCTGTTGGCCTCTTTCCCTTCCTTTCTCTCTCCCTCCACTTCAAAGTCTTTCACTCCTGCTATGCTTCTTTCACGTCACCTCCCTGCTTACGCAACCTCGCCGTCCCTCCTGGGTCCCCTTGCCTTTTGCTGTGCCCCATCGCCCCCCGGCGCAGCCCCGAGCAGCACCTGCGCACAGAGGCACTTCTTCACCAGCAGAATTTCTCTTTTGCTACTTTTTCCACGCAATCCCACTTCTCCTGATGACATCTTCCTTAAAGCACCTCACCCAAAACCCCCTGCCCCTTCTCCCTGTCCAGCCCCTGGTTTCTCCTGTTCCTCCGGTCGGGAGTGGAGGGTGCTGGAGGCAGGGGCTGAGGGGCCTTTGCTGCTGCAATGGCGAAGGGTGGACCTGCGGCAGGGCCCAGCAAGGTGAGAGGATGCCCCACGCCTGGCTATCGCTCTAGAGAAGAAGCTGTGTTTTCCACCAGTGATGGGTGGACAGGCTGTCACAAGCTTGAGTTCGTCATAAGAAAATGAGCGGTAAGCGCGAGTGAAGGCAGCGACTGTGGAGAAACAGCTGCTTCCCGCTGCCTGGGAGAGACGCAGCTGCATCAGCAAGGCACAGTCACGATGCTGCCACGGTCACCTGGATGGGGCAGGATGGCAAGTCCCTTTATTCCTCCCCAGTCCCCCCTTCCAGCACGTGATTCCTGGGCTCTTATGGACAACATCATCCCTATGTCGCTCTCCTGGAGTGGGTTTCATCAGGATGTTTCAGCAGATGCTGGACCAGTATCTTGGTGCCCATCTTACAGACGAGGAAACTGAGGCTTGGCAAAAGCAATGCACCCAAAGCCACCCCTGAACCCCGAGTCCCATGCAGCCTCTGTCCCATGGCCACCCTGGAAGGGCACCAGCCAGCCCATGCACACTGGTTTGACCTTGTCCCCGGGCCTCACACAGCCTTGCACGCCTCAGGGTTGCAAGAGGACACCAGGCTCCACCATGCCTGTGCGCGTTGCCTTGCCCAGCCTGTCTCATTCCCACTTTATTGGCAGCGTGTGACAGATACGCACACACCCATCTGCTTTGCTGGAATGAATGCTGAGTGCTAGGCCTGCTGGCATATTTAATCCGCTAATGGTATTAATTCCCTATTAAATTAAATAGTGCAAATATGTTGCTGGTTTGGTTTGGGGAGAAGGGGGTTGTGCCTCTCCTTCCCCCACCCTTTTATCCTGGTAAAGACACTGGAGCATTTGTTAGCAGAGAGAGGGGAAAAAATCCCACAAAGAATTACAGCATTTATGCAGATATATAAAAAAAAAAAAGAAGGCAGAGTATTTATCAAAAAAGCCAGAGAAAACTCCCCTTTTTCTTGCAAACAAGCTGCCTTCTCTCTGGGAAGCGGCCCTCCGTCGCTCAGCCCCAGCGTGGTGGGAAGACAAAAGGCTTTCTCGGCAGGGCAGCGGGGCCGGCGGAGGCCGGGGGAACGCCGGGAGCTCGGCGAGGCCGCTCGGCAGCAGCCTGCGGTGCGGTGCCCGAGCCTAGCTCACATTTCAAAGCTGTTGTTTTTAAATTGAATGTCTTTTTTTTTTTCTTTTTAAAATACATATATGTATTCAAAGCGAAGCTATGATAAAAATCTGACACAGAGCTGAAAGCGAGGGGTTGAGTTGCATTTTGGCACAGACTGGGCTCATCCCTTCTGCGGGAGGCTCCTTGCCAGAAGACATCTTGGAGTGGAAGGAATTTGAGAAATCAGGGGTTTGCATATTATTGGGCTTTATTTGTCCCACTGAGGGAGGTGAGAGGAAGCGTGAAGGGTTTGAATGTAAAAAAATCTGGCCTGGGATTTACCTGCGACTGAGGCAGGTGAAAAGTGTTGGATGATGGATTCTTCCCAGTGAATGAAGAGACAAAGGGGAGTCTCTTCCCTGTCTGACACTTTAGTAGTAGCATATTTTCAGGCAGGGGAGGTGAAGTAAAAAATCTGGTCTGGATCAGTGTGCTCCTATCTCATCAGATGGACTCTGCGATGCCATTTTAGATAAAGGCAATCTGCAACAAGCACCTATAGAGGCCACACGGCTGGGAACATCTCCCCATGACCGGAGCTGTTTGTTGGAGATACCAGCTCGTACTAGATCATCAGCTACATCTGACTCACTGCCTGGGAGACAATTTTGTCCTCGCGTTTGTTGTCTTAGTCTCCTTTTTCACCTCTTGCTGCTCAAGATCAGCGTGAGCTAAATGCTTCCAAAGCTTCTCCCTGGGATTTTTGGATGACATGCCCCTGCCCTCCCAGGAGATGGTCTGGTGAGCCCAAGTTCACAGCCCTGATTTGTACGAGTTCCCAGGAAATGGCTGTGGAGAGCTGAATTGGAATTCAAGCACGTGTGCCTGCATCACTCAGCCAGCTAGGAAGGAGAGGTATACCACGTTCCTCGGCTGTCTGATTAAAATTAAGCAATCCTAATCAGATTTTCAAATACTGAATGTTTAGAGGAAGTATGGACAAAAGCATAGTGATGATTTGTTAATATTGTTCAGAGACTCATAGCCCCTAATTAATGTATTCATGAAAACCACACACAATGCAGGTTGCAGATCGAAAAAGTGGGTGGAACACGACAATTTCATTGTTTATGAATCTCCGGTCACAGACTCCCCAAAGCACCGACGCCTTTGCCATCCACACCTGACTCGGCTCCACTTGTCCATGGGTGGTGTGAGATGAAGGGTTGTTAGGACAGGCTGGTGCGTCTCCCCTTGTCCCTCCCTGGGCTCCCTGGCGCTTGTGGCACCCTGGGTGCGGACGCGACTGTCCTGCTGTCCCTGAAATCCCACATCCCAGAGCCCTGCATTAGCTGCGGGAGAGCAGCAGCAGCAGCTCCCAGCGCATGAGGGCTCCAGGGCTCGTTACCTGCTCATGCCCCAGGGAAAAGAGTGGAAATCTAAGACTAAGTGCAACTCATAGCATAGCCTCTTTGAATAGGGCATAAATGGCTGTTCTGGAAACACAAAAGAGGGAGTGCGAAGTTGCCTGCCCATGAAATGGGGGCACGCAGGCGGGGCTGCCCCTGCGGAGCGCAGGCGTGCGGTGTTCGGGTATGGCAGGGGTGACAGATGGTGAGCATCTCAGAGAATCTCTTCTCTGACCCTAAGGTGACTCAGGGGGGATGCTGTATTCCAGAGGAAGATCCTGAGGGGCTCAGGCTCGGGGTGCAGGAGGTGATCCCACAGTCCCTCCGGCTTGTCACCTTCATCCCGCCTGAGATTCAAACGCTCGGGAAGAGGCCACCACAAAACTCTCTCCAAAGTCCTTCTATTGCAGGACAACCAAATGCTGTTTCCAGGGGCCCTGGGGAAGGTCAGAAAAGTGCATCAAAGCTGCAGCAGTTACCCAATAACATTCCCCTGAGGATTTTGCTCACAGTTCTTTGCTACGACCATGGCTTTCACCAAGCACATGGTAACAGCACATCTGAATTGCTGGTTTGTACTGAAGTCGAACTATGATCAGTAACTCAGCCCTCCCTGGGTGTCCAGACTATGGGAGTTCAATGGGAAAAACACCACCAAGCCTGGCCAAAGACTGCCATGTCACAGCAAACTGCCCACGGGACAAATGCCACCAGGTGCACATGTAGGAGAGCTGAGGATCATCACTGTGTGAGCTGAAACACAGAGAATCCCCTTGGGCAGGTCTGAAAGGAGTGAAGTTGAACAAGAAAGGAGATAAGCAGATCCCAGGCAGTCCCAGTAATTGCCCTTTATCATGTGTATTCCTTCCTTGTGCCCTTTATCATGTGCATTCCTCCCTTTTTGTAGAGGAAAAGGATTTTCAAATGAGTACAGCTGAGAGCACTCAAATAAGCAGTGCTCTCTCAGGCTGTTTGGGGCAGCTGGGCAAGGAGAGGGAGGCATGGAGAAAGGCCAGGGGGTTTGGAGGACACCCTTAGCATCCCTTCTCTTTGCAGAGCTGTGGCGAATTGTGGGGATGGAAGGCTGGAAAAGAGATTTTCCCAGGAAAGTCTTCCGAAAAACAACTACCTGCCATGACGCTGTGCATTCGAGCCTGGCTGCGCAGCAAATAGCAGATCGACAAAACACAAGTAGAAGGAGCTGGTCTAGCTCACAGATGATTAAGGCTTTAGGAAATCTGTTTCCATTAAACTGCCAAAAGATCCGGGCAGGAGGGGGGGAGCAGGAGCCAGTATCTAAGTGACACTGCAGTGTGAGTATACCCTGCATGGTTGAGTTACTGGCTGTGATTAAAGTCCCAAGTCCTTTCTTGAAGACTTAATTTGGGTTCAGACAACCAGCTTTGCCCTCATTTTGCTCTGCTGTGAGGCAGGCAAGTGTCTGAGTCAAAGGGGAGTCCCAAGGTACGCAGAATTAAAAGCCAGGGTGCCAAATGTCACAAGCAAAGATGCTCTTGGCTTTCTTTTCATGTGGAAAGAGAAATACAGAAGAAATGAGGTGGTCTTCCCAGAAACATTTGCAGGAAGATCACTAATGCAATACCTCAGAGAAAAGGATTAGCTGGTCCCCAAAGGGCTTTTTTTGGAGGTTCTGCACTGAAACAAGCGTAAAAGAAGCCACATTCTTTTGGGTTTTATCTGTATCATATCCAGCAGACATCCATAGAATAGAATCATAGAATCACAGAATCGTTAAGGTTGGAAAAGACCCTTAAGATCATTGAGTCCAGCTGCCAACCTGTCACTGCCAAGCCCACCACTAAACCATATCCTCAAACACCACGTCTGCCCTTCTTTTAAATACCTCCAGGGATGGAGACTCCACCACCTCCCTGGGCAGCCTGTTCCAATACCTGACAACCCTTTCGGTGAAGAAGTTTTTCCTAATATCCAACCTAAACTTCCCCTGGCTCAGCTTGAGGCCATTTCCTCTTGTCCTATTGCTTGTTACTAGGGAGAAGAGACCGACCCCCACCTCGCTACAACCTCCTTTCAGGTAGTTGCAGAGAGCGAGAAGGTCTCCCCTCAGCCTCCTCTTCTCCAGGCTAAACCTGGAGCTCTGTTGCCGTTCTCTGGACACACTCCAGCACCTCAAGGTCCTTCTTGTCCCGAGGGGCCCAAACCTGAGCCCAGCATTCGAGGTGGGGCCTCCCCAGGGCCAAGCACAGGGACCCCATTCCTGCCCGGCTCCTGCTGGCCACACCAGTGCTGACACAAGCCCGGGGGCTGGTGGCCTCCTTGGCCACCTGGGCACTGCTGGCTCATGCCCAGCCGGCTGTCAGCCAGCACCCCCAGGTCCCTTTCCTCCAGGCAGCTCTCCAGCCACTCCTCCCCAAGCCTGTAGCATTGCCTGGGGTTCTTGTGACCCAAGTGCAGGACCCAGCACTTGGCCTTGATGAATCTCATACCATTGGCTCCAGCCCAACGATCCAGCCTGTCCAGGTCCCTCTGTAGGGCCTTCCTTCCCTCCAGCAGATCGACGCTTCCACCCAGCTTGGTGTCATCTGCAAACTCACTGAGGGCGCCCTCGATCCCCTCATCCAGATCATCAATGAAGCTATCGAACAGGACCGGCCCCAACACTGAGCCCTGGGGAACACCACTCATGACTCGTGTGAAATGAAATTTGATGTCATTTCATGTAATTTCATGCCATGATACCAGGAAAGAAACTCATGTAATAGCCATCTAACTTTCAGATGACGGAGAGAGCTCCAGTTGTCTCTCCAAGTCAGTGGTGGAACAGACGCTCAGAGGGGTCACTCCTGGACTTGGTCAGGAGCAGATGACATAAATGGCATTTCATAAAGGCCATTACCTGACAAGCAGAAGCGATGGCTTTTTGCATGAAAGCTTTTCGCAATGGCTTTTTTGCAGGTCCCAGCAATGGTAGAGCTTGAAGGGAGTACACAAAAGTAGAAGGTGCCATGACACATGAGCTGGGAGGGTGCCCTCTTTTGGGTTGGTGTAGCTGAGCCCATGGAATAAAAGACAATTTAATTACTGTTGTAATAAATAGTAGAGCCATATTATAGGCATTTATTTCACATGGAGACATATTCAATAAATATGCTTTGCTCAACATCCTGCTTCAGTTGTTCTCATTAGCAGACCAAATTAACAGCTACCATGGGTATGGGGTGACTGGAGTGCAATCCCCAAAACTGAAACTGCAGGAAACCTTCCTTGCACTCTCCCATTCTCCACCAGAAGAGATCATCTCTGTAAAACATTTATGAGCAGCTTTAAAATAATAAAAAATTAAACAACCTTTGCTATAAGGTATGAAATATTTACCATGCTGCTGTAAGCTAATTGCATATGGAAACGACAAAGTGCCTGGGCTATAGGTGAGGTGGCACCACCGGCGTCCCATGGCTGCAGCCCAACGTTGCTGCGCTGGTTCCTCTGCCTGATGGCCTGGGGAGAGGAGTGGTCGTGGGACGAGAGAAGCCACCAGCCGTTGGGGTCTTCTCGTCATCTTCTCCCAGTGACGCGGCCGAGGGGCAGCGAGGACGGGCAGGGTGGCTGCCAGCTCGGGGCCGGGCTGTACGGCCGCTGCGTGGCCGAAGGCGCCGGCTACAGCAGACTGCACGCGCAGCGAATGCTCATCAAGCTGGAGCTTCGTCATGCTTTGTCACTTCTCCTTCTCAACCCAGTTGCAACCCTGAAGTGCACTAATGGAAAATAGCAGAGCCGGCTGAACAAGTTGGAGCAAATGATATATGCGACAAATTAAGCCTACGTTTCTGTTCACTTTAATCATTGCAATTTCCTCCAGTTTTTCTTGTTGTTTGGAAGCATTTAAACATCTTTTGGGAGGGAGGCTGTTCTTTTTTTTTTTGGCTTGATTGCAAACAGCTCCCTGCGGGTGCTCAGTATTCAAGCTGTGTTTTAGCCGGAATCACAACTGATCGGATCAGTCACCTGGTGCTACGGGTTGGCTGCCGGAGGGACCTCAACCCATGCAAATCCAAACACCAGCTTAAGCAGCCGCTTCGGCAGAGGGACCAAAACACGCTTTCTTTGAAATAGGTAAAGCGCAAACACACAAATGTTTGCAAAAAGCAAGTAGGACATAAGCAGGATGTGTCCGGAGATAAGGAACTGGCCTTTCCCACAAAGCCTTTTCTTCCAAAAAGCTGGGCTTGCCTGTCCCTGCCAGCCCTCCTGCCTCCCCTCCTGCCCAGGACTGTACCCGCAGTCACACAGCCCTAGTCCCAGCAGATCCAAAAAGGCCTGTATCACACCGATTTCATCAATAAGGATAAAACTTCTTGGTCCTTCAGGGCATTAAAAGGTCATTTTTCTCCCTGATGCCGCAGCTGGGATCCGAGTGAGCTGAACCACTGAGGAAGAAAGAAATAAACAACAGGCACAGAAAGTATCCGTTCTTTCCATTATTACAGGATTTATCTTCCTAATATACGGGGAGCGTTGCCTGGCAACACCAGCTCTCCCGACCTCTGCCATCTCCCCCCAACACAGCCCAAATGAGCTCGAACCACATGGAGCCTTCTCCGGCGCAACCACCAGCTGATTTACAGGGGCTTGGCGAGGCCCCTGAAAGCGCGATGCTCATCTCTCGAGATCCAGACCTTCCCGTCTTCTCTCAGGTGCTGAACGCCTCCCACGAAGGGACAGTGCTCGGGGCAGCTGCTGGCTGGTCCGGAGGGAGGAGCACCAAAGCTTCCTCACTGGGGCATCTCCTTTCTGGAGAGCCTGGCCACGAAGCTGAGGTGCTCCCAGTGCTCACCAACAAACTTCAAACAGCGCCTGTGCCTTCAAACACAACCTTGGTAAAAGCCCCGTAGCTGACTTTCAAGCAAAAGCACTGATGGTGCATCCATGGACGTTCATCCAGGCCCTGCTTGTGCTGCTTAAAGTTCTCCGCAGCATTTAGCGGAGATGCTCCAGGACCTCTTCTGTCCTTCGTGCGGAGCCGTGAAGCAGGGAGAGGGATCCTTCTTGCCTTGGAGAACCTCCTGAAACGGGTGGGTTTTCTTCCATTTAAGCATCCAGGATTTTCCACAACTGCAGCTGCTTCACCCGCATCCTTCCACCCCTCGCTCCTAACTCGCCATCCCTGAACTCCTTCCCGCAGTTTCCTGACTGCTGCCAGCTCCCCAGAGCTGGGGCATGGCAGAGCCGCCCTGCGAGGATCGTGCACAGCAGGACTCCTCCGGGCTGGGAGGGCTCGCTGGACGAGTCCCGGCGGGCACGATCCTTGCTGCAGCAAGGCAGGAGCTGGCCCAGCCATGATACCAGGTGGGAATTCAGCATTTCCACAGACTTTGAGCCCTATTCTCTCTGGGCTCTCCTGAAGGTCACAGGCAAGCCGGTTGTGTCCCACTGACATGTTACAAGTGAAGTGATTAGTTCAGAAAAATGGGAAAACCCTGCAGGTATTTATTAGAGGAGGAGAGAAATGAAAATACCCTGGCTCGGGCAAGTTTGCAGCAGAGCAGCTGCGCTAACTTTTAAAAACCTCTTTCCAAATTCCTCACGTCTCAGTAACACAGTAACATCCTTGGTGCGGAGATGGGCTTGAATGTGATTTACCCCCCAATCCTGCAGCCCTCCAAACCACCGCCAGCCCTTTCGCCAGGCTGTATTTGCGGAGCAGCAGATGCCATGGTTACTATCTGTACAGCCGGGACGGGAACCGCTCCTGTTCCCCTGACAATAGCAGCAACTGAAACTTTATTCTTCGCTCGGGACAGCATTAATCACTCACACATCACAGGAGAAAGGGGGCTCTGGCAGAGGGGGTGTTCGCCCTCCTGCCCCGGGGAAAGCCGAGTGCTGCAGAAAACGGCTGCCGCTGCAGTGCGGGTTGAGGGAATGTTTCACACTCGTGCAGACTGGGTTTTTGCTAACCATGATATTTAGTTTTTTCATGCACTGCCCCACCTTGGGATTTCAAACGAAGGAGAAAACCATCCGCAACAACGGTGGAAGAAATGGTGCGTTTAAAATCACCGCATAGCACAGCGTGAGCATACAGGTGCAAATATCATTTGAATAACTGCAAAATCAAATCAAGGTACGCTGAAGTGCTGCTGGCAAGGCTCAGCTAAGGGAGGAGGGAAGCGAGGAAGCAGGGATGAGGAAAAGGGGGAACAGCGAGGGTTTGACCTGTGGGTGTTTTCCCAGGCAAACAACTTCCAAAAGCGGACCGCTGATTTGTACAAACTCCTCCTGCTGAACCCCTCGCGTTGGACGGCAACCTGCCGCTGGAGAGGCCGCAGTTCAGGTCTGTTAACAAGAGAGCAGTCCTCTTCAAACTCAAAGACTTTTACTTTAGAAGAGCCACACGTCTCCGCTTTTGCCTTCCTGAACACTAGCGCACAGCAAGGTGCATAAAGAAACCCACCCTCCCCTCGAGCCTCCCCGCAGCCGCGGAACGAGGAGGGGAGGACGACCAGGAGGAGCAGGCGTGGTGCTCGGTGGAGAACAAGGAGCTTGCACAGATACTATGGTGACGAGCATTGTGTAGAGACCTGAATAGACTAGAATAGAAAAAAAAGCTTCAACAGTATCACAGCCAGGATCCAGCGCGGCTCCGGGAGAGGCGAGCGACTGCCTGCACTTGTAAACTTGAGGGTGGGCTGCTATTGTAAAGCGGGGAGCTGGCGGGAGAGGTAGGAGCAAGGAGTGCTGGGGCGATGGAGAGAATTCAGGTGAAAAAAGGTTAAGTGCAGCCAGATATTTAAGTGAGACGGAGTCGCCCATGAGAGCAATGCAAACAGTTCATTGCAAGGAAACCTGATCCAAGACCATTCGCAGCACAAACCCAGAGACAGGCGAGTGCCCCCTCCCCTTACACTCCATGGGATCTGGCAAGGACAGTGCTGGCTCAGAGTTCATAAATTCTTCAGCAGAAAATACTTAGATACTTAATCAAGGGCTCCTCTGTTACCCCAGAACAAGTTTACATTATTAGAGAAAAAAAAAAGAACAACAAAAAACCCAAAAAAACAAAACACCAAACCCTCAACCAAACAAAAAGGGTCCTAAATAAAGAGATAAAGTAGTATGACAGGGCAGCAATAATAGCTTTCAGGTGTATGTTCTGCATAAGATTTCCAGGCAGTTGGTTTAGTTAATGGGTTCCCTTAATCTTTCAGCTGTCAGTGTGCAATCTATAGTCTACTGTTTCTTCCACACCGTATTTATAGGGACAAATTCAAACTTGTATAAACAGACAGGAGTATCTATTGTTGTGCAAGAGCAGGACACAAAGGCAGCTTGTCACCGATACATCACAGCTGTCTGAAGCTGTGCCTGGAGAAGCCAGGAGTGAGGGGGCAAACGCAACCGAGGAGCCTGGAAGGATCCAGAGGTGTTGGGGAGTGTGGGAACCAGGGAAGCCCCTCCTGCAGCGGGGAGAGAGACGGGGCTCAGGAACACCAGCAAGGGCTGCCCGGGGAGGGAAGGGAGCAGGCAGGGAGGTGGGCAAGGCCCGCTCATCAGTAAGGCAGCCCAGAGGTTTAAGCTGCTTCTCGAGGCTCTTTGGGATGCTGAGATTATGGACAAAGCTCTGCCCTCCTGCTGCAGGTCTAGGTGAAAAAGCAGAAACTTTAATTAAAAAACAGGAGTTGAGTTGAGAACCTGAGTTTTCTCAGTTGGTTTGTAACCAAATTATGAAGGGAAAAGATGGGGGTAAGACAGTGGTGGAAGAGGATGATAAAAATAAGACATGCTTGTGCAGAGACCGTGTCCTGGGAGTAGCAGCAGGAAGGGGAGACCCGGCAGATGTGTTGCTCCGTCGTTTAAAGTCCAGCTGTCCTACTCTCTGAGCAAAAATCCCCTTACATCGCTGGAACTGGGACATGTCTCTATGAACTGGCAGGGGTGAACAGAGCCATGAAGCCGCAATAACTTGTGCCCGGCTGGCAGGGCAGCCTGCCTTGAACGGGAAGCACTTCCCAGGCTTGGAAGCTCAGTTCCTGCCCCTCTGCTCTTATTCTCTAACCCTCTGTCACAGTGTCACCGGCTGCTTTGAGAGAGGGGGGTTCTGCCCAGCGTGTGACCAGTCACTGTCCCCAGAGAGGAGGAAGAAGGAACGTGGCTTCTCTGCTGGACTGGACGGTAGCTGAGGAGCAGCAGCAATGGCAGAAGGGACGCGAGCGTGGGAGGTGGGGATGGCACCTGCCAGCTGGGCATCGGGATCATTGTCCATTGACATGAGCTTCTCAGGTCCCCCAGACCAGGAAAACATCACCCAAATGCAGGGACAGATGGCAGGGTGGAGCCAGCAAGAGGTGACGGTGAGGAGATGAAGAACAGGACCGGAGCAATGGGATGCCCAGATAAAGAGGAGAAAGTCAGAGAGTAAAATCCTACCGATGGACAGAGGAAGGAGAGGAGGGGAAGCCGCAGTACCCTAATTATGGCTGGCTCGCAAGGGATGCACGTGGCACAGCCCGCAGCCGGAGAAACCAGGAGGTGTCGCGAGGCCGTCGCAGGCGCCCACCTACTGCACGGGCTCTGCCGCTTTGGGTATTTAAATCACATGGCACGCCCTGTATGGAAAAGCATGTTTTTCCTTCGATAACTCCAGTTTCGGGCAAGTGAGATATCTCGCCATGCCTTCCAGCAAACCCACTCCTGGCACCAGCGGAATACAAATAACCAACAACAAACGGAGAAGATAAGTTTCTGCTGTAACAGTTTGACAGAGCCCTGCTGAAGGATGCTACCCAGCACAGCGATTGTAGATATGTTTCTTGGCAAAATGCAGAACAAGGAAGATAGGGACTAACTCCTTGTGCTGGTCTGCTTTGTGTACTCAAGCACTCACGGAAAATGCATCTGAAAGAGTTTCCCCCCAAACCCATCCCCATTTGCCCGTTACTTGTTTATTTAAAAGCAGGGCTTCGCAGAAATGGTCTCTCCTGCCTCTCCGCTGCCCGGCTCTGCCCTTTCCCCTTTCTCCATCCTCTGCAGGGTTTCTCTGGGCAGGCATAGGGCTTCTGCTGCAACTGATCCAGCCTGCCCCAGTTCCAACTGGGAAACCATTCCCACCTGCCCTGGGGACCCGTGCTGCTGCTGCTGCTCTTTCTCTGCTCTCCATGCAATGGAGCAGCATTCCTCCAGCAGCGATGCTGGCAGGTCTCTGCAGGAGCCTTGCAGAGGTGCCTGTAACAGGCCCAGGCCCTGGGGCAGCACCGGGGCCATCTCTCGTGCAGTGTACGTGGGGCTTTCAGGTGCTTCTGGAAATACCGGGTAAGAGGTGGGCAGAAGAGCTGCCTCCCTTGTCTGAGGCCAAGAGGAGCAAGTGCTGCTTCCTGCCTCCTGCCCAGGTCCTGCTTTCTGCCTCAGTGAGCTCTCAGCCCTGTGCAGCTCCCAAAGCAGTGCCCATCAGCGATACGCATCTTCCGCCTGGATAAGCAGGGCTAGATGGAAGAGGCACATGGTGCCTTCACCCAGCATTCAGCACTGGGGAGACCAGCAGGTCCCAGCAGTGAGTTCCCCTGCCCCACAACTCCCCTCCCTGGCTGGGAGCACTGGGATGACTGGGAGGAGTAAGCAGTGGATGGCAGCCTTCAGCTCCCAGGGAGCCGCAGTGATTTGAATATATATTGAAAAACTTCCCAGTGCGTTAAATAGGCAGGAGGGCAGCAGGGAGACGGCGCAGGAGGGCCGAGCGGTGCTGCTGGGGCAGTGGGAAGGGTGGCACTGGCTTAGCACCACTGCCACCTCTGCAGCAGGGGAACTGTCCCAGACAGCTGCATTTCCCAGGATGGAGAGAGCAGCATCCCGGCCAGCCAGAGGGAGCATCACGGAGGCAGGTGGACACAGTCGGATGTGGCCACGGAGGAGAAGGACAGGTTTGTGCAACAAGAGGGAAGAGGATGCTCGTTGTCGTCGGGACGGCTAATGGTTTGTTAAGAGGGAAGGGGTCAGGAAGGCGTCATCAAGCCCTGGTGCAATTATGCCACATCTCCAGTTCTGGCTCTTCCGGACACAGCTCATCTCTCTCCAGGGTAATGCAGGCCGCCTCGTGCACCTGATCCCTGCATTAACACTGTCACAAGCTGATGGTATTATCAAGTGAAGCGTAGCCTCTGGAGGAGGCAGGCTTTAACTCTTCCCACACCGGCAGTGTAGGGAGGATGAGCCCTGAAGCATGTCGAACAACAGGTGAAAAGGGACCTCTTGAGGGTCAGCTGAGTTTGCCCAGAGAAATTTTTGTGGGAGGAGAAGGAGGGGCAGTGGAAAGGAGAGGCAGACCGTGATAGACGCAAGCTGGTGTCAAAGTTGAAAGCCTTCATAATATTTGTGACTGCATGCTGGCCTTCAGAGTTTTCCCAAAGGGCCATACTGGATGAGCCATTGCTCTCTAAATGGATCATCCTCAGCAAAATCATGCCTGCTGCCATCTCTCCTCTCTCCTGACACTAAACAGAGGCATGAAACAACCACATCAATGCAACTACGTCTTCATGGAGACCCATAGCAATGTCACAAGCACCTGCAGCGACAGCGGGCATGGCCATGTCCCCACTCCCACAGCAATCCCCAGCTCCTGTGCTGGGGTTGGAAGCACAGACCCTGGGCAGGGCAGGACGGACCAGAGGCTGAGAAGATGTATGCGCAGCTCTCTGCAGGCTCCCCGTTGGTGGATGTGGGGCAGAGCAGTGCAAAAGGCCTCCAGCAGCTGAGTTTCCACTGTCCCTCCCTCCCCACAGGCTGATCCCTTGGCACCACCCTCCCAGGTGCCCCCCCCAAAAAAAAAATTCGGGAGCCATGTGGGTCCTGTCCTGTGCTGGTCCAGGAGTACCCAACCCCTGGGTCTCTCCTCAAGGGGCAGAAGCCTCCTGCGCACCCACACTGGGCCTTGGGGCCAAAAAAAGGCGCGTGCGTGACCGCAGCAGGGTGGCTGAGGTGCTGCAAAAGCCTGATCCTGCCAGAGAGCAGCGTGCTCAGCCCCGCCGCGCACGCCTCCCCTTGCCACCCGTGTCTAGCATCCTCCAGCTCCCTCCTCCCCAGGGGACCCGCTCCAGTTCCCAGATTTGCTGCAAAGGTTTAAATTGTTAAGATCTCCAGAGTAAGAAAAGCAGGAGGAGGTAAGCACCCGTCTCGGGGAGTCAAGCTGCTGATTTAATTCAACATTCCCATCGGAATCGTTTTATTTGAGGTCGGAACAGGTAACTACAGCATAAAATTAAAGCGGGTGCCAGAGCGCGTGCCAGGGCCGTGTTCTGGAGGCAGCCCGGTGTTTCAGTCTGTTCATTCTTATTCATTACCAGCTCCGGAGGCAGCGTCTCCAAATCCCTCTAAATTCCTGTTCTCTCTCTCCTTGATTTCCCTCTCGTCCTGCATTGCTGAAGTCTGCAAACAACTCACTTAAATCCGTTCTTCCACTGTCCATTAAGCTTTTAACACTTGCTGCATTTCCCGACAATGATGCAGGTTATATTACAGCTCCTTAAATGTTAATTTTTATTGATTCTACATATGTACATAAAAATACACACACGCACACAAACACACACGCATATATTGATACACATATTGATATTCAGCAAGGGGTTCCCGTAGGTGGAGGGTACTGGAGGCTGATTGCTGTTATCTCCAGGGAACAGGGCATCCTTGCCAGTATGAAAACAGAGAGGTCAAATGCAAGAGCGGTTTCATAAGCAACAACGTGAGAAGCAAAGGGCCTTTCCTTGGGACGTACCCAAGGTAAAGGACTAGAGGTAGATGCTGGGCTGGCTTGAATCTGGGATGATATAGAGTAGTTTCTCTTAAAAATGCCCTATGTTGAGAGGTTTACCATTGCTTTCATGGGCTTAGGAAGATCACCAAAGCGTGCTGGGTGCCCGGGTCCTGCTCAGGACTTGGCTAGGGACCAGCCTGTCATTCTTCCGCAGCCGATGCTTTAAAACCTCTCTCAAGGTTTCAGCAATGGAGGAAGGAGCTGAAGTAAGTGTCTGCAAGTCAGGCTGCCTATTCTAGGAAGACTGGACTCCTGCAATGGATTTGGGACTCCACATGCCATACGGCTGCAGCCCAGTTACTCAGTTTGCCTCAGTTTCTTCATTCCCCATCGATTTACTCCTGTCTTTTCAGCTGGGTTGTGCAGATTGATTCACAGCAGTATGTAAAGGCTCACCACAAGGCAGCTCACCTGGACCATCTTCCAGGGCTAGTAAGTCAAAATCAGGCACTTCAGGTGGCATTTCCACAACCACCTTGAAGACCCGTATGACCTCTTTGTCATACAGAAGTGGGTTTTTTTTCAGAACTCCTGGTCTCAGGGGCACCCAGACAGTATTTTTAGAGCTTCCATGGGCTCGTGACTTCTCGACAGCTCCATGGGAGCTCTGTGTGCTCCAGGCTGGGAGGCTAATGGGGCTCAGGGTGCCCCCCCTTGCAGCACCCATGGGGAGCAATTAGCCAGGGAGCTGTGCTTGAGAGTTGCAGCTCTCTGGAAGTAGCCCATGTCAGGGCTGTGATGAAGACAAATTCCCTCAGAAGCTGCAGGTGCAGAGCCCCTTTCCATTACATGCAGAGAGCTCCTCTTCTAAAAGTGAGTTAATGTGGTAAAATCAGGCATTTGGACAGGGGAAAAACAGCACGGAGGGTGTTTGTGAAGCCTCTTCTCATGGTGCAGTCTTACACCCCTTCCCATGGTAGGGTCACACTTATTCCGCCTCTTGTTCAGCCTGTCTAGGAGAGAGCTCAGCCACTGGAGCTGCTGGCGGGGGCTCTGCCTTCAGCCTGTCCCGCTGGCATGAAGAAACCCGGAGCCCTGGGAGCTTTTCCATCCTGGACAGAATCAACACAAAATCTCTTTGCCAAACTGCGTAGGAGCAAACTCAGATTTCTTTAGAAGTTTATAGTTTGGTTAACTTGGGTGGATTTTACCTGGCTTGGCAAAAGGCACCTTCCGATGCCCTCTGCCCCTCGGAGGGAACCGCCTTCCGCCGGGTCTTTGTCACTGAAATAGTGTCACCAGTTTTATTCTTGTTGGTTGAAGTATGAGAAAAACAGACATGTCGTCCCCTCAGCTAGTTTCCTTCAGAAAAAAATATTAACTGTTTTTCCATTGAAATTTCCCAAAATCAGAATGGCTGGAAGGAAACATCAGCCCAGAACAGTTCACCCTGGACAGTGAAATGTGGCGAGCACTGCTTTAAGCCTTTAAAAACAGCCATTTGATGGGAAAAAGCAAGCCATCCTAACTAAAGGACTTGCTGCTCATATTCCCTTTGCCACATGTGAAAATCGGGTGGTTACAAACCACTCCCGCTGCTGATACGAATTATTTTAATAAAGTAAAAGCTCTGGGTAAACCTTGAGTGATTGCCCATTGTTTTTCATTCCTTGAAGTCAGGGCTCACAGCACGGAGCAGGAGGAGCTGGGGGATGTGCCCAGGACTGATCTCCACAGTGGGTGACACCAGGAAGGGAGGGAATCTCCAGGGGTTTCTGCCGGGATGCATGCCTTGCTCGCCGCACCGTCCGACAGCAGGCAGCTGCAGCCCCATGCCCAGCACGATGCCCGGCGGGTGCGTGCTCCCCGCGCCGCGCACGCAGCGAGCATCCCGCCCCCGGCCTCCCGCGCATCCTTTGGAGGAGGTGGGTTTCCCCAGGAGAGGGGCTGGTCATGGCAGAAAACTGAGAAGGCAAATGGTTTTGCTAATCCGCTTGCTTTGATTTAGCGGTACCAACCGTTTGCAAACACAGCGTTAATCTCCATTGCTGATTTCCAGCGTGCAGGGGCTGAGCTCGACTAAGGGACTGGACCATGAGGATGCTCAAATAAAAATTGTTCAGCAGAAGCCGGGCTGAGGAAGACCCGGCTTCATACGAACTGAGGGCCTTTGCAGAGGCACCAGATTTTATTAGTCAGACCTGCTCCCTTACAGCTGCTTGGTGACTGCATGCAGTTGCCACTCAGCACGGGAGAAACTCTTTCCCATCCCATTTATGCAGAGAAAATTCCTGTGCTGGCTCAGAGCTGCTCAAGAAGAGCACCAGGGTCACCCGCCACAGGGCGAAGGCGTCAGTTGTGGGGTACCCCACATGGAGGAGGGACCCGGTGCTTGTATTTAGATCAGTGTGAGGGCAGACATGAAGGAGGCATGGGGTTGTACATACTCTCTGGGGTTTTCAGAGTGAAGCCAGGAGGGGTGGGAAGCCAAACCTTTATCTGCCATTAGTTTTCTACTGCGTGAGATCCACCCGAGCGCTCTGTGTACGCACCTGCCCGGTGTGCAGCAGCCTGGGTCAAAAACAACCTTTCTGAGCTTGTCCTCGGAGGGACTGGGACACAAGGAGAGGAGCAATGTCCCGGCGGGGCAGCCCAGCCAGGCTGCGGCTGTCTCTCCAGGAGATGCTGCCGAGGGATGGGACATCGCCCGGCCACCTTGCTCCTCCAAGCAGCCGGAGCGGGTGTGGGGGGGAGAGCGATGACCAGCCCAGGCATCTGCCAACACCTCCAGCCAACGCCACGGGGGAAGGCGCCGTGCCCTCTCCTGTCCCCCCCAAAAAGGAAGGGATCATTTGGGAGGCACGCGAGGCCATGAAGGATTCCCTCTCATTAATTATCTCACAGAGAGGGCAGCTTGTCTCTCAAGACGAGGCATCACGGCCCTTGGTCCGACTCCCTAATTGGCGCACGGGCCATTTTGCAGCACGGATGACGACCGGGGTGGCGGCAGGAGCAGATCACAGGCCCCGCTTAAAGGACCTTGACAAGGGAAAGGTAAGGGTTCTTCTCACCCTCCTCTGCTCCTCTCCATCTCATTCATCACACCACAAACGCATTAGCACAGGGTAATTATTAAAGATCAAAGGAAGACATTTGCAAAGGTTGCGCAGGCAATGAAGCCCAGAAATATGCTTCAAGAGAGGCTGTGCCTTTGTGCTGGGATCTCAAGGAGAGCATTGTAAAGAACTGATGAAACAGTTTGACTGTGCTTCAGAGTCGGTATTATGGGATTCATTTAAAACTTGACCCACTTTTATTTTCCATATTGGCATATTTTATCTTTTTTTCTTTTTAAAGCGGAGAATAATTGAGCACACCCAGCAAAATTACAACAAATGTTTTGTTTGAAACAAATCTGTATTTTTCAGGGAAAAAGCAGTTGGCAAAAGTTTCTTCCCAGAACGAGAATGAAGGAGAGCGAGCACGTGTAGGCCAACACGTGAGCACAGGCACGTGTGTGTGCTGGCGGGAGGGACCTGCCCAAAGGCAGGGTGCCAGCGCGCCAGCTGTGCCCACGCAGCATGGGGAGCCGCCTCTCGGGCTGCAGGGTCCTTCCTCTGCCTCTCGCCGAGAGAAGGAGACCCGCTCAGGAGTGAGTTTTTTCCTGATTTAGTGACTGCTCGATGGAAATTGTACGCCCAGGTCGTACGGCAGAGGAGCAGGCTTTGCCTGGCAGCTGGAGAGGCAGGAGGGAGCGATGGCCTTGCTGTGTCGGTGTGCCTTCACTGAGCTCCTGCTTGCGAAGTGGGATTTATTGCACACTTGTGTTGGGGCACACCTTCACCATTGTCTGCACCGACAATGATAAAGGAAAAGTAATGAGCCATGTTCAGTGGGAGAAAGACTCAGCATAGCACTGCTTTTTCTGTATGGGATGTGCGCCTCCACTCATCTGGTTATTTTACCTTCAGGGCATGAAAGGGAAGCAATTTTTTCACCTAATAGAAATTTTCTTTGGCATGGAGACCCCAGAGTAAAAGCTTCCTCGTGTGCAGGTAAGCGGGGGAGGAACTGAAGGCTCAGTACTCTGAAGCTGCAGGGAGGAGCTCAGGGCACACTTAAGACCTGAGACAGGAAATACATAAGGAAGAGAAAATAAAGGGCTGAGTTGTGACAGTTTGCTACTAGTCTTTCCCATGGAGCTCCTGGGAATGAAAGCAACCCTGGAAGGGAGGTGGGGGCCACAGGTGCAGTGCTCTGCACCTCTGGGTTGGTGCACCCACTGGCAACATGCTCCTGGGACCTCAGCCTCTTCAGAAGAGAGGAGCTCTTAAGGAAGGGCGGAGATTGGCAGCATCTTCTCTCTGCCTCAGCCTGAAACTTTCCCTTTCCCCTGGCAGACTTGCTGCTGCTGTTTGCTCCCCAGAAAGGCCAGGGGACACCTCTCCATCTGTAGCCCACTGAGGCTGGTGATGTCCCATGCACAGGATGCGCTCCCGGAGCCGGGAAGGCTGGGTACGGCACTGCGATGCTCCCTGGAAATGCCTCGCCAGGGAGCTGGAGCAGGAGCGATGCTAACCGAGCACGGCACGTGCCGGTGCTGCCAGGCTCAGGGTCCACCACAGCCTCGGCTCAAGCTCCGGCACGTCAGCAGCGGAGAGGAGCAGGCCAGGACGTGTCTCTGCTCCCCCTTCCCCACGCACTTACACCCCCCTGCAAGAAACAGAGCCGGCTGCTGCCAGGGCTGCTGCTTCTGAGGGGATTTAGTCTTCTCTAAGTAAACATGGAGGCAGTTGATACACACCTTATAATTACATTGCTCCACTCTGCAATTATTACATTTTCCAAGCTACAGCTGCTTCCTACTCATTATCAGGTTAAGAAACTTCTCCTGATAGTAACATCGCATTAACCCTGTAATTAAGAGGCAGACCACCCAGCGACTGGCTGCTGCGAGGGGCTTCTCCCAGCAAGAGCGGCCGTGCCTGAGCTCGGAGGTGGCTTTCCCTGACGCAGAGTCACTTTTCCATCACGCAGACAGCTGCCCTTCCCCTCTCCTTTATTTCTTTTTTTTTTTTTTATTCAATGACATGACATGAGCATCCTCACAAATACGCCGCTGTGGAGGAGATTAGCCGAGCGCTCAGCGAGGGGGATCTGCTGAGCCTGGCGTTTCGGTGGGTACGGACACCGGAGCTCCCTGGGCGCCTCGCTCACAACTCAAGCAAACAATTTATCTGATGAATTTTGTGTTTCCCATTTTCAAGCATGGACTTCTTTAAATGAATCTCTTTGTTGTTGAAGATGCCTGTTGGCTGCAGCCGCTGGCCAGCAGCGGTTGGGTCAGATGCTCCTGTTTGTGCCTCAATCAGGACAAGGGATTGTTTCTGAAAGGTGGGGATGTCACCTAAAGCAACACGGAGCAATGCCAGGAAGGCTGTGACAGTGCCCGGCCACGGCCCCAGCAGCGCCCGCCCGTGTTTCCAGCCCCGAGGCACAGCACGTGTGCAGACATCAGCGCTTTGGTTACCATCCTCGCAGCGAGCGGAGCTGCTGAGGCAGCTCAAGACCTGAGGTTGAGCATCTGCTATTTCAGGGGCATATCCAGAGAGGACAAGGTGCAAGGGCTGCAGATGGGCCTGAGCCACAGATGGAGCAATTTTAACCCTGATCCTAATGAGTCTCCTTAGACAGGTCACTTCTAATTTGTTTTGGAGCTGTTTATGAGAAAAGGGCACTTCTCAGTCCAGGAAATTCAGAGCACCACCAATACCCTCACCGTGCAGAGGCTGTAATTTCATGACACTCCAAGGTCTGGACAATTTAATGTACTTGGGAAGAACTTAGCTGCTACTGCTGAATTCAGTCCATGGCATAACTTGACACCTTTAATTACAGGAAGCAGAGCTGAGCTCTGTATACAGCAGCATATCTGGAGTGGGATCGTATCAGTGCAATCAAATCCGCCAAGAGAGCACCCACAGGACGGCCGGGCAGGGTCCGTGTGTAGCAGAGGAGCAGCCGAGCTCATTCTGCCCTGCAGCCAGAGCTCGAGCTCGAGCTGCTGCACACATTTAGCTGCCTCCTGCAGTTGCTTTCTTTCTGCTTGAGGAATAAATCTGGGAACAGTCCTACCTGCTAGAGAAGTTTGCAAAAAAAGGGATGGAGCAAACATATTTAAGCTCTTGTTGTGCTTGCCAGAAGCAGCAGAAGCTGCCTCTGCGAGCAGAGTTCTGCCAGCCAAGGCACAGAACCCTTCCCAGGCAGTGCCAGCAGGTCCACCTCCCGACGCTCACCTTGGCTGGACTGGGTCCCACTGGCCTTCGCACTGTGTCGGCACAGCAGCAAGGTTCGCTGGCAACGAGGCAATGCCTTGCACACCCCAGCACCTGTACGTTTGACTGTTGCGTTTGGTACCTCAGCCTGCAGCCAGGACTGACGTGTGAACCGCCTTGCCCACTGGATCCAGGGCCAGGAGGGAAAGGCTGTTCCCCAGTGCTGGAAAAGCAGTGACAAGTGTCACAAATGCGTGCACAAAACTTCCCCGGATTTCTTTTCAGGTTCACAGGCTGAAGAATCGGTGGCCCCAAGCATTTTCTGATGCATGACCCCCATGGCTGCCTTCTCGAGCCTGCTCCCTAGAAAGGACGCAGCGACTCCTGGCTCAGGGGGCACCGACCTCCAGCACACCTTCCCCTTCACCCCACGGGGAGGAGACACGCCCATGCCCTCGGTCCAGCGCAGGCCATGGGGAGGGCTGGGGCAGGCGTGCAGCATCGATGGGATGTCCCCCCCCAAGCCCCGGGGATGGGGAGACAGCCAGCAGCGAACCACGGGTGTCCCCTACCCAGGCTGTGGCCGTGCGGGGCTTCAGGGGTGACAGTGGCAGCGCTTGCTCCAGAAGCTCCCCCCTAATGGAACATTTCCCGTGTTATCCCGACAGCTCTGGTTTCCAGGCAGTTTATCACCCGCCTAAAAATCGATGACAAGCCAGAGTGAACCCCTGACCTGGAAGTATAAATTGCCCCTAATTATCACAGTGGCTCGTCATGCGCTGGGTGCTTCGGCCAGGGCCCCGAGCTGGGAGCAGTCCTGCCCTCTGACCCCACTGCATTTCTCTTGGTTTAAGGGCTTTTCTCCCCATCCCAGCCTGCGATTCCCTTGCCGGGGGGATCTGTGACTGTTCCCGGGTCCTTCCTGCTCTCTCTGAGCCTCCCTGGCACATCTGGGGCTGCCGAGGCTGGTGCCAACGATGGCTGCCAGTGGCACAGGCACTGCCAGGCAGAGCACAGGGGCTGGGGGGGAGCCAGGCCATTAAAGTACCATCTCCCCCATCCTGGGTTTTATTCCCAGTCCTCAGAAACACTGCTCATTTTCTTTGTCTTCAGCCAGTCCATCTTTAAAATGGGGGTAAAGGCTACCCCTAGGAGGCATGTTTAATTAAAGTTTGCAAGATGCTTGAGGAGTGTCAGATAAATAAAAAGAGGCCACAATGACATAGAAGTATTCCTAGGAGTGATGGGCACCCAGGGAACCAAGGCAGGTTCCCGGGGGAGACCCAGGGGAATGCAGCGGTTTCTCCGCCATCTCCTTCCCAAGCCCTTGGCATTTGTTTAGCCCCAGGCTCTATCCAAGGTAAACGGGGCCATCCGACCCTGCCACCTCTTCCCACTCCAGTTGCCAGGGGCTGCTGAGTGCCCTGGCAGTTGAGCAGCCCTTGAAAGGCTCCTTTCACTGTAATTAGACATGTAAAAATGAAAAACCTGAGGAAAAGAATTTATGCATCTTCTAATAGCCCTCAAGTGTCCATCCAGCCACAGCCTTTTCTTCCTGGGCTTTTATTTGGAGAGTTGCTATAATTTATGTCATGCAATTAGGTTTTTGTCTGCAGGCTCTGTGAGGGAGTGTGAGTGTGGAGCAGGGGAAGGAGCCCCAGGCCTGGCAAATAGATGGAGAAGGGGCAGCGGCTGTGGCATGTGTGCCTCCGCTCATCCCAGAGAGCCAGCAACCCTGCCCACGGGACGGCAGAGCCAGGATTCGTCCCAGCCCAGGAGCAACAAATTTGCTGGGCAGCAAATGGGCCTGAAGCAGCCCAAAAGTACGGACCAGAAGAATGGTAAAACAAGGGAAAAAAAATATGCCCCAATGGAGCCTAGCTGTGATGGGAACCGTGCCCATTCCTCTGGAAAACTGGCAGGGGAAGGTGGTGCTGGGTATCGGGTGGGGTTAAAGCCGCATCCTTCAGCAGTTGCTAAGTAACAGTGTCCTGTCCTCAGCATCACCCATCTGCCAGAGGAGAGCGTGGGGCGGGAACCGCTGCTCCCCGCTCAGCTGGGGTGAGCATCGCACCCATGTGCAAGGGGGAGAAGAGGGAGCCCTGGGGGAGGAATTGGTGAGAATGTCCCAGCGCGCCTGGTGTTCGGCCATGGCTCCTACTAGGGAAGGCTCTCATAAATGCCTGTCGCGCAAGGGGTTGCTCCTCTCCTCATTCCTCCGGGCAGGTTTCTCCAAACACAACAAGGTTGTATTTTTCAGAGTGCCAGCCCGGCAGGTAGAGCCAACCATGGACCAGAACATGCTTCCTGTGACTATTTGCTTAAAGTCATGTGAAATCTGAGTTCAGGAAAACCCATGACCCACAAACTCTTCCTTTGCACAGCAAAATCCTCAAATGTGAATCCCCAAAAGAGGGTTTTTAGCTCAGTGTCCACTTTATGCCCTTTGCATTGCCTGTGGCCTCAGCATTTGCGGGCCAGGCTGGCCACGTCCTGCTGCCCAACATCTGCAATAAATCCCTGCTGCTGCAGAGAGCTACAGAGGGCAGCCACAGTCTCCTGGCTGCCTGGGGCTGCCTGCTGGGGAGGCTGGAGAAGCCTTAACAAGCAGGGGTGGAAAAAAAAACCCAGAAACAGTCAGAAATGGTGCTGCCAAAACATGCACATTCAGCAAATGCTGTATCTGGGGTATCAGCAAAACTAATCACAGCCCGGATTGTGCTGGGCAAGACATCCCAGGGTGCAGGAGGCCCCTTATCTCCTCCAGACCTGCTGAGTGACTGAACAAACACGGGCCCCTGCTCCCCCCCGGAGAAGCAAGTTCCTCCCTGCAGCTGGAGCCCTGCTGCACATGCAGGACTTTCTCCTCTGAAGCCGGGTCCGAGTCCCCGTCCATGGCGCGGCGCAGCCAGCTGTGCCGAGCCCCAGCAGCACCAGCAGATGTGAAAGCCAGATGATGCTCCCGGCTCCTGTCTCTGTCATGTCGCCGTCAGAGGAAAAGCATCACCTAATCCGACACCCAGATGGTGCGGGAGGATTTTCCCCCGCGCTTGGCCTGGCACCTCCCATGATCTCCCCTTGTCACAGGTCACTGGCACTTGGGGGGAGGCAGGAGGGGCTGCACCGGAGAGGCAGGATAGTGCGAGGGGGTTTAAATGCTAACTGTGCATTCAAAGGTCCTTCTGACAACAAGGGCAGATGAGATAAATGCAGCTCCCATGCAGCGCTGCTGCTCCGCAAGGGGACCGCGACACTCTGCACCTCTCAGGGGTCCAATCCTGGGGGGGGGGAATATTTTAGTAAAATAGAAATTAGGTCATAGCCCCTTGATTGTCTGAGTAAATGGGACAGTGTGTACATTTTATTTACCTTCCTACAGGGCAAATGTAGAGAGCATGTAATAAATCATTTCTGCAGCTGCTGGGCAAGCCTCCTGCTGCAAACCCAGTAAAATTCATGCATACTAAAGCTGCCCTAATTACAGCTCCCTCTCTTCTTTCACTCCTCCCAGCTCTTTCTTAGACATCCACTTGATTGCTTGTCACTCTTGTCTTGCTCCTCCTTTTCCCCATCTGCTCCTTCCGTCCCCTTTGCTTTTTTTATGGAGGGACTCCCCTGTCACCCCAGCACGGCTCCTGCCCTTGGGAGCGTGTGCTTTAGCTCCAGCTTGGCTAATGCCACTTGGGATGTAAGTGACCACCACTGGCCGAGGTTTGGAAACTTCTCGAGTCCCTTTGGGAGCGCACAGACTTACTGACACTCCCAAACATTCAGTTTGGCTGTTTGACCCAAGGTTTCCTCTTCCTCAGGGCAGAGCTGAGGAATCCCCTCGTGTCTTTGGGATGGCAGGGGGATGGGGAAGGGGCTCCTTGGGAGGTGACATCCCACGGGTGCCCTTGAGGGTCTGGGCAGAACCAGATATTGTTCAGACTTGAGGTTTCTCACAACTCTTCAGACATTAGAGCAAACAAGCTGTGTCTGCTTCGACGGGACAAATGACAATAGTCTTAAATTGCAGCAAAAAAGATCCAGATTGGTGTTTACAAAAGCCTTTCTAAGGATAGCAAATCGCTGGAGCAGATTGCCTGGGGCAGTGCCAGACTCCCCAGCACTCAAATCTTGTGGAAGCCGTCAGATAAATAGCTATTGGGAATCAACCAGGAGGAGCTGGTCCTGCCTAGCGGAGGGGAGTGGGACGGGATGGGGGGACCCCTGAGGACCCCCAGAACATGGCCCTGAGTCCATGCCTCTGGGGTAGGCTGGTGAGATGAAGCCTGGGACTGGTTCCCAAAATCAGCTTCTTGAGCAAAGGCAAGATGGAAGCAGAGACCTATATGTGAGGGAGGTCGGCAGGAACCAGAGGTGAGCCCAGATGGATGGCCCCAAGGGCGGTGGGGGCAGATGGAGTGGTCACCCCAGGGCACACTGCTGGGCTCACAGGGACCCTACGTCCCCCCCTCCAGCCAGGTTTCCAGCCTTTGGCTTTGGGGAGCAGCACTGGGAGACAGCCCGGAGCACCCAGGTCACTGCAGCGCTGCAGGTCCCGAGCCAGGGGATGCAGCAAACATCACGCAATCCACGGTGCTTTCTCCAATGGAATTGAAACTGTGGCCATGCTGAGGGCCCTTGCTCCCCCAGAGCAGAAAGGAGCAGCACGTCTCCTTGGCAAGCAAGGTAAGCTACCTTCACCTGGCAGGTAGTGCGAGAAAGGGGGGTATGAACTTCACCCATTTCTCTGCCATCAGAGCTGTGGTTCTCAGCTGTCGGTGAGGGGAACAGCCGTGCAACACGTGTTGGGCCTGCCTCTCTAGCTGTGGGGACCTTGAGGTCCTTAAAATAATCCCAAAGAAATAAACAAACAAACAAAAAAATTAATGCCAAAAGCAAATAGAGAACAGGCTTATTCCAGTCATTTTCTCCAGCAGAGTCTATTCAAAGACCGGAGAGAGGATGACACACTGGGCCAAGCTAAACACCCCTGCAACACATTGCAGACAATAGCTTCACAGAACATGAAGCCAGAGGGAATCATTGTGGTCATTTACTCTGATTTTCTGCAGAACACATGCCATGGCACTTCCCAGAATTCATTGTTTAAACGAGGCAAGGCTTGCAGAAAAACATTCACTTTTGACTTAAACTTTTCCAGGGAGGGTGGATGCGCTGTGAACAGCACCAGGGAAGAGGGGGAAGTTTCTTCCTTTAACCAGTTTGAGGACTCTGTGTAACTGGAGTGAAAACCCCATTGTCTGGAAACAGCAGTTCCAGGGCCATGGAAACTATTTGCAAATTTGGGCTAAGAGCAGACTTAACTGAGCCGGGCATTTTCAGCACAAAGTGCTTCTTGGACTTTTCATCCTGAGATTAATTCTTCTCTGGAGAGGGCAGGGGGCCAAAGCAAAAATGCCACCACATAAAACAAAAAAAAATAAATATTCTGTCTGAGTTTCGGGGGGTGCCCCCTCCCTATGCTTTGCTTTAGAATTTGCCAGCCTACCTTGCTCTTAGCCTGGGGCAAGGGAAGGGCATTTGACTCATTAGAAATACTTGCCTTCGTTCTCCATCCTCTCCTCAGCTGTGTTGCCAACTAATAATTTTTGTTGCACTCTTCATTCCAACACCCCATTTTCTAATCCTCTTCCTTGAGTGTCATCTCTGGTCAACAAATACGGCAATGCTGGAGGAAGGCACTTCATCTGAAAGATGTGTTCTCTGCCATGGAAATGAAGACGCTGTTTGCCCACAGTTACACGAACCTGTCTTTGCCCTCGCTTCCAGCCCGGGTCTTAATGCAAACCAAGATCCAGCCAGAATATTCCCTCAGCCAAGGGGGTAGAGGAATTTTTCCTGCACCTCAAGAATCTGGATGTTGCTCTGCAGCACAGAGCTTCTCCACAGCTGAACAAGACCTGGTATGATGAGCTGGCAGAGCCGACACCAACTAAAGCACTTGCATCAGGGCTGAGCAGGGCTCAAGCACAGGGGGGGAAGCCACGTGCTGTGGGGTGGGTGCTGGGGCTGCAGCCCTACACACGCCAGGAGACACACACACGAGTGTTTCTGGGTTGCATTTTGGACCTTTTTCTCCTCTCCCTCTGAGCTGCAGCTCCTATGAGCTGTGTGCTCATCCCCCATTTCTGCACAGTAGGGTCAGAAACGGGAAAGAAGCCAATTTCCCTTCCAGTGCGCCAGGTCACATGAAAACTAAGGAAAACCAGAGAAAGAGAAAAATAAAGGATGTAGGGCAGGTCCGACAAATGAAAGGGCAAAGAGTGGGCAAGGGGAAGGAGGCTGGGGAACAAGGAGGTTATAAGCCGTTGCCAAACCACTGCAAACCTAGCGACGACATTATACTTGGATGAGGCTCCTGGAAAAACCAGCTGAAGGAGGGAGGCAAATCTGGCCAGGGATTAATGAGTGCTGAAATCCACTTCCACTGACAGTGCCCAGTGGCTGCTGGAGATGACAGCCATGCCTGAGTCAGTGCACTTGGAGAGGTGTAGCTATTAATCCAGCAGCATGGAGGCCTGGAGCGAAGCAGACAGACAGACGGATGTCGTCCAAACCACGGGACACTCCCCAAGCCCTTTCCCACCACGGCTCAGGAACCTGCCGGCCTCCTGCCCCGCGGCTCAGCTGACCCCGAGCCCAGCGGGAAGGGGAACGGGGTGGTTTAAGGCTGGCAGGAGCAGAGCCAAGAATCTTGCTTAGCAGGAATAGTGTTGGGCATAACATATAACTTCATCTAAAAGAAGCTCAGAGTGCATGCGCACCCATGCAGGGGCAGGGAGAGGGCAAATAGTGTGGCTGAGGTGGGTGTAGGAGCTTTTCCCTAGGGCTGGGGGTGAAGCCTGTGCCACTGGGTACCACAGAGCCCAGGGTCCCCCAAAGGGAGCACCACTGGGATGAGATGTTCTGGTTTTCCCCCCAAAGCAGCTGCTCCAGGGGCTCAGGGAGATGCATGTGAAAGCCTCTCTCCCCCATCGCTCCCCAGCCCCAGCGAGCCCCTGTGCCCCCCAGCCCGGCTGCGGGAGGGTCCCCAGGCACCAGCGAGGACCAGTGCCTTCAGAGGAACAAACGGGAACCACGAGCAGGTTTTGGGGGACATCAGTCTCCAGCCAGGAGCCGGCTCTGGCAGGGGAAGAGCCCACCCATGGAAGCAGCTTCTCAGCCAGGGTGAATCGTGGCTCAGGAAGGACCCAGCTACTGCAGATGCCCTAGAGAGGCTGAACTCAGGAGCTCATGTAAACAGCCTTTGAGGACAGACAAGTTTTGAAAGATGCAAAGGCAGGGCCCAGCAGTAATTCCTTAGCAATGACATCCTTGCAGCAGGAAAATCTCTTTTATTAAGGGAAAACCACTAAACAGAGGCGCTGGTTTCAGAGAAATAACCATTCAGAGCCCACCACAGCCAAGGAAGCGAAAAGCCTTACCCGCGAGCCCTGGGAGGCTTCCAAGGGGCTGCGGGATGTCAGACGCCTGTCCAGTTTGCAAACACACCAGGCTCTCATTTTTAAAGACATCAATTCCTGAATCTCAGGTAAGAAATGTCAACATCAGAGCTGCCTTCATCACCCTGATGAAAGGGAAACAGATCTATTACTGTTTTTTCAGTAAATGTTTTTGCTGGCTACGGAACCCGCTGGTTTTTCAAGGCAAGTGAGAATTTGGTTCCATCCAGCTGTTCCCGTGCGCTGGGAGCAGGGGCGAGGTGGGAAACCAGGGCTGGCTGGGCTGCGAAGGAGCAGAAGGCCAGGCAACGACAGGCCGCGGAGCAAAACCCATCCATCACCGCTGAGGACCTCCCCGGCCCCCAGGTCTCCCTTCTCGCCAAGCCCGCGGCCGCAAACCGAGCCTCTTGGTGCAGAGAGTCAGCAGCAGAGGGGAGTCTGCCACGGCCCCTGCCCGGGTAGGGGGGGTCAGAGCCAAAATTTCCCCCCACCCTGTGCAGAAGTCAGCGCCGGCTCTCGGCGGGGCTCCTTATGGACACCCTGCTCCAGCCAGGCTCCAGGCTTAGTGCTGAATGACTCAGGGAGGGTGCTGCCCTATCTAATCTTGCTGGGAAACAAATACCGTTGGTGATGGAAAATTATCTGAATGCATTCCTACTCCCATTTTCCCTTGCTGGATGATCCCCCATGGTGCTCAGCTGCAGCTTCATGCACCTTTGTCACTCCCATCTCAGAAAACTCATCTTCCTAAGCGTGGCCACAGCAAAATATTTCCAACAAGCGGTCCTGACACACACAAAGAGACCCTTAGGACCCACAGTCTTTTTTGAGTTCCTTATTTCTAGCACAACAACTGTCTTGGAAACCACCTGGATATCATTAGCCCTATTTCACAGATGGGATAGCAGAGATGGAGAGAGGTACGCTTGACCCAAGCAAAGTCAGCCAGTGGCTGCTAGAGAAAAGCGAGCCTAGCACCCCTGCCAAGCCCTGAACCGGTGCTCTCTGCAGCAAGTTGTGTAGAGCAGCAAGGCGTTTGCTCACCTGTCTGCCACATTATTCGCCTGGAGGCTGAGATGTAGAAGAATTAAAAGGATGCCCAAGGCAGAGCTGGTTTGCCCCAGAAGCCATCGGATGCCAATGGCAGAGCTAGGGTTCGAGTCCCGGTCCCCTGACTGCAAGAGCATCCTGGATGCATCTCACGTCCCTGAATATGCATGGGAAATCAGCTTTAACAGTTCAGCCAGGGAGCCTGACAAAGGTCTATCCAGATGCTTTGCATCCTGGCCTGGGTACCCACATGGGGCTGCTATGAGTGAGCATGATGAAGAAAATTAAATGAAAACTCAGCTAACAAACCTGACAGTGGCCTAATTTGGACAGGCAACACGCCCCAGGCCGTGCCTGCGGGGCTGGGAGAGCAAACGTTTCTAAATGTTCTAAAAATCCCTCAATTCTCCCTTGCCCCAGGAGACTCGAAGCCCCAGGAGTGTCTCTGAGCGCTTCCCCTGATCCGTCTCATCCAGCTGGGGATACGCCGCAGCACGGGGATGGTTGGAGCAGTCTGAAGGGAGCAAGCCCGGCTGTCGCTCGGAGCTGCACATCACTCCCAGCTAATTGCTTGTGATGAATCAGTGTGCAGGGCTAGAGGAGGGTGCTGCAAAAATCGATCAGTCAATCAGCCCCATGGGAACATGGCAATGTGGAGTCAGTCTGCACCCCGGGCACCTGCCTGGGACAGTCCTTAAGCAGGGTGAGAAGCCAGATTTGCCTGCGGCTTATGCACTTGGATGATTTCGCTGGTATTGCCTTACGCTCTTCAGCCCTTCGGGTCTCATCTGTTCGCTCTCCTACCATCCATCCACACGCGCTGTGTCCTCCCTGTGCCTGTTAACCTTGTGCATATTTTTAAATGATGCCATTTCCTTTGGCTTGCACAGCATTTTATTTGTTCTTTATAGCACCGGTCTCACACAGGGTGGATGTTGCTTGGAGAGAAATAGATGCCGCTGGCTGCGGGGAGGAGAGGACGGGCTGGCTCTCGAAGCTATAACCCTCACTTTGACATTGACTCACTGCAGGCCAAGTGCCCCCTTTCTGCCTGTAAAATGGGGATGGCAATATTCACCTGGCTGCTGGAGGAGGTGAGAGGATGCATTAGCCATCTTAGACAAAAAGCAGTTTGATCAGGTGGCACTGCAAGTGCAGTGGTCAGGGGGAGAGGAGCATTATAAACGTTCATATTATGAGCGTATCTGGGGTGGATAATGCTCCAGTGCCTTTGGGCCACCTCTAGAGTGTGTTACAGACACCAACCATGAAGCCCAAGGCAGAAGGGAGGCTTCTCTGCTTGCAGGGGACTAAGGCATTTGGCTAAATTCAGCCTAACCTCAACTTACACATCTGCTCCCTGTGGGGCTGCATGAGTCACAGCGCTGCTCCCATGCCAGCGAGGACAAGGAGCCGACAAAACTCCCTGGCATTTGCTTTTTTTCCCCTTCAGAAAAAGTTGCAAGAGGTGATGGATGCTGCTTTTCTCATACTCTGTGATAAAGAGGTGAGGAAAGCTGGGTTCAGCTCCTTCCCACCTCCCAGGGAACCACGGGAACCGCTGCATGCCGGGCTGGAGCAGGAGGGACGCACCGTGCCCTTCCCCACAGCAGGGAAGGCAGCACCGATGCTCTGACACCTCTCCCAGGCCACGCTGCAGCAGGACACGCACCAGCGACCAGTTGTAGGCATCGGAGGCTTTCCTTCCCTCTGGCCCTTTGCTTTGGGTCTGCCTCTGGACTAACCTGAAACCACAGCTCACCCCAGATAGCACAGCAGGTTATGTCCCGGCTCACTCCTCATCACTGCAGGCTCCACCAGCCCTTCCTGCCCTGCTCACCATGCTGCCGTGCACGGGCTGCTGCTGCCAGAGCTCCCGCTGACCTGGCCCAGATCTTCCTCCCCAGGTCTCTGCCCTCCCACACCACCTCCCTCCCCGTGGCCTTCCTGCTTCCCAAGGGAGGCTGCCTGTCCCCAGTGGGCTGTTCCTCCCTGCCTGCCCTGGATGAGCAGGCAGGGCAGGCAGCCGCGGCACGGTCCAGCCCCAACTCTGCCATCCCTGTAGGAGCAGCGCCCTGCAGCAAAGGGGGGACCGTGTGCCATACTGTGGTGTTTCCAGCCAGAATTGCTCCTCTCAGGTTTCTTTCTTGGTTTTTTTTCAACCGTGCAACATGCCACCTCATCTGCAGAGACCTGCTGGGCAGGCGTGCTCTTGCTCGGCAAGCTGCCGGGGAGGCACGATGCCGACCGGGCATGAGTCCCACGGGGGTGCCAGCACTGCACCCAGTGCACTTTCCACGCTGCGGACCTTCCCTTTGCACAGCACCAAACTCTGCCGGCCCCACTTGCCAGATGGGCTCGCTGCCACCCTTGTAACGCCCAACACGGCTTTTATGGGTTTAATGGGTTATTCCATGTGCTGGGCAGGGATCCCTCCTCTCCATCTCAGGGATGCAGGGGGGGAGATGAGCCCTTCTCCCACCCACAACCGCAGGGCTGGCAAGCCACGGGGAGCTCACCTGCACCCACCCAGCAGCCCCTAAGCACCAGCTGGGACAAGGCAGCACCCAGAGGAGCTGCCATGGTTAGCTATGGAAGTCATCACCCAGACGCTTCTTCACTGTGTAGGACAAGCTGCGAGCTCAGACCCAACACTTGTAAAGCCTCTTGCCCCTTGAGCCTTGTTTTGCATTACAGCACTAACTAGGAGGCAGCTTTTTACTTGATTATTAATTATGTTTCTTTATACAGCTTTACGTGTCTGCCTGCGAGTTGCTGTGTTGTGAAACACGATTAGTCTTTTGTAATTCTGTCCCGACGGTTGCCTTTGTGCCTCCCCCTCCAGCCAAAAAATGGGGTTATGACTCAGCCTGGAGGCAGCGAATGCAGCACGCTGCTTCCCAAGAGAAAAAAAGGCCAGATTTCTCCATGGTGGCAGACCCCAAAAAGCATACCTGGAGCCGGCCCAAGCCAGCTGGCCAGCCAGAGGAGGAAGAGGAGTTAATGGATCCCACCGGCTCTTGCTCAGCAACAAACAACAGCGATTAACGGTGAAGTGCGAAAGACTAATTGGACATTTAACCCAACACTGGCACAGGAGGCCTTGTGCTGTAGCGGAAGAGAGGAAAGAAAGATTCACTCCTCAGCTGCAGGCTCCTCTAATAAGCCCCTTGCTGTAACCAGATACGCCCTGTGTGCACAGCATCTTCCTACAGACAATTCTCACCCGGAGGGATGCTTGCTGGGGCCAGTGCTCCGGTTCGGTGGGTGGAGGAACAGGAGGAGAGAGGAGCTTTATGGAAGTTGACATGAGTAAAAACATTCCCTGCTTTGGTTCTGGTTGTCTTTTTTGTTAGCTTTTCTCCTGATTTTTTTTTTTTTTTATCTTCTCAGAGAAAACCAGACTTTGAAGGATTTCAGCTTTCCCCGCAGCGCTCGTAACACAAATGTAGCAGCATCCATCATCTCCATGCAAATGAGCAGAAAACAAATGTGACCGCTATTTCTTGCGTGCCCAGGGCGTGCTCAGGAGCCAGCCTTGCTCGCCCCGAGCCCAGCATCGTGGGCAGCACCCCACAGCCTCAGTCAGCCCCAGCTGCCCACAAACTCCGCGGGAGCTTTGCCTGAGTAAATACTCAAGGACCTAATTAGAAAGGCGTCGCAACTGAAAATGCTACACTTACTCTCCCCGAATATATATGTTTAGTGCAGCAGACAGTTCATCCTGTGAATATAGTGCTTTTGGCTGTGCCTAAATTATCTGCAAACTGCTTGCTTTTATGCCATTGCCCATTATTCAGAGTGAGTCAGCAGCTGCAAACACAGGAAATCCGTAGAAGCTACAGGGCCTTGGTGGCTCTTCCCGTAGTAGCCACACCAAATGCCATACAAGGAGTCACGTGAGCCCGGCGGCCTTGGACTGGATGATTCCCAAATCCACAGGCACTCTCCAGACAACCACTCTAGCATTCCCAGCGTAAAGCAGCACTCAGGAGAATGCTCTCGTGTCCTATGCCGTCATCAATCAGCATTGACTGATGAATTTCTATCAGGGCAAGCATCCACAGAGAGCGTTTAGCTCATGTCCCCACAGGCCTTTCTCTCCCCGTTGGCCACAAAGCGTCCCCTTCCACGTGCCACCTCTGCAGCCCATCCCTCGCTGCTTTAAACCGAAGCTGGGCTCTGCCTGCTGGTTTAAGCCCTCGCACACGCCGGGTAGAGGGATGGAGGTTCCCAGACGAGCACCCTGCGTACGCAGGGGGTTCCAGGGTTTCACTGGCAAAATTTCACAGGAGCTGAAGCCGGCGACACCAGCACGTCCCAGGCCACCAGCCAAGACCACTGCAGCATCAAACAGCCCTCCAGGCTCATCCATGCGCTACGTCGAGTCTTGGTCTCAACCTCCCTTGCAGAGCAAGACCTAGATTTTCTTCCCACTCAGCCTCAAATCAAACCACGGGGTGGGAGCAGCTTGTGCGCACGGCCAGGTATGTCAGGGTTTGGTAGAGCTTGCTGTTTCAGGCTTCCAGATGAGCAGACAGGACTGAATGCCAGAGACAACCCTCAGCTCCGGCAATGGGAAATGCTCTCCTGACGGGTTAATCCAACGCCTTGGGCTCCTCGGAGGGATGTCTGCTCAGGCTCAGGGCAATTCCTGTCTTTGAGAGCCGCCACCCCGGGTGGGTTCCCCTTCGCTTCTGTTCATCATCTCAGTAGCCAGCCCAAAGCACAGTCTGGGACTGATTAAAAAATACCAAGTGGTTCAGGGCAGGGATAAAAACTTGCAGACAACAAAAAGAAGGACCAGAAGGAGAATCCAGCCCACCCTTGTCCAGATAAGGTGCTCGTGCAGCAGGGATCCTCAGCTGTCCCAGGTATGTAGTCATGATCTCTTAATGCTTCGCAGACTTCGCGGGTCCATATATCAGCACGCCTTGCCAAGGGAGCTTGGCTAATGAGTGTGATTTATGCAGCGGTCACTAATGGCTGACCTGGGCTTCCATCAATCTCTTCTGGAGGTTTCTGAGGATCGAGGGAGATTACAGCTTTACTGCCATAAATATGGGAAACGGTGCAGTGCCAGCATCACTGCTCCAGGGAGCGGAGACACGCGATGCCTTGCCAGCCAGCAGATGAGCTGCAGGCAGGAGCACCCGAGCCCTGCCCCAGTCTCACCAGCAGCTGTGATCCCTCCACATGGCGCCCAGCTCCATGCTGCCAAAGCTGGGGCAGGGGAGAGGGACCCATCTCAAGCAGCACCAGAGAGGCTCCAGGGTGCCTTTAGCCTCCCACTGCTGTGACGCGTTGCCATGAGGCACAGCAGGTATCCCTCTGTGTTTCTAAACTCGGACCCATTCATCTGCTCTATGGTAAGTTGAACCTTTGGGAGCCGAACGAGGGAGCAAAACCCGTGGGCTGGGCTGTCCCACATCAGCCTCCCGTGGGCACCCTGCAGCGGGCTCTCCTGGCACAGACACGGAGCTATTTAACGACGGGCATTAGGCTGAGGCAGCCAAGCAGCGTACGGGGGTTTTGCTTTTAAACTAAAACATCCTGAGCCAGCATAATTTTCACAAACTGCAAACAGCCAAGGAAGGGTTAACCCAACCACAGCCAAAAAAAGTGGGAATGGCGATACAGGAGGATAAAAGGGCTCTCAGGAGGGGTCAGCTTGAGAGGAAGAGAAACAGAGGAGAGAAAAGGAATTTGCTTCTACAGAAACACCAAAGGGTTGAAAGAACTTGTGAACCTGAGGAAGGGGCACAACCTGCCCGAGGTGGCGTGTCCCCAGGAGGCACGGTGACCGTGCCACCCAGACACAGCCCTGGATGGCTGGGTGCTCGGGGAGGGCGGGCAGGCTATTACCTGGTAAAAGATGCTTAATCAGGAGGAGGAGGAGGAGGCAGCCAGCCTCAGGGATGGGGCGGAGCAGGAGGCAGGCAGGTCTGCAGGAGGCAGAAGGCTCCAGTGGCATCTGAGCAATAACAGCAGCAGCTTTCTCCTTGGCCTGTGATCATTAGTCAGTATGCTGGCTCAAAAATTAAAGTAGGGTCATTTAGGATGTTCCCAGCTCCAGCCTTTTCATCTCTACTTAAGGTTGACTCCTCAGCTTGTTGCTATGGGGAGGAAATAAATGGTGCCCTAGATGGATGGGAGAGGTGCTCTGCTCGGGGACCGCTGCTCCTGGCAGCAATGCTAAATTTGGCCTGATGGACTGGGAACAGATGAGCCATGCTTCCAAGGTGATGCCTCTACCCTTGAACACAACAGTTGCTAGAAATACCCTGCTCAGAGGTTGCCGATGAGGGACCAGGTCCTGGCCCACCGCATCGCTTGGGGCATTGGCATGAAATAGTGAGAACAAATGGGAGCACAACCCCCAGGCAGCCGGCAGCGAGGGCGGCTGTGATGGATGCTCAGCTGAGCACCGCGGGCACGGGCCAGTGGCTATTCTGGCATGGCCCTCTCCTCCTGGCATCGTCACCCTTCCTATAAAATACATTAAATATTTAGTGGAGCAGAGTGCTGAAGCTGTCCGCCTCCACGCCAGGCAGGGGTTTTAGCCATTGGGAAGCGATCCCTTGCCTGGCACCGAGAAGGCTCATATATGTATTGAGGAGAGGAACAGCTCCAAAAGGAAAGACAGAGAGACAACTTTGTTGTCCCAGCCAAATTCTAGCCTGCCAAATTCCGCTCCTCTAGAATGCCGCCTGCATTTTCAATAATAACAAAAAGAAAATCAAAACAAAACCCAATCTCTCCCATTCCTGCCTGAACTGATTTTGCAGTGGGCTGCACAGACACCTGCCACATCCACCCCAGCAGCGGCTGCCTGGCATTGTCGGGCGAATTGATCTTTGCGTATAGCTTGCACATTTGTCTGTAAAGCTCATTAAGATCCGGCAAGATGAAAGGCTGTACAGAAATGTAAGATCATTATCGTTATCAAAAGAAACACAGAAAACTGCTGCTATAGAGGCAGATTTGTTTCCATATAGAAAGCTGTTCAAAGTTCTCTGAGAAGCTCTTTAATAAGATGACTGTTATATGAATAAACTTCAAGAGCTTCTCTCACGCTGGGGAAAACTTCCAAGGACCCCTTTGCCTTTCACGTCTGTTGCATAAATTTTCTCTGCCATTTCTGACATATGGAAGATAATTTCGGTGCAGGGAAGGGAACCCTGTCTCCCAGCCCTCCTGACTCGTATGCTGCTGAAGTTGTAATGTGCAAAGGTGATGCTCCGGCTAGCAGAGGGATGGGACGGGCAGCTGAGCGATGTGACCGCAGATGAAACTCGGCTCGTCCTCAGCTGCCTCCCTGCCGAGGGCTGCGAATGCGGCTTTCCCTGGGGAGCAAGTGTGGGCAGAGGCACCTACGCTTGGGATGGGGCACAGTGCTCATACCCAGCACTCACCGGGCAGCACCAGTGGCCCTCTAGAGAATAGTGGTTTGGGTTTAAATACACCAAATCCGATTGATAGTGGTCTCCCCAGCAAAAATTCCCCACTGAATAGCCCCCGTGTGCATCACCATTAGCCGTGGGGGCGGGTTTGGCCCCTCACACCTGGAGCAAAGACAACCACAGCCAGCGCCAGACAGGCAATGCCACCGTCTCACACCTCCCACCAGTGCATCCCAGACGATGCCAGAGGCCTTCGTGCGTGGAGTGCTGCTTGCCGCAGATGCTCCAGGAGCCTCCGAGGCGGGGCTTCGCCCAGGGATCGCAGTCCCCTGCGTGCGCAGCCTGCGAAGAGGAACTCGTTGTTTTAAAATAGACTCCGGTTCCTGCACCGGGAGGTTGCCGGTGCCAAGCCTCAGGCTTGGAGCTGGCTGGCGGGAACTCGGATGCAGCGAATCTGTTCCTGCCTGGGGGAAGCAGAAGAGTTAAACTTGCTCAAGGCACCATATTTTTCCAAGAAGAATCAGTTCTTCCCACACAGGGTCATTTCTTTTTTGAAACCAGCCTCCCTTTTATCCACAAGAAAATCTGCTCATAATTATAAACCAAGGAAGAAGAGGTTTCTGGAAATATTCATTTGCAGCTGAGCCATTTTCACCCTGGCACAGGCAGAGCGAGCCTTCCTCGCTCCCATCTGTCGCATTCGCGGCGGCGGCGATGCCAGCCAGGCTCTGCCACCCAGCGTGGCATGCTCAGGCGGGAGAACATGACATCGTGGTGGGATGAGGAGGGGGGAGCCGCCGCAAAACTGGGCAGGACTTGGAGCTCGAGTCCTGCCCAAGATGTTCGCCTGACACATGAACAGCTTGGCAGCACGAGAGGCGGGGGAAGGAGGAGGAGGAGCAGCAGCACAGGTGTCGTCTGAGCTCCGTTGAGGAAGAGAAGAAAGGGAAAAGTCTCACGGTGCTGAGTTTGGTGGGGAGCACACGGCCAGGGCCCAGGCCAGCTCTGCGGGCAACGCCTGCAGCCGGAGCAGGGGCGAAGCAGAGCACAAGACGCCACGTGGGCCAAGCACAGGCAGCAAACGTTCCCCCTGCCCGCACGGTACCTCCGCCGGGTGCCCGGCCCAGGCGATGGGTCCTCGCTCCTTCTGCAGGAAAATGTCTACAGCCTCTCCCCACCGCGTCTCTCTCCCTCTTCCTTAGCTGCATCCCATTTACATTGCCATGAATAAATCAATCTGCTTCTTGGTGCCTACACCTTCAAATATTTATAGACTGTTATTATACTTTTCACTACCTCCCTATACACACATGCCCTTTCCTTTAAACGTCTCTCCACCAAACTATGCATATTTAGTTCTTTTAATCCCTCCTCATAAATCTGCCCTGATCCTCTCCCTGCACCGTATTCATTTATTTCTGTTAACGAGAGGCAAAGCAGAGCGCACCGTGGTGAATGGTCTCGGCAGAGCTGCCCAGGAAGGGGCCGTTGCCACCCCCCCTCCGCAGCACGGTGCTCGGGGACCGCGGCTCAGAGGTGCGTTAGGCTGCTCAGGGCATCTCCCAGGCACCTACTGTAACACACGCTCTGGGCCTCAGCCAGACTTCTGCTTTCTGCCCTCTTTGGATTTTGCATTTTCTTCTTCTCTATTTTTTTTTTCCCTTTTTTTTTTTTCCTTCTCTCAACTACAAATGACAAAACTGCAAGCAGCTCCCAGACAACTTGCAAACCCAGAAATAAGCTATTTCTGGGGAGTGAATTTAAACTCCCTTTCTTATTTGCAAATTGCCTGCGAGCAGCTTGCAAGGTTCAGGAAACCAGAAGCTGGGGAAGGTTGCAAGTTGGGGTTCGGATGCACACACCACGTGAAATCCTTCCTCAGTCTGGCAAGCCCAGAGCCATCAGGAGCAGCAACCCCGTTCCCCAGGCCTCCGCGTTCAACATCCCCTTTTGGCAAACCATCCTCCAGCCTCTCCTGGAGCTGAGCCGTTGGCGTGTGCATGCCAATATGCTGCAGAGCGAGCACCCAGAGCGGGCCAGCCCCACATGGGGAGAAGGCTGGCTGAGCTACGGGGCTGGCCCTTGCCCTGCAGACCCCCATAGCATCGCTCCCCACCCTCGCCTCCCTCTCTGTCCCGCTCGCAAGCTGGGACAGAGGCGGACAAAGAGCCCCGTTGCGTGCAGGGAAGGAACGTGCTCAGCCCAGCAGCCCTGCTGCGGCCAGCGCTGCTCATGCAAAGTTTGGTTGTTGAACAGGAAAACAAAGTTCATCTTCAAAAAGAGAATAAAAGGGGGAAGAAAGAGACTGCTGAAGGAAGCATGTTTGCTAGTGCCAGGCAGGTCACAAGCACAGCTGCAAAACTTACTCAAGTTTATAATTTGCTGTAATGAAGCTGCTTCAGGCAAAAAAACCCCAGTGGTAAGAGCTGACGGAGCCGGCGATGGGCCGGTAACTCGGAGCACAGCCTGTCCATGGAGTCCGATCCCCCACCAGCAGAACCCACGAGATACAAAACTGAGTGATTAAACAGTGCATGGGAAGCTGCTGTGAGCTGTTGGAAAGGCTGTGAGGCATTAGTAGGCTCAGGGTAGTTTTTCTAGTCAACAGATCAGGCAAATGCACTTACCCCCACAAAAAAGCCCTTCCACCAGCAGCCACATGTTCCCGTGGGGACACAACAGCGGGCAGGGTTCAGCCCATGGGTCGGTGCAGCATGAGGCTCGGGAGGGTCAGCGAGCGGGGCTACATGGGAATTTTAGAGAGAATTACAGTGGCAAAAGCATTTGAGCCATCCCCAGCTCTGCAATGGAGCATCCTCCCCTCCAGGGTTTGACCTGCTTTTGTCCAGCTGGAAACCTCCCCTCAGCCATCCCGCATCCATCCCTGCCCTCCGGCCGCTGCTCCAGACCACAGTCCCCCTCTTCCCTGCATCCCCAGCCCTCACCTCCACAGGCAGCAATCGCCCCAGGCACTTGCACAGGGGGATCCCTGCTCCCCAGAAAGGTTGGAGGAGGGGACGATTACCTTGAAGTCACTGATGACCAGCCACCCCGCATCCCCAGGAGGCCAACAGCCGTGGGCAGAGGTGCACAGCCCTGCATGGCAGGCAGAGCACGTCGCGCTGACGATGGGGGTCCTTGGGTGGCTCATGCTTTGCTGCCTCGGCCGGAGCGTGACAGCAATCCCACCTGAGGTGTCGGTGACAGCTCTGCTGAGACAAACAACGCCTGCCTGCCACATCCAATTGCTCAGCTCACGGAGAAGCAAGCCCTTGGCTTATTAGATTTGCTTTGGTCTGACAGGTAGGAAACACGTCTGCCGAGCAGACCCGCGTGTCTCCGAAGGACCTCTCCTCCTCGCGCCGGTACCCACAGGGCTGTCACCCAGCACGGCTGCAGAGGACATGCCAAGCCCTGCGTACCAACGGTCGGTCACTGGGGACTGAGCAGCAGCAAGGGATGAACCTTCAGCAGGGAGAACATCACCATCAGCACAGTGTCACAGGAGGCTGAGCTCTAGCTTGGGGCTGCTACTATCTCAGCCTTCTCATTTGGGGCTAGTCAGCTTGTGTATCTTCTCCATATGAGAACCTTTAACCACCACTACAGTGACAGCTTTTTCAACCCCTTCTTTTGTGCATCATGGATATGACAAAACTTCCTCCTGGCAGCAGCTCACCCCAACCAAGCCGTGAATCTCCTCCATTACAACAAGTAGACCACCAGTCCCAGGCAGAACTCTCTTTCAAAGCCATTCCTTTTCTGCAAGGGGAAGGTCCTCAACCCACCTACAGCTCCTGACCTCCGCCTCACCCTGCAAAAAGAAACAAGCCTCCAGCCCCTTCATTTCTGAGCCACTTTCTCTTCCCATCCAGCCTCCCAGTACCGGGCCACTTCTCCATTTCCCACCCAGCAGATACTGCTTTGCATGGCTGAGCAAAACCCCGCTCAGCTGGAAGTCCTTATGCAATTAAAAAAACTTCACTCCCATTACAGTAGCTTCTCTGATCCTCTGCAAATTCCAGGGCTCACAGCCACACGAGCAGAGCCCACGTCAGATGTTCACCTTCGGGGTGACGCTTGTGCTGGAGAACAAGTGCCAGTTTCTGCCCTTGGCTGCTGCCGTGGTGAGCTGGGATCTCTCTCAGCTGTATCCCAGTCCGCAGCAGGTGAGACGGACCAGTGTCCTCAAGCAAGGGGCACACCTCCATCAGGACACGAGCTGCTCCCTGGGTCCCCAACCTCTGAACAACAGGGGCTGTAATTATCCTTTGGCCCTCGCACAAATTGCTCATTTGACTTAGAGCGCTGAGTGCTGACTCACTGGCTCGGTTTGGAATTGGGGCTTAAATCAAAGAGCTTCCCTCAAGGGATCTGGGGGAAAAGGAGACAATTAGATTTGAGCCCTGAAGTTTTACAAGTCTAATAAATTTCCTGGTAGCCTCCGGCTGCCAGGCTGCTGTGTGAGAGACCTCGGTGAATGAAAGCAAGCATTTCTCAAGACAGGAAGCCACACCGGCACAACACAGGTCTGCCTGCCAAGGGACTGACTTGTCTGACCCCCATCCTACTGCCGCTGGCTGCTCCGCATCTGGGCCGAGCGGCGGGATGGAGACATCGCCCCCCTCGCACCGCACCGGGACCGCGTCGGCAGGACAGCACGCAGCCAGGAGCGACAGCCCTTCCTGTCCCGCATCCCGCTCCTTCCTCTGCCCGTCCACGATGGTGTCAGGGCTGGTCGGTGGCAGAGGAAGGTCAGAGCCAGCAGCGTGGAGGGAAGCAGCTGGCTGCTTCCTGCTGCAGACAGCAGGGAAAGAGCATCTTCTCAATTGTGTTTCATGCAGCACCGCTAGAAAAGGGGTCACGGCAGAGAAGTAACAGAGGTGTTGACACAAACACCTGGAGGGGCCAGGACAGAACATCCTAGAGATGGGAAGCTTCCCCCATCAGCTGCCCCACCAAGCAGGATCACCCCCAAGCTCCTACAACCCTTGGAAGACACAGCCTTGCCTGTGGCTGCTTGCTACCCTGCCAGAGCTGCTCTTCTTCCAGCCAGGGACCTAAACACACCCTACCTTTTCTTCAGCAATGCTAATGGAGGAGAGGATGGAGAATGAAGCTCTCTTTCTCCAGGAAACCCAACTTCTGAGAGCCCCTGCAGCAAACCTTCCGCTGTTGCTGCCACCGCCACGCCTGGTCGCCCAGCTGCGCTTGGGAGGGTTTATATCTCCTCCCACGGGCAGGTGAGATGGGAGCAGCTGTGCAAGCCGCTGCTGGGGGGCTGCTGCAGGCTGTCCCCGAGGGGAGCATGTTCCGCAGCGCAGCGACCTGCCCGCGCCTGCCTGGTCTCTGCGTGGGGCTGCGAGGCAGGACCCCTGGGGTCCCCCGCGGTGCCACGTCCCATGTACCCAGCTGTGACAGCACAGGAGGGGCTGAGGCAGAGACATGTAGCCCAGCGAGGAGGGGTCTGGGTCCGGCAAGCTCCGACTCCTTTGCTGGCTGAGAAGACCAGAGTCATACAGGAACATAAAAAGGAAGAAGAGCCTGTGGTTCCCTGGGCAATCTCCTGTGCTGCCTTGCCACAGATGTGGTGGCATCTGCTGTCCCCTGTCCTTGCCCCGGCATGGCCAGATGTGGCGGTCTGGGTGCCAACGCCTCTGGAGAGGAGCAGGAGAAGCACCGATCTCAGCCGTGCCCTTCCCTTCCACCCCAGGGGAAAAGCCCTCAGCCAGCACCAGTGTGGGCACTGGAGAAAAACACCCCTTTGCTGCTCAAAGGAAAGTTCCTCTGCTCCGTCCACCACTTTTCTGGCTGCCTCCAGTGTTTGTTCAACATAACATTGCTCTGACATGATGTAAAATATGTTTTATGCTCCTATTTCCCCCCTGTCTTCCCGCTAAACCTTTTTCTTTTCTAATTTGAACTGGATACACTGTGCCGGGGATTAGCAGAGACTTATTTAAGCAGCCGGTCAACTCTAAATCATTGCTTATAAAACCTGGAGGTCTCGGAGAGTCCTTTGCACTTGTCGCCGGTGACCATAAATCCCCATTTCATGGGGGCCTTTCTCTCCCTCCCCCTTTTCTTTCTTCTCCCCTGGTGCAGCCCAGCGAGGGATGTGGGGTGGCGTAGTGGCCTGCCGGGGAGTGAGCACCCAGCCCTGCTCCGCTGGAGCTCAGCAGCACGTGGAGCGGGACCGCGTAGGCTTCAGCAAGGTCTGTTTCCCTGAGCCTCGCCCAGAGCTCGCTGGGCAGGGGGGCACGTCAGGGCTCATCCAGCCACTGGGTTCCCAAGCGGGCATGGGTTTGAGGGTGCCTCAGGGCAGCAGATGCAGCCATGATCCCCTGAAATGTCTCCCACTGGGAGCCAGTGCCAGGCTGGGGGCTGTGAGCCCCCAAGGAAGGCAGCAGTGGTGCAGTGCCCGGGGCCGGGGTCCCCTCGCCCCAGGGATGCCGGTTTGGGGGAGCCCAGCATGGCCTGTGTGCACCGCCGCATTGCAGGGGCTGCTGCCGAGCGGGGAGGGAGCATGCGGCGGGGGGGCCCTGCAGCAGGCTGCCCACCCGCCCCACGGTCCCCTGTGCCACATGCCAGCAGCAGCGTGCAGGCCATGCGGCACAGGCTGGTCGTGTCGGTGGCAACAGGGAGGAGAGAGCTGAGACAGGGGGCTTTGATCTCCTCTTTTAAAGCAAATATTTCCTTGCAGGGACTTTACAAACCCCTCATCCCGACAGGCTGAATTCCTGCATTTATGATCTGTAAGGAAAGCTCCAAACAGAGGTTTCACTCTGGAGGAACTCATGGCACCCACAGCGGTGCTGGGCTGCGAGGCAGTCTGCACTTTCCCCTGTGTTTGTATTTTGTCTTGTGTTTTTGGATAAAAACTGAAGTGTTTGGAGCATTGGCAAAGAACAGCATATCCTGAACAAGCAGAGCCTGGGCTGCGTTCAAACCCTCTGGCCAGGATCAGGGGGAGCAGGCACAGGTCGTCCCGGGAGAGGGTCTCCATCACCTGGTGGCTGGCCAGGAAGGGCGATTTGGGGGTGTCGGGGCAGCCAGCGTGGCTGTCAGCAGGTACCTGCCTCCTTCGGGGATGGCAAACATGCCCTCTGCAGCTGGTCCCAAGGGGAACAGTGCAATCGAAGATGGTGGGAGCACACAGTCCCACCTGGAGACCCCGGAGGAAGACCAAGGCAGGAGGAATTTCCAAGGGGGTATGTGGAAATACCAGTGCCGGAGCAGCTGCCAGTCAGGACCAGTACAGCCGCATGCTGCAGTGGGGTGGGGCTGAGTCCTGCAGCCCCCTTGCCACCACAGATGGCCCTGCTCTGCCACACAAATGCCGCACTGTGGCCAGTGGACCCGGGCCAGCATGGGCTCTGACACCTTGCCATCATTTCATCATGTATAGAGGGGACAGAGGCAGCACAGTGGAGGCATTGGATGTGCTTTGATCTGAAGATCTGTGGGAAAAAATATTCCAGAGTGAGTTAGAAAAAATCCTGCAGGAGGACAGGTGAAGATGCAGCAGAGGTGATGGCTGAATTTGCAGCCTGCCTGGGGTCAGTGTGGGCTGAGATGGGACCGGTAAAGCAGTGCTGCCATCGAGGGAGAGGAGTGCACTGGCAACCAGCCTTCGCTTTCCCCCCACACTCTGCTCGGCAGGGTCAGCAATAATCTTGACCTAACCTGACACTGAGGCACCACTTACAGCCAGCAAAGGCTCCAAATCCCTCGGCTCTCTGCTCTGCCGGTGTATCATCAGGGGATGCTCTGTCACCGCTCAGGCCCTGCGTTACGTTCCCCCACAGGAATCCCACTGAAGCCTTAAGGACTTATACAGTGGAGACAGGACCCCTCATTTTCACTGGGATCAGGGTTGGATCCTGCTGCTGTGTAAAGCGATAGGAGGAAAAGCTAGCACCATCCACAGGAGCAGGATGGGACCCAATGGCTTCTGTCTTTTGTTCTAGTTGGGGTTTTGGTCTTTTTTTTTTCTTTTTTCCTCCTTTTCTTTCCAAAGACAAGGTGCAGATGGGATAGGAGCAGGTTTACCTGCCATCACCCCAGCAACGCAGAGCGGGCAGGGAGGGAGGGCAGCAGGGCGCAGGCAGCAGGGTGCAGGCAGTGGGTTACAGGCAGTGGGCAGTCCTGCCCGGGCTCTGCTGGCTCTGCCCCACTGGGAGTGGGCAGCTGTCAAGCATCGCCCTCCAGAAACCCCGCTTCGTGCAGCAGGACAGCCCCCCTCAGTTCTCCGAGCCCCTCGGTGAGGACAGACTGCTCCAGCAGCGAGGGCAGAGATCGGGGTCCTCTCCCCGCCACAGCACACTGCTCTGCAGAGACGGTGCCCAGTTGGGCATCCTCACAGGTCCCCTGGCTCCCCGGGACCAAGGGGACAAACACCCAGCAGCAGCTCAGAACAAAGAACAGCAGGCAATGAGGAAGTCTTATCATCGTTTTGTTTTAATTTTCCAAGTGCCCCAAAAAATATATTGTTCAGGGACATGTGTAACTAATTAAATGGTACAGGGAGAAGAAAAACACAGATTTTTAAAGAGATTTTGAATTATGTCTGGAGGTGAAGAAGCCAGCAGGCTCAGGGGATAATTAATCACTAGAGGTGAGATGCCCCGGCTCCCTGTGCCAGTGCATGCTCCCAGCTTCCAGACCTTCCAAGGCACCGGCCACCGCCAGCACTGAGAGCTGGCACGGGGCTTTGGGGTGTCTGCAGCGCCCCGGGCAGAGCCAGGCGCCTGTAGAGCATGGGGCACTGCACCTCCATGCCAGCTCCGCTACCTCGTCGGAAGCAACCTTCCCAAGCAGCTCTGTGCAGGCTGGCACGAAGCACATCCGTCTCGTGCTACATGTTCCCCTCCACTCAACTCACCCATCAGGGCCACCCAGATTCCCTCCATGTCCCCTCAGCAGCCTGAAACCAGCACAGTGAGCCAAACACCCGGCTTTCACTGCTGCATCCCTCTATTGGAGCACGTAATTTGAAAAGCCGCTTGACATCCCCAAACCAGTTACGGTAATAGTCCAGGTAAAGAAGCTGAGAAGCCTCCAAAGGGAAAGAAAATGTTGGGGCATCTGTTCCAGGAAACACTGAACTCACCCCGACAGAGAGCGGTGGAGGGTGGGCTGGGGAGAGACCTTTTCTGGTGCTGGTTCTCCGGGTGCCGCAGAGGGGTCTGGTGCAGACAGTGTGCAGGCGAGCAGCTCTGGATGCAGCTTCTCCCAAGCAGCGAGCACTGCCCTCCCCAAATGCCTCTGAGACATCCAGCCACTTCGTTACAAGGTTGTCCTTCCCAGCCCCTGAAAAAAGCCCTTCCAGGAGCAGGGCTTGTAGGCCCAGTCTGAGCTCCGCTGCTTGAAGATTTTACCATGGTCTTGTTTCGGTGTGTTTTATACCCAAGAGGTAAGAAGTTGACAAGAGCTTTTGTGAACTCAAGAGGGGCATTTGGTCCAGCTCTGCTGGAAATGGCCATGGAGGTGCCCCACAGTCCCACATTAACTCACATCCTTTTCCCATCCTGCACAAGCACTAAACCCAAACACACACACTGCCTGGCTACGGTAGCCACGGCCCTTCCTGGGCTGCCGCGGAGGAACGCGATGCATCTGGGGCACGCCACGGCCCAGCACCCCGCGCCTGGCGGTGGCATTCAGAAGAGGTCCGCGTGGACCCACACCCATCTCCTCTGCTGCTGCTCTCCAAGCTGTATGCGAAGCTGCCTCCAACCTCATCATCTGAGGAGCAAGGTGAGGACCAGCCCTGGCACAGCGCACAGCCACCCACCCCTGCCTTTGGAGAGCGGGGTCACCCTGTGTCCTTGACTAAAGTCAAGCTGATCCTTTCTCCTGTCCAAGGCAGCAGCTGGGAAGGAGGTTCCCAACTCCTCTCGGAGCTGATTAAGGTGCGGAGGTGGCATTACTGGCTGCTGCCCCCCAGCTCCGAGGCATCCCTGGCGGATGGGGCACCCCTGCGTGGGGGGGACGAGCGGCTGCCTGAAGGTCCCTGCCTGGAGCGAGGAGCAAGGAGGGCTCATCCTTCCTGACATCAGCCCTCCCTGGCCGCTGCCTGGGAAGCGGAGGAGCCGGGCTCCTGCCCCAGCCTGTGCATGCAAACAGCCGGCCAGCTGATGCAATGGTTTGTGGGCTCTGAATGGCAGTGCTTACACTCCTCACCTGGGGAGCCTGAACGTGCCCTGCTGGGCAAGGCAAGGGGCTCCCATCCTGGGGACAGCCCCAGAGCCTTCTACCCACCGGCAGTGAAGGAGGCAAAAATCATTACCTTGATTTTTATCATTGCATTCTTCATTATTTCCACCCAAAACAGCCAATGCCCTCACCGGGTAAAGCCCACTCGCCTGCCCACCTTGCCCCTGAAAGCCCAGAAGAGAGGAAAACCACCCAGTTCACCCCAGCCCGGCCCTCACGGGATGCCCGGCAGGAGGGAAGAGCCAAGGGCTTTCTGCTGCCAGACTTGCCCTGTCACAGCCCTGCTCTGCGAGGATGGTGGGTGCTGCCCGGGCACGGGGGGGGAGCGTGGGCAGCACGGGCATGTTCGCCTCTGAGGAGCGCGGGCATTTTTGAGAGGTGACCAAAAACTTTCCGATGGAAAGCTGCCGTCAGGAAATGCTGATTCCACACTTTAGAAGGACTTTGTGGAAACATATATATTTCATCGACATGTTTTGTGAATAGTTAGGAAAACACGCTGGAAGGTCCAGGAGTTTCATTTCAATTTTAGCATTTCTCCTGTTAGTTGAAACATCAGAATCAAAACAAAATGCTCCAACTGCTTCAAAAAACACTTCCAAACTTCGCAAAAGTGCTTTTAAAAAGATAATTCCTTTATTTATTATATGGCAATATTTCTTAAATTTTATGTTCTGGTGAAATTCCAAGATTTGAACAACTTCTCCCAGGGAGTGAAGAAAAAGGTGGCAGGGTTCCCTGACTTCAGCTTTGCTGTGAACCTGACCTTCAGCCCAGCGTGACGCGGGGATGCCGAGGATGTGGCCTGATGCGTGTTTGAGCACCAGGTGGGGAAGGGTCCATAGTATCACATCCTGAATTTATTGCCCTGTCCCCCCTTCTGTACCTTTCCTGCCCCTCGTAGGCTGGCTTTGGCCCCGGCTCTTGGCGGGGACGTGCCACCATGCCGCAGCCCCTCTACCTGCTGAGCAGGCAGGGGCTTTCCCCAGCTTGGCACCAGGTCCAGGGGAATGGTGGCCTGCGGTGGCGGAGGCGGTTGGCGGCCTTTCCCCTCCCATCGCAGCAGTTAGACACCCGCTGTTTCCGAGCGCGCAGCCCGGGAGCAGCAGCGCGTGGGGCTGTAACTCTGGGCCCTTTCAATTAGCATTTTGCTCTCCTGCGCTAACTGGCTATTAGAGGTGTGCCTATCTGGCACCCAGGGGCCCTCCCAGCCCATCTGAGAAACCATTTCCATTTCTGACCAGAGTAATTGATGTCCTATTTTCCCTTCATTCACATGCAGGTGGCATGGGAAGACCGAGCAACAAAGGGCTGGGAGCGGGACAGAGCAATGGGCTGTCCCCAAGGCCCTGCCTGCTGTTTACCGAGCCGAGCCCACCGCACTGGCTGTACTGGAGTCAGGCTTTGCCCCACTGAATCCCATAGACCTGGGGTCTGCCGTGCCAGGGGCCAAGCCTACAGCCTCTCCAGCCCACAGGGATGCCTGCTTTAACATTCAGCTCAGCCACAGTGAAAAATAGATGTCTGCCACCCACTGTGGTCCCCGGGGTGGGGTATTTGTCTGTGTCGCTCGTGGTACTTGTCACAGGGATTGTCAAGGTGTGTGTCTCCATGGCAGCCTCCCGCCTGGCCCTGGCCGGGGTGGGGTCCCTAACTGGGGGAGGACCGGTGGAGCAGAAACCCCTCTGCCAGGGCAGCCCACTGAGGAGCACAGACCACACACAGCCCCACAGCATACGGGCCCACACGTGGGCCCTTGATTGCTTCCAGCTGCTGGGCGGTTTGGGGAGCTCCCTGCCCCAGGGGGGTGCCATGTCCGAGGGGACAGAGGCAGGGTGGGGGCAGGATGCACCCCGCTCCCGGTGCAGAGCATCAGGGCTTGGCTGCCTGTTGATCCCAGCTCTGTGTCCCACCAGCCCTGCCGGTCAGTCGCTCCCTTGCAGAGGTCCCCGTGGGTTTTCCAAGCCTTTCTTCACAGCAAGACCCTTTGCTCGCTGCCAGGACCACGCTGGCCATGGCAGGGAGCCCGGCCAAGCTGGCTGGAGCAGGAACGAGCCCCAGTGCTGGAGCAGTGGCACAGGAGGACAGGATCCCCACGGTGCCCTCCCCTCCCAGGGGACAGTGACTGATGGGTGTATTAGGGTTGAAAGAGAGCAGGTGACAACGGGGAAGCCCCCAGCCAGCTGCGGCTCAGTGGCAGGAGACAGGGAACGCCGATTACACTCACAGCCCCAAAGGAGACGCCTAATAACAAGGCAGCACGGGAGCAAAGGCAGGGATGGGCAGGACGAGCAGCACCGATGCTGCAGGGCTCCTGGTGCCATCGCCAATCTCTGTGCGCGGGGGTGTATTGCCATGAACTTTATTTCTGCTTGATTCTTGTCTGCGGACACGTACTCAGGCTGGCTCGGCACCGGGCATACATGTGTGTGCCTGCCCGCCCTCTGCTTTGTGCAGCAGGTCTGTCCAGCCCCTGGGCTCTGGCAGCCGGGTCCTGCTGCCTCTTGCTGTAGCTGTGAGTCACAGCCAGCGGCAGAGCAGGAAGGGCAAGGCTCAGTGTTACAGCTTCTCCTCCAACAAAAAAGCTTTTCCAGCTACTGGGGAAGAATGGTGTTTGTTTCTGAAGTGCCAAGGCAGGCACAGGAAGCATTGCAGTGCATGCATGGCCTCGTACGAGTGTGGTCTGCGCCTTGCATGGGTGCATGTGCCTGCACAAGGACCAAAATGTGTCTGCCATGGTGCCCGGACCTTGTCCCGAGAGGGGGTGTCCCATGTTGTTCTGCTTCCGCCAGCTCTCAGGAGGCAGAGGGTCTCCCTCAGCCTGACCTCCTCATGCCTGTTCTGCAGCTCAGCCCGGGGAGCATAAATGAGATGCTTAGAAGGGGAAGGAAATGGAAGGGGAGTGATGAGACTTGTGGCCGCCTCCTGCTAAAGCCCCTGGAGCATCTCGGAGACATGGCCTATATTCCCTCTGAGTTTCTTGCAGCCACACAGCTTCCTGGGGCTCTCCTGGGAGCATGAATTTATTTGAGGTAATTTAATTTTGGGGTGCTTTTTAAGTAATTAAAAAAGATGAAGGAAGAAAAGGCAAAAATTAAAGGCAGGATTATCAGGGCCGTAAGGGAATTCCCCAGGGAGAACGTAGCCCCAGTGCAATAGGCTTAAAATCTGCTCTAAACAGAAGTGGCTTTTACACTGGCCTGCATAAGCTGATGCTGAAGCACTAGAGTTTGCCCACGCTACCAGGCACAAGGCATTGCCAGAGCTCCCTGTGCCTCTCCTTGCACTGGGAGAGGGAGCAAATCCTGCCTGCAGGAAATAAGCCAGGACCTGCCAGGACTCCCTCTGGAGCTGAGGAGCAAGGATGGACGCTGAGGCAGCAGTGCCGGTGGGTGGCAGACCACCGTGCACGGTGAGGTTGGCTGCTTTGGTGGAATTTGGCAGGTCTGCTCAGGAACAGGGAAGTTGCCCCGCTTGGACGAGTGTCAGGGATGTGTCTTGATGAAAATCAGTGCCAGGATCACTCAGACAAGTTGTGCTCCTGGGGTCACTGCACAGTCCACGGCCTGTCTCTTGCCTGGGGATGTGTGCTGAGGAAGCAGAAGCCCCTGGCTGCGCTCCAGGAATAGATAAGCTGTTTAGTTGTAGGATAACTAGATTAACCAGGCTGTGTAGGGACAACAGATCACGACTGCTAAGCCAGAGATGTGGGTCTGATATGCCCCTTGGCCTGTTATGATAAAATAGCAGGTTTGACCTGGAGCAAAAAAGAAAGGAGGGAAAACCTTGTTGCAATGTCAGGAGCAGCACACGTACACAGGGACCCAACTGATGCCTTCTGGGACAGCACACAAAGACAGAGGGATGTTGTTAGCTCCATAACCCATGCCACGCCACACCAAACCATCACACCTCTTTCCTTGGCAAGCTGGTGGCTACAGCAGGGACCTCCTGAGGATCCAGGTGTGCCCACCCTTTGCACCGGAGAGTCCCAAGCAGCAGCGATGCCATGTGGGAGGGTGCAACGAGGACCCTGCAGCCACAGTGACGGTAATTCAGCTCTACCCAGCTCAGCCACAGCAGCCCACACCGAGCATCCTGTGCCACAGCCCATCCCAGTTCCTCACAGTCGCTTCCCTTGGCTGTACGGTGCTCCCTCAGCGCTGCCGGTGTTCGCACTGCAGCACTGCTCGGATTCCCGCTAGCCCTGCCTGAAGAGCCACCCTGCCAGCCCCAGGGGCAGAAGGCTCCTGCCAGCTGGCCGTGCCTCCGCTTGCCTCTCCCCATTTCCAGTATCCCCCCATCACTTCTCGGACCCCAACTGCCTGGCTTCTAACCTCACCTCCACCTTCAGCTGCGCACTCCCAGCTCAGTCCCTCTGTGGCTGGTCTGACCTTGGCCGCTGGCTTCCAGAGACCCCCAAGCAATCGCCAGCTGCTCCCCAAGCTTCATCTCACCTCGTGGCTGAAGCTGCCTCCTTATCGGAGCTGTATGCGGCCATCCTTTACAGCAAGAGTTGCTGTGCCTCCCTGGAGTAAGTGCAGGGCCGCGGGTCTGTGGTCCAGGTGACCCGGTCGGCTTTGCTGCTGACCCTGGATAAGGCATCTAATGCCTTTGGCTCCTGTCTCATCCTCTGAGTCCTGGAAGTACCACTACAGATCTAATGGACATGACCTGGTTAGTTAATGCTTGGTGTCTGCTTGGTAGACACCGTTCAAGGTAGTTACCTGAAGGCCAAATTTGGAAAAAGATGAGATTTTTTCTGACTTAGAATGAGTGATCTGGGAAGGGAAGATCACACAAAACTTCCTACAGCCATAACAGCTTCCTTGGGATTAGCTGGAGATGGGAAAGTCTGCTCATCCAGGGGGCGAGCGACTCATTTGTTAAATTAAAACACTGAGAAACCAATTTTTGGGGGTGTAATTTCTCACTTCATTATACACGGTACTTATCCTGCTAATTGCTTGTGCCCAGGGCAAGCCATGCAGGGTGTCTTCACAGCCCACCAGAGCCCAGGAGCTGTGCTGCTGCTGCGTGGGGGGCATGTAGGAGCCGGTGATCCCCCCGCACCGAGGAAGGGCTGAAGGTCGTTTCCTTCCCTAGGACAGAAAAAGCATCCACGACGTGAGCCACTCCTGCAAGCGCTACCCACGGTGTGCCAGCCCTGCACCAGGGAAGCTGCTTGCTCTCAGGATGTGGTCTGGCTGCCACAGCTCAGTCTCATCTCAGCGTCCGTACCTGGGCATCCCTCAGGGTTTTTGCTGAGATCCTCTTTTTTCAAGCCATCTCTTTTCCCACCGGCTTTACCGTGCAGCTTCCCAGGGCATTTGATCTGCGATGATTTAAATGAGGCAGACTTCAGAGATCAGTGAGCGAGGTTGGGCTCAAACCCATGGCCAAACCTCTTCATGAAAAGGGCCAGCAACTTTTAAACACTCCTTCAAAGCTCCTTCTGAGGACACGGTGTGCAGTGGGTCCATCCTGCCCCCAGGCTTTCGGATGTCCTTCAGCCCAGTGGGTTTGTACCTCTTGGTCTCCCTGTTGCTCCGGGCACGCTGTGCCCAGGACACAACCAGCTTGTCTTAACATTAGCCTAGGTATGGCTCATTTTGGCTTTGACAGTGAAGCAATCCCTGATGCCACAGGAGACGCCACCACAGAGAGGACAGATCAGTGAAAACAACCATTTCCATCCTTCAAACCATGAGATGGAGAAGAATAGACTTATGGAGATGGAAGAGGTGTGAAGGGATGGGCAGAGCCATGATGCTGGCTCGGCTGCTCCCTGGTCTATCATGTCCTACTCGGTTTTCTTGACGAGTTCCCCCCTTCCAGCCACCCGGCGCTGCGGGGTGTTTTCTTTGCACCAAAGATGTCTCCACTTTCCCCACAACACGTAATAAGGCAACCACACAAACCAGAGGATGTGAGTCGGAGCGGCTCCGAGTGCATCGAGTAAATTTGATCCTGCCAGATTAGGGAAGGCATTAACGAGGCTTTGAGCCCTTGCCTGGGTCTCGGGTTTATATATGGCCACGGTCACCGCTCTGAGAGTGACATTGCAATACATCACACCTGCCAGCCGCAGCCCGCGGCTCCCTGGCACCCGGCCAGGCAAAGGTAATTTTGTGCTGAGTGATATCAGAAGTCGAAATGAGCCCCACATACTGCGTGCAATTCCCAGAGGCTGTAAAACACCTCGGCCGTCTCCCATCCAACATTTATGTGTTTTGCATTAAACTTCCCCAAATTAGTGCTAAGTGCATTAAAGTTGTAAAAATAGCCTGCGTAAAACCCCATTAAATGCTTAAATATATGGATCCGGCGTATGGGGATCTATAATTTAGGTTTAAATTCAGGAGCCCCGTAAAGCCCAGATCCTGTGCTGGGAGCAGCCCGGGAAGTGACGGAGCACTTCACCGCCATGGAAGGGATGTGCTGGCCCCACCGCCAGCCCCTGGACTGGCTTTTTTTCCCCAACACGGGATTCCTTTGAGACGTCAGACATTGCAACTCTATTAATACTCACTGGAGCATCGGATGCAGACAAGACAGGCCAGGGGGATGGGATGGGAGGAGGGAGGCAGAGTGGAAGCATCCAGGCCTGGATTCGTGTCCCGCTACCCTGGCATGTCTGGGGGAGAGCGGGGTGCAGGAATGCCCCGGGGGATGCAGGCTGACCCGGGCTCGTCTATTGTCAGGAAGCAGAAACCTCGCTCCTGTCCCGCTGCTCGGGACGAGGCCGCTGCCATGTTTCGGAGGGAGCCCGGAGCGCTGTCAGCACGTTGGCAGAAAACTTTGCAGGGATCCTTTCCCCCAGCATTCACCGATCGAGTTGGAGGGGCTGGTGCAGAGTCCCCCCGGCGAGGCAGCGGAGGCTGGGGGGCCTGGGCAACACGAAGCACGTTTTCCAGTCACCCCCCTAAGCCATCCAAGCACGCCCCATCCCCCTCAGACATTCTGCTAGATCCAGATCCCCTGTGCCACCAGGAACCTGGCACCGAGCCTGTGTTTTTCATTTCATCCCATCTCCTCTGGCAACCCCGCGTGTGTTTGGTGTTTACATCCCGGGACGCTTGGATACTGTCCCTCCTCAACCACATTTGTGGAGCTTCCCAGCGCTTCCCATCATCGGCTGACATCTTCCTCTTGATGCCGTTTCCACAGCAGCTTTCCCCCCCGCCCGGTGCTCTCCCAGGAGCAACAGCGCAGCTCTTGCAGTCGATGTCCAGCCTCAGATCTGGAGAGGAGGCTGTTGCTGGCCCGCTCGGCCCCAGCAAGCCCTGCTCCCAGACTGGGCAAGTCCATGAGGCCCCACCATGCTGGGCACAAGCAGCTGGCACGCAGGCTCAGGGTGGGCATGGGGCTCCCGGCACGCTTCCCTGCTGGTCCCCGGTGGGGCTCTGGGGGCTGCCGGGCTGGCTACTGCATTTTCTTCCATTTCAGGCTGCAGAGGACCGTCGTTTGTGTGAACCCAGCGATGGCAAAGACATTGCAGTGACGAGCCTGGGGAGGAAAATACCCAACAAAATGCCTACAGATGGGGGGGATAACGACAGAAGGCAGGTGAATTTGCAGGCAGCCCCACAGACCGTGGCAGGCAGGGCAGGGTGGTGGGAGCGCAGGACTCCTGGGTGCTGTGATTCCTTCAGCACCCCACACCAAAACCAATCCCTGGATTGCCTGTGCGTGGCCCGTGGGGGTGCTAGGTGAAACCAGCTCCCCTGGCAGCACGGCGGCATGGGCAGGAGTTGCTCGTGAGGCAAGGGCAGGGAAGGAAGGGAGATTTCCTTGTGTTTGCTTTCGCTATGTATTCCCAGGAAGGTGGGGATCTCTTCCAGGCCAGCTCCTGGCCAAAGTGAGCTGGGAAATGTGCAAACAGCCATAAAACCACCCAATCTGAAGCAGAAATAGCTCTGCCTCACTGGTGTCTTTTCATAAGGGAGCAAACTATCAGCTCAGCCTCCAGCTCAGGGAAAGCAGTCAGGGGCCAGGGACAGAAATTTGGCTGCTTTGATCTGGTTAGTCAAACTCCAAAGGCTCTGTCCCATTCCCTCCATTGTGCTTCTGCCACCACCATGCATCCCAGAGCTCCTACTTACGGCACAGGCCCACCCAGAACTCAGCCTGGTGGAGAAGAGGCTTCCCATCCCAATGCACCTGATCCCGTCCCATCCCATCCACTTTTCTGTTATTATTATTATTATTTTTCCACCCTTTAGCATCTCTCCCTTCCTCTGCTCCTGTGGCAAGAGGAGAAACCCATCAGCGATGCCCAGGGTGGGCGTGCGGCCAGCTCTGCGCAGGCTCATGGCCGTTACATCCCACGCTTGCTCTCAAAGGTACCTGTCTGATTTTATTACTGTCACTTCCCAACCCTTCAGAAACCTTCCCAAGATGTACTTACGAAATTACTGTTCCTGCTCTGAAGAGAAAACAGCTAAAGCCTTGTTATAACTACTTAATGTTAACATCTGAATGGAGGGATTATCCTCCCTTACAAAAGGCTACATGTTTGTTTAACGCTGTTTTCACTTGTTTGAAAGTGAATTTTATAAAGTCTGTTTCTCTCCCTGCGTCTCTTCCTGGCTCCAGCCCTTTGGGTTCCCACCAGGGACAGGGCAAGCCACGGTCACCTGTAAATTTTCCTGCTGGAAACACTCCTCTCAAAACCACACCAACACTGGGGATTTGATTTGATTTTGTGCAAGGTTCCCAGTTCATCTGCATCCCCTCCAGCCCATCGCTGGTCATACTGGAAGGTCCCGGGGTCACTATGGCACGGAGGGGGCTGCCGCTGCCCCGTGGGCTCTCAGCACTGCTGATCTGACCAAAAAGAAATCCAGCATCAACAGGAGAAGAATTTGTCTGGTCCCCAGGTCAGGGTTGGAGGACTCACCCCTGCAGAAATGAGATGCGGTGCCCTCACCATCTTCTGCGCGAAGCAGCGTGCCCGTGCCAGCGGGGCCGACAGGATCCAGCCCACGACCAGGCAGGATAGGGATGGGAGCAAGTCAAGAACAGATTTCCCTGCAGTCGGGAGCAGCTGCAACAAAATTTACCTCCCCCATTCAGCTCCAGGAAACAGAAAGATTGGGGAGAAATGGGAACAAAACTCCTCCAGATCTGAAAACCTTCCAGCAGGTCCGAGTCACCGCCGCCGTCTCCCTCACTGGGTCCCTGGACCGCACGGCCACTGCCACGGCTCGCACCAGCCACGAGGCCTCTGACGCTTTTTGACCAACTGTGTTGGTTTTTTTAGCAACCACGATATTTATAAACGCTTGGTAAAATATTTATCTTACGAGCCAGTTTGCCTCGTTGGTTTAAAAAATTAATATAACATTAAGTCGGCTCAGAACATTCAGGTTTTTAAAAATTGAGCTGAAAATTAAACAATTGTCGAATTTGTGGTGGGAGTAACGTGGCAGCAGGAGTATTTATCACATGCAAAACAAATGGGGCTGCCACTTCTCTGCCAAAGACATCAGAATTCAGGGGTATTTTTATACCCTGAGTAAATATTCTCAATTTTTTTGGAATAGTTTTAAAAAAATAATAATAATAAAACCTGGTAGTTAAGGACAATCAAAACAAAGCCAAAGACATTGATGTCATATTTAAAAAATACAGGAGACTTAAAGATAAACTTTTACATTGGTCAAATATAGAAACTAATTATACCACCGGAGCCCCTACAAGGATTTCTCTGTAAAGTCCCTCTGGTTTTGTCCTCTTTAAAGAACTGCTGATGCCTCATGGAAAATACTGATAAACAATTTGTTCCTGAGCACAGCCCGGCTCTTCTCTCTTTCTTTCTCTTTTGTGCTCTGCTACTGAGCTCCATGGACGGAAACAGAGGCCAAACTCACTTTTGGTGTGGTTGCACTTGGTGGCCCGTGCCAGAGGCAGGCTCTGCGGGGGGCTGATGGTCCCACCACGGCCACCCCCAGGCAGCTCCTCCACCCCCTCCGCTGCCACCGTCCCCAGGCAGGGCTCAGGCCAGGGAGCGGCAGCAGCAGTTTGTAAAACTTCAGGAAACACCACTTTTTGCTTTCTTTTCTAGGACCTTTCCAAGCCACAAGAGTGTGGTGGTGCCAGAGGTCCACAGTCAGGTGGAGAAAGGGTAGACTCAGAGGAGGGAGAGGAGGAGGTGGCCTCTGGGTGGTTTTCTCCTGCCCTAAAGACAAATCTTTCTCTTCAAGATGGTACACGCTGGAATCTGAAATAAGCCCTCGAGTTTGCTTTGACAAAAGAGGCAGAAAAGGGTGAGTGAGGAGGAAGTCCTCTTCTCATAGGGATAAATATCCAGTTGAGTAACCCTAGTTTGAGTAACCCTACCTAATAACACTCTCCCATTAACTCTTAGTGATAGTTGAGTCATCGGCAGAATAACAGCCTACATTTTCAAGAACAACCAGTGATTTTGTGAGCCCAACTTGACGGCACTTAGAAAGCAATCAATGCTGTACGCTCACCCTCCCGATGTCAGGAGGCTTCAAAAGGTCTTGAGATGGGCACCAAAAAAAGCTCCTCTGCTTTTCAACTGCCAGGTAGACACTCATCGCAAATCCAAGAAATGTTTTCATGGAGTAATCGTGCAAGAGCGGACTTGTCCATTAAACTGTTAGCCCTACCCACGGTTGTAAAACCAGAGGTGAAATGGCTGTGATGGAGCAGCCAGCTAAGGAAGAGGGGGAGAATAATAAACCTTGCAGGACACCGCAGAGAAGAAAGGCTGCCGAGAGCATCAGATCGGGTTTGATAAGATGAACCACCAAGGGAGCAAACCAATTACTTGCAGAAAAAGGACATAACGTAGAAGGTCGGAGTGGATTGTCATGCCCGTGGATGTGCTGAGGTCAAGGAGAAGGAAGAGCAAGCCCAAGCAAGGCGTGGCGGCAAGGAAGCAATCACTAACCTCCCCTACTCCTCACATTCTTTGAATAGTTGAAATAATAACAATAATAAAATCCAAACTAAACTGAAGACACTGATGTCATCTTAGAAAATATTTAAAGGACTTGCATTTTTTATACTAGTAAAATAAAGGCAGCTATTAGTTAAATCCCAGCATGCCTTAAAAGGCCTTTCTCGCGACGGCGTGTCTCCTTGCCATGAGGCGGTTTCTGTGCAATGGCGATGACACACTAGTGCGGGAACAGGCTATTCCTGAATGAGAAAGGAGGTCACGGGGCTGAGGAAGGGCGAGCTCTGAGAACGAGAGGTGAGAATCAGAGGCGTGTGTCACGGAGGAGGAAGGGCGATAGCCGGCGGTGGGGTGGGGAGGCAAGCGGAGCGTCAGCCGTGCCGGGGCTGCCTGCTTGGCCCCGCCGGCACGGGGAGACAGCAGCCTGCAGAGGCTGAGGCACCAGAGGGAGCTGGGAGAAAAATCAGCAAGGGGCACCCCATACTCCAGGTCTGCAAAGTTCAGAAGGCAGCGGTGGTGGTTTTAGTTGTCCTTTCAACCATCCAACACCGGTCGTGGTCAGAGAGGAGAGATGAGTGTAGGTGGGCACCTCTCTGCTAGCCCAGGGCACCCGAGGAAGCCCTGGTTCCTCTCGCCGAGGGCAGCACCACCATCTCCCCACGCCTGCTCTCCGAAGGAAGTGGTGCAGCCCGGTGGAGGAGCGGTCCCCTGGGCCGGGCAGTAGCAGAGAAGCCTCCGTCTAAATTGCTTCATTTAATCTATTGTTCAGCTGACTACATTGAAAATGGAGCATGTAATTGTTTCCCCGAATAGAGTCGAACACCATTAAACGTTGGTCTGAAGCTTTGCCATCCAGCAAATATTCCAGCTGGCTGGGGATCCTCTGGGATTGGCTCCGCGTCGCCATGGTTACGGACTGTCCACGGCTTTATTCCTACGGTTAATTAAAAAGCCTGTTTTACGAGGTGGCTGTGCCCGGAGGTACGCTGGTATGCCGGCCCTTCAGATGCCAGTCCACGAACTCCACATGGCCGCCGCCGCCCCGCTTTGCAGGCGGGCATCAGGCACTCACAGCCAGCGGGAGATGCTGCTGGGGACGCACGGGGCTGTGGGCTTTCGGGGGGGTGGGTATTTGGCTTTTGCAAATAAAAGGGCCAACCCCAGGTGAGGGATTGCACAGGGGCTGTCTTGCTGCCTGGCATCCATCTCCCATGGTCGTGCCAGAGGTGCTCCTCGAGCAGAAGCACATCCCCTCCGCTGGCAGTGAGAGCTGTGCTCAAGGGAGCAGGATGGCTCTTGCAGGAGCTTTGTGCCTACAAAGTTCAGAGTTCAAAGTACAGCCCAGCTGCCAGGCAGAGGTTTTGCTGTCCTTGGTCATGGTTTTAGCAGCAGAGCTGTGAGACCACCTGCCCAGGCAGGGCAATAGGGAGAGAAAGCCCCAGGAGGGTCAGGCTCTGGGAGCCACAGGCTTGGATAGCAGAGAGGGTGCAGCAGAGCAGAGGGAGAAGCAAGTACAGTCGGGCTCTGACAGACCACATGGAAAATCCTTCCACCCTTTCCTACCAACACAGCATCACCGACGGCCCTTCCAGCGCCTTGAGCTATCCAAGATAAATCCCACTGCACCGCAGCCATGGGCTGCATGGAGGGACACAGAGGTGGGCAGCTGGGCATGGGACATCACCCATCCCTCCCTCCCCAGCACCCCCGGCGACACCCCCGGCAGAGTGGGTGCTACCGGACAGACTTCATGGGGAGAGGGGAGCAGGGGGAACCAGCTAAGTTATGTGGGGAATTACCTAATTAGTGCACAAAACGGGGTGAGCCACGGGGAAATGCAAACAAACAATGCTCCAAAATGGCCGGGGCGCAATTACCGGAATCAGCCCAATTAGGAGAAATAAGCCCCGTCCAAGCGCTGCTGACAAACGACCCCGGCAGTAGGAGGCCCCTGCTTTCTTCATGAAAAGAACTTGCTGCGATTTACCTCCAAGAGCTGTGGCTGGTTTTAGTGTCACCTGGAGCCCTTCAGCTCGGGGAGGGCCCTGCTCCCACACCCCCTCCCCAGCCTGCACCCCCAGCTGGCTGGGCACCCCTGCACTGGCAGCCCCCTCCCCACTGACTGCAGCCGCTGCCGGAGGAGCTGGGGTGCTTGGGGTGCTGGGTGCCTCAGCCGGGAGACAAACGCTCCTCGAATGGAGGTTGGAGGGGAAGGTCGAGAGGACGTGGGGTCCCAGCCTGGCAGGTCCGTCCCTGGGGTGGGCCCTGTCTGCATGGGCAGGATGCGTCCCTGCAGCCTTGTAAGGGGAACCTTGAGAGTCAGCGCCCCATGTGCCTGCAGCCAGGATCAGGGTCCTGTGATGAGAAAGGATGGAAGGAAGAAAAGAAAAAGAAAAAGAAAAGAAAAAAAAAAAGAAAAAAAAAGAAAAGAAAAGAAAAGAAAAGAAAAGAAAAGAAAAGAAAAGAAAAGAAAAGAAAAGAAAAGAAAAGAAAAGAAAAGAAAAGAAAAGAAAAGAAAAGAAAAGAAAAGAAAAGAAAAGAAAAGAAAAGAAAAGAAAAGAAAAGAAAAGAATCAAGGAAAGAAAGAGAGAAAGAGGGAGATAAAGAGAGAAAGAGAGAGAGAAAGAGAGAGAGAAAGAGAGAAAGAGAGAAAGAGAGAAAGAAAGGGAGAAAGAGAGAAAGAGAGAAAGAAAGGGAGAAAGAGAGAAAGAAAGAGAGAAAGAGAGAAAGAGAGAAAGAAAGAAAGAAAGAAAGAAAGAAAGAAAGAAAGAAAGAAAGAAAGAAAGAAAGAAAGAAAGAAAGAAAGAAAGAAAGAAAGAAAGAAAGAAAGAAAGAAAGAAAGAAAGAAAGAAAGAAAGAAAGAAAGAAAGAAAGAAAGAAAGAAAGAAAGAAAGAAAGAAAGAAAGAAAGAAAGAAAGAAAGAAAGAAAGAAAGAAAGAAAGAAAGAAAGAAAGAAAGAGAGAGAAAGCGAGCCTGTACACAAATGAGGCTTAATTACAATAATGGTATGTAGCTGATTATCAAAGCTAACATTCAGGCTGGATATCAGATCCCATCTGGTGCTTTGCAGCAGGCTGGGAAGGGCCAGGAGAAAACAAACTCAGGTTAAATCACTGCAAGTGCTGGCCATGGGGGGGACCCTGCTGGGGGCTCAGCTTTCCCTGGGCTGCCGCAGCACGTCCTCTGCCCCTCCTGTCTTCACAAGCCATCTCTCCGGGGCTGGACCCTCCAGGGCTGAACCCCACTGGCTCTCCTCTGCACCACCAGCCGTGGCTCTGGGTGCTGTGCTTCGTGTTCAGGTTGTTCCAAAAGCAAAATCTGCATTGCATGAGAAACTCGGTGCTCAGGGTTTGCGCTGGCGAGTGAGCCGGCTGCTTTATGAAAGAGAATTTTTGAATCCTTTTGTCAACAGCTAAATGTTTCAATTGACAAAGTCAATGCATGATGCGATATTATAAATATTAGATTAATTGTATTGCATAGAATTTATATCATATGAAGAGTCAAGGAACTATTTTTTTTACCACTGTGAAAAATAAAGCAAGAGAGTTGAAGTGATTTGTTCAGACGCGTTTCCCTCAAAAACTTTGTCAAAAGCCACCCATTCCCAGGGAACACTTTGATTTTGATAAAACAGCATTTCTCAGTAGAAAACCCAAACTGTCAACAACTCCAGCCAGCTCGGCTGAACATAGCCTGAGCACTCATAAAGAAAGAAACTGGCTCCAGAGAGGCACTTCCCTAATTGCTGAGGGTGGTTTCCTTGCGAGCCCCCCCAGAGCTGCCCCTGTCCCTGCCTCCGGCAGTTACACACCATGTCACTGGGGTTCCTTTGAGCTCCACCACCCCACGGTGCCGTGTCCATGCCACCCCCGTGCTCGTGAAGCCTCGGAGATGCTGCTCACTGCTGCGGCAGCTGGGTGCAAGCTCCGGCTGGGATGGGAGGCGGCAGCAGCTGGGGGTTGATGCAGCATCCACCAGGGCTGCCCGAGCCCCAGACCTGCTCGGTCGCTGCCCCCCGGGACCCCCGGGGCCCTGTGCACACACCAGGGGACGGCTGTGCATTGAATAGGGAGAAACTGTCAGTGTGTGTGTCTCGTTAGCTTTGCTTTCCTAGCAATAAAAAGTAGCTAACCAGCAATCTAGCTCACATCAGGGAATCAACTCCAGCCTGGAGATGTCCGTGTCCCTGCCCCAGTGTGGTCAGGGCTGCGGCATGCCAAGCTCACCCAGCCCTCTCCGTGCCCACTGTGTCCCCTCCAACCTCCTCACTCCTTGGATTCAAGGCTCCCCGGGACGCGCAGGCGGGTTGTGCCAGGGGGTGCAGAGCCCCCACCCCAACAGCCGCAAGGACAGGACGTGTCCTCCTGGGCACGCAGCATCTCTGCCCAGGAGGCACAGTTCTGCCAGCTCCCGTTAGCTCCCGAGAGCCTCCCGCCTCCTCTTAAACCCCTTTAGAGGTAATGGACTTCAAACATTTGATCCATCTCTTTCTGTCCCTGAAGATGTTCTCAACCAGATTGTCATCTTTGAAGGAGCACGTGTGCCTGCCAGTGTCCAGAGCATCTCTTCCCACTGATGGATGCACTTTGGAGCAAAGATGATTGCATGGGTTTTTTTTGCTCTATTTCCAAGCAACCTCTTTGCTTCCCGTGCCGAGGCAGCGCTGTGGCACGCGCGCCCCGGTGCTGGGCTGGTGCAACCAGCAGCGCCGCAGAGGGGACGCCCATCCCACCGCAGCCCCCCAGCACCACTCCGCTTCCACCTCACCTGTGTTTCCTACAGCCCCTTCCCAGGGCTGCCCCTGCTGCTTCCCCTCCCGTCCTGGCTCCAGCAGCTGCTGCTAAAATTAGTGAGGAGCTTCTGTCCATTCTAATACTAATAGGCCCATTTTTAATAATGATGTTTTTGCAGCAATTTCAACCCATCATGGTGTCACAGGGGTATTGATGAAAAAAGTGTCTAATCCGTTTTAATAGATTCCATTTGACAGCAAACGTGTCTCAACGTTTGTTCCCAAAGGCCCCGGTGGTTTCAGTGTCACTTACGGCTGACCTTGGAGGGTAACAAGACCTTCTCCAGAAGAATGGCCCAGTGTCCATCTGGGACTTGGCTCCCGGCCCCCCTACTCCCCTTCCCCACTTCTCAGATGACGGGGCTTTCTCCGCTGCTGCTGGGGCACTGTCAGTCCAGGGAAGGTCTATTTTGGGAGGTCCCATGGGGCTGGTGTTTTATTTGCTCTCTCTTCTCTCCTGGACATGAGCTGGATGTCAAGCACACTGGGTGGGAGAGTGGGTCTGCCTTCCTTTGCAGCTCAGGATTTATGGATTTTTCTCTCCAGCCCTGCTGCTGGGAAGAGGAAAATCCTTCTTCTCCATGCCTGGGAGATGGGGAGAGGAGAGATGAGAGGGAGCAGGTGTTTTCAGAGCGGTGCCTGTGCTGGGGAGCAAGCGGGAGCACCCATGGTCCCACCCCTGGCTCATCGCAAGGGGGACAGCAACACCGAGCAAAGCAGCCTGAAGCCTCACAACCTCTCCAGAGCCAGCCTGCCTGACCTGTATACATAAATATCCCAGCAAGCACCTGCTGAAAGGTGCCAGACTGCACGTAACGAAGCTGCAGGTCCAGAAATCATTATTAAACAGAGAAGAATAATTGGCAGCTCTTCTCCAGCATCGCCAGGGCTGGGAGCTAAGGCAGCACCCTCCGGCTGGAAGAGTGTCCTGCCCATCGTCCTGCACCAGGCAGCGAGGCGCCAGGAGCCGCAGGATCTGTCCCTTGGCATCTCGCAGGATGGGCCAAACAAGCGGTGAAAAGGGTGCGATGGAAGGGCCCTGTGGCCGGACGCCCTCCTGCCTGGGCTCTGCGGAGCCGCAACCAGCCGGCAAGGTGCGAGAGCCGCCCCTCCCCGCCCCACTCTGCCCCACCGCCCCGCCATGAGGCTCCCTGAGCCCAGAGGTGGTCTGGAAATGGGCAGGTCCTACCTGCCCGGCTGCGAGCCCTGGCCCCCGCCAGCCCCCAGCCCCTGACCCTGGGTCCCCCTTGCTCTCAGCCATCCCCCCCATGCCTGCCCCCCGCTCTGTCCGGTTTCTTCCCTTCCTGTCCCCTCCTTTCATCCTGCACGGGTGGAGAAGGGAGCTCTGTGTGTGTCCAGGGCGCTGGAGGAGTGAGTCATGCCTTGTGGCGGGGGGCTGGGGGGGTGCCTCCCCTGGCAGCGGCTGGGGGGCAGGAGGAAGGGCAGAGCCCTGCTGTAGCTCACAGCTAAATGCTGCCTTTCACTCCAGCATTCCCAAGGAAAGTAATGAGAATAATTAAAGGTAATTTCATTTATTTCAGCTTCAGCGTGTAAAGCAGAGGAGGATGGGGGGTTTCCAGCTTCTCACTGAAGGAGGGAAAGGAAGAAAGCAGAGCTCCAAAGCTGAGCTGCCCGCAGGCAGCAGGACCTGCTTGCAGCCCCCTTTGCCCTCCTGGGGCCACGTCCCCTCTCTCCAGACCTGGCTGTTTGTGGGGCTCACCTGGGAGATGGGGTACCACAGTGGCGTGGGGCCACTCAGAGAGTTTCTAGAGACCTGAGCACCCTGCACTAGAATTATCCTGTTTTGCAGCCCAGGAGAGGGGCAGAGCCAGGAGAGCATCCCGGAGCCGTGGTTTCCCCACATCCCTTGCAAAGGGAACGCAGAGCGATGCTTGCTGAAACAGTGTCAGCTCCAATCAGTCCTGGCAAGGTGGAGCCATGCCTGCAGCCCATCCATGGGCTCGCATGAGAGGGGGACTGGGGTCCCGGGGAGCGAGCCCCCCCAAAGCAGTGTCCGGAGCTCATCAGGCACTACCGGTGCATCACTACCTGACCCCAGGGAGCTGAGAGAGGGGACTTTAGTCGGTGGTTAGTTACACAGGTACCCCAGACTGAAGGGACCTAATGGGATGGCGACAATGCTGAGCTGGGTAATTAGGAGACCATAAACCACACAGGTCACAGCTCCTCCAGCAGTACATTTAATCACCACTCCATGAGCACGGCAATCCTCCCCAAGCCCTCCTGCTTCTGTGTCACATGCAGGTACTTCTTGGGGCTAAAGGAACTCCTTCTTCAGCCCGAGACTTCATCTCCACCCTCAGCATCGTGACAGCAGCCCTGGGAGGCTTCCTGGTGATGGGAGAGCTGAGAAGACCCTGCTTTCCAAAATTTGGTCATTCTCTACCTTCTTCGGGCACAGGTGACCTTATCCCAGAGCATCCCAAAACACATCCCTGCAACAGGGAGACGGGTGGGGACAGGGTGGCAGCACTGCCGGGAGGAGACGGGGCAGCCTGAGCAGGGAAAACCACATCCCAGGGTGCTTGTTGCAACGCGGGGAGCGCTTCAGTTCACCTGTGCTCTTGACCCCATTGTGTCTCTTCCGCATGAATAATGCCGGCGCTGAAACTTTCCCAGCACACGCGCTCATTAAATATAAATTTTATACTCAAATATTTTCAACAGCAGTGTTTTGAACGGCATGTTTGGGTGTATTTGAAATGCTCCCTGCGCCGGTAAGCGACAGGAACCATCCAACTGTGGGAGAGGAGAAATGCCAGGTGATGCCGGCGGCCGGCCAGCACAAGCAGGGGTTGCAGGGTGAGCTTCCAAGCATGTGGTCTACCGGGAGAGTCACAGACAGGACTGAAAGTCAGATAGAAATTTGTAAATTGATCCTCACAGTAAAGATGATTTAGAGAAGCGACCTCTTCACTGAAGTGCCATTAAAAAACAAAAGGAGGAAAGGGCAAATATCTTGGAATGAATGCTTTCACCACATTTCTCCCCACCTTCACATCACCAAAACCACATCGGTGGCTTTCTGGCCTGGAGGCGCCTGAATGGCTCATGGGTGCATCCAGTACAAGAAAAGGGTCTTGCCACTGTTCACTACCTGTTGTTGTTTGTCCCAGGGGCCGCAAAGGTGCCATGAAAGCTCAGAGCTGAGTGTCTGAGGGCACCACCTCACCCACCAGCCCCTGCAGCATCTGGGGTTGCAGCTGCCCGCTTGCCCTCCTCTCTGCTCCCAGTTCCTGACGCGGCTGTGTGAACGTGCTGCCCTTTCCCAGTGCCCCCAGCCCAAGGGGAAGGTCTGCGGGGGATGAAGGCTGGCAGGGAGCCCGTGGGTCCCCTCCATCCCAATCAGCTGTGATTGAACACAGCCCCGAGCCCCCGGTTCCTCCGCACGTTTGACGACGAGCATCCGTGGAATCTGCAAGCCATTAGCTCTCTGTTATCTTTCTGGAGATGCTGAGGTGAGCCATATGGAAGCACTTACTCGTCAACAGCCTGGGACAGAGTTTGGTGGGGTGGCCAGGACTCAGCCCTTTGTGAACTGCAGAGAAGCTGGAACGCGTCCATTGACCCATTTAATGAGCTCCGGCAAGGGGAATTTCACACTGTGCCTGGAGCGGCAGTAACCTTATATGTAGAGAGAGGGGGAGATAATTTCTAATCTTGTCAATCACACCGTTGTGAAATCCGCAGCAGGGTTTCTTATAGCGTGAGGGCCAAGGAGAAGGCGGAGGGCCTGATCCAGGTTCTTGCAGAGCAGGACTACACAAGAAAGGCCTTTCATTATTTTTCTTCACAGTCTCCTCATTTCCTCACTGAAAAAAACAACAATATATTTATTAACTAGACAAATATTTGACTGGGACAACATGCTGAAATGACCTGCAAACGCCTCCTCGTTCCCACCAAGAGGGGCTCCCACTCCCACCCGCAGCCGCTTTCACACACCATGAAGGAGGTGGGATGCTGCCTGCACTCCCCAAAACCTGCTGGGCCTCCAGCAGCTCCGACCACCCCCTCCCTTCCTCCAAAGTAGAAGGGAGAGAGGAAAATGTCTCTCCCAGGTACTCCACTGGCTCAGTTCTGCCTGCCTGCATGCCAAAGTTGCTCGGACAGTATTGCAGCCACTACTGCAGGGCTTCCTACAGCTTCTGACTTGAAGGCACGTCCTCGCTATGGGGAGCACAGGCGGTCCAAGCATCGTGGTGCAGGGCAGAAGGACGGGGGGCACGAGGGCGGGTCGCACGGTCTGGCGTGCCCACGCATCCAGAGGAGCAGCGGCCGTTGCACGCGTGTCCCTCCGTGCTGCTGTGCCGGGGGCCGCGTGGGTGATTCGAAGCCAGAGCAGAGGCTGTGTTGACTTGGAGATGTGTCCGGGGAGGGTCCCTCGGCAGGGCTGCTCTCCCCTCCCAGCCACCCACTGGGGTGCACTGCTCAATGCTGGGCTCTTTCTGGCCTCTAAAAATGAAACATCACTCCCAAACTGTCTGCAAAAAACTATTTAAAACCTGAACACAGGCACAGGCTTTGCTGGCTTTGTATCTCTGAAGACCCATGTCCCCACCTGCAAAGTCACCCATATTTGGGGCTCGGCAGAGTTACCCCAAGCCAGCCCTTTGCACATCGGTGGGACCCTCTGATGCCTCAGTGCTGCCAGCACCATCATCTCCGCTGCGGGGAACCGCTCCAAGATCCAGCTCCAAGCTAAAGAAACAAACAGAGCCTTTTTTCCCTGTTGTTTTTCCTGTTTGCCTAAGAAACATAATCTTCCCCTGAAATGAAAAAAAATAATAATAACTTACAGGAAGGCTCCAAGCATGAGCTGGTTTGTGTGCGATTTCAATCAAAACAGGCTTTAAAAAACAAATTCTTTCAATATTCATCACATGTGTAAAACACATTAAAGGGGGACGGTGGACCAGGCCGGAGGAGAGGAGCCCTCCGGTTCCTGCCCGCACCAGGAGATGCAACCGAGCATCAGCGAGAGCTTCTCCCACCTGGCGAGAGCCAGCATTGCCATTGGGGCCGGGAGGGGACCCAGAGCTCACCAGGGGCCAACCGTTCCGAAAACCTGCCGCGGCTTGATAGTGAAGCCGATAGGAACACTAATCAGTAGCATCTGTCTGATTGCCTCCTCTCATCCCGCTAGACCCCAAAGCTGAACAGCTAATGCAATTTACTGCTGCAGTGGAATGTGGCCGCCTGGGGAAGGCAGCCCAGCCTGGAGCTGGGAGGGCAGCGGGATGGACTGGGATGCTCCAGACAGAGGGGCAAACTGCGGCTCGGGACAAACTCCTTCGTGTCCTGCGTGTCTGCAGAGAGCAGGAGGGATCCCGGCTTTCCTGGTTGAACTCAAGCCTGTGAAAATGTCAGATTTCAGTTCTACATACTCAGGTTCGCTTTAAAGAATCAGTTTTATCATCCCCGTCTTTGACTCTCTGACATCCAACACCTTTGCAGTGCCAGGCATTGCCATATACATTACGATATTCCCAGCTTTGATTCCGGTAGCGAGGGCAGACAGGCCAGAAACCGCCCTGGTGGGCTGTTCCTGCTCCTGGAGCTCTCAGCAACAAAGTCTTTGCGGAGTCCAGCCGTGCCGCGGCTCGGCGTGACACCACGAGCAGCCTGCCCCGTGCAGCTCACGCCTCCGTCACAGGTCCCTCGGCCACCGGGGCATGTTTGCATATCTACTTTTTTTTTTTTTTTTGCTTTTTGCTTTCCTTATGGCAGATTACTATTTATGTGCACATATGCCAACGCAAAGTGGCTGACACAGAAACGAGCACACACACATCTCCGCCCCCCCCCAGGGCCACGCTTTCCCTGGCAGGGTCTCTGCTCTCCGCTGGAGTCGCAGCCCTCGCTGCACCGTGCCGTGATCATTATCCTCCGAGTAACACAGCCTGTTTTCTGTGGGTTCCTTGTTTTTACGAGGTGTGATGGGGAAGGAATGCTGTGTACAGTTTAATTAGGGACTAAGTGCCCTGGGGGGGAGTGGAAAGCAGCAGATACCCGCGGCACTAGCCCTGAACACTCAATCCCCCATTAAAGCAGCCCCTTTGATGTCTGCAGCCCTGGTGTCCCACCGTGCGTGGCCGAGGGCAAAGGGAGGAATCGGCACCCAGCGAGGAGGCAGGAGGCTGCACGGCCACGCAGCACCTCGCTCCGCACCCCAGCCCTGATGCGTCCTGGCACAGCCAGAGCCGGACACCTCTGTGCTGGGCACGGGGGTCTGGCAAACGCAGGAGTCTGGGCAGGTGATGGGAGAGAAATAGGGAAAATCAGCAGCAAAGGGAGGCAAATGGGCAGAAATCAGGGCTCTGGGTTTCTGAGGGCTGAGCTGGGCTCCTGGCTCAAAGGGAAGCCCCCAGGTGCAACCTCCGATGGAGGAGCCTTGGGGGACCTGCCACCCTGCGATGCTGTGGCAGGGACAGGACCATGGGAAGGCACTTTGGTTTGGTCCCTTCCCCGGCTGATGAAGCTCCACTTTTCCCCAGCTCCTTTTTCTGCCTTGTTATTTTGTCCAAACACATCTGGGAGTGGGAACCAAGGGTGAGAGTGGCCCAGCTACGAGACGGCTGAGGACACCATGAGGTCCCAGCAGGAGGCTTTACTTCACCGGTCAGGGCACAGGCGAGGGCTCGGCTGGCTGCTGGGGAGCCCAGGGCCGGGTGCTGCCCTTCCCTGCCTGATGCAGAGCAGCTACACAGAAATGGGATTTGACCTTAGGAACATTTTAATTCCCAACACTTTCCACAGCAGGTCCCTGGTCCAGACAAGGAGGCCACAGACTAAACCATTTTTCCTCTCTGTGGTCACCGCAGCGAGACGCAGTGCCCAACGTCCCGTCCCACCCGGGGGGTGCCCAGGAGCCCAGCGTGGCTGCAGCGGGTGGCAGGCGGCACTGGGACCCCAGCCAGGCTGCGATCCATGCTCCCACGTGCCTGGGTGGGTGCACGCTCCTCGCCCTGTGACTCACGACTGAGCAGGGCACACGGTCCCAGGAGGCTGAATCAGCACCCTGGGGGCAGGAGGGGGCCCTTCCCTCCCCCTGCACCCAGGAAGACATCGTGACCTACCCCTGCTCCGTCTCCAGACTTGTTGCGGGCTGCAGGCACATGTTGTGGGAATTAGCAGCGTTGTGTCAGCGTTTGCTCGGCCCGCCCCATTGCACGACAAGCCATGGGGGTCGGGGGCGGGGGGGCTGGGGCATCACAGGGGGGCCCCAGCTTGGAGACATGCTGGAGCCAGCACAGCACCCACTCCAAAGAGCCGAGGCTGGCGGCACACACCCTCCTACCCCGTCAGAGCGGAGATGCACAAAGCCCCTTGGCACCGCTCAGGGATCGGGGTCTCGGGGTGCTCCCTGAGGCGCAGGCTCGCTGAGGACACGCCTGGGATGGGATGGAGGTGACCCTCTCTGTCCAGCAAGCTGAGACAACTGCTTCACCCCAGCGTGGCTTTCCCCGGCCGCAGCCCTTCCAGCTCAGCAGGGTGCTCTGCAGGGAGGCGGCTTTCCCAGGCTGGGCGCGGGCCCGGGCTGAGGGCTGGTCTTGGGGTGCACGGAGCAGCCCCGGCAGCATCCTCCTCGCCACGATCCCTTCCACTCTCAGGGCTGGTTTGAATTACAGTGGCGAAGCTTCATTTCTCTTCCTCCTGGGCTGGCGGGGCTCTGGGAGCGCGTGGGGAAGGGAAGGGGTGTTTCTGCTGCCAGCGTTGCCAACCATCAGAGGAGTTACAGATGCTTCATAAATATCCGGTGTTTAAGAGCTCGCAGGCTGCAGATGACCACGGCAGGGAAATTCAGCTGCCCCCCACTAGCATTTCGAGGGGAACAGCCTGACACCCCCAGCCAGGGCATCCTCCCCTCACAGTGTCCAGGGGGGCGTTCATCAAATATTGCGAGGAGCCCTTGCTAGCCTTTCTCGGCTCCGTGCACCGCGCGGCCAGTGGTGCCCAGGAGGCTGGGCAGGACTCGCCGGCAGGGCGCAGGGTGGCTGCAGCTCCCGCGCTGCTGCATGAGCCCCGATGCTGAATGTCTCGCCCTTTCCTTAAGCCCCCACAGCGCAATTGCTCCCCACAGAAACAGCACCCGCTTCGCATGCACCCACTGCCACACTGCCCAGTCCCAGGCAAAGCAGCGTGGGCAGCCCACGGGGTGCCACGGGGTGCTGGGGCCACCCTGGGGTCACTAGCCCAGAGGCTGCGACCATGCAGCAAGGCAAAGCCCAGGAGGGTCCGTCATCGGTGTCCCTGGGTGCCTCCGCCCTGCTGGGGCATTGCTCCTCACACAGCTCCTCCAGGCCTGGGAGCTCCCGCTTCTCAGTGGGGAGCAGGACATGAAGTCTGTGGCAGAAAAACATGTCTGAACCCAAGAACCCTGCCTTTGCCAGGCAGCGCCAGCACCCCTCCTCCTCCTCCTCCGGCGCAGCCTTCGTAGCACCCCACATCTACAGACGTCTCCAGTGCTGCTAAACAGGTCAGCAAGAATTGGGGGCCACTTTCAAGGCTGGGCGAGACCCCCTTCCCCATCCTTGTCGCTGCTCATCCCCTGCCCACCGCCCTGCCAGCCCTGCCTGTGCCTGGGGAGCGCGGACACACAGCACCGCTCCCTGCCTCCTCGGCTACCGCGGTGTGACTCCTCCGTTCTGTAAATAATTTCCATTTTCATTTCTTAGCACCAGGGTGACACATGGAAGTGGAGATGTGAACTCAGCACACAGACACATGCCTCATCTGATTAGGACAACTTTTAAGTAGGTCAGAGCCTGGGTTTAAGCTGCTTGACAGTTCCCCTATAAAACATACCTAGTTTAATGCCCTGTATATTTTTTGTGATGTGAAATAGGAGCGGTTTATAGGGGCAGTGTTGGGTAGCAGATGTTATTCCCATGCTGGGGGAGGGCAGCGGTGGGGAAAGTGACGGCTGTAAATGAACTGGTGATTAAGGTCATTAAAGAATCTTAACCCAGGGGCACTCAGGGAACGGGAAGGGGACAGGAAGGGGCTCCACTGGCACTAACAAGATGTAGTCCCCTCCCACGCCCGCAGGGATGCTGATGGCCAGCCCCAGTGGTCACAGCTTCCCAAGAGTACTGGAGGAGTCTCCCCACACCCCTCAGTTTAGGCAGCTTAATGACACCAGTGGGCACCTTCTCGCTATATTTATATATTTCTTTAGATCCCCAGCTCCCAGAGTCCTGAGATTATAGGAGATAAGTCACTTTTGACATCCCCTTTCCCTTTTTCTTGTTTTGGAGTAAAAGTAGCAGGTCACCCATGGTTGTAGCCGTAGGAGAAAACACATTTCGGACCAAGATGCCTGCAGACCGGGACACCACAAGGCGACCATAAGAGAAAGCGTTTATATCAGTGAACAACCATAATCTCCTGGTGCTCCAAAGTGCATCTCACAGTGTCTGTGTGCTCAGTGTCGGCAGTGCCACGGCACCGCACGGCTCTGCCATACCACAGATGCTGTCCATGACTGGGGAGGGGCTGATGGAGCACGCACTGCCATGGCCTGAGCCGTCCGGGAGCCTGTGGGTCCCTCGCTCCAGCCCCACTCTTCTGGGTCAGCGACACCAGTAAAACCCTGGCCCCCAGCAATGGAAGCTGACCTTCCTTGTCTTCCCCCTGGCCATTGGGGCAGTTTGGATGGGGACATTGTGGCAAAGACCTTTGGACTTGCAGCGACCCTCTGCACCTCTTGGGCTCCCTCTGGTCACAGAGCACCCATGAGCTCCCACGACCGAGGATGCTCGGTGATGCTTTGCTGCCTGGAGAAGCTGCTGCCCTTGCCGGTGCTCCCTCTCACCCCAGCTCACCGGGCATCCCCAGCTCGCCCTGCAGTGCCCCGTGGGCAACCCACGGGCAGCTGCCTGGGGGCTCATCAGCCAGCCCCCGGCCCCCGCTCCTCCCACAGATCTCCCACCCCTCAGTTACATGCTTTCTGATGAGAAAGGAAAGAGGCATGATTTAAACCTGACCTCTCACCCCAAGCTGTGTCTGTAATCAGACGAGCAAACGTTAATAGGCCAAGCCAGGCAGCGGAGCCCAAAGCCCAGATAAAACCCAGCCCCGACGACAATTCAATTTCCTTCCATGAGATCAACTTGCAGCTTTAGCAAAGCCACTTGTGCGGTCGCTGGGCTGAAACAATCTGGGATGGCAGGCACAGCCGCACCGCCTTCAGCTGGTACCGCCTGAGCCGCTCCTGCACAGCAGCTCCCCCCGACCAGTGCCTTCCCGGGGGCTGCCCACCGCCCTGCAGCACGCCAGCACCCAGCACAGCCCAAGGGCACTGGGCTCATGCATCCCCTTGGACCCGGGGTGGGAAGCGCATGGGACGTGCAGCCTTGCAGGGGAGAGCTTTTATTTCCAAGGAGGGCTCTTGCATGCACATATAACCCAGGGGGACTTGTGGGCTTCCCTGGGGAGGCCAGGCTTGCCCCCACTCCCCACAGCACCCTTGAGCATCATAAGCCAGGCTAGCCAAGGCAATGGGAGGATTGCAGCGTGCTCCCAGGGCTGGGACAGTCCTGCCTGCAGGCTGGCCTTGCTGATCCCTCCACAGGCACACAACCCTCCTCCTCCTTCTCCTCCTCAGACCTGGTGTTGCAGGGAGATGGGGAGACTGAATCACAGGCAGGATGTGTTTTCCACTGTGAGCAGCGAATAATGTCCGCACGAAAGGCACGATGCTGGCTTTTGCTTTCTCTTCTATTTATTTTTATTATTATTATTGTAATTGCTAATCTTTGACCTAGATAGCGAGGAAACTTGACAGGAGAGGAGGGGGGCCTGCCTGGCAGGGCTGGGGCACAGGGCAGGGCTGCAGCAGGCACAAAGGGGAGGTGCTGGGGTTGGGAAGGGCGGGCCCCAAAATCAGAGCCGTTCATGGGACCAATAAGAGAAATTTTTGAGAAAATAAAAATAAAAATAAAAACCCCATCAACCCCAAGTTTCTTGAAGAGCACTCAGATAGATGGAGTCCCTGTTGTATCGCTGTGTTATATCATCATAATGCCAAGTTTTCATTGAGGTTTGGAATTTCTTAATGTCCTTGTTTGTGCACATTGATGTAAGCACACATACGTGTTTACTTTCATTTCACATTCCTATGCAAAGGAGAGATACAGGCAGGCAGGTAAACCTCTTTCGCAGGAGCCAAAACCCTACGTTAGGTCAGGCACAGGAGCCCAGAACATCGCCCACCGCTCCTTTCCTTGCCCAGCCACCTCCATCCACTTCCAGTTCCCCCATTGCCCACTGGTAATTGCTTTTATTACTGGCATATGAGCCCTACTATATGCCTCCAGTTTACAGTCCGCTGCCACCTATTTCCAACCCACTGTCACCAATTTGTAACCCATTTCTCTCGCTTGAGTGCACGCAGGGATCGTTTATTAAAAAAGCAAATCTGCAGAGGGAGGTTTTTACTTTAAACATGCACCTCAATAACCACAGAAAGACCAAATGTAAAAATAATCATCTGAAGTCTCAGTCCTGCATCTCCTGCGTTGGCACTCGCTGGCTTTACTCAGAGATCACAAACTCCCTTGTGTGCTGCATGCACAACTCCAGCAATCCCAGTCTCAGGGAAAAGATTAGCTCTTAATTCCCCGAAGCCAAATCAGGACACGACACAGCCCATATTGTTCCAATTTACACCTCCTTATGAGTTTCCTCAGCTCCCTTTATAGTCTCATTCTCTGTGCTGTGAATCTTCCCCATTTCCAGCGGCTCCAGTCTGGGGGCCTGGAAGCCCTAGGGTCCCACGGCCCCACACCCCATGGTGGGCAGCCGCTCCAGAGGCTGAGGGCTTCTTCTGCATGGGCTGCACGGGTGGGACCCCCTAACAGCTCCTGGCCACCTCCCATCTCAGCGTGCCCGGGGCTGCTCCCGTCCCCTCGCACGAGAACCTGGGCAGGGCTGACCACCGCAGCAGAGGAGCCGGGGAGAGCGTGGCCGTGCTGCAGCCCCCACGGGGGACACAGCGGGCACCGGTGTGGGACCCAGCGCCCCTCGGGCACCCCTCCTCGGGTCAGCACCCGGAGCCGTGCAGCTGAGCAAGCTGTTCAGAAGCATCCTCGGCTAAGAGCTGGGGTTTCAGCCTCGCAGAGGGTTCTCCACACTGCGTATCATAGCCTCATGCATGGAGGGTTTTTCTCATAAGACGTTGCAGGCTGTGGTTATCTTGATTTGGAGGACTTTTTTTAAATTTTTTTTAATGGAACATGAGGATCTGATGAACAAGACAGCAGCCTCAAATAACCTCTAGCTTGGCGTGAAGGCAAGTCCCGGCTGTTTGGGATAAACACAAGCCATTAGGAAGCTGCCCTTTCCCAAGCCCAAAGCAGGGATGCTCTGGGAGGGGCTGCAGGGGCAGTTGGGAGGGGAGCCATCCTGCTGCGGGCTGGGGAGCCCTGAGCACCCAGCTCTGCTCTCACACCACTTTCCCACCTCAGTACCCATCAGCAGGTGAGGTCTCTGCTTCCCTGCACTTCCACGGTCCCCAGACACGGTGGTGGTGCTGCTGTGGGTGCTCCCTGCTCGGAGCGAGGAGCAGCCCCAGCACCAGCCCTCCACACCGGGGACCTCCCCAGCCACACCAGCAAAACCCACAGGCAGAGAGCCACACACACAGGCGTGCCGAAAACCCCTCTGTGAGAGGCAATTTGTTCTCAGATTCAATCCGCTGGCTTAAGGGATCGGATCTGGTATTTTCTGCTGTTAAACAATGGTTCCCGCAATGGCACGAGAATAGAGAAATGCAGAAAAGGTTGCGTGGTTTTGGTGAGCCCGGCACAGGGTGCCAAGGGCAGTGCTGGGGACAAAGCCTGCCACAGCAGAGCCCTGGCTGCCCCTTGCCGGGGAGAAGCCGGTGGCCTCTGGGGCAGCAAGAGCGGGTCCAAGCCAGGGTTCAGGCTCTGCTCCCCACAGCGCTGCCACAGCTGCTGGGTCCCCACAGAACAATTTTCCCCACGTTCTTTCCCTCTTCTCGAGGAAAGGCTGGCTCTCCTTCCAACCCCAAAAAGCCACCAGCTGCTTCCTGCAGCTGCAGCGCCCTGGCCAAGGCTCTCAGCAGAGCCTGGGGCTTGATGTGGCTGTGGTGGGGTTTCACCCTCTCTGGTGCATGAAGGAGTTAACGTGGTGAAAACCCCACATCCTCCTCAGAGGGGTTTCCAGGGAGGTGGACCAAATCCTATTACAGCAACACCTGGGGTGCAGTGGGGAGAGCAGCCATGCAGCAAACCTCAGCGGTTTGCTACTTGATTTGTTCCCCAGGAGCAGAGATCTGATGGTGGAGCAGCCCAAGAACAGCTGGAGAAAACCTTTGCAGCCCCAGAGCAGCTTTTCTGCTCTAAGAACCGTGATGGGGGCCTTGGAGATAACACCTCTGAGAGCATATTGCTCCCCTTGAGCCAGGGTCGTTGCTCCCCTTGAGCCACGATGCTGCGAAGAGCGAGGGGCTATCGTTTGTCGTATTCACGACCACCCCTCTGCCTTTATTTCGGAGGGCTCTGGACCATCAAATGCACAGTTCTGGCTGGCACCCTGCACTGCCAGCATGCCTGAGGTGCAGCCAGCCTCATCAGGGAGCCACATCTCACCCCAGCCAAGCAGGGAGGAGAGAAAAAATGGAAAAAAGAAGGGAAATGAGACTGATTGCCCAAGCAGAGGAAGGAGAAGGTGAAAGGAGCCGTCTGCCATATCCACAGCCCAGAGAGAGCGGCCAACAGCCGGCACGTGGGAAAGTGCCTCGGCAAGAACGCGTCTGCTCGGCTGTCGGAGCGCAGGACGCAGAGGGTTTGTTTTGTGCAGGCTAATAGAGACCTAGTAGGATAATTGGCATGAGTGGAGGAATGACACAGCCCTCTTCCGGAGAAAGGAGCCCTCCTAATGGGAGCCAGGTGGCAATGCCCCTCCAGCCCTGACCCTGGGTCTCCCCGGAGCGAAGCTGCGAGCACGACCCTGTCTGTGGGATGAAAGCAGCCGTCCGTCGCCCCCGCGTCACCCAGCGAGTGCAAACAGGTGTGGGATCGCCCCGTCCCACCCGAGCGCATGCTCCCTCCGGGCCAGGCTCTGGCACAAGGAGCAGCTGTGTCCCCAGGCTGCGGCACGTTCCCTAACAGACTGCAGGACAGGCGAAATTGCCAGCGGGTCACAGCCGGAGAGCGGCTGAACGGCTCTGCTGGAATGTCAAGGACGGAGGGGACAGATGGTCTGTGTCCATCAGGGAACAGAGCGGTCCTTGGCCCTTTCCCCCCATGCTGCCTGCGTGGATTTGCTTTCCGCTCAGGGGCAGCTGCCGGGGAGCGGCAGGCGATGGGATCCGGGGACAAGCCGCCTGCCACCGCCACCTCCTCTCTGGAGCACCGCCGCCAGGCACGCAGCATCCCAAAGTGGCTGCAGCCAGTGGGGTGTTTTGTTTGAGAAGGAGGGGTCTTAGGATCAGGATCACTGTCTGGAAAAGGGTCGACTCCACCGGTGAGGCTGCTCAGGCTGCGGAGCTGCGGGAGCTCCCTCCTGAAGCCCATGAGATGGCATCAAACCAGACCCCGTTCCGCTCCCTGGCCCTGGGAACAGTGGGTGACTGGAAAGCACTTTTTTTTTAAACCGCTATTTCTGGAGGTGCAGTGATCCAAGAATAGAGTTTATGCATAAAATTGGACGCCTCAGTCAGAGTATATAACACCAGCACAGCAACCGGCCCTATAAATCATGCCTCGTAAATCTCCGATAATGCATAACCTGCGTGCTGGCTGCAGATCAGCTCCAGGTAACTCAGCTCAGAGAGGAACCAAACTTGGCAGCGATGTGGAAATCAGAGAGAGGACAGCTGTAGCCAGTGCGCCCCTCTGCCCCAGCACGCCCTGCCCGGCAGCGTCCCAGCCTCCGCGCTCCTCTCCTCTGAGCTACCCCAACGGCAGCTCTCGGGGAGGGGGACAGCGGAGGGGGTGGGCAGACCACAGACTGCATGGTGTCAGGGTGCTGAGGCCGGTGAGCACCCAAAAGCACCATTACTTACCCTCCATGCCCATGCAGTCACTAGGAATTTCCAACTGTCTCTCTCTCCTCTCCTCTTGTCCCCACAGATTTTAATTCCAGCCTGGCTGCCTTGCGCAGACACCCGCTTGGACCCCATCCTCCCGAAGCCCTACGGGCTCTCACACGGTGGCAGACATCTCCATCCCTCCTTCCTCCATGCAAGACTCGGACCTTTTCCCCACATGCTTCAAAACACCAGTTGTTCCTCGCTGGCCGGTCAACCGAACAGCCGGCTACATGAAGGTCAGGAGGGGGCTGATGGAGGGTTGTGTTTTAATGCTGTCCAGGCACCGCCTGGAAAAGCAAGGGCGGGCAGGACAGTCTCCTCCGGGCAGGCGGGCAGCTCCTGGCGCCAGGAGGGTGCTGGCAACCAGCAGTGGAGCAGCGGGGCTGCCTGCAGATATTGGTGCCACAAGAAATGAGGCAGTGGGAAGAGGCATGTTTCTGGGCAGAAAAGGTGTAAACAAAGTCCTCCACCCAGGACTGCCGTTCTTGGCCGGTGAGCAACAGAACCCTGCGTTAAGGGAGCCTTCAGATGTTTGGTTAAAGCGTCCAAATGCAGCAGTTTTCATCCAAAGCTTCTCCTAAGCCCATTTAATCTTCCCAGCCAAGCTGGAAATCTTATGAGATTCCCATCACACCAGATTCCCATGGGAATACTCCCCCCCAGGCATTTCCAGTTCTGCTCATTCCGCTGCACTGCCTATTGCTCAGAAAATAAAGGAGCCGGGTTATCCCTCCATTCGGAAAAAACAAGACTCCTCTCCCATCTGCTCTCCTTAAGGGCATAGAAAATCATCTCCCCTTTCATGTCCCTTCCCCCGTGGGTCGGTGCCACGCACAGGCAGGTTTCCCGCCAGGACCTACCGGGAGCTGCTCCGACAGAGAGGCGCGAGGCATGCGGGATGGGGAGGATTTGCATAAGCACCAGTTGCTATTTGTGCTCATTTTTCGGTAGCTCAGCAGAGCACTTGCCCTTCCCAGTGCGAAGTGCCTCCCCTCGCACAGCAGCACGAGGGAGGGCATCACCATTTTTTCCAGCACGAGCTGCTTAATGTATCCCTCCGAAAAATGAATGCACCTCTCACTGTCTGAGACAGATGGGAGCTGGTTATCAGTTCCTCTCGGTGGAGCGCATCGTGCCCTGATCAAGCCTGACAACCCGACGGCTCTAAGGAGGAGGAGGAGTGTCCCAGACCTTTCCCCGGGGCACATGAGTGGAGGTCCCCACTCCGCAGCCATGCTGGGGACCAGACCCACCATCTCCATCGGGTCAGAGGAATCATCCCTAAACAGCCATGTAACACCAGGCGAAGGCTGTCACGGCCCGCGTGTGCCTGGCCATAGCCTGAAACCGAAGAGCGGAGCTCACAGCACCAAAAGCCCAGATGAAATTTCCTTGCCCCGCCGCCTTGCACGTATTTGTCGGTTTTTATAATATGAGGCTAGACTGTTTCCATCCTGCCTTCCAAAACAAAACAAAAAATGACGTTAACGTCAGTGGCATCACAGCAGGGATTAGCGGAGCGGCACGGCCAGCGAGCGGCTCAACAGGAGCTTCCCGAAGGCGGAGCGCCTGCGAGCGGGCAGCGCGGCTGCACGGGCAGGGCTGCCGGCACGGTCCCAGCCACGGCACTGCTTCACCAGGCCCCGGAGCAGGTTTGTGCCAGCCGGGCATCATTTTAGATGCAACGTGGTGCAGCCAGTGTGGCAAGAGCCCTGCGAGAGGAACCTGCCACCCTGGGGTGCACCGGCAGCACCGGAGGAGCTGCATTTTTTATTCTTCCATCTGGCAAATAAATGGACACTGGGAGTGCAAAAATCGTGACTCTTTTGCCAGATGTGCCCCATTGCTGTTATCATGGAATATTAATCAGAAAAGCCTGTGTGTAATTTTGGAGTTTTGATTAGAGAAATCTCTCTTACAATAATAATCACGCTGGGGCCTGTATAAATACCAACGGCTCCAGGTTTGTTGGCTGGATAAAGTGGCATGTTGATTGCTGGGCTTGCCTGTTCATCAATCATTCAGCGTTGCCCCCACATTAGCCGTCCTCCTGGAAAGCCCCCTTCTTGCCGGCTCCCCCGGTGCCTGTCCTTTCATTAATAGCTGCCTTCCTCCTCCCCTTCCACCTCCATCCCCGCCGCCGTCCCCTGCGCTCGCTTTCGGCCCCCTTCCTCCTCGCCTGCTCCCTGATCCCTGCATTCATCTCAGATTATATAAAGTTTGGCTGCCTTGAGTAAAATAAATTGCAGGCTTTTGAAGGGCTGGGGCTCTGTATATTTTTACGGTTAATGAATCTTCCTGTTTGAGTTTGGAAGATGGGAACTTTGCTTTCCAGCTGCCATGTGCGGCTCTGGCCAATTAAATCAACGGGGGCTGGAAACATCACCCCAGCGTGGGAGAGCGTTGGGTGGGAGGGAGTTGGGTGGGAGGGGATGGGGTGGGAGAGCATGGGGTGCATCCTGTGCCTCCTGCCTCACCGGCCCCTTGGCAGGCACCCCCCACCAGCGCTGCCCACTCCGCAGCCACACCAGCTCATCACCCTGAGTTGCACCAGGATAAAATGAGATCAGCCAAGAAAACGGGTGGGGAAGGGGCGAGAGCAGCCAGCATTCGTGCTGCTCGTGGCCACAGCGATGCTGCCCAGGTGGGCAGCCACCCAGGGTGCTCTGCGTGGGGTGCAGCGGGTCCTACTGTGCAGCTGCTGACTTGACACCACTTGAGCACAAACTGCTTTCTTTCACTCATCCAAAGCCCTGAAGAGGAAGCATGCAGCACCCCCAGCCCCTGGGGCCGCGAGGGAGAAATTTTGCTAGGAGGAAAGGTGAGCTCTGGGCAAATAACTGGCAGCGAGTCGTGTGTGTGCTGGGTTTTTCCTCCTCGTCCTCTCTGAGCCGCCTATAGGCAAACTGTTACAGTCCCTAATTTATTCATCATTGCAACTGATTCATCATCTACTTTTTATGTCTGGTTTCTTGGCCTGTAGATTATCCGCCAGCAGTTTGTTGAGCATATTTGACATGTGAAACTCAAGCTGTGTTTACTTGTAGTTCATGTACCATGGCGTTTGGATTGGCCGCCTGCCATCGGCCACGTGGTGCCTGCGCCGTGCCCGGGTTGGCGGAGCGCAGCTCGGCGTGGATGCTCGCACGCACCAGCTCAGCCTTTCCCCGGCTGCAAATATTCCCCGCTGTTGGTAGCGCTCGCCTCGTTCCTCCCGGCTCTCCTCTGAGTCAGGCAGCGAGCAAGGAAACTGTGTTTCTGTGAACATTCAAATGCATGAAATCCCATAAAACCTGGGGGCAGTGCTGGAAGAGGAGCCGGGGAGGACTTGCCAACCCCGCACGCTGGAACAGCTTTCTTCCTCCAAATTTTCCTAACTCTACTGAGCACAAGGGAGTCTCCAAACATGAATTTCCACTCTCGCTGCATATCCATGACCTCAAGTAAAATAAAGGAAACCTTTCCCCAGTCCTGGGTCCCAAGAAGAGCCAGAGGGGTGCCTTGCCCTGGTTGTGAACCTATAAGCGAATCAACGGCGGGGGGGAGTGGGGGGACGCCAGCCCTCGCCACGCGGCCGAGAGCTCGGCCGGTGCGAGGCTGACCCAGACAGGGGAAGGCAGCTCGGTCTCCTGCAACCAGTGGAGTCACACCCTTACGACAATAACCCCATTAACGTGCGTGCACATCAGAGACATGCACACACCGAGGGAGAAGGGGAAAAAAAAAAGAGCCCTTTCCGTCTGATAGGCTTCAAAAATATGTATTTGATTTTCAGATGTTAAGCTAGAATTGCCTCCAGATGGACTTGGGGTCACACTCCCTGACACTGGCTTCCCATTACACCGATATTGAACGCAGATATGTTTTATATAGATAGCTTACAAATATAGTGGAGCGTTGTTGCCGGTGAGTGTTTCTAAGCCATTTCCCGCGCCAGTCCCCATGGTGCTGCGATTCCCATGTCTCCGGTCCCCGTTGCTGCGCACCCAGGGCTCCCGGCTGGCCCCAAACCCATCCCACAAGGACAAGGGCATTTGGGAACAATTCCCTCCACCTCCCAAGGCCAGCGCACCTCTCGCGCTCCGGCTGTTTTCAGCCCCGGGTGTATTCCCCTCCATCACCGCCAGAGACGGGATGCAATTTTCGGAGGCAAAGCAAACTTCCTCAGCCACCGGCCATGAGCAGCAAATAAACACGAGCAAAACTGCAGCAGGATAAAAAGCAGCATTTAATAATATAGCAAGATTTGTGGAGTTTAATGTATAGTATTAAATGTGGCAATAAAAATATACAGCGATTAATTGTGTCATTCGGCGCTGAAGGCCTCAGGCGATTCCAAGCCTGTTTTATGGTGTCACCATGCTCTGTTGAAGGAATTACTGCCACGTTATAATAGGAATAGTAATAATAATAATAACAACAATAACAATAATATATTTTGTTGCCATACTATTCCTTCTGACTCTCCCAGGGTACTTTGCAATTAGATACTTGGAGAAGCCACAAGAAATAGCCACCTCTTTGGCCTGATTAACTCGGGAAGGGATGAGCTGCGTGTTAGGGGAGCAGCGAGCATGCAGTATGTGGCCTTATCCTATCTATTTCCATGACCTGCCTTTCTCAGGAACCCACGTGGAAGGGGATGCACGGGGCCAGGCCAGCGCTGTCCCTGCGGGAGGCGTCCCGTGCTGGTCCCTGTCCCCATGAGAGCTGCGGATGGGGGGAAAGGGATGTTGTGCATCCTGCAGCACCCGACACATCTCCTGTGGCTGGGGAGGAGCAGATGCAGCACGGGGGGAGAGCTGCTCCGCAGGTTATTTACAGCCCATAACTTTGCTCAGTGAAGTTCGCTTCTTTTTTTCTGGTTGTTGAGTTATCCGGGAAAGGATCACTGTTTTCTCAAATGTATTCATTATCCAAAATTATTTGGGGCCTAACATAGGGGGATCTTTCCACTGACTTAGCTGGGTTTTGGATTAGGCCCTTAATGAATAATTTCTGCAAATAATTCTTGGCCTGTGTCTTATTCACAGGCAGTTTACTGCAAGAATTCAAAAGTCAAGCTGCTTTATTGGCCGTATAGGTCATATGGGATTATTTCCGTTCCCTGAGTAGATGACTCTTAGCACTGGGTCTTCAGTGCACACATTTTGTATTAATTCAAAATTTGCTTTCTATGAATATTTTACAAGAGTGCCTTAAAATTCACTGTTTCCATGGACATTCCTCCTCGTAACTCATTCTGTTTGCTTGAATATTAACTGAAGGCAAACAGAGCAGGGGCGTGCAGGGAGCCTGGCTGAGCATACTGGAGGAACGGGCATGGAGACCGGGGGGAAATTCCACCGAGGAGCTCTTCAGAAATATCAATGCAGATGAAATAAATAATTGTGCCCACTCCAGGCCCTCGCTTCCGCTCCCTCCTGCCTCTGTGACCCACTGGCTGCCAGCGTTCACTCCAGAAGAAAGGAAATCAGTCTGTGTTCACCTGGTAATCTGGGCTGTCCTTCCTCACCAGAAAGGAAAGAGTTGTGGTTTGTAACACTAATAAAGCATGGAAAATGGGTTACTGGGGAGCAGCGGTCATATTTGCCTTGCAAAGCATCTGCGATCTATCCCATCCACCCCGCGTGCCCCGGAGGACCCTCGCTCCTGGGACACACGTGTGCTGGCAGGGGATGGCCAGGGCGACCTGCCAAGCATCTTCTGCTGCAGCACAGCCCCAGGCAGGATGGTGATTCCCACCCATCTTCAACTCCGATGGGCTGCCCAGAGAGGTGGGAGATGCCCCATCCCTGGAAACATCCAAGGTCAGTTTGGACGGGGAGCTCTGAGCAACCTTATCGAGTTGAAGATGTCCCCGCTCACTGCAGGAGGGTGGGACTAGGTGGCCTCTAAAGGTCCTTCCCAACCCAAACCAGTCTGTGATGTGTTACTGGGAGGCAGCGGGGAGAGGAACCTCTGCCAAGCCATTGGCACCCCTGCCTCAGGCTCGCCTCCCCTCCGAGCTGTTTCTGCTACCTCAAAAGCAGCATCCCGGGGTCCGACGGTGGAAGACCCGTGGGAACGGAGTCTGCTGGTGCAGGCTGGAGGGGACAGGTAGGGCTTGACCGCAGCAGGTTGGTCCTACTGCAGATCTGGAGGGAAGAAGACTCTCTGGGGTATCATGCTGCAGGACCAGGAGGCTTGCACTGTCCCTTCCCCTCCTCTGAGGGAGCCAGAGGTGGAGGGTTGGGTTCAGCTCCTAGTTAGAGCGAGGGAAAACCAGAATACCCCAGTTGACCTCAATCCCTTCAGTGCTTTTTTCCACCAGCGCACACCAAGGGGGAATCTGGCCCGCAGCTTCCAGGCTGTCAAATCCATCACCTTCCCAAGAAGCCCAGACAAGAAAGCACATGTTTCCTGGCTGTCATGTAGCAAGGAGCTGAGTAACGGGGCGGTCTCTGCCTGGTGAAATGTGCATTGCATTTGGGCTGAGATTCTAATAGATTCTGATGCGATTTTTTTCCTGATTTGTACCAGGCCATCTGGATTTGTTTCTGTGAGATGCTGGTTTAATACACTTAAAATTTCCCATTGAGTCTCATGCACCAAAGAGAGGGGGAGGGGGCGAATGAAAAGCAAATTTAATAACAGAAAGACCTGAAATCTATTAAATATACATTAAAATACATTTGGTTTCCCAGTGGGTGCAAAGTGCCATAACGTTTTACTGGGTTTATGACGCTGGCAGAGGCTCTGGATGAAAATGGAGGAGAGAGTCCAGGGTCCCTGCTCAGTAGTTCATAGTGGAGAGAAAGAGTCGTCTGCAGTTTGCTAACGCAGCAAAAACGGAAAAGGCTTCTCGGGTAGATCCACAGAGAGCGTGTTTCACATGTGTTTCCGTTAAGGATGTTCACAAAACCTGAACAGCAAGAGACATTCAGGTTCTCAAATTATTTGGGACTCTCATTTTCCCTCTCGTGCTACAACTTTGGCAGGGCCCCTCCGCCCAGCCTCCCCCCCAGCTCCTTCCCTCTGTGTGGCTCCCCCGTGGCCCCTGGATTCGGAGAGCTATGAGGAGAGGCTCCACAGCTCCGGGCTGCTGCTTTGCCCCAGCAAAAGTGCCACATCCAGTGGCAGGGCTGGTCCAAGAGCTCCGGCTTTCTCATCCCTGCTGGTGGTGAGCAACTGGTGCCAGCAGCACGGGACGGGACACCAGGGCTTCTGCAGCCTGGCCCCGCTGCATAACACAGGGCAAGGAGCATGCAGCATCCCTGCAAGACAGTCTTTTGAGCCCTAGGAGCATTGCAGCTGTGTGCAGCACGTTGCATTTTCAGCAGACTTCACCCCCCTGTGAATTGCAGCGGGAGAGCAAGGACCCCACACATACAGCCGATGCCCATCGGTCCCGTCCACGCAGCTCCCTGCTTCCCACGGGGGCTATAAAGCTGCTCACGCTCCCACCCCACTCTGCCAGCATCCGCCATCCTCCTCGGCAGGTCCGCGGCCGGAGGCATTGCCAGTTTGTCCGGACGTGCTGGTCTGGCCGCTCCACGTCCCACCCCATGCTACGGCTCACCGGCCAGGACCAGCTCGGGGGCCTAATTCCTCGCTTAACTGATTCAGGCCCTGGCAATTTCACCCAGAGAGCACCAGCCCTCATTAAGCAGGCTCCTGTCAAGGGGTTGCGATAAACCCCTGGGTCCTTCCAGACAAGGCGAGGGGGATGCCCCAGGTGAACGACCTTCCCCTTGGCAAAGGCCACCGCGCTGTTTGTGTACAGACTCGGCCCCTCTGCATTTCAGGCATTTGCATTGAGCAGGAAGGGCTTTTCTTGGCATAATTCCGCTTTTCTCAGTCTGGTCCCAGTCCGCACATGGTGAAGCAAGTCATGAGAAAGTAACAGGAGGAAATACATGCACCCGTAACCACCAAGGGCTTCAAAAAATAAGGTTTTGTTTGCACTTATGCAAGGCTCCGACTGTTCCTGCTTTGATGTGGAGCAGTTCATGCACCCGCAGACCAATTCTCCTCTGCAGCAGTGTGCGTGCGCGACCGGCGAGAGGTGCCCACGCATGCACGCGCGTGCGCACGCGTGTCTGCACGCGTGTGCACACGTGAGCGGGGCCCGCAGCAGGGGACGGGCAGGGATGGATGCGTGGTGTGAATGCACACGAGTCAGTGCATGCACGTGGAGCGTGTGCTGGGGCAGGTGCCGGGGGTGGCTTTCCCGGGGGCTGCGGGGAGCTGGAGCCCCCCGCCGTGGGCTCCGGCTGGGCTGGGGGCTGTGCGGAACCCCAGCCCCGTGCAGGGAGGCGGCGGGCGGCATGGTGCGGCACGGCACGGCACGGCACGGCGGGGCTGTGTGTGTTCCTGCACACCCCCCGTGTCAGCGCCAGCGTGCAGCCCCGCTCCCCGCCAAGCCGGCAGCAGATGTTCGGGGCAGAGCGAGCCAGCACCCGGCCAACTTTCCATGCTGGGAGGGAGACTCCTTCCTCTGCCAAACTCAGGACGAAGCTTCCCCCAAGATAGGGTTAGCCAGCAATACAGAGATAATGGGAAGATGTTAAGGCAACACAGCTGGCAACCATCAGCACGCTGCTATGTGTCGGCTGCTGCAGCCCAGTGCTCCATTGTTCTGAAGGGAAGAGAAATATCGACCTCTGGCCGGCATCAGAGCCAAGCCTGCTCAGTGGGTAGGGAACAGGAACAGGATGGGCTTCGGAAAGGAGACCAAAACACAGCCCGGATGGGTCACAGATGATTAATCTCGCAGGGAGCTGCTCTCACAGCTCCAACAGCTACAAGAGTCCCGTCACTAATGAGCCAGTGGGTGAATCCCACCACGCTGACTTTTAACGACGAGCTGGACGACAGCCAGCCCTCCCTCTCCCCCTCCCTGTTCCCACAGCCACCCCTACCAAACCCCGCTGAGCTGCTCTTGGCCCTTATAAATCCCACCTTGTTTCAGCACCAAACTTGGAAAACTAGGTGAAAGAAGACAGGGTTAGGGAGGGAGTTTCAGGGGTGGCCACAGGTGGCTGGGTTCCCTCTCCTTTCTGCCTCTTGGGCTGCCCTCCACATAGCCAAGCCGGGAGCAGAGGTGGTGGTGCAGCTCAGCCTGTCTCGAGCATCCCTGCCTCCAGCTCGGTGGACCCGATATAGTCAGGTCCTGCTGAGCTGGCAGGTGCATGTGCATCCACAGACAAGCTGCCCTGTCCTGCTCATGCCTACCCCTGGCAGGCAACGCCGCTGAGCGGCAGCGTGGCCCCGCAGCCCGAGCAGCACACACACGGGCTCGGGAGATGAGCGTCATCCTTGGCTGCATCCACAAAGGAGGAGGGAGAAACGTTGTTACCCAGCCACATGGCACGACGAGCCCGCTGCAAGGATGCTGCTGCCTTCAGTGCTCTCGTCTGCGCTTCCAACCAGAGCAGGAGAACTTGGAAAGGGTTCAGAAAAGAGCTGGGAGTGAGTCAAGGCAGTGGAAAATATGCATTACAGTGACAGAGCGAAGAAGCTCCGGCTGTTTAGTTTATTGAGGAGACCAAGAGGTGGCTTGCTCACGGTCTACAAGCATATGCATGGGGAAGAGATTTCTGATAGCAGACGGCTCTTTAATCTAGCAGGAAAAGGCATTACAACATCCCTAGTTGGAAGCCGAAACAAGACAAATCCAGATTAGAAATAAGAAGCACATTTTTAGCAGTCAGAGCAATTAAGCGTTGGAACGAATCCCCAGGGACAGAGTGGGATCTCCATCATTCCATGTCTTTTAATGGAGACTGAGTATCTTTCTAAAAAATATGTTTCAGCTTGAGCAAAAAAGATGAGTTTTCTGCCAAGGCAGAGGGCTGTGGAATGCAGGAGGTCAGCCTGGCTGGTCACAGTGGTCCCTTCTAGCCTGAAAATCCATCAGTTGTGCTGTAATTTTCTGAAATGGGGAAAAGACTAACCCAGGACCAGGCGGGCACATTGATCGCCCTGTGCATTGGGTTTTGCGCACAGAGCCTCAGAGCTGAAGCTCGGTCCTGCTGCCCAGGGCAGAGCCGCCCGCATTGGGAAGGCGAGGACAAGCCAGGGCTGGAGCAACTAGTGTTCCTGGCTGGTGCGATGCTCCTGGGCCACCACAGCAGATCTCTTCTGGTCTGCTGAGCCCCCGTGGCCATCAGCCATGAGGAGTGCTTAGGAGGGGGGACAGCCACCGTTCCCCCACGCAGATGTCACTACACACCATGCTCTGCAGGATTTGGGCAAAGAAACATCCCCTGGGCAGGTCTGAGAGGTGCAGGCTCATGCCCAGCCTGCCTAAGGTGAGGCAAACCCAGATGGAAAACCTGTCAGGGCTAGAAGAAAGCCAGCTTTGAATGGCTCCCTTTTAAATTAATTTAATTCCATTTTTAGTGATTATTTTAAGGGCGCTTTTAGTCCCTAACAAAAGGCGCTTTAAAATCTCTAGGAGTGGTGACTGTTATAAAAGGGGGAAGGGAAGGTGGGAAGCCCATGGGACTTCGTTAGGAACGCTGAAGCTAATCGTAAGCCGCCGCTCAGCACGCCTCGCGTGCCAGCACGAGGGAAGCCTGGCAATTAGCACAGGCCCACCAAAACCCCCTTAGCCCCATCCTTGAACGCAGGTAAGGCTCAAGGAGCAGATACAGACGATACGGCACGGGTAGACACAAGGCCACCATGTCCAAAGGCAGTGCTCCTGTGCTCGGCAGCTGCCCAGCCCCGGCGGGATCCGGCAAACGCCGAGCTGCCCAGCCCACAGCCGCTGGGGACCACCGGTAACTCCCCTGCACGATGCCACCACCGGCCCTTCACAGCTCCAGCTGGGCGCTGGGTGTCCTTGGCTCTTCCAGCCCCTGCAGCGCTCAAGCGTTTTCAGCCATTGGTACCACCACAGCCCTGGGGACAGATGGAGACGAGCTATCAACACCCCATCCACCGCACCACTGGAGCAGGACCATGCCTGCGGTGGTTGCTGGATGTCCCATCACCAGATGGCACGGGGCTCAGCCTGGGCGAGAGAGCACACGTCAAAATACCCCTCCCCAAAGGGGTGGGATGCTGGGGGACTTGGGGTTACCTGGTGCTGCACCTCTGCGCTCAGTGCCACAAGGTCAGAATTAGTCCCACAGCAGGCAGGCAGAAGGACAGGAGGACAGTTCTACAGTTGGAAGGCAATCCAGCAACACCTGCCACCTGCCTACGGAAACCCAAGAGATGGTTATGACCCCATCAGCTAAGAATCTTCAAGTTTTGATACTTAATTTAATTTAATGCTCCTCTCGCTCATCCTTAATTGCATTTATCGTCATTAAAATATCAACAGAAGAACCTGGCTCCAGCCCAGGCTCACTGGTGCTTGCAGGAAATCTCCCATTTATTTGATGGATTTAGCTGATGCCCTGCCACCTGCTCTTGGCTCTGCCCTGCTCCGTTAGCAGAGGGCAAAACTTAGTCAGGGGTGAAGTAATAGCCAAAAAATAGAAACAAATCCGCATGGGCACAGAAATTCAGCCGTTCTGGCCCAGCTGGAGAGGTGGTGGGGCAGGACGCAACCTGGCATTCACAAACCCCACCCTCGCCGGCCGAGGGACTTCTGGTGGCATCGGTCCATCTCTCCAAGCTGCTAATATTCAGTATTCATGGAGTTTTCTCCTTCAAAAGGGGTAATAAATATGAAATAAGTCTTATGACCACTTTGGCACAACTCGGATTTTACATATGGCAGAAATTAAGGGCAGAGCAGAAAGCGGCTGATGGCGTTGCTGATCGAGGCAGGGGCTGACAGAGAGGCAGGTTAACACCAGCATCCCCCCAACGCCAGCACCATGTCTTCTCCCCCAGTCCAGAGCTGAGAGCCAGCCTTCATCTCCTCTCTCCTGCGACCTTCCTTTAGCCTGCTGCCCCTCTCTAGAGGCCAACAAAGAGGCAGCAAGGACATTCCCGAGCCCAGGAGCCAGGGAGCAATGGGAAACAGCCGCCTCACTCTTCCTCTGGAACCAAGGCGCTACCTCGGTGTGTGCCTTCATGGTCCACGGACTTCATCTCACAGACCGTCCCCTCCCAGCAGAGGGGAAGAAGGGGCTGAATAACCAGCAAAGCACCAACGAGCCGTGGAGTAAAGGAGGAGGAACCGAGAGGGGTAGTAGCTAATACAAAATACTAAATCGTTATTCAATACGATGTGGATGCAGCTTAAGGTTTCCTTTAGCACACGCATGGGGGAGATGCAGGTGACTCCCTGAGCATCCTTTGTGCACCCTCACCCCTTGAGGGCCATCGCAAGGGGACCTCAGGCAGGGCTCAGTCTCTGGCGTGTGCTGCACAAAGCAGAGTAGCATCGCATGCTGTGCAAGATGGAGAGGAGCAGGGAGGGAGGGATCCCGTGGATTCACAATGAAGGGATACCGAAGGGCCCGGGAAGTTTGGGAAGGCTGATGTCAATCTGCCAGAGTGTCCGTCAGCAGAAGGACACGGGGCGGCTCTGCGTGCCCGAGGGCATGCTGCATTAAGCTACTGAAGTGATACCAAAAGGCACTCTCAAACTGGGGCACCAGATCTCCAAGGACACAGAGTATGTAATCAGCCGGCCAACGTGTGTCTTGCTGTGGGAAGACTGGCAGCGGTGGTGGAAAAATCCCGTGTCTCGTCTGGGGATGTGCACAGGGCCTCTGATCCAGGGGATGAGAGGCACAGAGATAATGCAGAGATTGATAGAGAGATGGCACAGCTCGCCCCTTCCCTTCGGGTAGGGCTTTGATTTCCTCCAAATTACAAGTCAGCTGCTCCCTTCTGTTTTCTTCCCAGAAGAAAGACAATACACGTCTTCAGATTTCAAGCCTCTGCCCAGGGCGGCTCTGTTAACCAGAAAACAGGAGGCACAAAGTTACTTTGGGGTCCAAAATGGAAGCAAAAACCAAACACATCTGCATGTGAGCATTTCTGCTGCCTCTAGAGCAGCAGAAATGCCTCTCTATGGGCTTCTGTGGTTTCATTCTGGGTTTGTGATGAAATATGTGGCACAAGGAGGGGTTCATTAGCAAAGCCCCAGGAAGGTCTTGCAAAGCCCTCAAGTTCTCCAGTGTGCTCTTACTGCAGGGAAAGCTAAAGAAAACTCCGTGGCCCCAGTTCAGGACTGCCTTTATCACAGCAGGACTTGAACCGGGACAGGGAGGGCCAGAGCTCCCTGATGCTGCCAAAATGTACAGCTCTGTCAGCATCAGATCCTGCCCCCACAGCTAAGACACCCATGGAGGACACCCATGGAGCCACCCGTAGCAAGACCTCCCCGACATCTACCAAGGCTGGAGAAGGATGAACTGATGCTCTTAGTATCCAGTCTCTGAAAGACAGAACCGGACAGATAGACAGCAGCTTTCCCTAAGCCCTCACCCTCACTCCCTATCCGGGGGTGAGCACCTCCTGCCCCTCCAGCCCTTACTCAGGAGTCACATCGCCAGCCCCACTGCCGGAGGGTGGGATCCAGGCTGCACCCCATAACTGGCAGACCCTCTGGATGCTTGCAGATGGTGTTTGTGTTCACTGTGTCTTCAAAGTCCTTTTATTCCTCCTCCTAAAAGGAAAGCTTTCAGTTTTTTGTACTGGTGATGTTTGTCAGACAAATCCCGCCCCGCCCCCCCCCCGAGAAGTCCTCTAAGGGAAATCAGTTTCTCTCGTGGCTGTCTCACCTCTCCACTCCCCGGGTGCTCTCAGCCATGCCATCAATTGCTCATGTGTGTGGAAGCAACACAGCCCACATCAGCGGCGAGCCCAGCCTCCCAGAGCACTCCCAGGAGACCGCAAGGAGGTGGGGACCCTCGCCCAGCCCGAGGAAAGGGGACGGAGAGGCTGGGGCCAGGCAAGTCACGTGCCTGATGGCATTTCTGGAGACTGGGCAGGACAGAGAGCCAGCCGTGTAGAAATGATCACATTTAAAATACATGGCATGACAGCAGAGGAGCCAGGACAGCTGTTCCTGGCCACGCCGCTGCCCAGGCGAGGGGCACTCGCATGGCTGAGCCCCTGCAAACATCAGGCAGCGAAGGGGAGGGGTCCCGGCTTTGGCGGCTTTTCTTTCCTCCCCAGCCACCCCACCTAATAAAGAAACTTGTTGGTTTAAACAGAGGAAGCTGAAAATTTAAAACGCTGGCTCTGGTACAATGAACACTTCTTTGGGGAAGAGGCTGAGCATCGGCTGTTCCAGCTTCAAGCAGAAGATGCATATGTGCTCTTCGAGAGCTCAGGTGGCCTTGCACCAAGGATGAGCCCATGGAAAAGCTCTCCTTTCACAGCCTAGTAGAATAAACCCAGAAAATAAGAGCTGAAGCAGCAAGTAAGTGCCTCCATGCCTCTTCCTGCAACCCAGAGAGCAAGAGGTGCCCAAGGTGGAGATGCCAGAGGAGATCCGGGCTCCGGCAAGAGCCTCCCGCCAGCGGCACAGGGCAGCCCAGGTGAAGCGGGACACCCAGCACACAGCAGCATGCCTCCCAGGCAGATTCAGCCCTCCAGATGGCAGAGAGATAACTAATTACCCACTAATTATTAATCAATTCCCTGTGATTTTATCTTAATTGGGCTTTTTCCTATCCAGCCTTCTTACAGCCTCTCCCTGGTTTTGAGCGAACGGTGCGGAGCCACGGTCCCCTCGCTGCTGGGGTCGCCCCACGCCCTGTCTGTGCAGACCCTGATGTGGACTGGTGAGGGGGGCAGCCCTGGAAAGCACTGGGAGCTATCAGAGTCATTTATAGGAGCACAAGGCCTTGGGGCACCACCTGCCAGCTTTGTTTGCCTATAAAAAACCCTGAGCGCTTATGGTGTAGTATGAATAATACAAATATAAGAATAATCGAAAACAGGAGAATAGCTAGGTCGGGGCTGCTAGGGGCATGCAACAGCATCGCGTCTCTCCTCCTCTCCATGCCCTTCATCCGCCAAGTCAAGGCAGGGCATTACCTCGCTGTCCACGGCGGAGCTGACGCTGTTCCACCACCCTGTGTCTGTTTGCAGCCTCCCCTTCCTCAGACCCCGCCAGGGCCCCAGCTGGGACAGGCTGAGCCGAGCAGCCCCTCGCCAGCCTGGCACACGGTGGCTGTCCCGGCAGACCTGCTGCTCTCCTGCCAGCTCCGGCCGTCCCTGGCGGGAGCAGAGAGCCTGAGCCCGGCGAGCAGCATCACTGCCCCGGCTCCCCGGCCCTGACCCGGAAAGCTCAACTGCATCCGCACCGACAGCGAGGGGAAGAGAAACAAACCATGGACTATTGCTCCGATTTCCTCCCAGGAAAGGCGCTATTGCAGCAATTAGCACACACAGACTCTAACGATCCCTTGCAATTATTGCAGGCGGGGAAGAGGTGTGTGAAGGTAAGTGCTGAGAGCGCTGGGCTGGGAGGGCTGCCCCACGCCCAAGGGGTTTGTCCCACCAGCGTGGGGCGGCAGCAGCCAGAGGGGACGGCAGGGCTGGGAAGAAGAGCGCTGGCTTCCAGAAAACACGGTTTGCCTCCAGTCCTGCCACTGCCTCCGGGCACTACTGAGCGGCACAGGAGGGTGAAGCATCACACCGCAGCATTTTTGGGCTAGTAAAGGGTGGCAAGTTTTCCCCTAGGCCATCCCTAACACATGCAGCCCGACATCGCCAGTGCCCTGCGGGTGATGCCAGCCCACGGCAACCGCAGGCAGTGCCTGCCTGCCGGGGTCTGCCCAGCCTCGGCTCTGGTTCATGGGCAAGAGCTCCACAGCAGCACCAAGATGTGCAGGCACCCCGTGGGGCTGAGCCAGGCCCCCGCCGGGTCCCCCGTGTGTGGTGGGGAGGCGGGGAGGGCTCAGGGACAGCAGGAATCCCTGGGAAAATATTTTGCATGATTTATTCATATTACAGGTATTTCAGTGCGTTGGCTGTAATTAAAGTTCAACATCTGAGGCAAAGTAAGAGCAAAAATCTTCCAACCACTTTAAAGAGAGACTTTGAGAGAGGAAAGCAATAAAACATGCTGTGCTTAAACAAATCCTTTCTACCTTTCATCATTTCCCTTCACAGTCCTGGCTAATTATCAAAGCTATCTGTGTTTTGGGAATGAGCCCCATTCCTAGGACCCTTCCCCCCCCCTTCACCCTGCCTTGCAGTCCCATGCCTTCCTCCAGTGTACCCCAGTCCTTCCCAGTAAGGCACCAGCGATGCTAAGCCTGGCTGGCAGGAGCTGCGGGGTCCCAGCCCAGAGACCCCTGCCCTGGCTCCCCCAGCAGTGCAGGGTAGGCGACACCCCCGGGGTGAGGGACAAGCCTTCCCCCTCTGCCGGGGCAGGGCAGGGTGCTCAGCATCCCGGGGAGCCGCTTTGCCTGCGGCTGGCCTTCAGCCACGCTGGACGCCTGCCGCGAATAACGGAGCCCTTATAGTCCCTGCCATGATCCGGCTGGCATTGTTCGCTGGCATGAAATTCACCCCCAAAATGATTTATTTTAAAAAATGCGAACAAAAGCGGGGTTCTGACTTGGCTGCAGGGCACGACGAGAAGGGACGGGGAAGGAAGGACTGAAAGCTCCCATTGAGCGGGCTGACTCCGGGATAGCGCTCGGCCGTGGGGAAGCACCGGCGTGTCTGGGCGCTTCGTGCACATCCCTGCCCCATTGGTTCCCAGGCTGGCCCCCTCCCGGGCTGGAGGGCTGCCTGCCACCCAAACCAGCTGCATTTTCCCAGGACAGCAGCATCCAGACCACGCAGCATCTCACAGCAGCCCCAGGGACAGACACCACTGCTCCTACCCACCACGTTCCTGCTGTGGACCCCAGAGAGGGACAGCGAGCTGATGGGGTGGATGCCTGCTCAGCCCCACGGCAGGAGCTCAGCCCCCATCCCCTGCCCCACGCAGGCTGGATGCAGCGGTGAAGCAGAGCGTGGCAGCTCGGAGCACACGCTCGCCATCGTGCTGTGGGGTAGAGCTGCAGGGAAACAGCTCTCGTGGTGACAAAGGTGGCTGCTGGGCGGAGGGAGTGCCTGTCCCTCCAAGGGTCTGTGCAGGTGTTGCTGGATCCAGTGGTCCGTGCCTCAGAGCATCCATCCAACTCCCAGCAGCATGGGAAAGCTATCTCCTACACCTGCTTGCAGCACTGATTTATCTATTTAGGTTTTCCCTAAAGCCTGGCAGGAAAACAAAGCGGGGGAAATATGAGCGCAATCACTAAAATAACAATCACTTTAATGCATTATCAAGCAAAATTATTTCCTAGTGGCAAAAGGATGATGGAGTGAAGCTGTCAGGGCTTGCGGGAAGGCAGCGTGCAGCATCCCGGAGAGGCGGTGTTGCAGCTGGAGCAGCCCCAGGGTGCCAGGAGCTGCCTTGGGAAGACCCACAGGGATGGGTGCTGCAGGAGGGGCCGGGCCAGCTTTTGGGAAGGAAACACCAGGAGAGGCAGTGGAGTGAATTAACTCTTCCCTTTGGGAAGGGGGGATGCAGGCAGAGAGGGAGACCTGCTCTCATCATGGAAAGAAAACAGCCTTCCTCTTAAAGCAGACGGGTTCCCGGAGCCAGCTGTGTCCTCTGGAGCAGCAGCTGCTCACCAGCAGATGAAGGGGAAAATGTGGAAAGAAGAGAAAAATATATGAAAGCCCTGGAGTGCAGAGTTCACAGTGTTTCGGCAGCATCCGCAGCAGCCTGCCAGAGTCTGGGGATTTCCCTTCCCGTTTCAAAGCCAGCTACTCAAATAGCTGATCCCCACCAAAACGTCTGCTCCCTGGGGAAAGCTGGATGTACTCCACTTAAGTGCTTGTTGGCAAGAGGGATGCACAGCACTGCAAGGGCAGCGCACATGGAGGGGGCGAGACCTGCCGGCTCTCCTCCTCCTCGTTACTGGGACCAGCAGCACAAAGAGGAGGGACCCAGGGATGGAGCCGTCAGAGCTGCCGACACCTCTGTGTGTGGTACCTGCCCTGGTGCCCGTGGCTTTTTCAGGCTCCAGAGGCCCTCGGACCTGTCGGGAGCCAGAATGGGGGACCTGGAGAGGTAAAACCGGCAGAAGGGAGGGGAGAGAGAGCAGCCCTGGAGAGGCTGCCCGGTGCCAGGCTGGGGGCCTGCTCCCGAGGTGGGGGGACATGCAGCGATGGCAGGGGCACCCGGCCGTGGTGCAGTATGAGCTGCCTTGGATGAAGCAGCCCTGCCATCGTCATCCCACCCGCGGGAACGGAGACAGCTCCGGGACACCGAACGCTCTCCCACAGCTCAGGGTGGTCGCGCAGGTGGGATCCCACCCTCCATCTCACCCCCCGTGGCCCTGCAGGCGCTGGGGGTCCCTGGGAGCCCGGCTCTCCTCCGAAGCCCTGCCAGGACCCCCTCACGGGCAGCTCCGAGTCTGAGAAGCTGCTTTGCTCCTCTGCAGTGCTCATTGCCCACCCTGTGACCCACACACAGCACCCATCACCTTCCCACCCCAAAATCCCCCACCAGCGGACTCTGCACCTTGCTCACTGAGCCGCATACTGAAATCGCTCACTCCAGCGTAGCGACACAGGGCTCCCAGCCCCGAGCTGCCGGTATGGAGCAGAGAGAAGAGAGCGATGCTGCTCTCCAAGTCAGCGTGCTTTTTGGTCTGGAGGGTTTTTTTTTATTTTTTTTGTACAATACTGAGAGGCTTTTGGCAGGTCAGCTCCGTGGCCATGCCAGCACGGCGAGCCACTTGCCAGCTGCTTGCTTGCCACTGGCTGTCTTCTGGTTTGAGTTACCCGGGCTGGTCACATTCCAGTGTAAAGTGGATTTTTTCCCTCTCTTCCCCTTCCCCCCACCCCGTCCTGCCCCTTCCAGGAGCCCCCTTTGATTTAGTGCTTGTGAAAAGCTGCAGGACAAGGCCCCGAGCTGTGGTTCAGGTACAGAGCAGGGAAGCAGAGCACAAACTGCTCTGGATTAACCTGTCTGTGGAAATGGGCCCCGAGCATCGCTGTGATGCCAAGTTCTGCTTGTGCCCTGGTACCCACCCGGCGGTGAGCCAGGTTGGGAGCAAAAGCACCCCAACCAGGAGTCAGACACCCCAAGTGCTGGCTGAGATGTGCCAGTGAGTGGGGCGGACAAAGGCCCTGGCAAAGACTGCGCCAGGGACCCCTGAGCCTGGCAAAGAGGGAGGCTCTCCTGGCCCTGGCGCTGCTGTAAAGGCTGGACCACAAGGGCCAGGGGAAATTTTCCCAGTTTCACATCTAATCTTTTCAAGTAACCAAAGTTTTCTTGTTGTTGAAAGACTTCATAGAGCCTGTGCAAATGCAGAAAGCCAATAAAAATAAAATCAGCTACACCTGCACAGAGGGAGGAGGGGGCTGACTACTGTATAACCTTAACACAAATTCCTCTATAACATATGCAAAATGGTATTAAACAGGATTGGTTCCGGATTTGTAATGAAACCCAAGAAAGCTGAAGCATCATGCCCAGAAGCGCTGCTCTGAATATGTCCCCTGCCTCGCCAGGGCCACGGTTGGCATGCAAAGAGCCAGGTCACCCTGCAGCCTGGAGACCCCGGACCCGCTGGTGCCACTAGGATGGATGGGCAACACAGCAGGGCAGGAGGCAGAGCAGGAGCATCCCCGCAGCTCCATCCCCGCAGCTCCATCCCCTCAGCTCCATCCCCGCAGCTCCATCCCCTCAGCTCCATCCCCTCAGCTCCATCCCCTCAGCTCCATCCCCGCAGCTCCATCCCCTCAGCTCCATCCCCGCAGCTCCATCCCCTCAGCTCCATCCCCTCAGCTCCATCCCTGCATCTCCATCCCTGCATCTCCATCCCCGCAGCTCCATCCCCGCAGCTCCATCCCTGCAGCTCCATCCCTGCAGCTCCATCCCCGCATCTCCATCCCCGCAGCTCCATCCCCGCAGCTCCATCCCTGCATCTCCATCCCCGCAGCTCCATCCCCTCAGCTCCATCCCCTCAGCTCCATCCCCGCAGCTCCATCCCCTCAGCTCCATCCCCTCAGCTCCATCCCTGCATCTCCATCCCCTCAGCTCCATCCCCGCAGCTCCATCCCCTCAGCTCCATCCCCGCATCTCCATCCCCGCAGCTCCATCCCCTCAGCTCCATCCCTGCATCTCCATCCCCGCAGCTCCATCCCCTCAGCTCCATCCCCTCAGCTCCATCCCTACAGCTCCATCCCCTCAGCTCCATCCCCTCAGCTCCACCCCCGCAGCTCCATCCCCGCAGCTCCATCCCCTCAGCTCCATCCCTGCATCTCCATCCCTACAGCTCCATCCCCTCAGCTCCATCCCCGCAGCTCCATCCCCGCAGCTCCATCCCCTCAGCTCCATCCCCGCATCTCCATCCCCGCAGCTCCATCCCCGCATCTCCATCCCTACAGCTCCATCCCCTCAGCTCCATCCCCGCAGCTCCATCCCCGCAGCTCCATCCCCGCAGCTCCATCCCCTCAGCTCCATCCCTGCATCTCCATCCCCGCAGCTCCATCCCCGCAGCTCCATCCCCGCATCTCCATCCCCTCAGCTCCATCCCCGCAGCTCCATCCCCGCAGCTCCATCCCCTCAGCTCCATCCCCTCAGCTCCATCCCCGCAGCTCCATCCCCGCAGCTCCATCCCCTCAGCTCCATCCCCGCAGCTCCATCCCCTCAGCTCCATCCCCGCAGCTCCATCCCCGCAGCTCCATCCCCTCAGCTCCATCCCCGCAGCTCCATCCCCGCAGCTCCATCCCCGCAGCTCCATCCCCTCAGCTCCATCCCCGCAGCTCCATCCCCTCAGCTCCATCCCCTCAGCTCCATCCCTGCATCTCCATCCCCTCAGCTCCATCCCCGCAGCTCCATCCCCGCATCTCCATCCCCGCATCTCCATCCCTACAGCTCCATCCCCTCAGCTCCATCCCCTCAGCTCCACCCCCGCAGCTCCATCCCCGCAGCTCCATCCCCGCAGCTCCATCCCCTCAGCTCCATCCCCGCAGCTCCATCCCCGCAGCTCCATCCCCGCAGCTCCATCCCCTCAGCTCCATCCCCGCAGCTCCATCCCCTCAGCTCCATCCCCGCAGCTCCATCCCCGCAGCTCCATCCCCGCAGCTCCATCCCCGCAGCTCCATCCCCTCAGCTCCATCCCCGCAGCTCCATCCCCGCAGCTCCATCCCCGCAGCTCCATCCCCTCAGCTCCATCCCTGCATCTCCATCCCCGCAGCTCCATCCCCGCAGCTCCATCCCCGCAGCTCCATCCCCGCATCTCCATCCCCGCAGCTCCATCCCCGCATCTCCATCCCTACAGCTCCATCCCCTCAGCTCCATCCCCGCAGCTCCATCCCCGCAGCTCCATCCCCTCAGCTCCATCCCCGCAGCTCCATCCCCGCAGCTCCATCCCTGCATCTCCATCCCTACAGCTCCATCCCCTCAGCTCCATCCCCTCAGCTCCATCCCCGCAGCTCCATCCCCTCAGCTCCATCCCCGCATCTCCATCCCTACAGCTCCATCCCCGCATCTCCATCCCTACAGCTCCATCCCCTCAGCTCCATCCCCGCAGCTCCATCCCCGCAGCTCCATCCCCTCAGCTCCATCCCTGCATCTCCATCCCCGCAGCTCCATCCCCTCAGCTCCATCCCCGCATCTCCATCCCCTCAGCTCCATCCCCGCAGCTCCATCCCCGCATCTCCATCCCTACAGCTCCATCCCTGCATCTCCATCCCCTCAGCTCCATCCCCGCAGCTCTATCCCTGCAGCTCCATCCCCGCAGCTCCATCCCCGCAGCTCCATCCCCGCAGCTCCATCCCTACAGCTCCATCCCCTCAGCTCCATCCCCGCAGCTCCATCCCTGCATCTCCATCCCCGCAGCTCCATCCCCACATCTCCATCCCCGCAGCTCCATCCCCGCATCTCCATCCCCGCAGCTCCATCCCCGCATCTCCATCCCCGCAGCTCCATCCCTGAAGCTCCATCCCTGCCACTCCCCAGCAAGCCAGTATCTGTGCAATCTCCAGCCCAGCTCTGCAGCTCGGAGATGTCGGGATACTCCTGAGATGCAGCCACACATTGGGATGATGCTTCTGAGCATTTGAAATATGACCACCGCTAAGGAAAAGATGAGGAAACTGAAAAAGAAAAAAAGGGCTAATGTGAAAATAATAAATTGCAAACATTCCTGTGGTGGAAGTGGATTCTCTGCCTCCTTTTATCCCTGCATATTGTCTTTGCAGCAGCCGTCTGTGAAATTGCACTGTTATTGAAGTAATTCTGGGGGTAATTAGAGTTAATAATTCAGTATTTTATTTCTATTCTCCAGTTACTGCAGGGGGAAAAACATACATATATATAATCCAAGGAGCAAAGGCATAGTTTTCCTTTTCATGGCAAAAAATAGCTTTGTCTGGGTCCAATTCTCCCCTGCGCCCACCCACATCCCACAGCACCCACCTCCCGCCTGCTCCCTGCCTGCGCTGCCCGTCCCACTCCCCATCGCGCCTCCACCGGCACCTCGCCCGCTGGGGGACCCCGGCCCCGCAGCTGTGCCGCAGCCTTTGGACCACCCCCGGGGGGGATTTGGGTTACCGGAGCGGGGAGAGCCGGGTGCTCGGAGCGGTGCGAGCACCCGCTGCCCGCCGAGACCACCGGCACACCGCGGGCCCTGCGAGGGGCTGCCCGGCCCAGCGGGGTGCAAGCGCCCAGCCAGCGGCATCTGCGAAGTGCCACGGGCCGGTCACCAGCTCGTTGCATTTACCCCTTTGAAACATTAAAGAACTTTTCTCTTAAATTATTTGGAATTAAGTTTGGCAGCGGAGCCCTTTGGGAGGGATCAGATTGATTTCCTCAGTGAAATGAGTTTGGAGAGGACTCAGTCTGGTTCCTCGTGCTAATTATCCCATGCAATAATTAAGCCGTCAGCAGTTTGGGGGATGGAGGTTTATCTGGGGAGGGAAGAGGAAGGTGAGCCCACCCCAGGGGCTCCGCTCCGGCCCAGGGCTGGGCTCAGCCTTTCGAAACAGGATTAGGGCAAGAGGCAGACCGAGCGCAGGAGTTATTAGAGCAGGAAATTTCAAATGATATGGAAATAATCTTCTGAGTGAGAGTTTATTTTGGAACTTTAGACTTAATAATTCAGCACTTCTGGGATTTGGCATGTGAAGTGACAAAGATTAAAGGCATATTGTCAGGTTCACAATTCAGTATTTTCAAACAATGCGGTTCCTTACCTGGGTTACAAACACAGCGAGACTTTATCTGCTCCTCACTAATTCCCACGCTCCGGGCTCCACAGGCGTGGAAGGTCCCCCGCTCCCCGCTGAGCTGCTGGGATTTAACAGCCCGGACAGTGCTGGAGCGAGGGCTCTGATTACTAAGACTAAAATATTCTTCAGAACATGTGCTAGCACATTATGAAGTATAATCATAAATAATTAAAACTTAGCTACACTTGTCAAATAAATGAACAAAGTACATTTTGTGATGTATTATCCTTGCCTTCCCTCGACTGTGTTTGTCACTCGCTCTTCAAACTGGGCAAACTATTTATAGCAAACAACTTATTCAAAGCGTTTTGCCCTTTTTTCTTTCTTCCTGCTTGTGAATTGTTCATGAACAGACTCTGATTCTTTACTAATTTGTTCACTCTTCATAATTGCTCAAAATATATTTCATGTGCATCGACTCCAGCACGCGGGCTGATTGCAAACAGCTTCCCTGACATCCAGTCGCTATTTTTGTTGCTTCCAGCCTCGGGATTGCCTCTTCAGCCCTGTTTCACCCCCAACACAAGACAAAGGGAGCGGAGCCCAGGTTCCCCCAGCAGCCTGAGAGCGCTGGAGGGAGGACGGGGCTCCAACTTCCCACCAGCAGGATGGCCAAGGGCCTGACTTCAGTTTCAAATCCCCGTTCCACCTGCATTAAGTTCAGCTTCTCCATGAGAAGGAGCCTTTTCACCACCTCCCTGGACAGGTCCCTCTCGCCCATCGGCCAGGAGGTTGAAGGAGCAACAAGCCGCGGGGTCGGGCTCCTCCAGCCCGCTCCCCATCCCTCTGGGCAGCACCGGGCTCAGGCGAAACTGCCAGGCGGGTCCAGCCTGGGACAGGCCCCGGGAAGCCGAGGCGTCTGGGGTAACGTCGCTCAGGGGCATCCCTGACTTGGGCTCTGGCCACTGGTGCAGGATTTTACATGACCCGACAGTTCTTCTTCGCGGCTGGGTTCATGGCAAATATGCAGAACAAGACACTCTGGGGAGAGAAAAAAGGAGTTTAGAGCAAGTGCTCAGCATTCAGGTGGTTCCTCTTTCATTGGTCGGATTATTTTCATACAGAAATACATTGCTTTGGGTTTTTTAATAAAAGAGAAATCACCGTCAAAACAGCATTTCCATTAAGCCCTCGGTGTCTGTGAGTCCCAGCGCTGTGGGTAGTTCTAGCAAGCAGCAAGGCAGTGGGGCAGCAGCGGGGGCTTTTGGCAGACAAAGATGAGGAGACCAGAAGTCCATCACTCCCCCGAAATTCAAGGGAAACCCCTGAGCCTCCACGTTGGCTTCTGCTGCCGGGGGACCGCTGGAGCATCCCAAATGTGGACAAGAAAAGCCTTGGCCACACAAGGTGAGATGGGCACCATGGGTCTACCTGTGGGATGCTGCTACAGATTTGTTATTAGTTTTAAGTTTTGCAAAAAAAACTTGCAAAACAAAAATCTGTAGGAAAAAAAAATTAAACAAACAAACTCAACAGGGACACTTCTGAGAAGCCAGAAGAGGAACTAAGAGAACCAGTGGCCAGGGAGGAAACCTGTGCTCTCGCCCTGGCACAGGACAGCAGCACTGGTGTCCAGATGCCAGCAACTTCCCCATGGGCAGGAGCAGCCTGCGCGGTGCCGGTGCCAGCCGTGGCGGCGGTGCCAGCGCTGCCCTCGCCGCTGCTAATCCCGGGGCCGGCAGCGGGGCGAGCCCGGGGTGAGTCAGGCGATGCCAGACGGCCGGGCTCACCTTGGCCCGGGGCGGGAATGTCTGACATCTCCCCCCCTTGGAGGCTGCGCTGCGGCGGGAGGTGTTGAGCCCATCAACCCACCAACTACCGGCCATGAGAGCGTAGCTGGGGGTGGAGGAGATGAAAGCGGGGCGGTGGAAGGCACCCGCAGACAGCGGGATGCCGACACGCCCGGTGGCTTGGTTTCCGACTCGGGTCCGCACCCAGGTGAAGACAAAGAGCCTGAGCAGGAATTTGACTGCAGGCTGGTGTCTCGTCAAGGCATCGTCATGCTGGCCTCGTCTGGGGTGTGCACAGCTCATGGGAAATTTCCAGCCAGATTACCAGAGGCACCTTGCCCCCCACACCTTCCCACCCGGGGGGCAGCTGCCTCACACCTCCCTTGCCCCCCAGGATGCCCCATGCTGCCCGCCGCATCCTCGCTCCCTCCGCACCAGCAGCTTTCCTGACATGTTTCCCCTCTCTCCCACTCCAGACAGGCATCTTCCCAGTACAGCTGTAATACGCCTGGTATTTCTGATGAGTCTTTGCCCCGAGGGAGCCGGGGACCTTCCCGTTCTCCTGTTCCTGATGTGGTTAGTCAGGAAACACAGCCCCGTCATCGTGGCCTCGAGTGCAGTCACAAACCAACTCCCGGGGGAAGCACCCTACCCCCTGCCCGAGACCATCACCCAACGCCTGGCCCATCTCTGCTCAGGGCTGCAATAATGCTAAGGGATTTGGGAGGATTTTAGGCCTTTCTGTGTCTTTCCCAAATGCAGAAAATGAAGAGGTACTTAAGAATCTGCTGTTTATATTGAAAGCTAAAATCCCTTTAGAATTTAATCTCCTGGTGATGGATTTAAAACTCTTACAGACAGTCGAGTTCTTTTTTTTATTGCAGGAGTCGTGGTAGCTCTTTGAAGAGGGATTTTATTGCAAACAGGGTATTTGTACCCGAGGCCCTGTCACAGCCGTGTCCGTATCTGGCTGTGGGCATCCCGCAGGGGACATTCTTGCGCCGTGACAGACGGAGGGCACGTGGTGTCACCAGGGGATGGACCCCAGCGAGAGCATTTCTGCGAGGACCAGACCTTTGCTCTGCCCGGGGCTCCCCAGGGAGGCGGGCGATGCTCTGGGCTCAGCGGGATGCAGCACCAGCATGGGAAGCTGCCCAGTACTCTTAGGGGATGTGCTGGATGCCTGGCTGCCACATGGGGATCCACACTCCCTCGCTAATGTAAAAGCAATCAGTTTGCTTTAAATGGGTAAAATTACAAGAAAACAAAACAAACAACAAAAAACAACCAAAAACCTTAATTTCCAATGAAAAGGCAATGGCCAAAAGACCAGGCCTGCGGCAGCACAGTGCCCCTGGCACTGCTGAATCAGCTCTGGCTCAGCCGAAGCAACCGCCACCCTCTGAATCACCAACGTGGTGCCCACGAGCGCCGGCTCCACCGCCCCGGCTCCCATTGTGGCGCGGCTGACCCAGTTCCCATCTCACATGTAAAAGCTGGCGAGATTATCCGCCGCGGCCATCGCGCTGCAGACACCCTGTGTGCCCGCAGGGGAGGAAGGACTGAGATCATTTTGACAGAACACAAAGGGAGGCGAAGGAAGAGGGAGAGAAGGATGGGGACAGACCCACAGGGGTGGGTCACGGACCTTGCTGTGCCTGCTGCTCCACCCCACAGAGCCCACATCAACCCGAGGGCAGGCGATGGGTGCTACCTGCCATTACCATTGTGTCCCACCTCTGACGGGTCCGCGGTGGCCTCACCGCTATGAGCGTGGCAGCAGCCACCATGGTGGAGAAAAGCATAGAAAGATGGAGAGATGGAGGGGAGCATACACTCATCCAGCCCTCCATCCCAAACCAGTCCCATCATCTTGCAATGAAACGCTGCTCCCCTTTGTCCTACCAGCAGCCCACAAGCCGGGGAGGTGCAGGCATGTTCCCTGAGATGCTACAAGAGCACATCCCTGCAGCAGTGACAGCTAAGCCTGGAGACGAGCGCTCACCCCTCCTCGGCAATAAACCTGCCTGCAGGAGTCACTGACCTTGTCCCCATCTTTCAGCTGCTGTTTCAGGAGACTGAGAGGGGAGACACAAGGTCACTGTCTCTCGCCCGGCAGCGGCTGAGTGGCCGTTTCATCACCGAGGAATAGGCTGGTGCTGAAGAACGCTTGGCTGGGGGAGAGGAGCTGACAGACAGGTAGGGGGCTGGGAAAGTAGGGGGCTGTGGGAAAGCTGAGACATTTTTTGCTTTATCCAAAGACCCCTTTTAAGTTCCTGCCCCACAGGAGGCCCTGGCACAGCCCAGACATGGGGCATAGGGGGTCTGTCTGCACAGCTCCTTCCCGCTACCTGCACTGCCAGGTCATGCGCCCTGTGCCTGTGTACCAAACCCACCGTCCCCAAGGCTGGGATGGGGACAACGAGCTCTCCTGGGGGGCTCAGACATAGCCCAGGAGACAACATCTGCAGGAGAGCTTGGACACGGCACTGCTGACTGCACGGCTTTCCCAAGCTCCCACCATCCCACTGAGCGGTTACGTGCTGCTGCATTTTTATCCGTCAGCTCCTTAATTTCTCCCACCAAAGGGATGGGACCCACCATCACCTGACTGCAGAGACTCCTCCTTTAGTGAAAAATCACTGGGCTCCACTGCTCTGGTATTCACCTGCCTTGAAAAAAACACAGCTCTTGCCCCAAACCCCTCCTTAACATTTCCCTGGGCCTGGGCATCAGAGCTTCCCATTGGGTAGCTGCCTTGCTATCGTGCATCTGTCTTGCTGGAAACTTGCTGGAATGACGTGCGAGAGACCTGTCAGATTTGGTTAAAATTAGCCAGAAGACTCAAAGTTATTACCGGGGGACAGATGGACGCTCGCACTCACACTGAGCGTGCGGCGTGTGCCCCACAGCTCTGGGAAACCAGGCTCCAATAGCCACGGTGAGTCTGTGCTTGGAGAGGACGTGAGACCGGAGGCTGAGCAGAGACTGAGAGACACGTTGGGATGGGCTTGGCAGATGGTGTCTGTGGCGGAGGGGCTGGAAATTGGGCTAAAATCTGTACTGGCAGAGAGCTGGCCCCAAGCCGGCCCGATGGTGCATTGTGCTGCTGCTTTTCCCCAGCCAGAGGAGCCGAGGGTCGGCTCCAGACAAGCCCAGCTGCAGAAGATGCTCCTGAAATCCTTCATAGAGGAGCAGGAAAGGGCAAGCAGCCATTGCTCCAGCCTGGCAGCCTTTTAGTAGCTGTCATCAAGACAAGAAAGAAATGCTCAGCTGAAAAAGCCTGTCATGTGGTAACAACCATGGGAGATGATAACCTCCTCCTGTTTCCCCATGGCTGGCTGCAGGACCAGGAAGGACAAAAGCCCTTGTCCGAGCTGTGCCCCAGGCCAGACAGCGTGCCCCAGCCATCCTCCTCTCCAGGGGCTGAGAAAAAGCTGCTTGGGAGGCACAAGGGAAGAACCAAGGGAGAGATGGGCCTGACAGCCCACCCCAGGGCTATGCAAGCTGGAAACCCTCCTTCCTGCAGCGCTCTGCGCCAGGGCTGCTGAAAATCCCGACCGTCCTCCCAGTATGGGCTGCGAGGGTTCAGCATCCTGGGATCCTGCGTCAGAGTGTGAATTATCTCCTCTGCCAGTCCCTTGCGATCTCACTCTACACTGGCCTGTCACTAAGCCTGTATCCATCCCTGCGAGCATCCCCGGCCACCAGCACAGGTACCCGCTCCGCACTGCCTGGCCTTTAATATCGCCGGAGCCCATGAGCCAGTGCCGCTCTCCTGGCAGGTCCTACGCCCCACTCCCTCGCAGGCAGATAATTACCATCTCCTGGACTCAGCCATAATGAGCCCAGGTGCTCATTTCCCATCCAAGCAATTTAGTCAGCAGATTCTCCAGCAAAAGCCGAGTCCCACCGAAGGGCCTGGGAGAATGGCTGCGCCTGTGATGGATGCGCAGGACAGCGGAGCAAAATTACCTCCTCAAGGGGGGAAGTGAAAGTGCAGATAAGGAAAAAGGCTGGCGAGCAAGGGGAAGGGGAAAGAAAGAGAAAGAAAAGAAAGGGGAAAATGCAACCTAGGTAATGAAGAAAAGGGAAAGCAGGAGAGGCTCTAACAGATGTTATTCTGCGGGTTCCCTATGCCCAAGCCCTCCGGCACCTTAGCAAACACGGTCCAGAACAGCATCCTAGCAAACACAGGCCATGCACCTGTAGAAATACCAGCAGCCAGCAAGCTACAAACAGTATCAAAACACAAACACAGGAACTCAAAGGAAAAGGAAAACATCCGGCTCTGTAGCAGAGCATGGGCTGGGGGAGGGCAGGGGGACGGCCGGGCACGGGGAGCGTCTCCAGGGGCCCCGGGGGAGCAAAAGGGGAACGCAGGAGCCCACAGCCAGCGCTGGCTGCCCGGGCACGCCAGTGCTCCGCACCCCACGGCTGAAGGCTGTGGGTGACATTCCCACCACCAGCTCCCGAGGAGTAAGGGCAGCAGGGCTTCGGAGAAGCGCAGAGCTCCTGCCCAGCCTCCCAGCCCGGCCGTGCTCAGACTGACAGCTGAGCACCCGCTGCTGTGAGGAGGTCGGGGGGATCAAGCTCAGCCAGGGCCCAGCTCAATGTGTTGCTTCTCAAATGCCCTCAGACTGGGCTTTGGCAGAGCAGGATGAGTTTATTGACACCCTTGAGCTCGGCAAGACGCTGCGTGGTGCGGGTGTCCAAGCAGCAACAGCACGCCTTCGAAGGTGAGCAGAGGGGAAATATTATTTAAAAATAGCATCTGGCTTCACCTTGCCACCGTCTCCCTGAGAATCTCCAAATGCTCTTCACAAGCCTCAACCTTCATCCGGTGCTGGATGGAGGCAGGGTAGGAGATCTCCCCACGCCGCCCAGCGAGGCTGGTTGCCTGAGTCTGGACCCCGGGGTTGCAACCTGTCGGCGACGCGGGGCTCAGCTCCCCGGGCAGACCCGGGCCCCTCTCCTGGCACGGGCTGCTGGGGCTGCGGTCCCCTACAGCGAGGGCCCGAAAGGCAGGCTGCCCCATGCAGACAGCAAACCCCAGCTCCAGCCCCAGGTGGTCAGAGCTCCACGTGCAGAGCGTGGGGTTGATACAATAAAAATGGAATTCACACAAACAGCAAATTGCCAGATCCTTCAATCTAACGGATCAGACACTCAAATTCCTATTAAACTTCCCTGTGTTTGGTGGGCTTAATGTTCAGCTGCACAAACTGCTCTGTAAACCTGCTGAGCTCCCTCCTGGACCCAGCCAGGGTCCTGGTCCCCTGCCAGCATGTCCCCCACCCCAGAGACTGCTCCAGACTTGCACCCCTCAGCCGGTGAGAAACCTCTTCGTGATTTCCAGCCGAAATTAATTAATGACTAATTTACAACCATTTGATCTTGTGCTGGTACTGCCACTGAAGGTAAATGGTTTGTCGCCTTCCTTGGCCTTCTCTTCCCCAAATATGTTTGTGACAAGTCATTGTATCCTCTCTCAACCTCTGTTTGGCGGGGCTGAACAAAACACTCTCTTCATCTCTCATCTTACAAGAGACACAGAGCTTGAAATCAGCTATTTCAGCCACAGGCAACTGCCTTCAGCAGCCCAGTCTGAGCAAGGTCAAGTCCAAAGCTGCTCTGAGCATCACACTGCCCTAGTTCTCCTCTATGCGCTTATCTCATTTGCAACTGGGCATCCAATCCAAACGCAAACATACCCAAAACGGCCAGTTCAGTGTCCCCAGCCCCCTGAAATGGGTCTTTTCCTCGTGACTGTGTTGCAGAACGAGGGTCTCGGGTTAACAGGGAGGGCAGCGGTAGCTGGGGAGGCCCAGGCAGAGATAAAACACTATTAAAAAAAGTCAAATGATCTAAATGTTAAGGGAGGAAAAACTTAATAAATTAAATGTAAATCTATTTTTGTTACAACTGTTCAGATCCTTTAAGGAGCTTTAGGACAGCTGTTTCTATATCCCATTTAATCTTGATGTTATTGTAATGAGCTAAGTCTCGGGGTCTGATCTGATTGTCTCTCCAGGCAAATTCTTGAGTGCCAGTGAAAATGCTGCTCCCAGCCAGGAGTGGCTTCCCCAGCTCCCCACCTCGGTGTGTGGGGGGAGCAGGGGTCCTGCTGCATCCGCAGGCAGCCCTTGGTGCGGGACTCCCTCAAACACCACTGCTGAGCATCTCTGGGACCCCGGGCGAGCTGCTGGTAGGGGGGTGGGGGGCGAGGGTTGGGCTTCCCAAGCACAGAGGGGGCTTTCAGTAGCCAGCAGACCCCCAAGACAAGGATGCAGAGGGGACACTGTGCCCAGCTGATAACAGGAGGGAGCAGAAATGCAGTGCTGGGGTCCCACTCCCAGGGTGCTGGCAGCCCCGAAAGCGGAGCCGGCCCCCTCCCACTTGCAGCAGCCCCCTGCCAGGGTCCGGGGGTGAGCTGCAGCCCCGCCGCCCGCACGCCACCCGCTCCTCGCGGGCAGGGAGGCGAAGGCAAGGGCCGCACCCATGCGCCTGCCCCGGCCTGCACACCGCCGAGGGGGGCCCGCAGCCGAGCCCCCCGCCCTGCGGGGCTTTCCTTCCTCCCGCTGCTCCTCATCGCCCCTCCTGGGTCTGAGCTGCGGCCGCTCCTCTGGTTTCCTCGCCCCAAGTTGTCACATCCCCCTTTGCTCTTCATCTCTTCCTCCTGTTTGCTGGCATGGTTATTACTCTGACATTAGAGGCTTTGTTTTTAATTTCCTAAATTACAGCATAATTTAGGCTAATTATTGCTTTGTCCCTCTGATCTTATTAAACCTTTAATCCCTCGGTGATTCCCCACCCAGAGCAAAGTCTGCTTTTCTCACATTCATTCCTGCACTGGGTCTGCTCTTGCCCAAGGCAGTCTCACCTCCAAAACAGGCTGCAGATGCCCCTGATCTCCACTCCCCGGCTGCCCTTCCCTCCAGTGCCATGGGAAGCCCTTCTGCGGGCAGAGAGGGGCTTAACACAGATACACAGGCACCTCAAGAAGGAGTTGCAGTCCTGCCAGGCTGGCCAATATTTGTTTCACTGTAGTTATAAACCTTCCTGGCTTTTATCTTGCGTGATATTGTCCAGTTACCTTTTGATCCTGGGCTCGCTGGCAGCTGCACATCCCACCCAGGAGCCGCACAGCTCGCTGCACAGCACGGCAGCTCCTTCCACCTCCAGGCAGGTCTTGAGACGATGGGCAGCCACTGGTGGGGCTCTGCCCCTCTTCCTTCCTGCCAAACCTACTGATGGCTTTCAGCTACTCCCTCCTGCCCCCCCACCCAAATACTAATTACTTCCCATTTGCCGACCCAGGGCCCGGAGACACCTGCAGGCACCATCTCCCCAAGCAGCCCAAGGCTTCACCCATCCCCTGGCACCCTGCAGCCACCCAAGCCTCCGCTCCCTGTGTACGGGCCCTCAGCAGAGCCTAGCGCATGGGTGAGGAGCTCACCTCGGCAGTCGGGGGGATCCTTGCTCCCCCAAACCAGCACATCTCCTGGGTCCTTGGGTGCCTCCAGCACCCCAGGGGCATTTAGCAGCAGAGATGTGCATGGAGCGAATCCCTGGGGAATGCAGGAGGGACTGGTACGGGGGGACCGTGTCCTTGGTGGGTGCTCAGCACAATCCCCCCACCTTCCATCCTCTGCCCAGCTCCACTGAACCCCTGAAGTGTTTTCTCATGCCAAGCATCCTGCCCGGCAGAGCCCAGTGGGGACCGAGCCGGGGCAGAGGGAGATCCCCAGGGACGGGCACGCCGGGAGCGGGCGTGCTGCGGGAGCGGGGCCGCATCATTCAGGTGATCCACAGATTAATACAGCCAAGGCGCCAGCCACGAAATGCTCACGTTAATTTGCTTGGGCAAAACAGATTATAGAAATGTACTTTTTATAGCTACAAAGTTGAAGGATTTTCTGACCACAGGCTGCAAAAATCCCCTTAATGAAGCCCCACAGCTCTCCAGGGCTTTAGGAAGAGCTCTGGCCCTCGGCCCCCCTTCTCCACTTGAAGTATTGTTTCTGTCTTCAGTCTCCTGCCAAGAATCTCTTCAGCTCTGCAGCTGGATTTGATACAGGGGTGGGGAGAGGAGCTTAATCACGGCAGTAAAGAGAGCGGGAGAGAAGCTGTTCTGGGGGAGTCTTTCAAGGAGCAGAGTTTAAAGAGTCCCCGAGAGTGAAGGGGGCTCCCAGATGCACTGCCCAAGCTGGAAAAAAGAAAAACCAACCAAAAACAAGAAAGGCCAAACAAAACCTCTCCCAGGCCTTTTTGCCTCTAATTTATCCCAGTCCCCGGATTAAAAGTAGGTCATTAAAGCAGCTGCAGGGAAGGGGGTGAGGGTAGCACTGCTCATGTCGATTAAGCGATGGTAAATCACAGCCCCCTGCCCCAGCAGAGGTTCATGGTGCCTGGAACGGAGCCGAATTTGCAGCTGGGTGCAAGAGTCACAGCAGCAGCACTGAGCCCCAGGAGAAGGGGCAGAGCGGGCGCAGCAGCTCCTGGGAGAGCTGCCTTCTGCCGGCAACCCCTGCGGAGGACAGGAGGATTGGGAGACACAGCTCTCAGCTGGGTTTGAGTGGGGGAAGCTGGACAAGGATGCCAGGACCTGTTGTGGAGGACTGAACTGGTGGCAGAGCTCTGGAGAGAGCCGGGGCTACCGCTGGCTTCGCACCTTCTGCCCCGGCACCGCTGCCTCGGCACTGCTCCCAACAGGGCGCTGCCGTGCAGCACAGCACGGCATGCCTGGGCAAGGTGAGACCCCCCCCACAAACCCATCTGCGCGTTTTGTTTCTTTTATTGCATTATTTTCCCAATTTGTGCAAATTAAAGATGGCGCCAATAAAACCTTCCACGCTCGGGTGTAAATAAGCACAGGGAGGCAGCCGGGTCTGCAAGCAGCACGGGTTTCTGCTCCCGTCCGAGGGCGTGAGTCGCCGGTGCTCCTGGAGCACAGAGTGGCCCAGTGCCCTCCCTGCCGCAGTCCCTGCAAGTGTTTCCAATTACCATCTCCGGAGAGCCGGCGAGCGCGATACACCTGCAATTACCAGGCAAAGCGGCTCCAAGCGCGGAGGACAGCAGAGCTCGTGTTGCTCCCAGCTCAGCACAAAGAAGTCCTTACATCAACTCAGCAGCCAACGTGCACTAGAGAGGGGAACAATTATATTTTTATTCTCTCGTTTCGGCACTTATTAACATTCCTTCACACGGCAGCCGAGGGCCGGGCCAGAACAGACGGGAGCCGCAGCGGGGACAGGCACAGCAGCAGATGTCGAGCTTGGTCCAAGCATCTGCCGACAGCCTCTCTGCTGGACTCGGCTCTCGCAGGGCAACCACCAGCATCCCCTGGGCAGGGGGTCCCGCTGCCTCCCACCACCTGGGTGCAACTGAGGGAGAAACCTCCCTTGCTGGGGCTGAGGGAGACTCGGGGGTGACCCTTCCTGTCTTCTCCCACCTCTGCTCTGTAAGGGCCTGCTCCTCCGCATCCCTGCCTCCGGAAAGGAAGAGATACCTGCGCCTCCTTTGCTCTCTTTTCAGTTCCTGGCAGATCTTCCCCTGGTCCCTCCCACCCCCTGCGCCATAACCTGCGATGGGTCTGGGGACAGGAAGGTTTCAATTGCTCGCCATGACTCGTGCCGCTGGGAGCCTTGGGAAGCTCAGTGCCGCTCGGACAAAAGCCGCTACAGAGAATTACAGGATGGGATGAGCGTGGTGAGCAACGCGTGGCTTTCCTCAGCAGGGTGCCTGGCAATGCCTCTTAACGATTTCCAGGTCAAATTAGCTCCTGCTATTCAGCTTCGGTGCTGCAGGGTAGGCGGGCCGTCACCCAGGGCCAGCAGCACCCGAACCCCGAGCTCGGCAGCCCCACGGCCGAGGCAGCATCTTAGCTGAAACCCCCTCTCCTGCCGTGCCTCCCCAGCCACCCGGTGACTCTCTCCCAGCTCTGTGCTTCTTCTGTGATTTCCCTGCCTCTGTCCTGCCCTGAGGGTACCGGGCTGCTGCCCACCCGCAGCTGGGGAGGGACCCTGGTAGCACCCTGATCTGGCACCATCCGTCCTGGGAGCAGCCCAGGTGCCCGGCAGGGTTAGAGGGTGGCAATAGAGCAGCACGTGGCTGTATCACATTCGTTATTGCCACCGGCGCTTTTATGCTCTGGGAAGGACTGTCACCCTTTTGCAGCTTGAAAAAGCCAAGAGGGAATATATTTCCCGTGGTCCCCGTGATGGGGACTGGCACCTTCCCCGCAGGTGGAGCACAGGGCCAGGGGCTCAGCGGCTGCGCGCAGAGCATGCCACAGCTCCGCTTCCCCTTCTGCCGTCGCACAGAGCCCCGAAGGGAGAGGAGAGCAGGGGGGGGCCTGCCCAGCTCTCTGCTATAAATAATAATAAAAGACCTGTTTGCCTCAGCCCTAAAAGGAAGTGCAAGTTGGAAGCCATCAGCTGCAGATCACGGAGCCCAGACACGCTTCGCGGAGCAGCAGGGAGTGGAGGAGAGGTTGAAAGCCCCAGTAACACTAATTACACCAAGCATGAAGCTGCATTGGGCTCAGGAGCTGTCACAGTCTTCCAGGGGCTCCTCCAGGTCTCAGCCTCCTCGCCGCACGCCACGGCATGCTCTCGCCCCGGGCTCCTAGTGAGCGTGGAGATTTGCCATTAGAGTGCCTGGCTGGGGCTGCTGGGTCTTCCTGGGGACTTGGGGCCCCGTGGGGGTGGCGGGTGCTCGAGGCATGGTCTGGGAGCCAGACCCAGCGGCAGAAGGACTGGCAGCCCCATAGCACTCATGGGGACCACGTCATGAGTTGTCTGTGCAGGAGCATCCTGCACAAGGGATGTTGGTGGGGGTTCTCTCCATGCTCACAGGCTCGTGGAGGTCCCAAGCTGCTGGGGACATGGGACAGCAATGTTCTACCCATCGCCCACCTCTGCCAGACACCAGAATCCTCTGCCAAGGGGACAATCAGCAGGACTGCAGGCAGGGCTGTGTCCTTCCTGCTCTGCCCTTCCCTTCTCACTGCCTCTTGAGAGAGGGGTCTGAGTGGGGAGGAGATGCTCAACCCCACAGCAAAGGTGGGGTGACCCTCTCATGAGGCATGATTTCCCCCAAATCCCCTCTCTAGTGCAAGCAGGACCTGGCTTCCCCCACCCCGGTGCATGTGCAAGAAGATGGACTGGATGGGGACAAGCGGTCCAACCACTCCAAACCAGGCTGACTCCCGTCGTCTTCCAGGTGGCCGAGCTGCCAGCCAAGGAGGATGCTGAGAGCTGCAGGACCCTTCTGCTCCTCCCGGAAAGAAACCACAGTTTCACACCAGGTGTGAGCATTTGGAAGCCGGGGAGGAGGAGAACTGTGGGGGCTTGCTGTGCCTGCAGCACCCGCTGCCATCCCCCCGTTCCCCCCAGCGGGGGACGCAGCCCCTTCCCACTGCCATTTCCATCCCCTGCCAGCTGATGGCTTGTCCTGTGGCCAGAGGGACAGAGCTGCACTGCTGCCTCCAATTAATATTTTATGCCTGCACCTCGGCCAAGTCCAACCAGGTGTTTGAGGGAGAGAGATCTTCAGCTGGCCACGAGCATCTCCCCCACCACTCCGGCTCCCTGTATCACCTGCTCGGCTCCTACCACCAGCCTGGGGCTGGGGGAGAGATGTGGGGATGGGGAAAGGGCTGTAAATGCTCTCCTGCATCCGGAATGACTTAGAGGCATCTCTCCCTCCTGTGCCTAGGCACAGCAACCCAGGGAGCTGCTCCCTCTCCTCTCTGCCTGTCTCTGGGGCCCCTTTGGACCATCCTGGCTGGTGGAGGGGGACAGTGCCTGGGCTCGCCGGGACCCAGCGCGCCGTCAGTGCTAACAATAGCGAGGACGAGCTGGCTCCCGCTGGCGCCGTGAATCCTGGGCAGCCGAGCTCACCACCCACGGCACAAAAGCAATTAAAAGTTGCATACAGAGGCCACTGTGAAGAATGAGGGCACGTAGCCATGTCACTGCTGCGGTGTTCACGCCTGTCACACCAGCGGAGCCGGTCCTGGGGGATGCAGCTGGCCTGGAGGTGCTGGGGAGTGCCACGGGGCTGCTGGTCTGGTGGGGCCAAGGCCTGGGCAGCAGTCAGGAGTGGGTGCAAAGGGGCTCATGTAAGCCACGCACAGGCAGAGCATCCTCCTCCACCATCCTCTCCCTCAGCCACGGCTCGGGTGCTCCCAGCCTATAAGGCCAGTGACCACCAGAGTATCCTCAGCAACCATCACAGCATCCTCATGGAAAACCCCATGGGGGGAGCAGAAAGCAAAGCAGCCAGCCAGGACGATGCACACCAGTTTGCAGCCTGGGTGCGGGAAGCCCTCCCGCGCCCCCCGCCATGCAGCACAGGCCCCGGCCTGACCTGTGCGGGGCTGTCCACGGAGGGGGCCCCCGCTCCCTGCAGCGCCCGGACCCCCGCCTCCCCGCCGCAGCCCATTGTATAACATGGCCGGGCCGTCAGGCCGCATCTCGTCAGCCCGCGCGGCCGCGTCCCCCCGGGGAGCCGGCGGCCGCAGCTGCCAGCACGCATTAGGCAGCGCTGCCTGCGCCCACCGAGGCGGGGAGGGTGCAGGCAGGGGCAGAGCGGGGAGAAGGGGGCTGGGCTCGGCTCATACGGGAGCCCCTCGTTTGCTCCACACAGAGCATCGCCCACCACCCACCCTGCCGCCCTCATGGCCCTGGGGGCACTGGGGGGAAGGGGGTGACCGGGGAGCCCCCTAAGGAGAGAGGGTGAGTCGGTGGTGGAGTGGGGCACACCCAAGGGACCCTCATTCCCGTGGACTCCGCCGCATCTTCCGCCGGCTTCGCTGCTCCAGCATGTTCCCAACCAGGCGGTTTCACACACGGTGGGGGTGAAATGCCGCTCGCCCCGAGCCCCGCCGCCGGCTGAGGTCTCCTCCGCGCAGAGGACACGCATCCCACCGCCCTCCAAAAAGCAACCCGCCAACCCAAGAGGAGCCGTCCGTGGGAAGCGACACCCCGAACCCCTTTTCCTGCTGGCGGATTAAACTGGGTGGGAACGCACCATCGTGGGACAGCGCAGGAGGAAAATCCACTGCAACAATAACTGTGAAAATAGCTGATTTGGGGTTTCCTTCAGCAACCAAATTATAATAAAAACCAAATAATTTTGAGCAACCCAGAGCAAACAAGAAACACCGCAAAAGCGAGCGTCATTGTCTCCACGAGGGTAAACAAACAAATGTGCATTAAATACTGCCAGAGAAAAAGCAAAGTTTATTTGGGGAAGGGAGAGTTATCTTCTAAAAAATGTTCCATATAGCTTAACCTGATCTCCCAGTTTTGACTCTAAAGGAAAAGCCAAAATATTTTATTTAAAAAATGTCAAAGTGAGACTTATATTTTTAAAAATCCATTATTTTGGCCATGAACCCAGAATGTATGAATAGTTTAGGCCGGTCCAAAGATGCATATTTTTGTTGAGCAAAGTATTCATCGGAAATGTTTCATCCCGCTCTGCTAGAAACAAAAGGGGCTGCAGCGAAGCCGCTTCCATCGTCCACGCTGCAAGGCAGGGGAGCTGGGCAGGGAGCCCCAGCACCGGGCAGTAAATTGCCGATTTACAGCCCCTTGCGCTTCCCTGAGTGAGGAGGTGAGTAGTGACACAGCAGCGGGGGCCGGTGGGAAATTTTAATATATGTGATTTATACAGCAAAAGCATTTCTTTAAAAGCCTGCTGGCAGGGCAGGGAGGTGGGAGGCAGAAGGGTCGCTTCACTGAGGGTGGGTTGCTTTGCTGGTGCGGCTGGTGAGAGGCGTTGAGAGCCGGTGCCCCGCAGAGCCCCCCCCCAGTGCCGCCACCCCAGCACCTCCCAGCCATCGGCGTGAGGCTGGGAGCAGCCCTGGCTACCCAGTCATGCTGCGGAGCTCCGCTGAGACGAAGCCCACGTGGCTGAACAGCCTGCTCGCTCCCACCAGCATCCCACCCGCAGCGCGTGATGCTGCAGGGCCGGCGGGCACCGGGGCTCTGCCGGCTGCCGCGAGCCACCAAAGTGCCCGGCCTGGCTGCCCTTTGCGATGGGCTTTTGGCACCAGCTTTGTGCCGCAGCCTGAGGTGGGGGGAGGCCAGGAGCAGGCGACGACCGGCACGTTGTGGTGCTGCAGCAGGATGGAGCGGGGCCATCCCACCTGCAGCGGGAACAGCCCTGGCACTGGATGGGGATGCTCCAAAGCTAACCCACACCAGGGATGCTGCAAAGGTAACCCACGCCAGGGATGCTGCAAAGCATGCAGCTAAGCTAAGCTGGCTGCAAGTCACAGGCCTCTGTCTTCCCTTGCCCTGCAAAGCTTACTCACCCTGGGGGTCACACAATGCTGGAGCATCCCACCGAGACAGGGCATGTCTGGGTGCTGTGGGGATGTCAGGAAACCCACCACCACTCCAGAAAAGCCTTTTCAGCTGCTGCTGAGCCCCCTGCCTCGTCCCCAGATGAATGATGGGGTTGCCAACGTCCCAGCTGCGCTACTGTGTGGGAGCAAAGCCCCGCCGCTCCTCTCAGCCCGCACAGGGGTCCTGCTCTTGCAAACCCACCTCCAGCAGCTGCGGCCGCTCAGGAAGGTGCCAGACTGGCAACACAAAAACCCCACAGGACATGGAACAAAACCATCTTCCAGACCCCCAGGCTTTGCTGCCTTTGCTTGAGCTGCGAGATGGTTACTGCTTGGGCGTTTTATCGGGGTGCAGGATGAGCGTCCCCAGCCCTCGGCTGCCCCGTGGCTCCCAGGCACTGCACACCCCATGGACACCCATCCTTTTGCACCGTCCAGCATCCCTGCCAAGGATGGCCAGGCTCATCTTTCCCTTTTATTAAGAGCTAATTATCCCTCTATTAGTTTGGGGAAGGATAGTGGTGATGTTTGTAAAAATCAGCATTCATTAACCCTTTCACCCCAGGCTGGGATTAATTTCCTGCTGACCCCGTGCTGGGCGATGCGTGCCCGGGGGAGCGCGGCCGGCCCGCAGACAGTGGGGCTTTGTTCGGCCGTGCAGGCTGCGGCTGTTGACGGAGTATCGCCTTACGTGTCGAACGCTCCAGCCCCACTCCCGGCGTCCAAGAGCAGCAAAGCCCAGCAGGCACCGGGATTATTATTGGAAGTCCGGGGAGGGTGAGGAGAGGCATCAGGCTTTGGCAACGCTGCGGCCAGGGGTTTGTGGGTGGGAGGTGGAAGCAGGCAGAATGGGGAGGGGGATGGGCAGAGCCGGGGGTCAGCAGGAGGGTGGCGGCATCCACACACCCCCCCGCCTGCCCACAGCTGCCTTCTCCCACTGGGACAAAGCTCAGCCCTTCCCATCCATTCCTTGGGAAATCTCTTCCCTCGTAGCATGGCTCCGGCTTTACGGCTCAGCCCTCTTCGTGATCTGGCCGCTCACTACTCAAGGTTCCTCCCCAGGCTGGCCTGTTAAGCACATAATTAATGGCCAACACCTTATTACATTAAGCAGCAGGATGCCAAAGTTCGTCACACATATTTCTTATGAGTTGCTTTTTCATGTAGAGGCAGTCCAAAGCGATGCAGGGACAGGAGTCGCCACCCTTGCAGGGTCCTGCAGCCCTGGCACAGTACCGGCACGTGGAGCGAGCTGATCATTGGCCAAGGTCACACGAAAGGTGAAACGGGGCTGCCCGCAGGTAATGGCTGAAAACCCCTGGCCAGGATGCCCCTGGCACACACCGAGACGTCTCTTCCTGAGAGAGCGTGCCATGCGGCTTCCTCCGCTGCCCTGCTCTGTGCCGTGCCCTCCACTCCCCATCACTGCTCAGGGCCACAGCTGGTGCCAGGCACCGCCTGGCATTCATTCATGGATTTCTCCATGGCCCCAAGGCATTGAGGAAGATTGCCCAGGGGGAAGGTCTGGTGTCGGCAGGTGATGCACCACGCACAGGCAGATTTGAGGATCAGTGTTTTGGGATGCCACAGGCACGGAGCCGGGTACCACTGCCCAGGCGCTGCCAGTCTAGTGGCGGGAGAGCACGGCCACCAGCTCCAGTGCCCACGACCAAGCACCAGGACCACGGCTGCTCTGTGGTGCTCTTGGAAGAGAATCATCCCAGGGGCACCAGAGAACCAGCATCTTCTTTCTCAGGAGGAAGCCTGTGCCCAGGTTTTCCCATCTGGGCAGCACCAGGCTCATCTTTACCCCAGAGGGAGCCCCGGCTTTGCTTGTGGAGAGGGGTCCACATCTGCAGCCAGTGAACCCCAGGGGGTCCCAAGAGGAGAGCAGCCAGAGCCCGGCTCTGAAGGGCCGAGCCCCAGGCAGGGCAGCAGGCAGCACTGGGCACCAGCCACCTGCCAGCAGCCCAGGCAGCCCCTGCCATGGGGATGGGGGCGGCAGGAAGCCTCCTGGCGTTTTCCTCTCATTAATGCAAAGGAAAATAGACCCTGCAGGCAGCTGCCTTTGTGCTTCTGGCTCCGGCCGACTTGCTGCCATTTTACCCGCCGGCTCATCTCCCCAGATTTTCCTTCTATCCCTCCCCCTGCCTCCATCCACGCCACGGCAGCTTTGCCTTGCTGTAAGAGGAGAAGGACAAAGATCCCACAAAGAAGAGGAGGAGAAGCCCACCTCCAGCTGGGGCACGTCCCGGGCGCCGAGAGAAGCCCTTTTCCTCCCGCTGCTGGGCAGGGCTGGCACCCCCCGGCACCCCATCCCCTGTCCCATGCCTCGGAGCTGGCCCCACCGCAGCCCCCCACCAGGATTTGGGGCTTTTGGCACCCCATGCCAGACACCAGCTGGGCCAGGTCCCCACCTGAAGTCCCCCCGACCCGGGTGGAAGAGAGCAAAGCCTCCCCAGCCCCTGCCCTTTTGAATCACCGTCTCTCTTTTCTTTCTGGCTCAGCTACCTTACAAAGACCCCAGAGCCACGGCAAGAGCCAATTTCCAGCAGGAACCTGGCGCTGGGCTCACTCGGGAGGATTACACCAGGCTGCAGGAATTGGTGGGGGGAAGCCTGGCTGAAACCGAAGCCTCGCTCAGCCCTTCCCAGCCGGGGCAGGGAGTGCTGCTGCAAGGCTGGAGGCAATCGCCGGGATGGGGATGGGGGCTGCAGGAGACCTGCCAGGCATCACCCCAAGGCACAGCTCTTTGCCGTGCTCTGCCCAGACTGCATCCCTGTGCTCCGGGCGCTGGGCTTGGGGATGCAGGGGGTGATAGCAAAGACTCACCCACACCTCTCTGTGGGGCGGGATGGAGGGATCAGTGCACAGCTCACGCCACCCCCCCAGGACAAGTCTGCCCTGCGGTCACAGCGTTCTTATCCTCCTGCACCCCCGGGGACAGGCAGAGGTACAGAGCAACAAAATAAATGGGGGTAACCGCCCCCAGCAGGGTCCCGAGGCTGGCTGGGAGGCAGGACCCCCCCCCACCGGCTCACGGGGTGGCCGCAGCACCGACATTGCACATTTACCTCTCATCCTCCATCAAGACAAGAAAAAGGAAAAGTTCTGTGTTTCCTTCAGACTCTGTTCCAGCAGCCGGGGGACCCTCTCCAAGGGTTGTGTTTCAGTAACATTAAAACCTTGCACATAATTAATTTACGTTTGCTGTAGAGCAATACTTGCATTCATTCCTTTTTAACGAATGAAAAACTACTGGATTTTTCCCGAAGCTCCCTGTTTTGCGGGGCCTCACCCCGCTGGAAGAAAACTCCCTCCCTCCTCCCTCCCTGGCTTTCCAGCACCCTCCCAAAGGCCCTTTGCCTTTCCCAGCCCTGCAGACCAGTCCTTTCCTCTTGCCCCAGCGGGCTGCTGGCAACCCGGGGTGGGGGGGTGTGTCATGCACGGGACCCCCTGCGCGGCTGCGTGTGCCCTGCCTGGCTGGCTCTCCCCTGCCCACACACGGGCTCCCCGCTGGGACGCATCCAGAGCCGTTTCAGGATGCTGGAAGCCCTGCCAGGGGAACAAGCTTGCAATCGTCACCCTGGCCTCAGGCCTGCCTGCGGACAAAAAACCTTGGCAGCACGTGATGCCTTTCTTCAAGCACTTGAGATCAGCTGGTTTCAGCTACAGAAAACTGCTGGTCTTTTGTGTTGAGCCTGGGCTGGGCTTTTTCTCGTCCCAGATTTGCTCTGCCTTGGGGCACAGATGGCTCCACGATCACGAAGAACGGTCCTGCTTGCGGGTTGCTGCACGTAAACACAGAGCAAGCGCTGGACCCCAATCTCCGCCTTGGCACCCCAAGCCACACTCTCCCCCTCCTCATCTTCCTCCCCTCCCATGCAGCGCCTAGCGCAGAGCAAGCCAGCAGCGGCGGCCAGCCCCGGGGCAGGGACCCCCGCCCCACACGCCCCACACGCCCCGGCACCGTCCCCGCTGCCCGCGCGATGGGCCTGTGACAAACGGCCCTCCGGTGCATTGCCGTTATTGCTCTCATTACGGAGCCCGCGGGACTCGTTGCATACCACGACAGCCTAATGGATCTTCCAGGCTCCTCTCCGTGCGAGCGTGGAAACCAGGTGCAGCCGAGTCGGTGGATGCCGCAGAAACCCTGGCTGTGGGAAAAGCCCGTCACCTCGACCAGGGGAACCTGTTAGTTATTTTGGATATACTACAGGGAAAACAAGGATAAACTTCCCAATCCTCATTGCAGCAGCTGGCCCAGCCAAGGTTTATTAAAAGGGATTGCTGTTATATAGCCTCTTACAGGCTGGGTTTTTTTCAGATGCTCCCCTTGGAGTGGATGTGGAAATGCTGGAGGAGGAGGCTGGGCGGGCTGGGAAGAGCGGCTGTGTCTGGGAAAGGGCTGCAGCGAGGAGGGGGGCAACAGGGTGTGAATACAGAGAGGGAATTCGGAGCAGCCACAAGAACTGGGGCTCCCTTGCCCTTCTTACCCTTGGTGCAGTCAAGACCCCAGGGCAACAGAGCCGAGGCTGGGATGAGCAGGGGGCTGAAGGCGAGGGTGCTCTGGCTCCATCCCGGGTGCCTCCCAGGGCCGGCTGAGGCCAGGGGCGTGCATCAGCAACCACTGCGCAGGGCCTTGCAGGGAGAGGGAAGCTCCAGGGGAGGCAATGCCTCAGCAGTGCTGCCTGTGGAAGGGCGAGGACCAGTGGGGAGGGTGGCTGCAGTTGCGAGAGCACCCTGCAAAACACCAGTGCCACCAGCACAGCACTGGTGCATGGGGCTGCTGCCGCAGGCTCGGTCCCCTCAGCGCTGCTGCCTCCCCTGCTCGCACCCCCCGGCGTGCCGGGACAAACCGGGCGATCCTCAGGAGGCGCCTACATAAACGGAGAGATCAGAATACACCAAAAACATCTGAAAAGCATCAAGTCTCTCTCTGCGGTCTGCTTTCCATTCGGGGAGGTTGCTGCCAGGTTACATGGACCCGCTGGTATGCGAGTCTGTGGCCACGAGGCCAGAGGTGGCCTGGGAAGCCTTTGCTCTGATCTCCCCGTCTGTAACAGCCCGGCCCTCCCCTGCAGCACTGGGATGCTGTGGGGTGTGCGGCTGGGGAGGCGATGCTGCAGCCCCAGCGCAGGGAGCTGCGCCCTGAGAACTCACCTGCCCTGCATCTGACGGCACCGCCGGCAGCCTCGGCCAGCATCCCGGCACCCCGGGGGTCTGTGCCTGCCCGGGCTGCTCCTGCCCCGGGCTCCCCAGGTCAGGGCTCAGCCTGAGCCCCGCAGCAGCCCTGCCGGGGTCCCCTGATGCCACGTCTACCATCGAGCCTCATCTCAAACCGGCGCTGGAAGTCCTGCAGATCTGTTATTCCTTGATCACCTGCCACCGAGGTGGTTTGAGCTTCCCATCATTTAACCATGTCATACAGGTGCTTCCCATACGGGCTCCCCCTTCCACGGAGCAGAGCAAGCACATGTGGGGTGCCACCCTGGCCACACCACCCGCGGGCTGGCTCCTGCACCCAGGCCGTGGTGCACCCCAAGCCGTTACAAACTGGCTCTGCTGACCTGGCAGCCACTTCAGACCCAAGTGGGATCCAGCCAAGGGTGAGTTAATAAACTTGACAGAAAGCTTCTTTATGTTAAATAATTAAAATAACTTATCCAGTCCTGATGGACGTCCAAAAACATCAGCAGCTTTGCAGCTTTAACGAACTTTCCAGATCTGGAGGCTCCTGGGTGAGATCCCGCTGATCCCGCTCGTTACCAGCCGGCCCTTGGGAGCAGAGCCACCACACACTCGCGCACCCTCAGCTCCCGTGTCCCCGTGGGCGCTGGCATCCGCGCTCAACATCCCCTCCCCACCACAGCCAAGGGCGAGGATGCTCCCAAGCAAAGCCCTTCCCAGCCCGGGTGCTTTTGCAGGACCTTGCACCGGGGCGCGAGCAGGAGGGGAGTGCGGCAGCTCCCCCACGCCCCGCGCAACGGGGACGATGCAGCCCCGTCACACCCACGCCCCACAGTACCCCCTTCTGCAGCAGCCTCGGGACGGCTGCGGGGAGGGGCACCGGGGGTCATCCCGTGGGCCCGTCGGGGTCTGCCCCACCAAGCCTTGCTGTGGGTGTCCCTGAGCCCGTGCTGGGTCCCCGGCTGGGCCCACCCGGGGCAGCCCCGGAGCCAGGAGGAACCTGCCGTGCGCCCGCTCCCTGGCCGGGTGCTGGGTTACAGGAACCTGCTAAAGTGCTTTTCCCCTTCTCTGGCAGGTCGGAGCAAGTTTGGTGCATACAGTTTTACCCTTTGGGCATCAGGGACCAGCAAAGCTGTTTAAAATTAAAAGCATTATTTAATTCACACTGGGATCAAAGCATGCAGAGAAGAAGGATTTTCAAACCAGCAAACCACATATAAGCACGTCTGTCACACCCAAAGGCCCACTCCCCCCACCCTGACCCCGATCCCAAGCAGCCTTTGCCCGCTCCTACAGACATCTTGGCACGGTCCCCGAGGCTCAGGCTGTGCCCCAAGCACCTCTGAACCAGCCTCCTGTGTTTGATCTCCTCGGCCCACCTTGTCTCTCACCCCTCAGTGTTGGCCAAGAAGTTCATCCTCCACCCTTTCTTCATGCCTCAGCCTAATTTTTCCTCTGAGACCCCATAAACCCGCGGCATCCCTTCATGCATCCCTGCAGTTACCGTGTAATGCAGCATCCACAGCCCCGGATGGGTCAACCTGGATTGATGCAGACATGGCTTACACCAGGCAGGCAGATCTTCGACTCCTCAATCCTCTCCTAGAGCAACTGCTGTGCAAGCTAAAGGGAAGCTGGCCTTGCTCCCCTCCTCTGGGTGCCCTGGTTTTCCCTTTGCCTGTTTGTGGAGGAGGCTCATGGCAACCAGCGGGTTGCCAAGAGCCTTCCTCCTACCCTGGGCTGGAGAGTGGCGAGGTCGCGGTGCCCCAGCCTCCACACCGCCATGCCGGTCCCCTGGGGTCCGCAGGGACGGAGCACCAAGGCTGCAGCCTCTGCCCAGCACCTCAGTGGCCAGCACTCACACTCCACCATCACCTTGAGTCCAGCCTGGCCGGGAAACAACCCCTTCCCCATCATCCTGCTCCATCCCCAGCCCGCATCCCACCTCCCATGGCCTGCATCCCGCATCCTGCATCCCGCATCCCACATCCTACATCCCAGAGCCACACCAGCAATGGGGATGACCTGCAACCGCTCCAGCACTGCCCTTCCCCGGGACCTTTCTCCTTCAGCCATCCCAGACCCCCCGAGCTGCCTCTGTGCGCCCTGCTATTCCGTGCTGCCCGACTGCTGCTCCCGGGAGAGACCAGCCAAGGCATCAGCCCTAGCCCTGGGGCTGCACTCACCAGGGGAGCAGGCAGAGAGGGCAGGGGAACCGTCCTGCCCCTGCAGCGAAGAGGTTTCCAAATTCCAGCAAAATCAGAAATACTGATTTGCTCTAGGCTGAGCAACGCGGCTGAACAAACTCACCGAGCGTTTCCCATGCACGCCCCACTTCTCATCCATAATTTATTGCGTTGTGTGGTACTTTATAGCAATGCAAAGTGCCGTATGAAAGCTGGTTATAAAGAGCAAGAGCAATGACTGTGGTGGAGCCCATTTTGGAGCCGGCTAAAGCACCATCTGTCAAGGATTTATTACCATCCCATTTCCTAAAATGACTTTTTAATAACTTATCAAATGAAGGTACATTGAGGAATGACTAAATAAGTACCAGTCACTGGATGGGACGAATGTTGCTGTCCTGCACCATCCACAAACCGATCCCACAAGGCTCTGCCTGCTCCCGAGTGTAGGAGCAGCCCCTCCACGCTCCCCGGGGACCAGGAACACGGTGTGCCCCACAAACACAGATGCAGGGACACAGTGACGGCCTGAAATACTGTGAGTATTAACCAAAACCCCTCAAATATTTAATGCTCACCAAAGCAAACCCAACACCTCCCTCCAACACCAGCAGCAAAAGCTGGCGATAAGCTAACTTGTCCCAGATCTCTTCAGACCAGGCTGTGATTTCAAAAGACAACCTGGGGCAGCAAAAAAGCACACAGGAGACAGCCGGGTTTCCATAGGAAAAAAACCCTTTTATTTAACAATATATCAGGTTCCATCACGGCTCCATGGAGTTCAGATGCCACAGAGCTGGTTACCGATGCCGATGATATGCTACTGGGCGGGAGAGCTGGGGAGAAGGCGAAAGGAATCAAAAAGAGGAACATGACACAAAGAAACAAAAGTCTGCGGCGCCGGGGAGCACGGCTGATGGGACCCCGGCGCCCGGCACCGCCAGAGCCCCGCGCGCCAACGCAGCCCCACCGGGCGCCAAGGACGATCAACCAGCGCGGGATTGCCGGGCCCCGCTCCGGGACGTGCCCCCTGCAGCGGCCGGGGGTCCGGCCGCCCCCCGAGGAGGTGCTGGCACAGAGGGACCTTGCTCCCTCCGTGCCACGGCCGAAGCCCCGGCGTCCCCTGGCACCGCCGAGCTGCACGGTGCCCAAACCGCTCCTGCTGCTCGCCGGTGGCAACTCCCGGCCCTTGGCCGAAGGCCCCATCCCACGTGCCCTGCACCAGCAACGGGACCGGCTGCATCCGGGCTCCAAGACCGAATCCACCTCTCAGCTAACGGCAGTGGAGGATGGACAGGGTAAAATCTGGCAGCCCAGATGCTCCAGTGGTGCCGGCGCCGCGGCAAGGGCAGCCGGGCACGGGGCCAGGGCAGCAGCCCCGCGGCTGGTTGATCGCGCGACGGGGGCCACCCAGGACGCGGGACCATCGGCGAGGGTGCGGATGCGACGCCGCGGGATGTAGACGTGGTCACAGCTCTGAAATGTGGGAGCGCGCGGTGCGGGTGTGCTGGTGCGCGGCGCAGCCGGGAGGGAGGGGTGGAGGACCGTGTCCCTGCCCCAGTGCCTCCAACCCCCCCCAGGACAGCAGAGGCTGCAGCAGCTCCCCCTCACCCTCTGCTGATATAATGCAGATTCACAGGCAACTGCCCGGCTCCTGTGAGCAACTGGGACTGCAAGGAGCTCCCAGCTGCCTCCCAGCTGCCCACGGAGAAGTGCCAGGCATGCCGGCGGCACCAGAGGTGGCTTCGGTGGGCACAGCCGCCTCCCCGCGGGCAGGGACCCCTGGCACTGCCCTGTACAGAACATGGGTGCTGCTGAAGAGGAGCGAGCCACCCCCGGCCTGGGCACCAAGCAGAGAACGGGCTACAGCGTGCTTGCGGTTGGCAGGTGGAAACCAGGGATAACTGGGGGAAGGGACCTGCAACAGGAGCAGGTCCACAGGTCTGGAAAAGCGCATTAGGATCTCAGGATGTTGCACTGAGTTACATATCCCGAGGTACGGGTTTTTTTTGGTTCAAGATAGAAAAGGAGGTAAATTTGGTGCTCCTTTAGTTCACCTTGTGTTACCAAGTCTCTTGCCCGCGCTCAGGCTGGGGCCAAAAGCTCTGCCTGGACCCAGGACGGCCAGAAACCCTCTGGGAGTGGGCCAGGTCCGACCCAGCGCGAGCGCCGGGGCTGTGCCGGCAGCAAAGGGCACGACCAGCCGTGCTGCACCGCGCTGGGGCAGAGCCAGCGCTGCCGGCCTCGCTCTCTGCTCGGGGACCGCCTGATCCTGCATTATATCGAGGGCATGGCCCCCCGCCCCGTCCGGACCCCCCCAGGAGCCGTTCTGCCCAGCAGCGCCCGCACACCAGCACAGCCCCGTGGGGCAGCTCTGGGGCTGAGGGCAGTATGACAATGTTTTACACCCGTTCTTGTGGTTAAAATTTCTTTCTTTTTTTTTTTTTCTTTTTTTTTTTTAGTTCTCATTTGTTTTTCTAAGAAAAAGCAACCAGAAAATAATTCAGAGTTTATACAAAACATCTTTACATTATTTCTTCCAAAAAAGACTAGTATTTACACAAACAAAACAGGAAAAAAAAAAAAAGGCAAAAGAAAAAAAAACCCCAACCAAATTTCAATGCTTTCAATGAAAAGAACCAAAGGGACACACTCCATTTCAGGACCCAGCAGGCTGAGGTGCTCAGCAAAAATCAAGAGTTCAGATTTCACCCTTTCTTCACATATTTACAACGTTTCTCAGCTGCCCCCAGTTACAGGAGCGGAGCTGATGGGGGCCGCAGCCCGCTGGCGACAGAGCCACCGTGGGAAGCCACCCCGCGCCGGCGGCTTGCTTTTGGTACGACCCATGGCCAGACTCCTTCCTTTCCCCTCCAAAAACGAACCAAAACTAAAGCAGCCCCCGTCTGCCTCCTCCACGCCCGCCGCTGCGGGGGGAAACTCCCCACCGCCAGAGCATCCTCCACCGCCACCGCCACTGCCACGCCGCGGCTCTGCCCGCTTTGGGAACTGCGGGTTGTGATTCTGCAGATGGAAGAGGGAAAGGGGGATTTTCTTTAAGACACGATTTTCTGTGATTTCTGAGAGCAGACGCCATCCCCCAGCAGGGAAGGGGGGGTCCTGGCTGGGGTGGCTCACAGCCCTTCAGCAGCAGCAGCAGCTCAGGGTGGGCAGTCCTGGCACGGACGCAGCCACAGGGCCTGAAAGATGCTACACAGGGGGGCTGCGGTGGTGGTGGGGGCCGGGGGAGCAGGGAGAAGGGCTGGGCAGGGGGGAGCACCCGCTGCGGTTCTTCTCCCCCAGCTCCAGTTTAGGGGCCTGGAAGCCATCCTCACCATGGGATGCCGAGGGCAGGAGGGAGCTGGGGCAGCCTGCTCTGCTCTAGCCCCAACTCCTGCCTTTAAAAGAAAAAAAAAAAAGAAAAAGAAAAAACCAACAACGCGACACCGAGGCACGCTCCCATCCCGCTCAGGACCGCAGCCAAACCCCCAGCGCAGCATCCGAGCCGCCGGGTTTCACCGTCCCCCGCTCTGCCCCTCCTGCCGCCCCTGCCCGCTCCTCGTCAAGGCACTTTTGCAGAGCAGCTCTCTCGCTCTTTGGGCATTTCCTAACGTGGGTTTCGGGGCCCCGGGGACAGGCGAGGACAAACCAGGCCAGGCATCCCCGTGCCACCGCAAACCCAGCACCCGGCAGTGTGGCGAGCCGCCCCGGCGGAGCAGCACCGCCTGCCCCACGCTTGCTCCCTGAGCAAAAGCAGCTACTTCTGGACGGAAAAGAAAGTGAGGAAGGAGGGGGCAGCCCACTGGCCCCCAGGCTGGGACAGCCTGCGGGCAGGCAGGCAGCATGGCACAGCCACGGGCACCGCCAGCCCTGCTGTGCTCACCAGCATCAGCTGCGGTGCTGGCGGATCCTCCTGGGAACGGGAAGCTGGGAATGATCCCACCAGAAGAGCCCAAGGCTCAACCCCTTCCAGTTTTGGGCAGGGGATGGGCAAGGCAAGGACAGAGCGAGCCCGGGCTGCGGGACCCCGGGAGGCGGCACGGCTGGGTGATGCTCCTGCGCCCGGAGCACCGCTGGGGGGCGGTCCCCAAAGGCAGGTCCCGCAGAGGGACACCGGGTCGCCCTGGTAAACCAGGCGGGTGGAGAAGCCTTCGGCTCAGCTCCTAACCAAGCGAAGCCCGGTGCCACAGCCGGCCCGAGGGATGCCTCCGGGGGGCTTCCAGCCCTGAGCACTGACCTCCTCCTCGCACCCCAGCTCCTCCCAGTGAGCCGGGAAAGTTTGTTTTCCAGTTTTCCTTTCCAAGGACAGCCACCCGCAGCACCACCACCTGGGGGACAGGACCGGGGGCTGCAGCTAGCCCCTGCCCTCCCGCCACCCCCCACTTCGCTTCCAGCAGGCTCAGCCCCAGCCCGACGGACACCCTCAGCAAAGACTCCTCCTCCGCAGCAGGACACCCTCGGGGGGTCGGGGAGAGCTGCCGGGCCGAGGCTGCTGCTCCGCGCCGGGCAGGAGGAGCTCCCAGACTCTCGCGCACTGAATGCTTGAGACATGGTATAGATATATTTTGTTTTCTTTCTTTCTTTTTATAAAGAGGCTAAAACAAGAGTCAACAGCTACGAACACAAAAGTTTAAAAGGGCAGCGGCGGGAGCAGCGGGGTCTACCCCGCAGCCGGCGGGATGGCGTGCTGGAAGGAGGCGACGGCGTGTGCCCGAAGGCGGCAGGCGGCGGGCCGGAGTCCCGCCCGGAATTCACAAAAATAAAAATGTTACAAAAAATTAAAATAATTATAATAATAATAATAGTAGTAGTAGTAAATCGGGTTTGCCAGCTTCCTCCCTGCACAGTTGTCTGCATCTTGGCACCTAGGCAAAGCATCCTCCTCTTCCCCCCGTGGCTGCTCGTTCCTCCTCGGACCGAGGCTCCTCACCACAGCCCCAGCGTCGGTCCAGGCTCCGGGACCCAAGCGGCGGCCGATGCGGCGCCAGGCGCGCGGGCGCTTCACGCAAGGACGTACGGGTGAAGCAGGGAAATCCAAAAATGAAAAGGGCAGGTAGAGTCTCCGGGTTTGCAGGCGGTGTCTGAGCGAGGTTGGAAAGGCACGGCGCCCACCCCCTGGCCAGCCGCAGTCCAGAGAAGAAGAGGAGGATGCTCAAGGCTCACCCTCGAGTCTCGGGATTACAAAAGCTGAGAACTACAAAACTAAATACAAAGGGGAGAATCAGCGCGCGAGCCATCCGCGCTCCGGCGCCGGACCCCGGCGCTCCCCGCGCCGTGCCGTGGGGTTCGTTTTGCTTCCTCCCTCCCGGCGCCAGACTGCCCGCGGGGAGACCCGGGGGGCGTCTGCCCCCCACGCTCGGCGCTCCCGTGCTCCTGCATCGGCGGCTTGCCCAGGCTGCTCCTCACACCTTGTAGTAAATGTTGGCTGGGCTCTGGGGGGGCATCTCCTGGACAATGTAGACGGGGTGCCCGTAGTCCCCGCTCACCTTCTCGTAGTGCGGGCAGTAGTTGTTCTCTGTAGTCCGTAAGGGGATGATGATGTCGCTGGGCTCGGAGCCCGCATTCCCGCTGCATTTCGGGCTGGCCAAGGTGCTGAGGGACAAGGCTGCGGTTCGCTGCTGCGTGTGCTTCCGGTGCCGCTTGCGGATCTTGATCAGGAGGACGACGAGGAAGATGATGATGAGGATGAAGATGACGCAGCCGGCGCCGATCGCCGCGAAGACAGCCACCTTGGAGCTCAAGAAGCCATCGCTGGTACCGTGGGTCTCCTGGCCGTCCTGGTTGACGGAGCCTGCAAGGCAAGGGGAGAGGGGTGTCAGAGGCTGGCAGGCAGCCTGCACCCCGCCGCCGCGAGGGGCCCCGCGCAGCTGGTTCCACGCTCCATCCACGCACGGATCGCAGCCTGCGGGGTGGGCGAGCCCTCGGCCACAGCAGGCGCTGGGCAGGACAGGATGGAGCCCTGGGCATCGGCAGAGGAGGGACCACGCGCCCTCTCCCCCACCCTGCACCACCGCTCCCCCTTTCCACCTCCCGGCCGATGGAGCAGAGCTCTGCTCATGTCCTGGTGACAACCAGTCCGGATCCCGGGAGACTTTGCTCTCCACAACAGACCTGGATGCTCTGGTGAAACTGGGCTCTGATACCTGGAGCCCTGCGATATCCGATTACTGACCCCCTGCCTCCCCCTGACCCCCGGGGCCGGGGCAGCCCCAGCCCCCCGAGGGGAGAGTGCTTGGCTGGCCGTACCAGGCGAGAAGAAAAGAGCAGCTCTTCCCTACTTCATCTGATTTCACTTTCCTCTCAGCAGGGTCAGGAACTCAGGAAACCACCTTCAAAGGGCTTTCACACTGGCTCAGCTCAAAAACCCAAGGACCTCACCTCCTCCAAGCCCTCTCAGATATACTGCGAGGAACAGATGGGCAGCGAGGAGGAGGAGGAGGAGAGTGCTGAAACAGCACTTCCCTGCAAAGCTCCTGCCAGGACATACCAGAGCTGGGAAAACAAACCCGAGCTGCTCGGCACTGCATTCTGGCTGTCTGCGCCGTGCCCTGAGCACTCCCCGGCCAGAAGGCGCAGGGCTGGGGCGAGGAGCTGCCTCAAGCAGCGGGGACGGCAGAGACGGGCGCAACGCTTAGCAAAACTCATCTGCATCCCTGCTCCGGCGTGCCCGGCGTCCCCGGGATCCATGCAACAACCCGGCTCGGAGCTGCTCTGCCAGCGACAGCCGCCTGCCAACCTCTGGCCCCGCCGGCCCGCAGAGCCCCCAGCCCTCTCCTGGGGTGTCGGGTGTCCTGGCAAAACCCACCCGGCTTGCCGGGCTCCTCCACCGCAGGGACCTTGCTGCGCGGGCTCTGCGTGACAATTTTCACGGTGTTGTCGGACTCCTTGCTCGGCCGACTCGTCGTCAGCTGCTCTGGGATCACCGCGTTTGGATCTGGGGAGGAGAGGGAAGGGACGGATGAGAAATGTCAATTCAACCTGGACGGCAGCAGCTCACTCTCCTGCCTGAAGAGCAGCTGCCCCCAAAATCCCAGCCAGCCACCCCGCACGGGGCGCGAGGGAGACGCAGCAGCAGCGGGAGCCGCTGAGAGCGACAGAGCAAGGCTGAGCTGCTTCAGGGCTTGTGGGAAGCAGCTTCCCCACTCTCATCCCCCCTGCTTTTATGTTTTCTGAGCTCCTGTGCGTGGGTTGGGGCAAGTTTCTTGCACGGGCAGTGAGAGGAACGGGAAGGGAGCCTGCCAAGGTTGCAGCACTGCTTCTTCTGTTTATTATAAATATTGGCCCCAAAGTGAAAACACAGTAATGAAAAGCAGTCACCAAGAGCTCTGCAGCTGAGTCAGGGGCCGAAACGAGCCCGGGGCATCGCTGGGGCTGGGAGGCAGCCGGCAGCTCGGGATGGGAGGCGCTGGGGAGCTCGCTCCAGAACCGCCCCAGCACCACCACCAGCGACCCCCTCGGTGTCCTGCTGCCACCATCGGCCTGGCTCGTCCCCCCAGCGCGGTGGCCGCTGCCGCTGAGCCCAAGCACTGACGCCTGCCCAGCCCGAACCCCTCCTCGGGTGCCCGGCGAGTCACGGGGGCACCATCCGTGCCAACCCCTCCGCCGATGCACCTCCACAGCTGACGGGCCCGCGCTGAGCTACCTTCCCACCGCGACACCAACCACCGGGTCACACAGAACAGTTACTCCACTTTAATCCCAACACACCAAACACCTGCAAGTGTTGGCAAAAGATAAAAAGGGAGGAAAAAAAGATCCTGAAAGTGAAATTCTGCTGAACTAACTAACCCAGGAGGCTTCCCGGGCTCCAGGGAGCAGCCGGCCTGGCCTCGGTTTCCCCAGAATGCAGAACCCCTCACCCCCACAGCAGGACAGGGGCCCTGGTTCACGGACCAACTTTTTGCTGGGCAAAGGCATTTCGGCAAGAGGAGACCCCGGGGAGCAGAAGGACTCACCCTGCCCCACTTTCATGACAATCTTCATGGAGCGTGTCTGGCAGACCCCTCCTTCGCGGTTCTCCAGGCCATCCAGCGTCCCGTTGGAAGTGGCTGCAAGAGAAGAGCAGGAGCGTTAAGCAGGGCTCCTGGGAGCTGGAAGGGCACCGCCGGGCAGGTCCCCGCTGTCCCCAGGCACCACGAGGGACCTGGCAGGAGCTCAGCACCTCCTGACCCAGGGACTCGCTCCCGACCCCCCGCCGCAGCTACTTCTTCACGCCCCAGTGCGGAGCCCACCGCAAGCATTTAATACACCGAGTTCTCAATTTTCTGCACCTTCAAAACATGTTTGCAGTGGTGAGGACGTGATCCCTCCGGCTTCCCCTCGCTGCCACATCCACACAAGCGAGCCATTCTCCTTGCCTGCACCCTCCTCCCCCTTTAATTCCTGGATAATTTCCTTTGCTCCTTAGTGTATAATAGGAACACATGCATATGCACAGTTTAAATTATACATATATAATTACACACTGTGCCTCAGTAAAGAATGTAAACCCAGAGCCCCAATGGGGTTGAGTGGCTTTAATTGCAGGGCAGAAGTCAGTTAAATTCACATTAACTTTTTGCTTTAGCCGGCACAGATTTTTAAGCCTTTCAGTCCTGCGGGAATGCAGGGAGCCACACGTCTCCCGCTGCCACCACGCAGGACAGGACCCCCACCCATGCGCCCGCCAGCCCTCTGCCACGGCGGGGACAGTTCGAGGCAGGAGGGACACGAGAGAAAAAAAAACCCAAACCAGAGGATTAGAGGATTAAGCACCCAAATGGCAGATTCTGCTAAACATACTCAAAAAACTGGCTTTGGACCCCAAAAGGGCCCTCGTCACCGGCAGCAGCAAGTGCCTGGCGGATGCTGTGCCAAGATGGGCGATGGGCTGGGCAGCTCGGGCACGCAGCCGGCTCTCCCCAGTGACCAGGGTCGGTTCTCAAGCTGGCACTTCCATCCATCGTGGCAAACACGCATCATCCCAGTGCTCCACCAAATCCAGGCACGGGGATTTATTCACCCAGGGAAGCTACAAAACCTGGGAGGAGCACAGTGACAGCACAGGGCACGAGCGGGGCTTAGGAAAGGCGATGGAGAATTATGAAGCTACGGGGACAATTTTACAGAGACAAAGGCAGTGAAGCAAGGCAGGATTCGGCCAGCACAGCGCAGCCAACACCTACCCTGAGCCTCCACGCCAAACCTCAGCCCCGGGGTCTCAGGTTGCCTGTGCAGCCCAGTCCCTGCCTCCGCCCCACAAAAACTCGGGTTTGGGGAGGGCGGGTGACCGATGGTCGGTGGGGACGAATCCGTCAGCCCCGGCAGGACCTTCGGGTGCCTCAGTGAGGACTCGATGCCGGGCTACGCTGGAGAGCGAGCCTGGATCACGCCGGGATGCAGGCTCGAAGTCTATCAGCTCTGTCCAAACGCCCCTGTGCAATCAAGGCTCTCGTGTGAAACACCAGCAAATGTTTTACTAATCAGAAAGTCATTGGGACGTCTGCTGAGTTATCGCCTCTCCCACGGCGGGGTTTCGCCTGCCAGCAGCTCCCTGGCCAGAGCCAGGGCGTTTTGACAGGAGCACTGTCAGCACAAATCCCGATGCAAATGCCTGGGAAACAGGATAAACACCCGCCCTGGAGCCTAGACAAGCTCTTCCCAACGTGAACTGGAGTCAGGGGCCTGAGCAAAAACTCCCCATAAAACCACCTCGGGGAGCTAAGTCCAGCAGAAGGCCCAGCAGGCCGGTTCTCCCAGGCCAGAGGCTCTGCTCTGGGGATGAAATAAGCTGATATGTCCCAGCCAACGGCCCTGATGCGGTTCCATGAACAGCTTCCCAGCACCATGCCACGGGTTGCTCCACCTCAGACAGACTTGACCCATTCACACTGCAAGACAGCGGGGCAGGGGAAAACAGAAGAGTCTGTAAAACCAGCCTGCGCGAGATCTCATAGGTCGTATTTAGAAGGTAATAACCTAATTTTATCAGAACGATCTCCAGAATAAGTATGGCTCAAATGTGGGGAAGTAGGAGATCCCGCAGAGGTAGAGCACACGCAGCAGTAACAGGAGACAGCAGTTCCTCCAAAATAACTACGCAGATATTGCATTCGGATACGACAAAACCATTAAACATCCAAAGAGCGCAGAGGAATGGCAGCTGGAGTCACAGGGACGGATGAGTGGACGCAGCTGAGCATCCTTCCTCCCGCGCCGCACGCAGGACTTTGTTCAAGAAGCCTCTTCTTGTTCTGATCATAACAACGATGAGGGGAGAAAGTAGCTTTGAAAGGGAACTGCGTGTAAAAAAAAAATGAAGCAGCTACTTGAGGGAACATAAAAAGGGGCAGCTAAAAGGGAAAAACGCTTGCAAAAACCATGGCGATGGTCTCCAGTGCAGCCTCTTGAAACAAGGACACGCGCTGCCACACTCCATATAGATCCGAAACGGGCCAAACCAAAGCAAAGCAAGATGCTCCACAAAGCCAGCCGGGCTTCCGAAGGGCAAAATCCCATCCAAACGGCTAAAAGAGAGCAACTTCTGGTGGGTTTTAGATAAAATCGTAGGACAGACTGACGTGTTGCTGAGAAGCAGGTCCAGAGGCAGGTGGGGTCGGCGGCCGGGGCTCCCCACTGACCCACGGGGAGGGGGCTGCGGCGGTGGCACTGCAGGCTCCTCCGTCGTGCTTCACTGCAAAGCTCAGAGGTGGAGAGCTGATCCTCCCGCTGTTTCTTGCTTTCACAGTGGAAGATGCACCAGTAGAAGGCCACAGGATCAGGCCTGAGGCCGGCACCGCTCCAGCAGAGACACGCGATCTGGGGGGCACCTGGCGAGCGGCGAGACAAAACCCCAGAGCGCCTGCGACACTTGCTGCTGCGCTCACAGAAGAGCAGCGGAGGCACCACCGGTCCTCAACAGTGGATGAAATTCAGCGTCAATAAATGCACGGTAACGCAGGGGAGAAGAAGGTTAAATACACAGGCACAACCGCGGGCTGCAGGGAGGGGGGAGAGGCAGCCCTGAGCCCGGGGAGAGGTGGGCACAGGGCGGTAGCACGAGGCAGAGCTGTAACATGACAAATGAAGACAGGCAAGGAGCTGGGGATACCCAGGGGAATGGGAAATGGCAGGTCTCAAACGACAGCCGTGATCTCCACGTGCCGCATTTGCAACGCGAGGCTCCGTGGCATCGGTAAGGCTTGATCTGTCCAGCCCCCAGCAACGCGGAGCGTACGGGAGTATTTTCCTGCCCCCCTTCCCTTTTGGAGGGACTTACAGTTTGGCTGTAGGACTGGGAGAGCAAAAGCAGCCTCTGGACAGACGACTACTTCTCAGGCTTAAAGAAAAAGCAGCTCCCAGCCTGGAGAGCTATTAGATGCCTTTGCCTTAATGAAGCATTAAGCCTCAGGCTGCTGAGTGATGAGGATTTAACATTGATACCATTAACCATGTAATTGCTTGTCAATTTAGAAGAGATGCTCAGCCTGCATGGAAGCACAGGCAGGACCTCCGCTTGCTGGCACAACTCACACCGCTCCTCCGGCAGGAGACCAGCGAAATGCCAAGTCCCAGCCCGGTGACACACACCAGCCAACAGGGACAGACGCCCTTGCGGGGAGCAGAGCCCCAACAACCCCACGTTTCCAGCTCCGGCAGCGAGCGGCGCCGCGCGCTGCCCCCGGCGCATCACTCTGCCTCCCGCCGCTAGCACGCACAGTGTCACCGTAGCTTTTCGTCCTCCCCTAAAAATATTTCAAACGAGAACTTGGCGTTTGGCAGATGGGAGACTCTGGAAGTAATACCTGGCAGCAGATGAAGGCAAGGGTCTCTTAAATGGTCAGTTTTGGACAGAGCGAGACATTTGGTTTCTCTTCTGGATTCCCTCTAGCAGGACTCCGTTATGATTTGGGCCCCAAAGCACAATTAATGTGCTGAGACTGTAGCGAATCCAAGTCTCTTTCCTTTTATTATTCTTAATTACTCTTCCATCTGTGCACCACAGCCCTGCTCCAGACCCAGCCAGGCGCTGCATGGACGCAGCCCGGACATGCGCCCCGCGATCCCCCCGTTGCCCCCAGACCTGTCCAAGATTCACGTTTCCATTGCACAGCCTCAGGCGGGGGCGGCAGCGTCCCACCGGCACCCACCGCGCCCCCTGCCAGGGCTTGGGGTGCCCCCGCAGCCTGACCCCGATCCTGCCGGAGCAGACGGGGCGGTGGGAAGGCACTGCTGGACCCTGCCGAGGGGCAGCTGATGTAGAACAGGCTCAGACCAGCTGCAGCTTGGTCAGGACACCCGCGCCAGGCCGAAAGCCCCTCTTTGCGCAGGCAAGGATGCTCCGGGTGGCCCTGAAGATATGCCTCACGCATCTCCAGTGTGCCAACAGACCTGGTACAAATCTCCAAGCAGCCTCTATTTAAAATAAAAATCTAGCTCACGCCACCTTTCCTCTCCCCCAAGGCTTTCAAGGTTGCTTTACACGCCCTTAGTACCGAGGTGCGGGTGTCCCTCGGTAGGGCTGTTGCGTTGGTACGGGTGTTGTTGCACCAGCAGAGGTGCTGCGCGGGTGCCCGGCTCCTTCCTCCCGCCCGGTCCCGGCCCCAGGGGAACCCACAGAGCCTCTTCCAGGTCACCGAGCAGAGGTCCCTGCCTGCTCCACTGCACACGAACACCCCAGGGCCGCCCAGACAGCATGGCTTCATTGCAGCCCCTTCCCCCCTCCAGCCGAGCTGGGAGGCGGCGGGGGCATGCAGCCCCGCTGCACGCAGCCTACGCTCACCCTATCGCCACTATTATTAATATTATTATTACCATTTCCTTCCCAGGCCGTGCTGAAGGGAGGCGAACCTGCTGCCCCCTCCCTGCACACCTCACCCCAAAGCCCCTTCCATCAGCCCCGGCGCATTCGCTGGGTCGGCTGCCAGAGCCAGGGCAGGGGCTGCGCGGGGGGAGCCGAGCCCCGCGCTGTCACGCTGCCAGCGAGGCCGGCAGCAGCCTTCCAGCCCAGAGGCAGCTGCACCGGGAAGGGGCCCTAAAGCCCCAGAAACACGTGTGCAAGCCAGCCCAGCCTTGTCCCGTCCCTAAACGGCTGCAGGAGGTGCAAGGCTAGGGTTTCACACACCCTCCTGGAAGCTCAAGAGCTGCTCCAGCCTCCCGGCCTGCTAAGGAAAAAGGAGAGCCGAGCAGCCTCTTCCCCCGCACTGCTAACCCCGGGGGTGCAGGGGGCTGCCCCCTCCCCAGCTCACCGCCCCAGCCGTGCCAAGGTGTCGGAGGGCACTGCTGGGTCCGTGCAGCCGGCAGGGCTGATGCCACGGTGCCAGCTGGGATTTCTCCATCGCCCACACCTGCCCTGGGCATGCAAGACTGACCGCGGGTCAGCCTGCCCGCAGCCCACGCAGCCCCGGGTCCCTTCTCCTGGCTGTCCCCGGTGGGCTGCAGGAGATGACCGCCACAGGGGGGATCCCCAGCCTGCCTACCTGGCAGCTGCCACCGTAACCTACTCCCCATTACCCAAAAAAACCCTTCTGGCAAGGAAAAACTCTGCTCAGGCTGCAACGTGCTCGGTGGTGGCTCTTGCCATCGTGTAGGAAACACGCGGAGATCCTCAGAGTGGGGGACATCCACCACGACCTTCCCGCTCTGCCCTGCCAGCTTCCAAAGCACCCTAACCCAAACCTCAGTTTCACAAGCAATATCGTCCCTGTTCACCATCTGCATCCTCCTCTTTGCTCTCGGATTTTACTGTCTCAGGGTCCCACAAACACAAACACGCAGGCGTTTCCTAGAAAACAGCCCGTCCCCGGACTGCAGGAGCCGAGTTTTCGAAGCGCTGAATGGCAAACCCTCCCCATGTCCCAGCAAGCGGTTTCAGGTTCCCTCTGCCCACAGCACAGCGACTCTTGGGGTCAGGGAAACACTACCGAAGGGACGCGGAGCTCGTGTCCTCCCCTCTGCCTCCACAGGGGACGAACAGGGGTCCCGGCAGGTTACACCCACCGAACAGAGGGTTGACCGTAGAATCATAGAATGCCCTGAGCTGGAAGGGACCCGCAAGGACCATCGAGCCCAGCTCCCGTCCCTGCACAGGACACCCCAAATTCACACCGTGTCTCTGAGGGCCTTGTCCAAGTGCTTTTTGAATATTGCCAGGCTGGTGCCGTGGTGCCGCCCTGGGGAGCCTGTGCCAGGGCTCCACCACCCTCTGGGGGAACAACCTCCTCCTAATGCCCAGCCTAACCCTCCCCTGGCACATCTTCCCGCTGTCCCCTCAGGTCCTAAGGACCACCACAGGCTGCAGGAGAAGCAGCGGTGGGACCCAAACCAGCGTGTGCTGGGTGATGGCATGCCGAGGTTCATGGCTGCGCTGCTCCTCCAGCGTGGCCACGAAGCCTCCCACTGCCACCACTCCACGTGCGGAGCCAGGTGCGGGCACGCAGTTCGCCTCCGCAGCTCCCTCCAGCCCGTGGCTGCAGTTTTGCTGACGGCCTCGAGCCCCCGGCGCAGCTGCGAGCAGAGGCGGCTCTTGGGGCTCAGCCGGCACGGTGGGAGCCGCAGCAGAGCGGCACACTCCCACGGGCGCAGCCGCACCGGCCCATCTGCCAGCGCACACCCACGCCGAGCAGGGCACGGAGCTGGAGGGGCACAGGGCAAAGCCCGTTGCTGGCCGACACAAAGGTCCTGTTTACGGCCACGGTGTTTGCCGGGAATTTCTGCTCTCCAACGTGTTACATCCTCCTGGGAAGCCCTGGAGCACCTGAGTGCGGCTGCAGGGGAGGGGGATGCTAATGCCTGCCAGCACCACACACCCAGCCCTGGAATTGCCTGGCTAAATAAATAGATTTTATAGATAAAAACACGCAACTCTCCCTGTGCTGGGGAGGGAAATGCCAGCCTCCCCGCTGCAACCTCGGACTGAGTTCTTCCATAAAGGAGGAGCAAGCAAGCCTGGCCAAGCGCTGGTGGGTTTCCAAGCAAGGCATGAGGAAACGACCTGATGGTGCCGATTCGGGCTGAACTGGCTGCAGTAATCATTTGGTGTTGTTGCAAAACCCTACAAATTTTTGCAGTCGAAGGGAGTGCCCCGTGTGCTGCTCCGATCCGCTCTTGCCCACTGGGGCCAACGCACAGCGGAGGAATGCGGGGCTTCACCTCCATCCTCCCCATGGACACGACGAGCAGGGGTGACTGCGGAGGACGGCCGCTCGCTGCGAGCCGTGGGGAACCTGGCCATCCCAGCCCGCGCTTCTTGCTCCAGCAAAGACACCGCAATGTGAAAACTGTCAGGTTCAAATACCCTTCTGGAAGTAGGAATGAAAACGATTGCCCTGGGTCTGGCTGGGATGGGGTTCACCTCCACCTGGCCAGGCTCAGCCCCCCCCAAAAGATAAATAAAAATGTTAAATGAGCCCCATCACTTACAAAGAGCAGCAGCTACATTCGCAAAGCGCAGGTCCAGCAGTGCCAGCTGGGTTAAGGGGGTAAGAAGGGAGGACACCAGGCACCCACACTCATCCTCGTGTGCCACAGCACCACTCCCAGACCTAAGTGCTGGTTTGGGACCATCTAGGGTGCTTTCCTGGGGTGAAAGGAAAACAACAGGCAAACGCTGAAGTATTGCATAGGAAAAGACACTTTAATACAAGTAATGCTTAAGTGAAAACTAATTTCCCGTTAAAACAGCTTTCCATGGAAAAATTATAACCAACCGTAATTAGCATCATAATTAAGAGTCACAGCTACATCGCAGGTAACCTCATCAAGGCCAGAAAGCCCTTCTTGGTTGCAAGACCACTGCCTGCTTACTCACTCCCAAGCCCTTTTGCACCAGTGCTGCTGAGAAGCTGTGCAAGCTCCCAACACCCCCGTCCCGCAGCCTCACTCCCTGCCCACCTCAGGGGGACCAGGGTGCTAAATAAAGCCTTTGTGTTCAGGTCTATCCACCCCCTTCCAAAAAAAGAGAGAGTCGGTAGAAGAGAAAGGTTATTTGCACAGTCTCTGCGGTAGCCCCAAGCAGCTGGTTATAGGTCAGGAAAAAAGTGTCATGTAATTCTCCACCTGATGCTCTGCCAGAGTCATTTGTGGGCCCCACTGGGAGCAGGAGAGGAGGAAAGCACTTATTGCATTTTAACAGGGTGTAAATCTCTTCAGTTAGGTAGCAAAACATCTGCGACTCTGAGAAATCTGTTGCGAAGGGGATGGAGAGGGACTCGCCGGGGGACAGTGCCACCCCCCCGCCGGCGAGGCCGATGCCATCGCCGGCTCCCCCTCGCACGCGTGATGCTGCACAGAGGGATGCGGGGACCCGGAGCCTGCGCTGCCCGCCGAGACTGGCTGAGCTTGGGCTACGCCATCGCTGCCCGAGTGTTGGGCTGGAGGCGGCTCGGAGGAAAATCAAAGTTATCAAGGAGCTGAGAGGCTGATTCATGTGCAAATCTGCTGCTGGGAGAGCGTGGGGAGCGAGGAGGTGCAGGGCAGCGGGGAGGGACAGGAGCTCGGGGTGCGTTGTGGGACAGCGGGGAAGAAACCCCACTGTAATTAAAGGTAAACTTTGCATGAGGATCAGGAATCTGCTGGCAGTGGGGAAGTTTACATTGGTGCAACTCCTGGCCCAGAGCTGCAGGTAACCCCACAGCCGGGACAGGAGTCAGCTCCACTTCCACGGGGCGAGCAGTCGCTGCTGCCGGGCACCCACCGGCGCTGCACCCACGCAGGGACGGGAGCCTGGCCCGGAGCAGGATCGCCCATGGCTCACAGCAGTTCATCCCACGTCAGCTGGAGCAGGAGCCTGCTGATGTCTCTGTGCAGCAGCACCCACGGCTCCCAAGGGAGCAAGCGTGGCAGCACCTGTGCTGCCCCAGCAAGAAGCCACTGGCTACAGGGCCGACACGTGGCCCTCGGGTCCCGGCAGGACACCAGGGAGGTGGTCTCAGCCCTCTGCTCCCAGAGGACACCAGCACACAGACCTAATGGTCTCCAGCAACACCCCAAGTTACAGGATTTGGAGTTTTCCCATAAAAGCTAAGTAAGCCCCTGACTATCCAGATGAGGACTTGCCCACTTGCTGAGTGAAGGATGGAGGAAAGGGCCTCTCTGCCCCCAAATCAGGGCCGACCCCCATTGCAGAGGGGCGAGCAGCCGACCCCGCTGCTCCCCACCATCCCACTGCGGCCGGCTCTCAATTAGCTGTGTTAACACCCGCTCCGCGCTGCCAGGCGGGATCAAAGAGCACAGTCATTACACAGCAGCAGCAGCAAAATCATCAGTCCTAGGGCAAAGAAACTTCAAATGGAGAGTAAAACCAATTCTCCCCAGAAAAGCAAGCTTTTAAAGGTGCCACACGCAACTTGGGCAGCCCTCCCCAGCACAGCCAGCCTGCTCGAGAGGCGTTCAACACACAGATCATTAGAAATGAAAGACATGGGAAAGGGCTGTGCGTCGCAGTTCATTAACACCAAACCTGCCTGCACCCTGCACACCTCACGGTCCGAGCGCGGCGGTGCTTTTCGGGGCCCCCAGCGTGCCCTCGGTCCGACAGCCAGCGCTCACCACCACGCACCCCAAGCGATCACCCCGGCAGCCTGGCTTGCAGCCGAAGCTACAAAACGCAACCTTTCACACCAGGTCCGAGCTGCGGCGGTACCCGCAAGCCTCCTCCCGGCGCCCTGGCAGCAAGAAAGGGCCAGAGGTAGGCAGAGTGCAATGGGATCCCAGGGGAAAAGCCAGGGAGAGCGTCTCGATGAAGAAGGGATTATTTAAAAAAACATGCCAAGGAAGTAGTTGCCTGCATTTTTCTGCTGCACGCCCTTCCCAGCCGCTCCTGTGCGCTGGGAATTTTTCCACGTCTTCATCAAGCTGAAGGCTTCTGCTGCCTTTCAAGTCTCTTACTGAAAGTTTAGTCTGAAGTTTTAATCTCTGCCAGTGTTACGGAGGAAGCCCTTGGAGGTCACCAACACTGAAGGTCAGGGTCCACCACGCTGCAGGAGATTCCCGGGGGTCCACGTACCCACCTGCTGCAGGGAGCAGGGGCTGGAAGGAGAGGAAGAGGAACAGGGCAGAGGCATGGCCACGGCGTGCACCATGAAACCCAAGGGACTGCTTTAGTGCTGGCCCTCCACCACGGCTACAAAGGGAGCGCTTTTGGGGGGACAGGCAGAGTCGCGCTGCCCCGGCAGCGCCAAGGGGTACAGAGCAGGATCAGGCAGGCGACGCATGGGTGCCAGCTGCATGTCACCTCCTTGCTGCCAGTGCCCAGGCTGCACAGCACCTCTGTTTTCAGGAGCACCAAGGAGTTAAATATGTTTTCTTTTCAGCTAAAGGGGCATGTCGGTGTTAAAGAGATGCTCAAGGAAAGCGTTCCTCCTAGGGAAGAGCATCCTCAGATGCAGGCAGCCTGACTCCCTGGGCAGACACAACCTGGCAGGGAGAGCCCGTGGCCGTGCAAGAGCTGCAGGCAGCTGCCCGCGGGGTGCAGGCAGGGCCCGGGCTGCCCAGCAGCCAGAGAGTTAAGTGGGCACCGGCACCCCTGGCCAGGGTCTTTGTTGCAGGCAGGGTCCCCCCCTCTCCCCGGCCCAGGAGCAGATCAAAGCGCTGGGTATTTACCTCCTGGCTGGGTGCGGGACACTGGCCCTTTCTGATAGGGCTTTTCATCCCTATTAGGGCCGTGAAAGGCTGAGCTATGAGATCAGCTGCCAGGGGCTGTCCGGGGACAGCACTGAGCCGAAAAGGTCAGGAGGGAGGAGGAGAAGAGAAAAGAGGCAGAGGCTTAAGGGACAGGGCTCAACAAAATCGCATTTACTGTGGTCACGGTCTTCAGACAAGCCTCCAAGACAAGGAACCGCATGTTGTCTAAGGGCCATTATTTGGGTTTGACATGTCCAGCGCCCAGGCTTTGAAGTTGGGAGTGGGACACCGTTAGAGACCCGCTTGTCTCCGGCGCAAGCCCGCCGGCTCCCACGCAGCATCTCCCGTGGGGAGAGGGTCTCGTCCACCCTCTGCTACCAGCTCCCAGCGGGATGGGGATGGAGGAGAGCCAGCCTTCAAAACCAGGTGGTTATGCCACCAGGCCGGCTTTGCTTCGCCCAGGCTTTCCGCATCGCCGCAGGTATGTCGCAAGCTGGTGGGACGAGGACAGCGCCGGCCCATTTGGGTGAAGAATGAGGAAGCCTGTTAATTGGGTTTTTATCAGCAGAAGTTCATAGCTCTCATCACGGCATCAAACGGCACTTTTGCTTTCAACTCATCTCCACCAAACAAGTTGTGGGACGGAAGATGAGGAGCACATGAAAGTGGCCACATTCAAATGCAATCAGCAAAGAAAGCCAGCAAAGAGCTGGCGGGCTGACAAACCGCCCGGGGGGCTGCGCCCGGCCCCCCCCCTCCCGGCACGGCACCCATCAGGGATGGGCAGCCAGCACGGCACTCGCCAGCGCAGAAGGAACCAGGGAGGAAATGCTTAAATACCAGGGCTGCAGAAAGGAGCTCCACAGACGCTCTCACACATGCTGGCACGGGCTAAAGGCTTCCCAAACCCACGGCAGCTATTTCGGAAGCTGGAGGAGCCCAGCCAGAACAGCAAGTATGGCAACGTGTCCCAGTAAAAAGAAGGAAGGGTGATTCTGGCAGCTGGCAGCTTATAAGTGACCCCCTTCTCCATGCTGAAGCACAAGCTATGGAGAAATGCTGATGCAGAAAGGCCCGGGGACGAAGCCCACGTGGCAGAGGCAGCAATGGTTTACAACAAATAATTCTTGCCAGGTTAAGTCTAATTGCATCTAAAAACAGAAATGCAAGACAAGGGGTTTAAAGAAACACTCAGGGTAATATATCTGGTCTCGCTGAATCCTGCTGCCAAAAAGCATTAGATTGGATTATGAACATTATTACATCAAAAATGGATTGAAGGGCTTAAAGACTAACAATAAACAGCAAACGTATTAGATTTATGGGGCAAACGTCTACCGGGGCCTTGCTTTTCCTTTAGTGTCTTCATCAAACAAGGTCTCCTTGCCTTAAAGAGGCTCACAGGGGAGGTGGGACACTGCAGCCGTGCCCAGGGACTTGGCAGAGGGATGGGCAAGAGATCCCACCTGGAGAAACACCACAGCGCCGGGCAGACAAGGCGCTGCCCATCACATCTGCAAACAGCTGCCTGGAGAGCATCGAAAGGCCGAGTGAGGCTTTGCTTGGGGGTTCTTCACTCTCCCGCACCCCATCAAACATGTGGGACCACCACCACCGCCGCAGCCGAGGATGAAGCAAGCGCTAGGCTGAAGAACACGTCACCCAGCGGCTCCCCGCCAGCGCACGGCGGCACCAGCAGCAGGCAGGGCGCTGCTGGGCCCCGTCCAGAGCTCCTGCATGGCGGGGAGCCGCGCTGGGAGCTCCTCCTCACGCTGCCCCACTGCCGGGACATCGGGATTAATGCATCTCTATCTAGGCACCTCATTACCAGAGATAGTAAAGCTGGAGCAAGTTCAAAGAGTAGCAGCAAACGCAATTAAGAGCTGGAGTGAGTTAGGAGGGAAGGGGGAGAGAGCCAAACCTGCAGGGCTGGCTAAGCCATGGGAGGGCCAGAGCTGCCCATGAGCATCCCAGGAGCGCAGGCACCAGGGACGGGGAGGTCCCGTTTGAGTGGGACACAGACAGCCGAGGAAGCAGAGAAAAATCATCAGAAATCAGTAAAAACCAAGGCTGAGGAGATATGTTGGTAGGGGCAGGCTCACAGACCCACAGGCATGAAGCAGGACGCCCACCTCTAGGACAGCACAAAAGAGTCTTCAGTCTTCATCCTCTCCTATAGCCTTTTGCTCCGGCTAGCTCAAAAAGCAATCGGGCGCATTATTTTTTAGCACTCAGACACATTCCTCCCTCCTGTTTCAGCCATTCACAAGCAACCAGCGTCTCCACCAGCTCGGCAGGGATGACGGGAGGAGTAACCGCACGCTGGCTGATGAGCCAGAAGCACCTTCTGCCTTGATGAGGATGGTGTGAATGATCCAAATCTCACTGCTTGTCTGGGGAACGGCAGCAGCACTCGCATCCACACACAGGTCTGCAAGTACAAGCTACCCTGGGGTCCCCACTGACCTTTCCAGCAGCCTGCTGCCATGGCTTTGTGCTTGGCCAAGGAACCCCTAAAAGGGCTTTCTTTTGGGGCAAAAAGCAGAATTCATTCCTGTTGGACCTCACCTTCCTACCTCCCACGCAGCACAGCAGGAGGAACCACCCAGGATAGCCACCACCACGCGCTTCCCTCCGTCTGCCCGCGGCGTACGATGCTTTTGCAGGGAGGGGTCAGGATGCCAGGGACAGGAGCCTCCCACCCAGACACCAAGGGCAAGGCAGGGAGGCAGCCACAAGAGACCGAGGCCAGAACAAACTATGGCCTGCTCTGAACCCAAAGTCCGTCATGGAGCAAAATACCCCATTGCCAAATTCCCAGCTGCCCTGCCCTCTCATGGCAGTGTCCCAGGGACGGCACCCGGAGCCCCACGTCCTCCCCCACGTCTCTGTCTGCAGCGTGGACCTGCGGGCAGGAGCTGCCACGTTTTGTTCTTTATGAAAAGGCTTAGGAAGAGGCATCGGCCCTGGGAGAAAAGATGCTTTTAACGAAAGCCTGGGGCTGGCGTGGAGGGGCTCGGTGCAAGGCTTCGGAGAGGATGGGGAGAGGTTATGTTTGCTTTCAAAAGCCTTTTTCATTGCTAAGCTGAGGGCTGGGGCCGTGTCCCTCCATGATAAAAGTGGTCCTAAACAAGGCTTGGCATATCCAAGGCGAGGGTGAGGAGGGGGGGAGCAGTCCTGAATGTGGAGGGACCCTGGGAAGCCCCCCTGACTCTGGCGGGGAGGTTTTCCAGCCGCCGGGGGAAGGTGGGGGCCAAGCGGCACACGTCCCGCTGCTGCCCCGCGCCCCTCTGCTTCAGCATCGCTTCCCCCGGCTTAGGGCCACTGGCAAGTGAAAAGGAAGAAAAAAACCCTTTTGTGTGTCAAGGCAAAGCTTGGGGAGAGGGAGGGGCAGGAGGGAAAAAAAGGGAAAATAGGAAAAAAAAAAAAAAAAAAAGACAACACGTGGGTGGTCTGCTCGGGAGACTTTTGACTTTGTTTTTTTGGCTATTTTATTTCTTGGCAGAAAGAGCTCCTGGGGCTGCTCGGCAGAGGGTACAGCCAGATCACAGGAGCATCCTCGGCCCACCCAGGGGCCAAAGTTCAGCTGGCAGCGGCCGCTCGCTCCCAGCGCCGAGGGGGCTCGCTTCAAAGCGCAGAGGAGTCAAGAGAAATTAAAGTCAGAAACGGTCCAAGGAGGGGGCAGAGAGCACTGCTGGCCCCCTGAGGAGAGACGGGGGACCCCACAGGGATGCTCTGAGCACCCCGCTCACTGCATTCCTATTCCAGCCCTATACAGGCTCCAAGATGCTGCAATGGGAGGCTGGGATCAGAAAACAGAGGTTAAATAGGATTTTATGGCAGTCTCTTGGGAGTTCTCCCTGCCTTGGGATGAAAGCAGGATTGCATTACAAATATAGAAGAAACTTCTAGATACGAGAGAAGATCCACATTGCTGGGAGCAGAATCACAGAGAAAAAGATTGGGCAAAAATGCAATGAGTTTAAAAGCCTCAGCCAAACCTCCGATGGGATGCACAGCCGGGATTTTGCAAGCAGCTTGCAAAATCCCGGCTGCGTATCCTGTCGGAGCTGCAGCGAGCCGGAGCGACGGTGACCCAGGTGTGTTGGCAGCGTTGGAGGGGAGCTGGCACTGGCTCAAAGCCATGGGGGCCCTTGGGGAGCCGCGTTTGTACTCGGCAGCACACTGTCGGCCGCTTGTGAAAACGCCACCAAAAGCTACGGGCGGTTGATTTAACTTAAGCAAGAGCTTTCGCGTGAAATGCAAAGCAGCTCCTTAAAACTTGTGCAATTCAGAGCCTGGTAAATCCTCTGCCCGCACCTTCCTGCCAGACTGCGTTGCAATGCAAGGGACCCCTGCGTTTCTCCTCCCCAGCGGTTCGTTGGGCTCCTGAGCTCATTCCAGGGAACGTATCTGTCTTTGGGGGCTATTTGCAGCCTGAGGGTCCCAGGGGATGTAGCAGCAGGGTGCAAGGCGGGACCCCGTTTCCAGCCCTCGTTAGCTTGGCAACCGTGCTGCTGCTTGCACTTGACCCCCGAGCACAGAGGAGCCGCTGACCGAGTGCTTCAAGATGTTTGCCCGACATACAAAAGGCAGGCTCACGGCTGTGCGTTTAGCCCCTCTCCCCCCTCTTTGCTCACTGCAGGGAAAGCTTACTGTTGAATTAAGCCTTGTATCAGCTGAGGGACAGCAAAAGAATTGACCTTTCAGGGTCCCAGAGCCACCAGGCTGGTGCCAGCCCTGGTTACTCATGGTAAGGGAGACGGGAGCCTGCAGGGGACCTGTGCCAGAGCTTTTGGCATCCCCAGCCCATCCCCAGGGCACCTGGGCTTTCTGCCAGAGTCGCTTGCACCCCTGACGGCTGCAAAGCTGGTGACCCCACCAAGTGAAACCAGGCAGATGGTCCCAGAACTGGCCAGTGAGGGTGACAGGGCCTCGAGAGAGAGAGAGAGACCGGCCCCGTCAAAGGGTGACTCAGGCCCATGCAGCCCGCGGTCTCTGCTGGCACCACCGCCGTGCCGGGCAGGCTGAGTGGGTTGTTGCGCCAAGTCCTCCCAGCCATCAACCCCCCTACAGCCACGCTGTGCCAGGCACAGGTGACCAGAAACCCACGCAAGCCCCTTTGCTACCACCCTGTGCTCAGGTGCAGGATGCAACGGTGGGCTCAGGGCTGACCTGCCTGTTTTCTCAGCACCAGGTTTAATCAAACTATTCTGCAGCAAAACTACAGCCAGCTCCAGCCCCAGGTAGGGCTCTCGCTGGGGAAATCCAGGCTGGCAGCATCGCCACGGCACCGTGCTACGGCACGACACCTCTTGCCCCCAGCTGCCTGCAACGTCCTCGCCTCCCCCTCTGAGGACAAAGATTTCAGGCTAAAAATACATTGCTTACCAGCTGGAAAGCACCAGCTCCCACGGCTCGGCACTCGCCTCCTATGCGAGTGGCTGACCTCTGCACGGGGCCGCTCGCCGGCAAGCCCATGGCACGTGACGGCAAGGGGAGAGACGAGCCCCGTGGCCACCGTGCCCTTTGCCAGCTGCTCCACCGCGGGTTCGCACGTGATGCACTGAACCAGGCAGAAACAGCAAGGTCGAGGAGAAGCCGAGCAGGGTAGGAGTGAGCCGGCAGGCATCGCCAAGCCCAGCTGCTGAGGGAGGGCCAAGCTCCCTGGAGCCCTCCCTCCATCCGTGCTGGGGCCAGCACAGGCACACATCCCCATGCAATGCTCCCCTGCACGCAGGGACCACAGGCTCTGAGAAAATTCAGCCCTCCTCCCCTCCATAAAACCATGCTATACTGAGAAACAAGGTGACCAAGCCAGTATACAGAATTCTACAGCCATTTAGACCACAGCAAGCACTGGACACCACCGGTGGCTTCCCGCTGCCAGGGCTGCTCTTGGAGGCAGCATCCGGGGAGGAGGAAGAGCATCTCCTCGGTCACCATTCCTCCCGATCCTGACTGCACCACAGGGAGCTCCCCAGAGCAAAGCCCTACAAGAAATGCCCTGCAACATCTCCAGCCTCAGACGCAGACGGCAGCAAAATTAAGCTCTGGGTGTGATGGTGCTTCAGACACACGCCGCCCTTCCGTGCCAGGGCTGACCCCGGCCGTGGGCACAAGGCACAGCGCAGCAGCCAGAGTCAGGCCGCTGACCCGCTCGGCCAGTGACACATTCCTCTCCCTTCTCCCATCCAGCGGGAAATATTTTCCATACGTGTCAGCTCTTTGCGCGGGCCAGGCTGCAAACAAGCGCCCAGCGACACTCTCCAGGCCCCTGCGGCCCCCCCGAGCCGGGCACAGCGGCGAGGAAGAGGAGGGCGACTCACATGTGATGAAGTAATCCTGCTGCCGCTTGAACTCCAAGCCCATGTAGTTGGGGCTGAACTCCTGAAACTTGATGGTGAAGCGGATCTCTTGCTCGGGCCGGTTACACGTCACCAGCACATTGGGGTCCATGACGGTGCTGCAGGCATCTGCCTGGTCCTTCTTCACCAGGTACAGCTTGTAGTACTCGTAAGGCTTGGATGGCTCTGCCTTGGGGCAGATAATGTCTAGTTTATCCCCAATCTCCGGGTAGATGATGAGCCCCTTCCCAGTCATGAACCTGGAAGAGAGGAGGGCGAGAGGTTAGCCACACGCTCGAGTGCAGGCAGCGGGGGCCGCGTCAGCCCGTCCCGCCCCGTGCAGAGCCCCGCTTTCACACAATTTATTTTGTGCTTAAACTCGGCTGCTTTCTTGCCACAAGATGAGTTTTGACACCAAAATGAAGTTCTCCTCTTCCTTCACCACCACTGCACGTGCACGGAGCCGCTGCAAGCTCCCACCAACAACATCAGGGGCTCGCTTGGTCCAGTCCCGCTCCCCAGCCCTCCTGCCACGACGAGGGTGAGCGCCCTTCCCAAACCCAAGCCTGGCACCCAAAAGGGAATGGGGTCTTCCCACAAAGGGCTGCGGAGCAGGCGGGCTGGAGGCTGGAGACGCCATGCCTCTGCCCGACAGCCAGGCAAGGAGGTTCCTGCAGGGACAGGCGATAATTAAACATGGGGAGAAGTCCTGACAATGGGGTGCAGGGAGGGAACCCTTCCACGCCCTGGCTCCCCGAGGAATTCCTGTCCTTAAATGGAAAGGAGGGAAGCATCCTGCAGGACAACTTCTACTACGCCAGGCTCAACAGCGTGCCCAGGAGCGTGGGAGGACCGGATGGAGAGGAGCAAGGAGGGAGGAAAGCTATTTGGGGCTGGAAGGCAGGGCATTGCGAAGGGAAGGAAGGCAATATGCTGATAATTAGCATTCCGATTTCATTATTGTGGAGCAACACACTGATTTTTTTCTTTTTTTTTTTTTTTTTTCCAGTGTGAAGTAGAGGATTAGGGCAACAAGGAGGGAAGCAGCAGAACATCTACTTTGATGTAGGCAACGTAACATGTTCTTGATGGAAGATAAGGTGGGAATGGATGTTCCTGCAAAGTTATCTCTGCTGCAGCTGCCTCGTGTAATTTGGGCATGGCAAAACCCGAAGCGTGTGCTTCGGCAGGCTGCACGTCCCTTCCGCTCCTGGGCACGGCCGGTCCCTGCCCCATCCCACCCCAGCAGTCGGACGGGGCCACGAGGACACCTTCTCCCCCCAGCCAGCTGCACCGGCTGAGGCTGCAGGCACCACGGAAGGAAGATCAAACACAAGACCAACCTGCTCCGTGGCTCTGGTACAAGTCGTAGCAAGAAGCCACGGAGCTGAAACCAGTGCCCGAGCAGGGCAGGCTCCAGGCCTCTGGCTGCAGAAGCCCCAGCAGACCTGCACGCCAACCGACCGGGCTGGGAGGAGGCAGGTGGAGCCCGAGCCCACGCACACCCCGATGCCCTTGGCAAAGGCTCCGGAGCTCGGTGCCAGCTGTAGCAGCGGGACGGATGGCCAGGACAGACAGACAGCCATCAGCTGCACCTCTCCACCAGCCCCGGTGCCCGCCCTTGCCCAGCCCCAGGAGAGGAGGCAAGACACACGGACAGCGGGTACAGTCGCCTTCACCCACGCTGGTCCGAACACGGGAGTTGAATGCGGGTGGGTTACCTGCCCCGTCCTCCCTGCCGGGCGGCAGCTCTGCCTCCAGCAGCCACCCAAGCTTGCAGGGAGCGACTGAGTTTTGTAAAAGTCGTGACTTCTGGAAGAAGGCAATGCAGCAGCCGAAAGGGTGGGAAATTTAACCCCTAAATGGCCTGTGCAGGAAGCAGCAACTGATGGGTGGCAGCACACCCGCACCGCGCTGCTGCAGAGCCCGGCTCCATCCCCAGCGCTGCCGGCAGGTGAGCCGCGCTTTGCCTGAACGCTACCAACTAGGTCAGCTGGCCCCTGGCCAACATGCCGGTTCCAAAGCCTTTGGAGCGATAAAGGCTTCCCCCACCCACGGCCGGAGCCCTGACGCAATGCCGGGAGCCTGCCGTGCAGCAGGAGATGCAAAGGAGCCCCTGCCCCTCCCTCCCCTCGCTCACCCTCCCCACCCCGCGCCAGGCCGCAGACATGCAGCGCAAGTGAACACTTGCACGCTCGCTCACGGGTTCCCACCCCGAGAGGCAGCTGGATCCCACACTCGTTTCTCCACGACTGGGCTGAGTCAGAGGCTTTCTGGCACAGAACTCCCAAGTGACTCAAATTCCCTCCTCCAGCCTCTGCCAGCTCCCTCCTGCCCAGAAGATGCCAAACAGGAAGCCACAAACAAGTCAAGCAGATGCCTTGCAACGCCCGAGCGGGACGAGAAGGCTCCTATCCACCCCCCATCTCCATACCAGGAGGCCCTATCACACCTCCTTGGCCAAAGCCTCGGCCAACACCTGCGAACCGACCGGTCCACGCGACACCAGCCTGTGCTGACGGCACGGCCGCCTGGGATCGGGGCGAGCTGATTTTTAAGCAGGGGAGCGGCCATAAAGCAATCGAGGGAGCTGAGAACATCCCAGCACCACATCCTGCTGGCACTTCTTCATCCTAGAAAATTCAGAAAGGAGGCCTATGTTTGTTTTATTTGTTTTACGGATAAAATTATGAGCTACACGAACATCGAGCAAGAGAGCTACCGGCCAGAGCAGGCTTCACTGCATGCAGAGGCAGAGCTGTGCGTGGGGCTTTTGGGGGTGCTCCCTCCGGCCGCTGCTCCCTGCCAGCCGCATTCCTGCCCGCACACACACGTTTTACCCTTTGTCCTCCAATTTCCCTGATTTTTTCTCCTCCACTTCCCCCTTAGTGTCCTCCCTCTCTTCCCTAAAAGCAGGGCTGTTTCCCAGCCGAGAGGCCAGGCAGCACGAGCGGTGACGAGGAACCCCTGAAGTGTAACACCTCTCCCATTGCTCTTTGAGCTCTTAACCACACGCTGAGATTTTTTTTCCCAAAAAATATGTTGTTTTGTCACAAGCAATGGCTTGTGACGGCCAACTGACAACCATCCCCATCACGAGAGGAGCCAGTTCTCCAGAAAATTCCCTTTTAAAATACAGACGGTGAAATGCAACATTTGTCACAAGAACAGCAGATTAAAAACATGCCCAAAAATTGTCACAAGTTGCCCATACGCAGTATTATGGCAAGTTCTGGTTATGAGGAAGTCCTTCAGAAGGACTGTTGAAGGCAAAAAAGAATTACACTCTTGACTTGTCTTTACAAGGACACATCTTCAAATTTATCCTAACGGGGAAGAATGAACAGATCTCCTTTTAAATTAATAGAGAAATTCATCGTGCCCTCAGAGCACGTACTGATTCCTCCCTACATTACAGTTTGATTTCCCTGTTCTAAGGCGGGGAGGCAAAGAAAGAAACGTAAAAATTCAACTCAACCTTAATGCTGAAACTAAGACTGACACCTGCATAATAACGTGCTCCGGGAACGGCCCCAGACACGCACTCTATTAGGCAGCTCGAATTTGGGTGCAGCAGAGCACCAAGGACAACCGCTGCTCAAAGCCACAACCTCCCCAAGTCCCCGTTTCCGACCCCGCTCCTGGGACATGAGCGGAGCCCTGCCCACGGGCTGCCCCAGCAAGCCCCCGCCCAGCACGCCCCTTGCAATGGGAAGGAGACAGACCCACCAGCAGTGCCCCGCCGGCGGGTGCCCAGCGCTTTTGGGGCTAATCCTGCACAGCACTCGCTGGAGCCGTGCCGTGGAAGCCCGTCAGGAGGCACCTGGCACCCCAACCACCCATGGCACCCGTTGGGGTCCCCCCACGCACACACCTTCCCCCCTGAACCACCACCCTCCACCTCTCCCACCACTCGGGAGGACAGTGGCTCTGGTTTTATTTATTTAGCATCTACCACCAGTTAGCAGCTCACAGATAACATCTCAGCATCCTTTCTCCCGGTGTCAAAGGTGGTGGGAAAGATTAACTACAGCCATTAAAGTTTAAAAAACAAATTGTTTGCTGGTGCTGCAAGCTGCACCCGGCTGAGCAGAGCGTGCCAGGCGGGGAGCGCTGGCCTCCACTCCGGTTAGCGGCAGCTTCATCACTTAAAAGCCCCTCAAGGTGATTTTTGGGTGGCACCTGCGGCTGCCCACCCGCAGAGCCGTGCCGGCCGCCAAGGAGCATCCCAGCCAGGCATCCCCGCCGCCGCACCCCTGGCCCCCAGCTCCTGGCCCCTCTGGCCGGCAGCTCCCGGCCCCGCAGGTTCCTTGGGAGCGATCAGGTGGCAGCGTCCAATTTCCTCATTGTTTCGGGAGGTGTTTTCTGATGGGAAAGGTGAAAAGGGTATTTGTGAGCCTTGTAAACCGATTCCTCCGAGTTGGGTAAACAAGGGGAGCTCTGTTGGCAGCGGGATGCCGGGATGCGGGAGCAGAGAGATGGGATTTAAGAGCAGCCTCTTGTCTGCCCCGAGCCTGGGGGGCCGCTGACGGGGACCCCCAACCCCCTGCAGACTGGGAAGGCCCCCCCCCACCAGGACAGAGGGCTCAGGCCTCCAAAAAAAGCTCCAGTGGGACTTGATGGAGTGACCTGGGGGCTACAAGTGGGACCTGCTGGAAGGAGCATGGGCTTGGCCAGTGCTTGGTGTCAGAGGCAGCCACCCTGGGTGCACGGAGGTGATTTGCTGGGGGAAGAGGAGGAATGGGGTGACAGGAGACGATAACCCCTTGAAATACGCAGTGGGGCTGGCTGGGGTCCAGGGCTGTGCTAGGCAGGAGCTGAAGCAGCACCGCCGCGTTCCCCCGGTGAGCACAGGCTGGCCCCACAGCGCCGGCTGCCCCTTCGGTCCAACCCCGACACGGCTGGGTCCGCGCACCGAGGATGAGCGGGACCCCTGGTGCAACCACAGGCAGAGAGACGCTGTCCTTCCACCGGCAACCCCAAAGCTCACACCTGAGCTTCGAGGAGGAGCAGCCGCGTGGGAGGGTGGTGGGGCTCGCAGCAAACCGCCTGCCAGATCAGAAGCCCATGGCTTCCTGGGCTGTCCCGTGGGACGCCAGCCATGCCAAGGAGCTCCGGCAGCAGTGGCGTTCCTGCAACCGGCAGACCCCAATGGGCATTGCACAGGGATGACCTGCTCCATCCCAGCACCGCTGAAGGCTCAACAAGCCCAGGAACACAGGGTAAGATGGAAAACCGTGCCAGTGTGGCCGGAGCAAGCTCAGGACTCGTGTTGGGTATGACACCTCCCACCTCCACACACAGGTACCCACCACGCAGGCTCCTCTCCTCCCCACGGGTACGCACGGACTGGCAGACCGGGTCACGGTTAAATGTGGACGAGCTAACACGTTCACCGCAATAGCTGCAAACACAAGCGGCCTGCAGGTAGGGTATCCGGCACCTTTACAAACATGCTAGCAGTCCTTCAGCTCTTCCTTAAGGACAACAGGAGTGATAAACTCATTGAAAATATAATTTTTTAAAAGAATAGGTTGACACGCTTTCCAACAACCTCTCTCCCCCCGAGCCCAGGCACTCCGTGCACCATGTAAACCATGAAATCTTTGGGGCAGCATAAGCTTTCTCCATATCCACGAAACACGATGCATCTCACCTTATTTCAGGCTTTGCAGAAAACAGAACAACACTTAACAGCAATATCCTCCTTGGAGAAGATGCTCTAAAGCATTAATGCTGACATACATAGAAGATGACATATGCTAAATGCTGTTTTCTTCAAAGAAATCAAAAAATAACTGGATCTTACATGGAGGACATCTACTTCTGGCAGTGAAGGCTGCAGGAAGGCTGCCGATGCCCGGCAGAGCGAGGCGCATACAGCATTTTCTAGCTGTGTGTTCTCCTGGTGCCTGGGCAGCTGAAGGCCACGCTGGCACAGCTCTCCGTACCAACACGGCACACGGGTCCTTCCAGCAGGACCACAGCTCCCACGAGCCACCGCAGCTCGCACCAGCGGGGACCCACCTCAAAAAAGGGACGGGAAATGGCTCTGCAAGCTAAAGAGATCCAGTAAAAAAGCCAAAATTCTGTGTACAAACTGGGTGTGTTCTCCTGGAAAACACTGTGAAACCTCCAAGAGCCTCACCGATGCCCAGCTGCACACAAAATTAAATGCCTGCCTCTCTCTGCCTCATTCTTACTGGCTTTTCCGGGACACACCAGCTGCCCAGGCACAGGGGACTCACTCTGTCCAGGACACTCAACCACTGGCTAACAGAAATCAGTCCTGTCCCTGCCGGAGGAGTCCTCCAGACCCCCCGATGCCACAGAGCCAGCTCATGCTCCAGCCATCAGAGGGTCCCTCCAGAGCTCGCGCTCCGGCCGTCGCTCTGAAGCTCCTCCAGCAATGCCCAGCCACCTCCGTGTTTGCCAAAACCCGTAGTTTCACCAAGCAAGAGACATCAAGGGGTTGGCAGCCAATACTGGGACCGTCACAGTGGTACCTTCACAGCTCTGCTGCCGTGGCTGAAGTCAGACAGCACCGTCAGAACAAACCGCACAGGGACAACCGCACGGCCCCCCGTGCATCCGATACCCCGTTTCGTGGGGACGGGGCAGATTTCGTGGCGATACCGCAGGCAGGGCTGGGCTGCCCGCAGACGCGGGCACGTCAGTGGGGGTCCCCGGCCAAGCCCACGGGATGCCGCAGCCCACCACCCAACTCACTTCGCTTCTCGTGCGCCGAGGACAATTAACACACAGGAATTACGTACTTAACCCAATGCCCACCTCATCCCAGTATACCGTCCCAGTACACCAGCAGCATCCGCAGCCCTTTCCCGGAGCAGTGCTGGCACGCGAAGGCACAGGACCCTTTCTCCTTTTCAGCTCCTGTTAAGTTCTTGGGAACAAAGATATCCCGTAGAAGGAAGTTAATTACAACTTGAATAAAAAGGTTCTCTGCTCTCCTCTGCCTCCCATCTGTATCTGTCGCCTTCCAGCTTGTTCAGTCGAGTTATCCGTCACCACGAGAGAGGGTAAAGAGGAGCACGCGAATCCCCTCACTTTTAGATCCCACTTCTTTTATGTGCTCTTCTATTATTAGTCTCCTTTAAAAAGAGCCTTCCATCTTCTTTTTCCCCCTGCTAATCTATGTATGACGATTTTCATTGCCCTTCTGCAGACCTCTTCTATTTCTGCTGCATCCTTCTGGAGCCGAGGTGGTCAGGACAGAACCCGGCCGTTTCAGGTAACTCTTTCTGAGAACAGCCTCATATTTCCTTCACTCCTTTGGCTGCTCAAAGAGATATTTTTCAGCTGTTCACAGCAGCACCTTCCAGCCCCCCCAGCTCCTCGCTGTCCCCAGGCAGGGGGAGCCACCTCTGCTGAGCCCCCGCAGCTGCTCCACGGGGCCGTCCCATCCCGTCCCCCTCCCAGGCACACTCTAAGGCCCTTTTTCCACATCTCGGGTTTAATGAGGCCCATTCAACCCTGCCAAAGACAAAAGGCCCTTCTCGTTTCCAAACGGATTTACACGACGCATCAGTGAGGCATAAACGGGTCGCCATGGCAACCCGCACCCCGACCCACCCCGCCCCCCCCCCGCAGGGGGATGCCATTTTCTAACACCAAGGCTCCCCAAAACCTCCCTGTTGCTTTACTATCAGCTGTAAGGCTCAGTACAGGCTGGTAAAAGCACTCACCCCACCCAAAAGTGCCCCCCCCCGCCACTTGCCAGGGATGCCATTTTTTGAGATGAAGTTAAGAGATGGATGAGCCAGTGTGTCCCCCCCGGCACAGGCACCCCGGTAAGCTCTGCACCGTGACCGACTCCAGGTCACGGTCAAGCTGGGGTTCAAATTAAGCAGAAGGCAAGGAAATACCAGCTGCAGGGGGGAAATGACACCAAAATAGCCCTCTCTGCCCAGAAAGAGGCGTGATGCTCAAGATGGTGGAGGCGAGTCCATGCTCAAGCGCCAGCCTCAGCCCTGACTCGGCTCCCAGCATCTCTCCGCAGGGAAGCCAGTGGCTTTGGTGAGGCCAGGAGGACACTCCAAGGCTCCACACAGACGTTTAGTAACCACGAGCCTCACGCTCAGCTCTCCGTACCGTAACTCCCCCAACCAGCCTCAATCACTGAAGGCCATGTGAGCATCTTCTCTTACCCAGCGTGGAACTGCCTGCCCCGGCTGGGAAACAGGATAGATCCCATCACGCCTCTTTGAGCGTTGTTCAGAAGTTGCCCAGTCACTGCTGTAGCTCTGAAGACCAAGCCCTTACAAAATGCAAAGGGGGACAGCCCAATTGTACCCAATTAGCAAATGGAGAAAGACCAGAGAGAACCTATTTTACCATGAAAACACAACCGCAGTGTCTTTCTGCAACGGGAAGCTAGGAGGAGGACCAAGGTTCCCAGATCTGCAGCTTGGAGAAGGGTCTGGTCTCCAGCACAGACCTCTTCCCCTAGGGGAGAAGGAATCTAGAGCAAAACCAAGCAAGGGCTGACTCAGAATTTCACCCGCTACGACGACCCAGCATGTTTCCACTAGTGGAGGTGCTATTCAGCCAAAAAAGCCACCCACCAAGCCCCAGTGCAGTCCCCTCGGGACGGATTCTGCTTTTACCGCCCCTGCACCAGATGCTGCAGCAGATGTCCACGTGAGGGACAACTAGCAGAGGTCACCAAGGAAAAAGGACGATCCCCACCAGCCTGCTCTGCCCTCTGTGCCGGCTTTCCTGCTGCCAAGCTCAGAAGTCTGCTCTCAAGTGCATTTAAACCAGGCAGTTCCAGCAGCGGTTACACCCAGGTTATCACCAACCAAGAAGAAACCGAGCAGAGGAGGGCTCCAGCCATCAAGGATGCTGCAGAGAACGGGTCAGCAGCCAGACTTCAGGAAAGGAGGGATGGGTGTCGCGGAGTGCCGGCCACACCTCGGCGCCCACGGCCGGCGGCTGCCACCACAGCCGGCGATGTCCCCGGCCCCGCGGCCGCCAGCAGCCAGGATGGCCCCGGTGACTCAGAGCCCTCCTGCGCCGCGGCAGGGCTGTGGGAAGGGCTTTCTCCTCGAGCCGTCCGTGTAATTAGAGCGTGGCAAAGGTACGCGCCGCCGGAGAGCATCCGAGCCCCAGACTTGCCAACAGCCCCAAAGAGGACGGCCGCCGGAGAACCCAGGGCGCTGCTGACCGGGGGGTGGGCACCCAAGCACCCGGCCAGGCTGGGACCCTGGGGGGAAAGCTCTGCCGTCCCCTCCCAGTCGCGGCCCATCGGCCACCCACAAACATCCAGCAGAGGTTGGGTGGCCTCGGGCTTCATCCCACAGAGGCCAGAGGGTGCACCAGCGATAGCAGAGCCACTGCCCTCGAGCCGCCCAGTGCACCCCGCTCGCACTTGCTACACCTCCCTTGCTCAGGGTGGGGATCTCGGGGCTTTAATCTCCCCACAGCACCCTGCCCAGGTGCTCGCTGCTTCCCCTGCAGCTGGAGAAGGTGTACACAGCCGGTGGGGGACAATGGGGGACCCCCAGCCCACCGCCACCACCGCGCCGGGGCCGAGCGCTGCCAAAGGGAAGCACCCGCCAAAAGATGAATGTTTTTCGGTGAAGGCTTGGCCAGGACGCCTCCCAGTGCTCATCCAGCCCTTAAGGGGATGGCTGCTGACCACCCCAGTGCACCGAGGGGGAGGAAGAGGAGGAGGAAGGCTCATAGCCCTTGCAGGGGCCAGGCGCTGATGCAAACAGCCACGTGCTGCTCCACCTTCCCACCTCCGTGCAGCACCCTGTGCGTTCAGATGTTGCACCCGAAGCATGTAAACAAATGATATTAATCCAAAGCCTGCGAGGGGAGGGGGATAAAAGAAAATTAAAAAGAGCTGGTAATTGAGGGAGTTTGGAGGAGATTTAATTGGGGCCAGACCACTGGCGCAGGCTGCTGCTGCCACCTGCAGCGCTCTCCGCAGCCGGTGGCGTGTGGCTCCGGGGACCCCAGGCTCCCACCAGCAGCGGCCCGGGGTGCAGACGCCATTCGGGCAGAATAAGGAGCATTGGGGGTCCCCCGGGCTCACCCCTCACCCACCCCTGCACACTCATTATTTTTCAGCACAAGAAGCAACTCCACCAGCGATGGACCCAAGGGGTTGGCCAAAAAAATAAAGGGAAAAAGCGCACTGTATTTCTCTCCCTCAAGAAATATCGTCCCGCACCTCCCCTCGGAGAAATAAAGACAAGCCGAGTTATCTAATTAATGCTGTCAAGAAGCGGGGAGGCTGGGGGCCGGGGGGGGCTGCCGGTGGCCCACAAAGGCAGCGTGGGGAGCAGTCTCCCCGCCGCCACCGCCGGCATCTCCCATCAATGGGGCCCCATGCTGGGAGTGAGGTAAGAGGGGATTCAAAGGGGGGTTTGTCAGGGGTTTTGTTTTTGAAAACGGGGGAGGGGAAGGGGACAGGGCTTGACAAGAGCTGACAGACAACTGAACAAAACCATAAGGGCCATGAATGGCAACACGGCTCTTTAATTGGCGTAGGAATGGAGAGAGAAGTGAGACAATGAGGCGCGGGCAGCAGTGGCGGGGGCCGAGGCGCGGGCAGCGAGCGCTCACCTTCCGCCTGCCCGCACCCCAGCTCCCTGTCCAGAGGTTGGCAGCTGGATGCTGCAAAGCTGGATGCTGCAGCCGCCACCACCGTCCCAAAAAAAAATTACCCCCCAAAAACCCCCAAGGAAACAGGAGAGCAGTAAGGAGCGGAGCCCGGCACTCCAGCAGGCATTGCAAAAGCCAGACGGCACCAGAAGCGGCACAAACCCAAACCCCGAGTGCTGGATGCTGCAGATATTAAACGATCTGACGGAAGCGGATCAGGTTCCCCGCTCGGCCCCCGTGTGTTTTTCGGCTTTGCTTCGGTTTGGACGCTCGTGCCCTGGCTGCAGCCCCGCTCATCCGGAGGACGGGGGGCCAGGGGGGAGAGAGAGGGAGAGGCAGGTTAAAAGGGAACAAGGTTGGATCAGCGGGGTTCCCACTCCTTCCCTGACCCCTCCGAAATAAGACAGAGGAGATTTCATCTCCCTGTTCCAAAGCAAAGAATTACTTTGGCAGGGGCCGCAGCGGCGGCTGGGCGCCCACTTGGAAGGGAAAGCGGCAGCGGCAGGAATATGCCCAAGGAACCCAAGAGCAAGACCTCCCCGCCAAGCCCGGCTAATTGTCATGCAGATTAATCCCCGGCCGGACAGAAAGGAGGCAAATCGAAGCCCTCCGCAACGCGGGACTGGGGACGCAGGGGAAGGCGGGCGGGGGGTGCTCAGCCCACCAGACCTGACACCAACCCCGGCGTTTTCTGAAGACACTCCCCCCCCCCTCTTCCCACCTCTCACATTTCCAACTCGCTTGGAAAAAATGAACTGAAAGCAAACAGCCAAGAGATGAAGTTACAGCCTGCGGTTAGACCCTGGGCGAGAGGAAGCCCCTTCCTCCCTGCGCCTCATCCCTGCACGCCAGGACCTGACACCCCAGCTAACCCTGCGCCCCCACAAACCCGTTTTTCAGCTGGGAGCCCCAAAACCAGCCACCTCCCCAGGCTTGGGTCCCCACAGGACAGTGGAGGGGTGCGCTCCCGCACCCTGACCCGGCCAACACCAAGTGCTGCAAGTTGTTGCTGCTGCACCCCCAGGGGTACGGGTGTGTGTGTGCCCCAAACCCCTCGGCTCCCCGCTTCACACGGCTGTCTCCAAAGCAAGGGAGAGGGGCAACCAGCCTCACCCAGTTTCCTGAGAACTTCCACAAAAATACAACCCATGCCTGCCCCGGAGAGCAGCAGCAGGAGCAGGGACCTCCTGGCCTCAGCCAGGTCCCTGGGAAGCCCCTTCCCCTGGCACCCAGCAGCTCCCCATGGTGTGCCAGGGCTTGCGCCTCCATCCCCAGAGATCCCACCGATGGTCCCTGTGCACCAACCCCGCTTGCAAGCAGGTCCCCGGGAGGGCTGGGGCTCAGGCTCACCCCCAGGGCGGGGGGAAGCAATGCTGTGGTTTGAAAGATTAAACCCAACATGAGGAACTGGGCAGGGAAGAAGGAGAAAACCCTGCAGATGGTTACCCACAGCCCAGCTGCGGGATGCCCTGCCCTGCACCAACAGGTCTCCCGGGTTTCGCCAGCCCCGCTGGTGGCAGCTGCCAGCCCCTTGGTCCCTGGGGAGCCGCGTCACCCCTCGCCGCGCCGCCGTGACTCACTGCCGGGGCCCTTTGATCTCCCGGCTCCCAGATGTGGCCAAACGAGTTCTGTCATTCTGGCTCAGCCTGGAAGTGCCATCTTCCCATGCAGCTGCAAATTGCCAGCCCTCAGCCCTCGTGTCATTACCGGGAACTCGCCCCACTGCAGCCCGCCTTCTAACTTAAGACCTTCTTAACCGCTCCATTATAACGAGGTGCATGCGTACAACCGGCCCAACAGCCGTCCACCACCGCCGAGCAACAACTGCCCCAGTAACCAGGTCACACAGTATTCCTCCCCTCTGAGTCAGCCCTATCATCGTCACGCTGCACTTGGCCGTACAGGACCTTCAGCCCCACACCAGGGGGTGGATGGCTCTGCTTTAGGTCTGGGAGAAAAAGCTAAAGATGAGTCACAAGACCTCAAAAGATCATTTTTCTTCCCCTTTTTCTCCTCCTGCGCGCAGACTTTGAGCAGTCACCGAAGCCTGGTGAGGAAGCTCCGCAAGGAAGCCTGAATCCAGGCTCCACATCAGGCCATGCTCCTAGATGTCACTCAGCGGGGAAGAAAACTGCCCCTTTTCTCCCCAAAACCTCTTCCTACTGCCGCCCACACTCCCTCTTCACTGAGAGGTCCCATTCAGGTGCAAAAGCCCCAGTTTTCCACGTATCTACAGGCTGTTGCAAAGAGAAAGACCTCCAAAAGGCTTCACCACTGGAAGAGGCTGGGACCCCCCGTGCTCTCCCCCCTTGTCTGCCCCTCCATTGCTCCCAGTTTACCCAGTTCAGGGCTGGTCAGCACAGCGGCAGCTGAGAGAGGGGCCGGGAGAGAGGCCAGCACAACACAAGAGTGTCAGGTTTAAGCCTCTCCTCCTGCCGAAAGAGATCTGGCTTGTACTTGCTTTTATTTTTAGGCCAGATACGCGTACGGTTGAACTTTAATAAAATGTACAACCTCCTACTGGGAACAGGCGCAGGAGAGGAACCAGAAAGCCTGCTGCTGCCTCGGGTGTCACGGTCGCTGCCAGACACGGAGATCTCGGGAACGGTGCTCCTCTCCGGCCCCTTCCCCAGAGATGTTCCCAGACCCTGCCCGGGCACACGGTCCCTGCTCCCAGCAGGAGCTTTAACAAGGCGCTAAGGAAACCTCGGGTTTTAAACCTAAAAATAAACCTGCCCTTGGGCCTAGGGAGGAGGAGGAGGAGGAGGAGAAGGGCAGAGCACCCAGCCTGCCACCCTGCTCCCCGGCCCAACACGCAGCAGTTTCCAATTGCCTGCAGACGGGGAGCGTTCCCAGTCCTCCCCCCCGCGACGAAAACCTCCGACTTGCCACCCACGCGCGTGGAAGAACGCCGACGGGATGCCGCAGGAGCGACCGAAGTCTCCCCCCAACCACTTCGCCCCCCCCCCCCGCAGCTTTGCTGCCAGATGCAACTCCCCAGAGCCTTGCCCCAAAATCCCGCTAGCTCCGGCATTCCCGGCCGCGGTCCTCGCCCCACTGCACGCTCTGTCACCGGGCTGGGGACCCGTCCCCGCGATGCCACCACGCCAAAAAGGGATGATGCTGCCAACCCGCTCATCGCAACGCACCCGCTGCACACACAGGGCCGCTGCTGGCAGCGGGGTCTGCCCCACACCGCCCCCCCGGCATCTCCCCGGCCGCACACCACGCAGAGCCGGGGGTGTTTCGGGGCGCTGAGAGGACGCACGCTGCCGGCAGATGTTTGCGGAGGGTTGCAGCCTGGGTGGCAGGCTCGCTTCGAACCCGCTCCCCAAGCACCCGAAGCGACCGGAGCTGCGGAAGCAAACAGATCAAACACCCACCTTGCACGCTTGCCGGCAGCGAAGGTTTCAGGGCATCCACCAGGAAAGGGGGTTTAATTACCGTGCCTTAAAAAACCCCCAAGTGAGCACCAGCACTGCTGCAGAACCGCCGCAGCCCTGCCCTGCAGCCCCCGGCACCCGGGCAGGACTCGCCCCCGCTCCACGCAAACCCCACGACCTGCCCTCGCTCGCCGGACCCCAAATAGCCTCCCCAGCCCCTCCGGGACCCTCAGCTCCCCCTTCCCTTTCTGACGCCCTCTCCCAAGCTCGCGAAAGGCCCCCCCGAAGGGCTCCAGCCTCCAACTGTCCTGCTTTACTCTGACGAGCTAAACGCGATCTAGTTTTGCTTTGCATTTAAGGTGCTTTGTCTTTTTTTTTTTTTGACTTATTAAGGAAAAAGTTCAAAACGTTTGCAGCGACTGCGACGCACTAATTTGGAACTTACTGCGGTGTCGACACTGCATTAAGTATTTCTGTCAACCGTGAGGACACACCATGTCTGTGTAAGAAATTACACCAGCAATTATAGCTAAAGAGGCATGTAAAATTTCAAAAAAAATTTTTAATGTATTCAGAAATGATAACTGACATTCTTATTAGGATTAATCTAATTTTAGTAGAGTCATTTATATCCTGCCTCTGGATAAAAAATGAATTTCAATTTTAAAACCTGGATAAAAACTGGCATTTTAAAAAACTACTTTTAGAAGTCACCCTTCATGATTAAGCGCGATGGTAATACGAGAAAGCTTCACAAAAAGCTTTGCCATTAAAGAAGATATTTGTTAAACAAAACTGAAACAGAGGTATTTATCAACCTGAGCGGCCTATTTCAGGCTAACTCCAGACCCGGCACGGTCGGGAGTTGCTTGCGGCTGCAGGTTAGCCGAGAGCAAAAGGGCTGTTGGAGATAACGGGGACGGGCCAGGCAGGCGCTCGGGGCCGGAGCAGGGTTTTGCCTCCGGACGCCTGGAGCACGGGACGTATCCTGCACCCGGGAGCAGGGAAAGGCCGTGCACCGGCGAGAGCAGCGCTCCGCACCCATAGCCCGGACAGCCCCCGTCGGACAGAGACGGGGAACAACCGCAAAGCACAGAAGCGGCTCAAGACTGGGGAAAAAAGTGGGGAGGGGGAACGTTGGGCTGGTTTAGCTTATCCAAAAAGAAAAGGAAAAAAAAATATGAAGGGATTTAACACCAAGGTTCTCGGCAAGGAGAAGCTACAGGGGGGCACTGAGGTCTCCTCTGGCACCGAGCAGGGCCGCGGGCACGCTGGGGCTGCTCGTGCAGGCGCAGCGGAGCGGGAGGGCAGCCCCGCACCGGCCCCGCCACCCAGGCGGAGCTCGGGCACAGGTTAGCTGCCTTGCAGAAGAATGTGCTGTGGGCTTCCTGCGCGGTGTCAGTACTGTTGTAACGCGATGGAAATTGAGCGATAAAGGTCCTGGCAGTCTCCATTTCCCAGAAGCGGACGCAAGGAGCCTCTCTGCTCCCTTTCCTGACCGACCCAAGGAGGACGCCTTTCCACAGCATACACTTCCCATTACGGACATCTTTAACATCAAAATCAGTCCAAAAAGCACGTGTCGTTCCTACAACCCAGCTACCCCAGGCGAGAAAGCGGCCGAGATGCTCCATGTCCCCCACGTCCACGTCCTCCACAGCAGCGGGGCTGCCACGGACGGGCCCACCGCCCCACGCACTGTGGTACCCCAACTAGGAGACGTTCAGCCGGCCCAGGGCGGGGAGGACAGGGCGGCAGGAGAGCATGCGGGGATGGGACAGGACTGGGGAGCCTGCTCCCGGCCAGGCATGGGAGCGGGGACACCCAGCACCGGCCAGGGCTGGACCCCACCCTCACCCCCATCCCCCCAGTTAGAAAGGCATTAAGTACATCATCGAGACGCAAAATGATTTAAGAATATATGGAAGGAGTCAAATGCCAAAGGGGCGGGGGGGTAAGTCCTGGGCTGATTATTTTATTTTCTACTGACAGTTTCAGCCACAATGGCCAATAAATCCCGATTACGGATTTTAAAAATGCTTCCTGCAGACACTTGGACCATCAAGGCAATTCTGGGCTCCCATAATTCCTGGTTTATGATGGTCATACGTGTCAACCCTTCACAGAGCCCAGCATTTCAATAAAGATGACCATAAACCTAGATTAGAGATTAAAGGACTGACTCAGAGGTTTGTCAGAGGAAGAAACAAGTTTCCCTGCAATTGCCTTGCCATTTTTACTGACTAACAGTTGGGTATTTTTTGATGGTTTTATACAAGCAGTAAATTTTCAGACTGCCGACAGCTCGGTGTGCAATGACAGCAACGCAAGGAAGGCGAACGCGGCAGTGGGGAGGCGCAGGGAGGACGCGAGCCCAGCCACGGGCTCAGCCGGCAATGCGCAGATGAGAAGTGACAGGTCTTCTCTTGGGCGACCCATCATCTGCGACGGCACAGGGATGTGCGGATGCCAGCGCCGACCGACCTTCCCCGTTCTCCCCTCCCAGCCCCCCGACCTGTCAGATTTCTCTCCGGGGAGCAGTGCTGTCCTCGTTTCTCCTCCCCTCACCTCGGCAGGGTCCGTGGCTGCCAAGCAGAAGCACGCAAGCACATGGGAAAGCGAGAGGAGGCCGGCCACCCTCCAAGGGCTCCCTACCTCTGGGTGGGACCAGGGACCCCGGGGCCAATGCGCACAGGGAGCATCCCTAGCCACCCCTCATCCCCAGCTTGTCAAAGCAGCAGCGACAACCACGACAGAGGCGCTTTTTAAACTACAAGCATCGTACGTTTATTGTGCTCTTGTTTCCTGGATGAATATGCTGCTTCCTTTTAGTGAGTGCCCTCTTAGGAGAGGGAAAAGGGAAAAATAAAAAAGCAGCAGCAGAAAGGAAGGAGAATGACTCACGGCGAGGCCACATCTCCACAAACACACGATGCCAAGGACAAGGGCTGGGATCAAAAGGACGAGAGCAGATCAAACGCAGGCCCTACCCCGCGGAGCTGCCGGGGGAGGAAGGTGGGATGCAGCCATGCCCTCCCGCCCGCCCATGGTTTGCCTGCTTGGGTTGCAAGAAGCCATTTCCCTTCCCCAATATTTCCCAAGCAAGCCTCTACTTTCGCCTTTTGAACAGGACTCTCCAGTTGTTTGATGTCATTAAGACATGCTCGCAGGGCTGGTGCCCGTGCCAGGACACGGGTAGCGATGGGGATGGGGAGGACTGGTAGGAACCATGGGTGCACCCAACACGAGATGAAAAAAACCACCCATTTCCCCAGCAAATGAAAGAGCTGAGCCCGGAGCTCAGCGCACCGAAGGAGGCCAGTGCCCTTTCTGACGGTGTCTCTCAAAGTCTATCAAAAAGTCCCATTTACATCAAAATGCCCTTCCAGACATGCTTCAATTTTACTTTTCCCCTTTCATCTCCTTCCACCCTCCCACCCCACCTCGCAGCCCTATTGTACTCGCAGCATCTCGCGCGGTGGAGAGGGCCGAGCGGGCTGCCAGAGTGAAAGGAACAGGAGAGAAAGAAAAAAAGCTTTAAACTAAGGGAGAAGCCGGAATCGCTCCTGGTCCCGCTCCAGCGGGAGCTGTGACCCCCATCTCCTCCCACCCGCTGCTTGGCGGCTGCCCCGGGGGGACGGCGCTGGCCGTGTCCCCACCACGGGGACAGGGACGCAGGCTGCCCCAGCCTCCGCTGCCGACCGGGCTTTCTGGTCAGTCCCTGGTAACCACAGATGGTTTTAATGAGCTTTAACAAAAGCCTCAGGCAAGGGTTGCAGAGTTCGCAGTCCTGCACCGCTCAGCACCGCCGCCGTCCCTGGCCAAGCAGCACCCTGCACAACCTGCTCCCAGCAAGGAGGCTACTGGTGGCACTGGCGGCACTGGCACAGCCTGGCAAAGCGCTTTGGGAACAGCCACGACTGCATATCCCAGCTGGCGACAAAGTGGATCGAGTTTAAGTCCCTCCCTCTCCAGATCGGCCCTAAAAAATGCCAGGGGAGCTGGACCATTTCCACCCTGTGCCAGGTTCTCCTCTGCCAAAGCCACATCCCACCTGCCCTCCTCGAACAATTAGGATTTAATGAGCCGCCTTCCTCTCCCAGCCCTGGTCCCAACAGCACCGCATCCTCGCTAACAAACTTTTGCAAGACCCTTGGAAGCAAAGGTCCTTTCCTCGGCTTGACTGATTGACATCCAAGCCCAAGAGTGGCATCCACTCCAGGTTATGACAAGGGCAAATGAGGTTTAATTCAAGTCTAACCCACTAAAGCCCAGCTCTAGCAGCGCACAATCGCCGGGCTCTGTCCACCTCCCCTGACACAGAGCTTTTCCAGTCCTCCCTTCCTATTGTCAGCGTCTATTTTTAACCCCAAGCATTATTTCTCCCTGAGTGACTTCAGACACACTCTGGGGACAAGGTGGAATTGCTGAGCCGGTACCAGGCAAAGGGACTCAACTCTCACCTACAGAAGCGCTACAGAAATCACAGGAGTACTAAATTTTCCTCCGTTCACATTTTCCTTTCTCCTTCCCATCAAGTTTTGTCTGGGGCTAAAAGCAGGGGAACCTGCAGGGAAATAAAATCCATGGCCGTCAGCGAGCAACACGACGGCAAGCCATTTTGCTCCCTTTTCTTCCCCAGCACCTTCATCATCAGCTAGGTTTACCTCTATTGCAGCTACCTTGGGAAAAAAACCCTGCATCAACAACCGTCGCCGGTGTAAATCAAGGTCAGAACTGTAACCTTAAAATAGGTCTTATGAGTCGAGGCTCTGATCTACCAGGCACGGGGAACCAGCTCGATAAATATGCAGAGAGGGGCGCACATCCCCGGCGCAAAAGGGAGGAGACGTTTTCCTCGCGGGGCCCTGGCCGGGCTGAGCGCGCCGGATGACAACGCTTCATTACCCCCTTTCAGCTGGTCCTCCCGGCGCTGCAGAGCAGTAATTAACAAGAAGGTCAGCAGCGAAGCCCTTCAAGAATTTCTACCTTCAGGGGAGTTTATCAAAACAACCCACCATTTGCCGCCTTCTAATTCATAAAGCACATAAACCCAACGCTGAACATTCAGAGATGTCCTGCTGCACGAGCAACATGTGCGCTGTGTTAGCCAGATGTTTACATTATTTGCCATTAAGAACCAATAAATAATCATAAATACTATTGCTAGCAACGATGCTTTCTGCAAGAAAGCCCAGATGCCAAAAACCTGCGGCGTTTATGGCACAAGCATCCCGAGGCGGCGTGAGCCACGGCGGGGCCAGGCGCAGCGGAGGCAGCCTCCTCCGGCACGGATCCGAGATCCAATTCCCGATTGCATCCCCAGTCCCGCAGCACTCGGCATGTCTCATAATGCCCCGTTTTCGGGGGGCTGGCGGAACTGGGAGGGCCCCAGCTGCAGCTCGCAAGCCGGCCTGCTCCCACGTCCACACAGAACTGCTCCGGCCGCCAGAAGATGCGGTGAAATCAAGAGCTGTCGCAGGTCGAGCTGTTTGAAACCGCTCGGGCCAGCCCTGGCTTTTGGGCCGACTCCCTGGTTTTGCTCGCCGGAGCTGGCAGGGTGCTGGAACACACACGGCCCCGGTGGCGAGGGGAGGCAGCATCTGGAAGCAATTATCCCACCACTCTTGTATCTGTCACCCGCTCTCCATCCTCGTGTAAGGAAACCATTTGTACTATCAACAAATATCTTTATCTTTAATAAGCTAGGAAAGGGAATCTCATCCCCCATCCCGACAAGAAGTAGGCAGCGGTGGCTTTCCCAACGGAGGGCGCGGGGCGGGCAAGGTCCCTCCCGCCAGGTCTCAGGCACATGGGGAGAACGGGGTGCACCAGGGATGGGTACCTTAAGGAGAAAGCGCCCTCGGATAAGAAAACCAAATGTTTGGTGCGATGCTGCAGCATGTTCATGCTTTCCTTGCAAGTTTGATGTCCCACAACCCTCCAACTGCGTGGCAGGCACGGATGAACTCCATGGATGGTCCAGGTGCCTCCATCCTCAACCCACACATCTCCACCCTCAGACCGCACACCTCCATCCTCAAAGAGGAAAAATAAGGAGGAAAGGGCCCCACCTGGGAGAGCAGGAACCAGGAGACTCCGCAGCCCTTCCCCACCCCTGACACCCCCTCCCCAGGCTGGGGACGGCAGCAAGAGTCCCTCTGCTATCCCTGCCACGGCCCCCGGGCACAACATGCAGCCTGCCCTCCAAAAGACTTAACAGCCAGCCAAGAAGGGATGCTAGGCGGGCACCAGTGCTCTCCTGGGTGGGCAGCACGACCAGCAAACCCCCAGCCGCCTTCCTAAGCCCACAGGCTCCACGCGCAGCAAAGGGAGGTGGTTTTAGGAGACTTTCGTGCCTCTCCTGGATGTTATGAAACCAGCCAAGGAGCATGAAACCGCCTGCCGTGGGTGGGAGCACCCAGGGCTATATGAAGAGCACTGTAGGATTCCTGCGTGGTATGGGAAAGCACGCCGCGCTCTCCCACCCTGCACACGCCCTTGCAGGGTATTTTTTTTTTTTGCTTGAGAGAGAGAGACCGGGTAAGCACAACCTGCACGGCCCCACATGAAGGGGGTAATTAGGGAAACAGCACCCATCGCTAACCACGCCAGGGCAAAGATCAAAAGCATCATCAAGTGTTAAACCTCCCTGGGATCGGGAAGGGACTCGCATGGGATCCCCTCACCGCGGCCACGTGGGATCATTACCAGAGCCGGTCCCTGGGAGGGTACTGGCTGCTCCCCGCGATTATCCTGGGATGCCACCCCCTCCCCAGCTCTTTTGGGAACAGAGTTTAATTCTGCAAAGGAAAATGAGGGGAATATGCCAAGACATGAAGCTGGATGGCTGGTCCGTGTACCATCATGTGCCATCTCGAGCCCGCTCAGCCACCCAACGCAGCAGGGGCTGTGCCCCTCTCCCCGCCCTTGCCACAGCTACAGGGACGGGGTGGCCCTGCAGAGCTTCCCCTGAGCCCCAGCACCCATCGCTTCCAGGGAGGGAATGCCGAGCTGGCACCCCACAGCATCCTCCATCCCCGCCAGAGAGCATTCCCGGAGCTCAGGCAAGGGAAAAAAGAAAGAAAATAGGAAAATGTTCTCCTACCGCAGCAACACCAACACGATGGACCCTCTCCCCTCTCCCTCCGCCGACCCCGGCCCAGCACCGCTGCCTCGCCGGGCTGCTGCTGCCCCAATTATTTCAGCGATTAAGTACAGCCGAGGCACCGCTAACATGGGTGCAGGGGAGGAAGGCACGCCACCGGAGAGCACACGCCAGCACGGATGCGCAGGCAGGCCCCGTCCTCGCAGAATTTACACCAAAGAAGAAAAATACAGATTTAAAACCGAACACAGCTGAAGGGGAAATTCCAGCCGCCTCCAGACCTTCACACCTCCGAGTGCCTTCCTGAAACCCCAACGTGGCCGGGCCCCCACGGGCAGTGGGGACTATGGGGCACCATGGCTCTGCCCACACAGAGGGAAGGGGGCTCTGCACTCTCCGACAGCACTGGGATGGTCCTTCCTCACCTCCTGGGGAAGCATCTCCTCCTCCTCCTACTGGGAAGGAAGCTGGGAACAATGGGATGCACCAGTGCCAGCTCCGGAGGGGATGCTCACGGACCACCCGCCCAGCTGCCCAGGGACAAGGGACACGCTGGAGGGGACACAGCCGGGTGCAGGGTGGGCAGGCAGCGAGCCAGAGTGCAGGCAGCTGCCGAGACCCCATCTCTGGGTTGGTGCAAGGGGCAGCACCCCGTCCTGCCAACGCAGGGAGGGGGACACGCTGGAGCTCAGCACAGCGGGGGCTGCGTGGAGCCCCCCCCGCCTCGCCCCCGCAGGAGAGGGGCTGCTCGCTGATGCATCAGCCAGACCTTCCCCTAAAAAAGAAAAATAATTTTTTTTTTTTTTACATTTTCTTCTTCTAAAACAATCAACTAATTGGCCGAGCCCCAGCTCTGTGCTGGGAGTGGATCCCAGGTTCGCTCTTGCGTGAAGCGTTTATTAAAGACATCAGAGGAGAAGAGGAGGGCAAGGCAGAGCCCGGCAGGCCGGGGGAGCGGGGCGGTGCCCACAACCAGGTGGAAATTTCCCATCGCACCCAGAGGGAGGAAGCCCAAAAATTAATCCCGGCCGTCCCCCGCGGCGCACCTCTGCCCCGGGCAGGGCCTGAGTCAGCCGGGGCGAGCGCCACGGCCCCCGCGCCCTGGGGAGCGCACGGGGCCGCGAGCACGTGCGAGGGAAGGGGGTCCGCTCCCCCGAGGGACGCAGCCCCCAGTCCCCACGCTGCCCCCTCCTCTCTCCTCCCTTTAATCCCCAGCCCCAAAGCAGAGAGCCCTTTTAGGGGAAAGTGTAACGCAATACCTGGAAAATTTCTCCCACCCGCTCTCTGCTGCCGGCTGCCAAATTTAAAACATATTTGCTGCTCGGCCTTGAAGAAACGTAACCTGCTGCTTAATTCCAACACATTTATTCTTTGGGGGGAGCACGAAAAAATTCACACTGCCGCTGGTGGCTCCTCTCCTTACGCCCCACAGCCCTCAGGGGTAGGAGCTGCCAAAAAGCTGCCTGGGAGCCGTCCACCACCAACACAAGCACCGAAACGCTGGGGAAGGGCAGGAACCTCGCTCTGCCCATCCTGCCCTGCCTGTGGCACTGGCGCAGGAAAGGCAAGAAGGTTTTGGCTGGTGAGAAGGTGCCCTTGAGCCCCGAGCATCAGCTGGGGGTGCCGCCGGCCCAAAAGCCCTCGAGATGTGCAAGGTCAAGGGCAACGCGATGCTCCAGAGCGAGGGAAGGGGCAGCGACCACCACCCACCCGCAGGGAGAGGACCCCTCCTCAGAGACAGGGCCACCCCATCGTCCCCTCACCTTGGGGAGCCCCCAGGGGGGCAAGGTGGGTCCTCACGCAGCCCCCATCCCTCACCCCAGCACCTGGGCTCCTCAGCCGGAGGAATTTTCTGGCGGGGCTGGGTTTGGGAGGGGAGGCTGGAGCAGTGGAAAGGGGCCACGGGAGCACGGGGCTGGGGGCTGGGGGAGGGCACAATGTGTTTAGCAGACTGAGCGATCCGACAGGGCCCATTAAAGGAAACAATTTGTAATACAATAATTATGTCGTTTCTCTGGACTCTTTCCTAAGCCTCTCTTTAAACAGTTAGAGGCTTGACGTGCCTCTATAAAGCAGACATGATCTGTAGGGCTGAGGATGCTGAAGTGCCCACATGTGCCAAGAAGAGGCAGGCAGGGGCGGCCGCAGGGCCGGCGCCTGCCCGCAGGGACCGGAGCTCATCCCCGCTGGCTCGCAGCCCTCAAGGGATGCAGGGGGAATCACCAGGAACACACCGGGCAAGGGGAGCTGATGCTCCCCAACCCACGGGGGGAGATGGTAGCGTACCCCCAGAGCATCACCGAACGAGGGGTCCTCTCCGGGCGCGCTGCTGGGTCTGGAGCCACATTTGCTCGAGCTCACGGTGGGGGCTGCATCCTGGCAGCGGGGCCGGGACCCGCAGCTCCCCCGGCTCACGCTGGCTCCGCTTTTATGCTCTGAAGTTCTCGGCCGCACATCTGAAGAAAGCGGCGGTAGCGAACAACAGAGCGAGAGCGCGCGAGAGCGAGCAACACAAATCCCTGGGATAATGAGCCCGGAGGAGGGAGACGGTGGGCTCTGTCTGAGGAGGGAGCCATGCTTTTATTGGAGAGGCCTAAAAGGGCTATAAATCCTCAGATTCAAAGGCGAACTCGAGCTCTTTCAAGTCTGAGGAAGGCCTGGGATGTGTCAGCCGGGAGGACTAACCACGCCGCGTCCCCTGCTGAAGTGGCCTCTTCAGCAAAGCCGCGCTGCAGCCCGGGATATTACACCCAGATCCTTTCCATATGCTGCCCGCCCGGCTGCAGGCAGGGTACGCCGGCATCCCTGCAGCATGCGGGGAGACCGCCCAGACCCCCCACCCAGGCGAAAACCAGCTACGCCTTGCTGGGGGGGGGGGGGGAAACACCTTTGCACCCATTCCCCCTTCCCAACGCACACCGACAATTTGCCCTCCAAAACTCCGGTGGGAGCCGGGGGGGGCACGGACCTCCCCCTCGCGTTCGGCTGCAATACTACAGCGAGCCCAGACAAAGAACGCCGGAGCCCAGCACCATCACATCCCCGAGCGTCCCTGCATCCCCCAGCATCGCTGCGCGCCGCCGCCAGACCCGAGGCTGCCGTCCCCGCCTGCAAACCCACACACCAGACTGCGCTCACACATTTCAGAAACCCATTAAAACATTAAAAGAAATCGGTAGCAATGAGAAGACGGTGTCGGGTCTCAGCCTTGCCACTAATGCATGTGCAGCCGCAGACGTTTCCCAGCCTTAATGAGAAGCAAAACACGCAAACGCTCCGTGATCAATATTAATGGTGTAAGGGTATTTATAGCTGATAAGCCGTGAAAACGCACTTTGTTTTCTCTGAAGTACCTACTCAGAAGCCGCTGGATGCCAAAAGTCAGGCTGGGCAGATGGTCCCTAAGGCTGGGCTCATGCTGCAAGCCAGGGAGCCGCCAGCCGCTGCCTGCTGCAAGGAAAGGGACTGCCGGGAAATGGGACGCTCCTGTCCCATCACCATACGTGAGGCAGGCTTGGGTGCCACCGAAACCAGCCGGGACCCCCCCCTCCCAGGCAGGGCACTCACCCCAGGCCTTCGCAGGGGAGGAGGACCCGGCCACCGCAGCGAGGAAGGCACTTCTGAAACTCCAGCCTGACAGTGCAGGGACCAAGAGCTCGTGGAGCGTCCCCTGGGCATCCCGGCCCCAGCACCGCCGTGTGGGCACCAGCAAGAGCCAACCCACGCCAATCCAGGTTATCACCGAGCCTCTCCCCACGCCTAACCCTGCCGTGGCCGGGCCAGCAGACACGGTACACGTGGATATACGCGCAACCACAGCATCACGGAGGGACAGAGCCCTTGGAAAACACTGAGGGAAGTTGGATGCTAACAAGCCCCCCCCTTGCTCCAGCTCTCCGTGCAGCCCCCACAGCAGCCCTGCTGGCAAAGCCCAGTCCCACGGCCTTGGAAAGGGGGAGCAGCCCACCTGGGAAGGGCTGGCTGCGGGTAGGAAAAGGTTATTCCAGAGCAGCCAAGCCAGGGTTATAAATAGCTGGCATTTTTCAAGCGCAGCTGCTCGGCCGGGGCAGCACTGCCACGCCGGCACCTGAGCTGGGTCAGAGCCCGCCCGGAGGCGCCGGCAGGGAGAGCTCACCGAGAAGCCACCGCTCGCTGAAACACAGCGTGTGACCCCCCAGACCTGTCCCCCATTCCCTGGCCCTCCACAGGGAGCCGGGTGCTGGAGGCCCCCCCAAACCCCTCCTTCCCTCCAGGCATCACCCACGGCCTCTGTGGGGCTTGGCTCCAGCCCCCCGGGAAGGACCCTGCTCCTGAAAGCACAGAGGTCATGCAAACCCCACCCCGTGCACAAACCCAGCCTAACCAAGCAAGACGTTTAGTCCTGGCTTGTCCGACTTGTCTGGGACGGAGCCTGGGCAGGCTGGCAGAGCAGGGAGTGTCGGGATCCCGAGGCTCCAGCACAGCCACGAGCAGAGCACGGGTGCTCCAACCGGAGACGACGCGCAAGGGAGGAGAAAAACCTCCCCGAAGGATGCCCCTCCAACCACCCCTCCTGCTCACTGGAGAAGGCTTCTCTGCCATGCCACCTGCCCCAGAGCGAGGGAGAAAAGCCTCAGGAAGCAGCAGAAAGGACCCCGGTTCTTTTTCGAGGCGAGCGCAACAAAAGCCCCGCAGCACCGCCGCCACATTCCTGCCCAGATGTGACGCCGAGATAGCGCCGAGCCCAGAGTCCTCCTCCTGCTCTCCCGATACAAGCAATCATTAATTAGACACAGAATGGATTTCAGCTTTGTTTCTCCCCACCCTGTTTCAGCTGCCAGACTCCAAGTAGCATGTGCTACTGATCTGTACAAGATGTTTTCCCACCGGAGCCCAGTGCTCCTCGGGCAGACGGCCTTCCCAGCAGCACTGCCACCGCTCCGCCGATTACGGGGTGCCCTGCCAGCAGCGCCGGGGAGCCACGGGGAAGCTGCGGGGCAGGTGGGACCCAGACACCCTGCGTGGAAAGAAGGGGCCACCCCTACTTTGCAGCCCTCAGTTTCCAGGGGACAACCCAAACACCTCCTGACACGTGTCCTGCAAAGGGGCTGCATGTGCATCGCGGCTCTTTGCAATCCCCACGACCCCTACAAACACGTGCAGGGCTCGGGGGGACCCCTGCCCACCCAGCCCCGGCGAGGGCACGTCCCACGCAGCCTGTTTGGGACCGGCGCCCAAGGTGGAAAGCAGAAGCGATGAAGTCGCTCAGGTGCGGCGGCGGGAAGCAGCCCCCCGCCAGCTCCCTCCCAGCCCTCGGCCGTCAGAAACAGCGCAAACCCCCGTCCCGTCCCCGCGGCCACACGGCTCCGAGGAGCCGCAGCAGCTGTTTTGCTCTGGAGAAAGCTACGGCTCCTTTTACAATCAATCAGCCACCCCATCACGGCTCTTTTTTTCTTTTAAAGGAAGCAGTTAAATCCATTTTATAGAATCCAGTGGTATTTACCCAGCTACTGCAATAGCCACAGCCCTGCCTTCCCTCCCTGTTTTTTTTTTTTTTTTTTAATTTAAGTTAATGAAGTCACTCCCAAATGAGACGCAAGGAGCCCTGGGTGCTCCTTTCCCCCAGGCACAGCAAGAAGGGTAACCTCGCTGCTGCAAGGTGGGCCAGACACAGGGGTTTCTGCCTTGGGGGGAGCAAGAACAAGAGCCCTCCACGCTGGGGGGGGACACCCAACAGCCCGGCACCCATCGAAGCGGTCCCATCCCACCCCCCCAGCACCAGAGCGCGCAGCACCCTCCCAGCACGCTTGGAAAGGGCAACTCCATTCCACAGGGAAACTCCAACCGGGATGGAGACCCTCCAGGCTCGCTTAATCCGAACCAGCCTTCCGAGATTAAGCAAAGCCCCGGGGAGGCAGAGGTGTGCGTGGGGGCCATCGATCGCTCCCCTACCCCCGGGGAGCCCCCACCTCCCGGCACTGCACACTTCCCGGGAGGAGGGAGTCTCCATAGGCTCCCCGAGCCAAACGCAGCTTTTAATTAAAAGTAAGCAGCGTGTTTTCACTATTTCCCAACTCCTTATACTGCAAAAGCGCCTCATGCGCCCACTGGCACAGTAATTAAATTACATCTGCTCCGACAAGTGTGAGCCCACCGATGCAGAGCTCCAGGCCAGCCATTCCCCTCGGAAACGGCCTTCCCACAAGCACTTTGTCCCTCCTAAAAGGCATTAAAAAAAGGAAAAGATACACCAGGCTTCAAACTCAGCACTTACAAAATTCAATAGGACACCATAACGTCATTAAAGACAGAATAAAAATACCACAAAGGATTAGACTTTTGTCTGGTTTGGGCTTTTTTTCCCCTCCTCCATGCTTACTTTTCTCTTTTTTTTTTCCCTCCTCCAAAATGCATTTGTCTTGTTTTCCGCAAGTTGCTGGGTTGCTCCACAGAGCGGGCGAGCAGAGCCGAGTAAAACTTATATAAGGGAAAGACAGAAAAGCAGAGCCGAAACGACCCGCGCGGATGATGTGTCCCATTTCCCCCCACCTCCTTATTAAAATACTTTCTGGAGCGGCAAATTCCAGTCCGAAATGAATTTTCCAAACCATATTTTATTAGGAATGCTTCCTTTTAACGGTCGGCACAGGAGCCCACCAGGGTCAATATTTCTCCAAAATTACAGCCAAGGGAGTTTAGAAAGGATTTAGCCAGAATTTCTCCTGCAACTCCCGGCTGCCCAACAAGAGCACGCTCCCACCACCCCCCCCCGCCAAGCAGCAAAAGGGCCGATTAAATCCCAAAAGCACCTTTCACCCCCCTCGGACGGGACAGAATAAAATTAAAGCCACACTGGCTCCCCAAGACCCCTTCCAAGGGGCTCCGCAGACACCCCGGGGAAAGCTCGCTCCGAGGGGATCCAAGTTAGTCTGAGCTCGTCCCAAGCACAGGTTTGTGACAGTTATCACCTTTTACCTGGCGAAAGCATTGCTCGGCCTATTTTTCCCCCCTAAAAGACACAGATTATTCACAATGGGGGGACAGCGATGATTTCCCTCCTGGCTTTTGGACGCACACCAAGGCGCGGAAGGGAAGCGTTTCCCCAGCACAGCATACAGTGCTGCAGCTTAAGCTAGTCTTAACTTGCCTAGGAAATCATTCCTTCTATCAGATGCGTTATCGACATCCCTCTGATAAGCACCACGAGATCCACAACCTGCCGCTGATGTCCCAGCCAAATTACAAGCCCACACTCTGCAAGCGCGGCCCCGAGCTGCCCAGGGGAGGAAAGGGCAGAAAAATATTTTCGTGATTTACAGCGAGACCACCAAGGCCAGCCGGCCCCAACGCCCAACGCTTTCTCCTCCTATCTGTTGGAAAATTCCACTTAGCAATGTTATTTTTAAAGGCTTTAGCTCTCTTTACTCTAAAAGCAAGAGTTAAAGCTCAGCGGAGCAGGGCGGAGGGCTGGCACAGACACGGCATCGCCCACAGAGTGCCAGAGGAAGGGGATGGAAAGCCCAAAGTACAGTGCCGAGCATGGCACGAGGGGATTTTAATGTGTCTATCCAAGGGAGTAAGCCCAGTCTAACAAAGAGCACAGCTTTTCCTCAAACTGGAACAGGACTTTGTACCGCAGGCGGTGCCCCACACTGGCTTGCTCAGCCACACTCGCGGGCAGGAGCGGCTGTGAAGAGGCTCTGCCCGATGCCACGCAACTCGCACAACTCGGAGGTGGGAGTGTTAAGGCGTAAAAGAAAGCGAGGGACCCCAAAAACGTACCCCCAAAGACGAGGGCCCGGGGTCAGGCCACGTGGGCACAGGCTGATGGGGCAAGAGTGGGACCGCGAAACCCAACCATCGCTCCTGCGATCCCACCCCGGCGCCCGTCCCACTCCAGCTGAGCCCTTTCTGGGTGGGAATGCTGCCATTTCAGGTGCTTCCCACTGTCTTTCCCCATCCCGGCGAGGTGGGCGCTCCATCCGCAGGGTCTCAGGGCCAGGGAAGCACCCACGGCGTCCCCACACGGGATGTCACGGAGACGGAAAGCTGCGCCCAAGGCGGACAACCACCCAGCTCCAAACTGGGGGGAGAAGCAAGAAACGCCTCCAAGTACCCCCGGGATGCCCCGGCGGGGAGGGATGCCTCCGAGCCCACCGCACCCGGGGCGGCGGGGCCGGCGTGGGCAGAGCCGCCTGGCAGATGGTGGGGGGACAGTGGAAGACCCCCCGTGACGTGTCACCCCCAGCTTCCAGCTGCATCCCCGCCGCCTCCGCCCAACTCCCCCGGCCTCCGCAATTTAATTAAATCCAAGGCTACCAAAGCGGGCTGGGGCGACATGGCGTCCCCCAGCAACGCCACCAAACCAAAGCCATTTCCACCTCCAGCCACCCCTTTTTTTTTTGTTGTTTTTTTTTTTCAACTGAAAAGGGATATTTTTTCCACCACCGATTTGCCTCCCCATCGCCAACACCGCCGACTCGCCAATCCCGGGATGGATTCCCGAGGGTCAAGGCTCTTTCTCTTCTCTATCCAAGGCAAGGGATGCAGCTCCGAAGGAAGGAGAGGGGAAAAAAACCACACCAAGCAGGAGGATTCGCTTAGGGGAGCCTCGGCCCGGCGCCTCCGACGTGCGCGCACACGCGCGTGCCAGCAAAGTTGCTTTTTCTTCTCCCCCTTCCCACCCCCCCTCCAAAAAAAAAAAATCAGTGTTTGGTTGGAATGTAAGCGTCCAAGCAGGAAGGTGCCCAAATTGCTCCAGTTCTCTCCAACCCTCAAAAATTCTGGTTTTTTTTCTGGTTGGTTTTTTTTTTTAGGGAAACGGGGGAAAATCAGGTTAAACCCAGCATTTTTTGGGGTTTTAAACCGAGAAGGAGCTAAGCTAGGCTAAGCTCAACAAACACTTTGTGATCTACACGATAAAACCCAGCAAGAGGCTCCCAAAACCGCCCTGCAACCACCATCCCCAGGCCAGCAGCGACGGCGGCTGAGCACCCTCCGCTCTTCCTCCTCCTCCTCCTCGCCCTTCATCCCGGCGCGCTGGAACAGCCCCTTCTCATTGTTCCCGCACCCCAGCCGGGGCAGACACGTACACATCTATACCGCACACATATAGAACGTATAGGACGTACAGCCGGAGCGGGGCTGTGGGGCAGCACCGCCGGCTTTGTTCACACCCGGACCGGGGTGGGGGGAGGGGGATGTCCCACCGCCGGCCGACCCCCACCCCGCCTCGCAGCCCCCCCCACCTTCCTCCGCGGCCTGCTTTTAGAGGAGAAAAAGCCAAAAAAATTTAAAGACAAAAAAAAAAAAAGGTAATAAATCCCATTGTAGTGTCGGCGTGGTGAAGGGGAGCGGCGATCCGGGCCGGTGGGGCCCCCCCCGGCGCACTCCGGGGGGCGGCGGAGCCTCCCCGAATCCCCCGGGGTGGGGGGGGGTGGGGGGGGGTAGGAAATTGAAGGTGAAAAAAATGGAAAAAAAATTTAAAAGGATAAATAAATCAGGAAAATAAAAGGTATTTTGAAAAATCAAAAATATGTTTAAAGATAAGAAAATGTTTAAAAGCCGAAAGGAGTCTTAAAAACGGGGGAAAAATTTTAAAAGCGTATTTTTGAAGAGCAAAATAGGTGAAGAGGCGCAGCAGCCCGGCGCGCCCGGGAGAAGCGAGGCGAGGTCCGTACTCCAGCCGGGGGTCGCTCCTCTCCGTCCGTCGACCGCAGCCTCCAGCCGCTCTTCGCTGCTTTTTGTTTCTCTCAAAAATCTTGCGGGTTTGGTTAATTATATTTTTTTTTTTCCCCGGGGTTAGGTGGTTTTTTTTTTGCCGCGGGGTGAGGGGGGGGTGCCGGGGCGCGTCGTCCCCCCCCTCCCCCCCCCCTTCCCCGCGCCCCCTCCGCCGCACGTACTTGGGGTTACCGGAGCTCCACGAAACCGGTTCCAGGCTCTTGGCGAGCGGCGCGGCCAAACGGCACAAGGCGAGGAGGACGCCCAGCAACCACCGCCCGCCGCGGGGCCGCGCCATCGTCCCTCGGCGGCGGGACGGGCCGGGCGTCAGGCGCCCATACCGCTCCCCCGCCGCCGCCCCGCTCCGCGCTCCCCGTCCCGCCGCCGTTCCCTCCCGGACAGCGGCGCCGCCCGCCGCGACCAGCGCTCTACTCCTCGGTGCAGGCAACGGAACGGGCAGCCCGAAGAGCGGGTGGCCAATGGCTGAGCGGAGCGGGGGGGGGGCCTTGAGGTGCGGGACACGCCCACTTTCCCTTCTTAAAGGGCGCGCGTACCTTTTCTTCCCCACCGCGCCCCCCCACCCCCCCACCCCCCACCCCGATTTATCCCCCTCCTCCAAGCGGTGACCGGGCGAGACGGGGGGCCGGGGGTGGGGACGAGCCGTCGGGGCGCTGGGACCCCGGTGCCCCGACGGCGCGTCCCCACCCCCGGGCCCGTGTGTGTGTGTGTGTGTGTGTGTGTCCCGCCGTTCAGCCGCGGTCCAACAGCGCCCCCTAGCGGACGCGGGTGGCACCGCCGCTGCCGGGCCCCGGAGCGATCGGCACCGGGGGGGGGGGGGGGGGGCGGGACGGCTCCAGTTCAGGCTGATTTACCCTGAAATAAGAAATAAATTCACCGGTTTTCGGGGTTTTTTTGAGTTTTTTTGAAAGTTTTTGGAAGTTTTTTGAAGGTTGTTGGGGTTTTTTTTGAGGTTTTTGGGAAGGTTTTTGGAGGCTTATGGAGGGTTTTTGAGTTTTGGGGTGGTTTTTGGAGGTTTGGGAGAGGTTTGGGGGGGTTTGGGGGGAAAAAAAAAAAAGCTAGCTCCAGAATCAGCTTGCTTCCTTTTAAGAAAATTTTCTAAAAACCTCTGGAGTCATTTCACTTTCTTTTACAAAAATAGTAAAAGAAAACCCCAGGAATTAGTTCAGTTTCTATTAATAAAATTAAGAAAAAAACCAACCCTGCAGAGTCAGTTTGTTTTTTATCAAGAAAATAAAAAAAATAGTAAAAAAAACCCCAACCTCGAGTCAGTTTGCTTTATATCACCAAAAAAAAAAAATCACTTTAATTTGCACCAAGAAAATTTAAAACTGAACAAATCTGGAGTCACTTCACTTTCTATTACAAAAACAAACACGAAAGCTCCAGAGTCAGTTCTCTTTGTATTCAGAAAATGTAAATTAAAGCTCGACGCAGCCCGCTTTCCTTTGCAAACATTTTTAGAAACCCTTCGGAGACAGTTCAATTTCTATTAAGAAAATCAAAGCAGGCCTTTAGAGTCGGTTTGCTTCTATTTATGAACATTTTAAAAAGAAAAAAGACGCCACGCCGGAGTCAGTTCGATTTTTATCAAGAAAATTAAAAAAAAAAAAAACTCAAGTCGGTTTACCTTCTCTATCAAAAATTGAAAGCAAGTTGACTTTCAACTAAGAAAGTTTCCGATGCCCCCGTTTCGCAGCGCCCCGAGACACGCTCGTCTCCGTTACTTTTTTCATTTCTCCATTTCCTCGCTTCTCCCCCCGCACCGGCCGCCGCAGAGCCCTGCTGGCGCAGCACCAATTTTGTCCATTTTCTGTGTTTTTAGCTAAAACCGCAGTGGGGCGGAGGCAGGTGGCAGGGGCTCGCGTGCTCCGACGACACCTCGATTCAACAGCGGTGACGATTCTCGGGGAAGGAGGAGGGAAAAAGAAGAAAAAAAGAGATTATTTTCATTTTTTTGGAGGGAGGATCGGGAGGGCGACCTGCCGCGGCCTGGGGCTGAGCGACGGGGCGGCGGTGCCTGCCCTGCCCGCCCGACTCTGCTCTCCCTGCCCCAGCATCTCTGCCCATGACATCACGACCGGTTGCCATGGCGATGCCGGCTCTCCCGACACAGGCTCAGGTGGGGATCCAGGAGCCCGGGAATCCTCCAGAAGGAGGATGCTGTGCCCGAAGCGCCCCGGCGGGCGGAGGGAGAAGGACGCAGGATCGCTTCGGGATCGCTTTGGGATGGGACCCGCTCGCCTCAAACCAGTGGGGACCAGTTCGGTGCTGGCGCATCCCAGGGCCGTGGGAACGGGCGTGGCCGCGGGTCGGCAGCGTCACCGACCAGCAGCCGAAGGTCTCCCCGGTGCCACAGCACTGTGGGTGCCATCGGCACGGCCGCGCCTGGCACGCCGGGATGGCTCTGTGCCGGCTGAGCACCCACGGCCGCGGCCGCAGCCCGCACAGCGATGCCTCGGCGGGCGCCAAACCTGGCACCCGTAAGGTGGGCAAGGCACCGCAGCGCGGGGAGGGGTCTGCCCTCATGGCAGTGTGCGCCTCGGAGAGGTGGGCGCTGAGCTGGGAGAACAGAAAACCCCTTCCCAGTGCTGCTCCTACGGCAGGGAACACCCGCCCAACAAAGACGCTCCAGGTTGAAATCCTGCTTTTCCCAGCCAGCCACGGTGAAAAAATCAGTGGTGCCGAACCAGGGCAATTCCGCAGGTGGTTCTGGGTGAAAAAAACCCAATCGGTTAATTGGAAAATGGTTCCTAGCCTCAGCTGCACGGAGAAAGCCCGCATGGAACAAGTGTGCACGGAGCGAGCATGCATGGAGAGCATGCACAGAGCAAGCATACATGGAGAAAGCACACACGGAGGGAGCGTGCAGGGAGCGAGCGTGCACGGAGAGCACGCACGGCTCGGGCGCACCTGCTAGCAACACTGGCTAAAGCTCAGGGGCCGCCTCCGCAGGGGGAGATCAGAGAGCTCCCGCCGCGCCGGCCCCAGCCCTCCCACCTGTCCGGAGGATTCGCATGCCATGCATCATGGGAAGCAACACTTATATGATCCCATGCCAAGGGCACGTATGCGCACGCAGGCGTGGGGGGCAAATATAACTGCGCATGCAGCGCAGCCCCAGCCCAGCTGCACGAGGCGTGCTTCTCGGCCACCCGAAACCCCGGGGGAGCAGACCGAGGCGCAGGCGCAGCGCGATTGCGGCTCTGGATGCAGAAGAGGCGACGCGGGCCTTGGCCAGTGCTGCCTGCTCCAGCAGGGACAGGCGGCTCTGGCTGCCTTTGATGTCCTGAGCAGGGACAGCTGCCCGATGTATTAAATGACTCCGTGTGTCACGAGTTGCAAGGGACTCAGCTCCCGCCCAGGCTCCCTCCCAGCTCCTGGGAGGGTAACGCTGCCCCGGGCTCGCTTTTGAGTGGGGGGGCCTCCAGCCCAGCCGGCGGGCCTGGCCAAACATCGCACCATCCCCTGCCCACACCACTGGTACACGTGTACTCGGGTCTCTTGGCTTCCAGCTTCCCCCTCATCTGCCTCCCTTGAAACTGAATTTAAACTGAGAATGCAACTTCTGGGGTAAATGCCCCAGATTTCCCACCTGCTTCTTTGCTATTCCTGAAATGCTTCGTTCTAAAGGGACAAGGCAAGAAAGAAGTTATTGTACCCCCTTTGGGTAGTGTCACCCCAATCTCCGCGGCTCTCCGGCAGCTCACTGTCACCCCCCCTCCTCTCGACAGCCGTGGCTTGCGGTTTCTTACCATGCACAATCACAACCTCATCAAGTGATGATCTGCATCCCAAAATGTATTCCACAGCCACTTCATATTTAAATTACCTGAGAAATTTTACAGCAAAAGAGTAAAGGGATAAAACAGAGCAAAAGAAAATTTAGGCTGAACACCAGGAAAAACTGCTTAGTGCTGAAATCTGTTCGGCTGTGGGATGGTTCCCTCAGGGAAGCATTTGAGTTATTTAAAACTCACCTAAATAAAAATTTCAGTGGGGAATAAACTTTGCTCGTCCCAAAGGCATGGGCACCGTGGGACCTGGGAGATATTTTTTCCCCCCTAACTATTTTCTGGGATGAAACGGATGAGATCTCACCGGGCTGAACTCAGCGCAGCACGTGTATCCCAAACGGCTTTGCAGAGCGGCGCAGCCCCTCTCCCCAAGCAGAGCCTTTCCAGGGAGGCAGCCCCGCGCAGATTTGGGCCAAAATCCATGATTCATCCAACCCTTTTTAAAAAAAAAAAACAAAAACCAAACCACAGGGATTTTTGAAACGCCAGGACATCGGGTGCGTGGAGATGTCTGACAAGCCTTGTACCTATTAAATAGCAAACAGCCAGGCAAAACGGGTGCCAGAAAGCCAGCGTTGCGCTGCTAAATCAGAGGATCAAGTTCAGAAATGAAGGTGATGTCAAGGATTTGCCTTCGCCGTGATTTATACCACCATTCTCGCTCTCCGACTCCTGGAAACTTGCACCTTCTGCAGATGTGCTGGCTGATTAAAATGATGCAACATGTTCGCTAGCTGTGTAATGTGAGTTAAATTAAAAAGCCCATATTCTAACTGAAAATCTGCTACAGCTGCCTGCAGCCCTGCCATCGCCTCCGGCGCTTCCCACCTGCCCTGGGGTGCTGGGGAGGAGCGGGGGGAGAGGCAAGGGGGGACCTGGGGGCACCTGAACCGTCGGGGGCAAGGACCGAGCTGGGAAATGCAGCAGCACAAGGCGATTGGGTTCCAGAAGGCACATTTTATGGGGCTGAGAAGTCTACTGCATAATGGTCCAGGGAAGGAAGTATTAAAATCTTTAACCAGTTTTCAGAGACGCGATAATTAAGGTGTTGTAAGATACAATTGCCTGGAAAAAAACCAAAGCCAAGGAATAAGATTTTTATCACTTCAGAAGTGGCCACTCATGGATTTGAGGTTTAAAAAAAAAAAAAACAAAGAGAAGAAAAAAAAAATCCCTGCAGGAAAAAGAAAATGTAAAAGGCAACTGAGCAAGGGTCCGGCCGGGGGCTGCGGGGACGGAGAGTGGCGGAAAGCGGGAGCTCGGTGTGCAGCCACGGGTGCTGGGAAGTCAGGGAACCTGATTCAGGAAAGCTCTTAGCATTGTCCCGAGTCCAGCCATTCACCGCTTTAATCAGGCACTTTAATGGAACTTGAGCACAGGCTTAACGCTTAAGCATCTTCAATGGAGTTGCTCTCTTTCATCAGGACCTCTGGGGAGGAAAGAATATTGGCTTAAATTAATGAGGCCTCAGAAATGGGTGAGAGAGACTGAACTCCCCGCTTTGCTCTGCCTTCTGCAGGGAGCGAGCGGCGGCAGCGAAGGCGGCGGCTGCCGGTGCCGCACGTCCCTCGTGCTCCTCCCGAGGGCAAATCGTTTCCCCATGTCACCATGTCGGGAGCAAAACCGTTTCTCCAGCTGTGCCCGGGGCGAGGGGGAGAGCAGGGGAGCTGAGCTGGTGGGCTGCCGAGGGGGAGAGGGCAGCGGCGCCGAAAACTGCATCCCTGGCGGGCGGCTGGCGTTGCCTGAAAACATGAAGGGAGATGAGCTGGGGGGAGAAAGGCCCCGAGCACCCAGAGGTTACCGAAAGCCAAGCTATGCACGCTAAAAGTCCTCGCCAGAAGTAGAACGCCTTGCTCTTCTACAGAGTAATGGCAATGGGTGAGAAGCCATAGGGAGCTATTTTTAGCTCTTTGAACAATATTGTAGAAAACATAACGAAAACGACTCAAATTGGCTGGAGCTGCACGGTAATATATCCCAACAGCAGTATGGTTGGGAATATATATTCATATATAAGGTAGCAATCTACCCTCCTGCGCAGAGCTTGATGGAGGAGGCAGGAGGTGGAGTTGGGAGTATCTAACGGGGCATTGCAGAGGTCATTCGTTAACATCCTCCTTAATGACCTGGCAGAACGCGTAAACAGCATGTTAATGACCTGGCGGAGAAGATAAGCAGCTTGTCGATGAAATTCCCGTGGATGCCCCGATGTGCGGGGCTCCGTGTGCTTCCACAGTCAGAGGAACATGAAAGGGGCCTAAAGGGCTAGAAATACGCAGAAGAAACTTAATGATTTTGTTAGGGAGAATAAAAAAATCTAATCAGAACTATCTGGGGCGAGCGATTAAAAAAACTTGCCGGAGAGAGGCAGCCAGCAGCTCAGCAACGGCTGCTGGGGACGGCAGCGGCGGCAGGTCGGGTTTAATATGCAGCTATGCCGGAGCTCTTCTCATCTACCTCTCCCAGGGAAAACATAAAGTGCATTTTCAGGTCACTGATCCACCGAAAGAAGGAAAAGCCCCAAAAAGGAGCAGAAGCTGCAGGAATGGTATGTAAGCTGAGATTTTAAAACACATGGATCTGTTTTCTTTGGACCGGTAGCGGCTAGGGGAAGTCACAACTGCATGCAAATATCCCACAAGGTTTTAACACCAAAGGAAAAATGATTGAGGGTGGCAGAAGAACAGAAGGCGACCTCAGGCTGTATCCTACCCAAGGGGAAACTGCCGGGAGCCTGGAGGCCGTGCTTCGCACCATGCCGGTGTCATGCTGGGGCACGCGGCTGCCGGCCGACGAGCCCGGGGCATCGCACCTTGGCTGCTCCCAGGGCTGCTCTCCCGCTTGCCGCAGCCTCCGCCCCTTGGCTGGGGCAGCAAATAAAAGCATTTCTGTCCCCAGGGTCAGACCTGCCATCCCCAGGGTCAGAGCCTGTGTCTCAGCATGGAAGTGGGTTTCTGCTAACTGGCTGGGAGAGGCTGGGGGACCGCTGGGCATAGGCACGTAGTCATGATGCTGCTGCAGGAGGGACCTGGAGGGAGATGGGCTGTATGGGCTGAACGCTTCTCCCAGCTCCCAGCTCGTGGGCAGCCCCCCAGGACAGGGTCCCCGCAGAAATCCCAGCACGTACCTACCCGCGCAAGTGCCCCAAACCCGTCGGTGATCTCACGTGAATGAGCTAAGAGCTGGCTGGGTCCTGCCAGGATTTACATGGGAGGCTCCAGAGAGTCTGTGTGTACTCACAACCCTCCTGCCGAGAGCCACAGCTCTCCCCGAGGGGAGGAGGAGCGGGGCTCCCTTTCCTGCTTCCCCACCCTGCCCTGCCAGCTCCGGCTCGCTGGCAGCCGTCCTGCGACGGGCAGCCCACGCTGCCTCCCCGTGCGGCTGCGCAACCCCGCCAGCACCGTCTCTGCTGCCCCAGGCCAGCAAGCTCCAGCACCCCACACCCCTGCATCCCTGCACCCCTGCATCCCAACATCCCTGCACCCCTGCATCCTTGCATTGCCTGCGTCCCTGCACCCCTGCATCCCAACATCCCTGCACCCCAACATCCCTGCATCTCTGCACGCCTGTATCCCCACATACCAGCACCCCTGCATCCCCAGCACCCCTGCGTTCCCATACTCCTGCACCCCTGCACCCCACATCCCATCCCCACCCACCCCGGGCCTCGAGAGGGGACCCCAGTTTCCCACAAGGCACCAAGGCCATAAAATCCTCCCATTTAGGCAGATCGTGGTGTCGCGCCGCCTGCTCGGACCATCGCTCCATGCCCTGCCGCAGGTTTTGCCGATGCGATGCTGGCTCCTGGCGCGGAGCAGGACGGGGCGAAAGGCAGAAGAGGAAAGAGGAGAAAAGATGCTTTATCTCCACAATCGCAAAAGGGATAAACTGACATCATGAGTAGTTGCACAGCAGCGTTTCTTTTGTGGGGCTGGTAATTTGTGACAGTGAACATCACTGAAAATATCTTAATTAATGTTTATTTTGATGGCTGTGTAGGTTTGGGGTGACGTGTCCCTGCGTCTGGAACGGGGAAGGGGGCAGGGTGCCGGGAAAAAAAAAGCAGATTTTTTTTGACTTGCTGCCCAGAACCACAAAAATGTCTTTTAAAGACTCCCTCCCTCGCCCCAACAGGCTCATCAGGAGCGGAGAAGAGATGATGGAAAGAAGAGAGATAGAAAGATAGGAATTCAGAGGAAGGGGGTGAGGGGCAAAGACATGGGAAGGAGACCGACAAACACACACAGAGCAATTTGCATGCTTTATGAGCCTTTGATTTCAGTGTATTTACAACCTCAATGCTAACACCCTGGTGGGAAGTTCTGGAGATTACTGTATTTACCCTCTATTTCGCTTTACATCTTTATCAAGCAATCTGTCTGTCTCGCCTCCAGCCAGTCATTTAACGAGCTGCATCTACAGCAGGTACCAGCCCGGTTCAGAGCAGCCCCTTCCCTGCCAGCCTCCGGCAGCAGTTCCCATAGCCGGCACCCCACCGGCGCTGCCGCTCTGCGAGCCGAGGGGTGCCCCCGCCGCCCCCCCGGGCGCTCGGCTCCCCTCTTGCCACGGCGCTCCCCGATCCAGCCTTGCAACGCTGCTGGGAGCTGCTGGGGTGCCATGGGGTGCTGCATCTGCCCCGCCAGCCGCCACGCCGGGCCCGGGAATAGCGGAGATTTTCCTGGGGTGCTGCTGGAAACGCAAAGATAGGCTTAGGAAACAGCAGAGCTGTTGATGTCTGTCTTTTTTTTTTTTCCTGGAGGGATCTCATCTCTTTGTTACTGTCACTCTTTTTCCCCAGCCTCAAAGATGGGCGACAGCATTTCTGGGATCAGGCCGGGAGGTTTCTGGTTCAGCGATGGGTTTATCCAGCACAGGGGAAGGGAAGCCCGAGCCCAGCGCATTCTGTTCCTAAATGGGAGAGACGCTGAGGGTGCGGGAGCTCCTGCCCTGCGAGCATCCCATTTTTCTCCCATATCTTCCCCATTTTCATCCTCTTTGAGCCATTTTCTTCCTGTGTTTCCACTGAAAGCACTGAGTTCCCCGCTTTAATCAAGCGTGCCCCAGAAATGGGATGGCCGGCAGATGACCAGGGGATACAGCAGGCAGAAAGGCTCAGCCAAGCGCTTTGTGTTCCTTTGGCATCTGAAATACTGCATCCAGCCCCAGAGCGGCTTCTAGAAACCCTGGGGTGGGAAACGTCTTTTCTACCAAGTGCCTTCCTGCTGGGCGAGACATTTTTCAGCAGGAGTTTCAAGCCCTGGGTGAATCTGTCATCTCGCCGGAGAGCCCCCATCATCCAGACACAACTGTTTGCTACGCAAAGAGCAATTTGGCTCGCGCTGGGTTTTGCAGCACCATCCTTCCAAAAATCATGCCGTGACCCCAATTAGCACTCCGGAGAAGCAGATAATGAGTGCTTCTTCTAATGCCCTTTTCAGCATGTTTGCGTAGTATGAATCTTATGATCTGCCTGCGCCTGTCAAGGTGCACCCGTAACCCATCCCTTATTCTCTGACCCTCTGAGCATGTCGAGTTGCGATCAAGGGAAGCTTTTCTGAAGGATTTTGGCTTCTTTTCACTCTTGGATTTCCCCTAGATAATTGTGATTTTAAAAAAAAATTTATTTTTAATTTTTTTTTTGTCTCGGATTTAGACACCCACACACCCACAAGAAAAAAGGACCAGCCAAGAGCAGAGCGAGGGCAGTCCTGCACCCGACAGCGCTTTCTCCCTGCCTGGCAGGGTGTTTTCTACGAGGGCTCTGCTGTTTGAACCGCAGGAGCTGGCTCCAGTTGGCTGCGAACCCCCCCAGTATCATCTCCACTCCATAATTGGGCAAGGGCTGCTCTTCCTATCAGATCTTCAGTGCAAGCACTAACTTGTGTCTACAAGTCTTCAGTGAATAATAAGGAATATTCAAGGAAAATCTGGTACTTTTTCTCATCTCCTTTCTGCCAGGAAACTCATTTTTTGGGCTACCTGTGGGAAGCGAAGGCAGCCGAGGCACAGGCAGCTCGCAAGCACAGGCAGTGCTTGCATGACTATTCATGGGCAACCTTCAGAGTATTTGCCTCAACGCGAAGCCGATTTGGAGGAAAAATAGGAAAGCTGCAGCCCTGCGAAAGGCAGCGCGGGGGGAGCGGCGCGACAAGCCTTTGCCGACAACATCTCGCCGTAACTCTCTGCTGCTGCTAAGACTCATCTCGGCGCTACGGGAAGCTTCTCTGCTGGCTCCTTCAGCTCATCTATACTGCTTTCCCCCCCCCCCCCCCGACATTATTTAAATCTTGTTCCTTAATAACTCTACAACTAAAAGCAATTAAGGAGTTCAGTGAGCAGCATCAATTTCAGCAGTGCCTTTAAAGCATGTCCAGCCCAGATAAGCCCTGCCTGGAAGGCAGCGGGAGGGCAGGGGGAGCTCGGGTGGGTGCCTGGCTGTGCGAAGCCCCACACCACGGGGGGTGTGGGGGTCTCTGCTGCCACCAGCCTGAGCCCTCCCACCCTCCCAGGTGCCCCCAAGCCTTTTGCTGAGAGGGAGGATGGCTGGCGGAGGGCACGGCCCCGGCACCCTGCCCGCACACCCCTGCGCCAGAAGGTGCTGCTCCTATAAATGATGTTTAAACCAAAATAAAGAGAGAGAGAGATGGTGGGGTTTTTTTTCCAGTGAAGCAGCAGATCAAAACCAACTGTATCTGCGAGGCAGACAATAATTGCTGGCAATAACCTACCCACAGCCGCTGCCAGGGAAGCAATGCTAAGCATGACACGGGGGGCCGAAGGGGTCCTTGGGGAGGCTGGCTCAGACACGCGAGGCACAGACACAGAGAGGGGTTCAGCCGTCAAACAGACCATTAACTTCACAGGCAGGGGAGCCCACCTAAAAGCCAGGTTGTCCAAAATCCAAACCTGCAGAAAGGGTGAAGCGGCGCAGACCTTGGGGTCCAGGGCAGCGGGCAGGGAGCCGTCTCTGCCGCCCAGGAGGGTGGGCAGGGTGGGGGGGGCTGGACGGGTCCCCTTCCCCGTCCCCCCCCCATCAAAGGGGTAAGCCTTTGTACCACCGTGGGCAGCTGACATGGGCACGGCTGGATGCCCGAGTGCCCTCACCGGCACACAGAAAGCCCTTTCAGCCAAAACTATTTTACATTCTCCCTGACAATGGGCTTCTGCTTCCATCTCAGCAGTAATAAACACCCAGGCAGGAGAGGTAACCTCTTCCCACAGCATTTTAATGAAGAAAACACCCACTGAGATGTAAACGGCAGCCGCAGCTTGCTGCCTGATGATCTTCCCTCCACATTGCCTCGTGAGGGATGCGGCTAACCGCCCTGCTGCAGCCGCACGCAGCACCCCGGCGGCGGGGCTGCCGGCTGCAACAGGCGCCGACGACACAGAGGGGTCACTGCAAAGCCCGTGTCATGGGTCTTACGCCCGCGGCCGACCCCGGAGAGCAAGGCATCCCCAAAACAGGGCGCTGCCATGCGTGGAGGGGGCTGGCCAGGAGGGGAGCAGGCGGCAGCGCCCACGAAGAGGGGAGGAAATCTGCATAAATTAGCAGGAGGCAACACTCATCTTCTAATCACCCGCTGCACACGCCGCTCCGCAAAGCTAACAACAAAGCGGGGTGGTTTTAGTCCATAAGCGTGCTTAAACAAAATAGAGATACCGGGTTTTTAGTGTCAACACATCCTTAATTACCAGGGAGCAGGTACTTGATCCGGATAAGCCGATGCCAGCTTTCTAGTAACAGGGCTTTGTGCACCCCAGGCAGGACCAGCCCCGCAGCGCGGTGCCAAGCGCCCCGGGGCCAGATCCTGCCCGCCCCCTGGTACCGGCAGCCTTCCCTTGGCCCGGCTTCTTCAGACGATGCCGGTCCAGGCTGCTCTCCTTCTGCAGCCTGGTCCCCGCCGCCCTGGCATTGCTCCTGCCTGCCTCCATGCAGTGCCGAGGTGCCGGCTGCTGCAAGTAAGATGGGATGGGGACGGAAGAGGGCTCAAGACTCCTCTTCCCTACTTCTTGCTTGCTTTCGTACAACCTTTGTTTCCATCCGTGGAACATCTTTGCTCTGAAATACACTTTTCTGAAACTCTCGTATCTCTTTGCTGGTATTTTTTTTTCTCTGTTCCTTTTACAGCACACAGGTTGTAACAGTTATCGCAGAGAACACTGTGAAAAAGCATAACCCTTTCACGGCCCAAGTGAAGGCTTGCTCTTTACACACGAGGTGGTACGTTCCCTGGGTTAAACTTGATGCACATGATTTTCTACAGTAAAATCAAAGACCTCAGAGTTGTTATTGTGCTCAGTACTTGTAACAAAGGGAGAAGAACCTCCTAGGGGTTGGACTTGATGGTCCTTGTGGGTCCCTTCCGACACAGGACATGCTATGATTCTGTGGTTCTATGATAAGCAACCTTTGCTGACAGGCAAACGCGATGAACTTTGCTTCCCCTGTGGCTCCGGCCCCCGGCCCCCGGGGACCCCATCCTCTGAGCTGGAGACCTGCTCAATATTCACAAGGATCCATGACATCGCTCAGGCGTGCGACGTGCAGCTGCGGCACATGCTGGCGACTTGCTGTGCGTGGTGTATGGTTATTTGTGCTGCGCTGCCTGTGCTTTGATGGACTGTAAACAGGCGATGGGGAAGGTGTCTGCCGCTAACGTAACCTCACCAGTCCCTGGGAACCGCCGGCATTTCCCGGCAGCTCCTGCGGCCTCGGCAGACCCCAGCACAGCTCACCCCGCTGCCCCTCCTTGGGGGTAAATCTGACTCTTCTCCCAAACCAGCCAGCAGCTCCGATGCCATCTTTGAGTATTGTCCTCAAAAGAATTAAATAAGAATGGGAATGATTTATTGAAATGTTCCAATTTGCACTGAAAACACAAAGGATTTTTCCTCCCAGAAATGTGGTTTGCAGCTGGAGATTTTTTTAACTGAAGGAAAAAAAAAAAGTATTAAATGTCTGCAAACAAAAGACAATTTGGGGGGAAAAAAAAACCCCAATGTGAAAGCCCAAATATCTGTTGGAAAACCATTGCTGGGAGGTTTGGAAAGCCCTTCTAACAACAAGCACCACGAAGACAAAGGCTGCCAAACACTTGGGTTAGCGCAGGCACATTCGCTTCTGGCAGAGGGGCTGGGGGAGCGCCAGCCTGCCCGTGCCCCTTCCCCAGGGTCCCCAGCACCCATGGTGGGCTCACCCCAAACATGGAGCTGTTGCAGCCAGGACACCCGGGTCCCTTCGGTGCTGTCCCCACATCACTCAAGCCAGCTAACTGCAGTCACCCCACTGCCAGTGCAAACAAGAAGAAAAGCTAAATTGACCTAAAAATGCACATATTCGGCACAAGTCCGACCCACTCTCGGCTCTTCTGCACAGGCGAGGAGGGGAAGCAAAGCACTGTGAGCAAGTCAAGTCCTCCCTGGAGAAACCGGACTCGGGTTGCAGCATCACCAGGGCTGGCACTGTCTCCCTTCTTCGCATCTTCCTCTGCATTTTGCTGTTCTTTTAGGGAAGAGCCGGGCAGTCAGAGCGCTTTCCCGGGCACAGCCAGGGAGCGTGGCCCCGAGGCTCCCCGCAGCGGGGAGATGTGGCTCCCGTGGAGGAGCCCAGACGGGTGAGGCTCGCTCCTGTCAAAACATTTCAGAATAATAGTCATAAAGTACAGCCAGATCAAAACAAGTTAAAACAGAGCCGCCAAGGTCTGGTCACCTCATAAACCACAGATAAAGCCAGAAAGGCCTCGCTAAAGCAGGTTTGATCTTCCTCCCTTCCTGTATCTCTTTCATAAACATCTCTGGGAGCCGCAGAAGAAGAGTCTTATTGATGGAGTCCGAAAACTAACATCCTATGGATGCTGGGAAGCGCAGCTCACTATCCCACGCTTAATCCTCCCTGTCCACGGCAGCGCCAACCTCAGCAAATTCTGCCAGCTCTGCAGAACCGCTGGCCATCTCGCCCCAGGGACTTCTCTGTTTACTTTAAGCCAATTCCTGTCAAGCCCCTCACTTATGAGAGAATAACTGAAAAAAACAAAAGAGGCCCTTGGGCCACCCCCTTCCTCCCAGCTGTCCGGCCTCGGTGGGGTGTTGGCCGAAGGAGCGGGTACCGTTGACAGCAGGGGAAGCATCTCAAGAGCTTTTGTCAAGCTCTTCCAAAGCCCCTTCCTCCTTCCTCCACCTTCTGCTATCCTTGCGCTGCTGTTCCTGGAAGCTCTTAAAGCAGCAGCATCCCTCCTGGCCTGCCCAGCTCCTCTTTGGCCAGGCTGAAGCTGTACAGCAGAGCCTGGAGCAGCACAGCACCCATCCTCTGGATTTCCAGGCCAGTTGGCTCATGCACCGTTCAGGACAGAGACCTGCAAAATTCCCAGCTTTAGATGCTCCGGGAGGAAAGCGTGGCGAACACCCAGTCCTGGGAGGGATGGAGTCGTCCCCGAGCGGCTCTGCCCCATGCATGGTGGCCCCTGCATGAGCCTGGCCGCCCCGCGGCAGCTCGCTGGGGCCGGGACAAGTCTGGCTGTGCCCGGCCATGCTGTAACGTGAGTGCAATTAGAGTAATTGAGCTCAGCTCTTGGAAGGTGTTTTGAGCAGAGAAGTTGCTGTGCAATGGTTGGGTTTTCTAGAAGCTTTCTCCAAGGTCACTCAGCGGAGGCTGGTGAGGAAAGAGCTGCCTGGGTTAAACGAGGTGGTCTTGCAGATTAATCTCTGGCTAAAGGTAGGAGGCAAAGATTTGGAATGACCAGCCCGTTTCTGCAGTGGCGAGGACTTTGAGCAAGGTCCCACAGGAATCTGGCCAGGGACCTCTGCTGGTCCCCTCCCAGAAATGATCTGGGAGAGGGGAGAGCGCAGCGAAGCTGAGAGCTCCTGCGTGGCACCAAATTATTCAGGCAGCCAAATCTAATGCTGACACTGAAGAATTGCAGAGAAATGTAATGATCATGCAGAACAGGGCAATAAAATGGCAGATGAACTTCACTATTCATAATTGCAGAGTAATGAACATGAAAAACATTACCCACACTGTATATGCATGGCGACGGGCTCTGTATCAGCAATTACTGGTCTTTAAAGAGATCTTGGAGATTTTGCAGAGAGCTCTTTGAAGACATCTTTTCAACAATAAGTGAGAGTCAAAAAAGGCAAGTGGAATATTAAGAACTCCAAGAGTCAGAAGAGAGAACAAAAGAGAAAATGGCATTTTTCCTTCATCTGGAGCTGGGGAGCTCCTGCAGCTCGGCTCCAACTGACCCACGCCACGAAAAGAAGAGGCGGTGAAGAAAAGGATCCCAACGCTGATCAAAGGTTTGGGATAACACCTGTACGGAGAGAGTTAAAATGGACCAGGACCCCACAGCCTGGAAAGGAGGATGAAGAGACAAATAACTGAAAATTATAAAGGTTTCAAGAGAGTGAATGGGAAAAGGGACAGGGCAATCCTTAGACACCAGCTTTAATGCAAAGGAGTAGAAATACTTTTCCCACAAAGTGGCTCCATCGAACTGTGGGACTGGTCACCAGAGGAGACTCCGCACCACCCTGATGGCTCCCGGGGCCAGCTCAGCAGCCCGAGAATGGGCAGCAAGCAAAAAATAGGGTCAGCTCCGGATCAGTCCTGCTGGGGCTCGGGCCGTGCTGGTGCTTGCGCCGAGCAACGAACACGGCCCAACAGTTTGCCCGGCTCTCGCAAGCAGCGGCTGTTCCCTCCCCTGGCAAGAGCCTTTGATGTGCCGTGTCTGTTTGACCATCGCAATCAAACAACACGCCGAGGTCCGTGGGACAAGAAAGTCCTGTCCCACAAGACCTGCACGGCTTTCCGTGAAAGATGGAGAGCTTACGGATGAGGAAAAGAAAAGCGAAGAGGATCAAGCTGGGCACCGTGTTTGAGTCCTTCACCTGGAACTTCTGGGAAATTTACAGAGCTTTCTGGGGATCCACGTCAACAGTATCTGGAGGTTTTTTCTAGAGCTAGGAATTTGGGGAGGAGAGTGTTCCCTTTAAATCTGTCATCTATATCCTTTCTTCCAATGCCCCACTGTTTTCTAGGAATTTTCCAGATCTTCTTAGGAAATCCTCAGTCTAAAACCTTTTTATATTTTTCACAGGACTTTCTATGACTTGCGTCTAGAACATTTGCAGCAATATTCAAGGGCTTCATAAGACTTCCCCTACCTGGAACATTTCAGGGAATGCCCTAGAGCTTCAATGACCTTCCTCCATCTAGAAACTTCCCAGGGGTTTAAGAATTTTCCCCAGAGATGTTTTCTGGTATTTCCTTATCTACAACCTGTGTAGGAGCATCCCAATGCATTTCAAGAATCTCAGAAGGGCTCTCAAGAAATTCCTCAGTCTAGAATCTTTTTATTAAATTCTCCAAATGCTTTTCAGAAACTTCCCCAGGAAAAAACTCAGTCTGGGACTTGTGTCAGACTTTTCCACTGCTTTCTAGAAATTCCTCAGACAAGGACCTTTCCAGAATTTTTCCCGGTGATTTCTAATCATGTTCTCTGTGCTTTCCAGGACTTTTTCGCCTGCACTTCAGGAACAGCCCCAGTGCCCCCAGGAATTTTCCAAATGCTTTTTAGGCATGTACCCCTGCTTTGTGGGAGTTTTCCCAAGCCCTCTGATTTCTGCAGCACATCCACTGGGGTACCAACCCCCCTGGACAGCCCAAAGTCAGCACGGAGGAAGGGAAGTCTCCCTTTGTTCTCTCACCCCCTTGAACCATCGCGATGCCCGGATGGAGCGTAAAGGTGCAGCACCCCAGGGCCCGGCTGCGGCGGAGCAGACTCGCTCCGTGGACATCGGTGCAGCCCCACCAGCTTGTGCCAGCTCTGCACGTCGCATGTGTCGGTGGCACATGGCGGGGTGAAACCCACAAGCCCAGCAGAGCTGGGGAGGGAGCAAGGGAAGCATCTCTGCCACATCCACAACCTGCCCTTGCAAATTGGATTCGTCCCTTGTCTGCCCCGAGCAGGGCTAGGGGGCAGGTCGGTGCTCTTCTGGGACCCCCTCCGCAAGTCCCCAGGGGCCGTGCCGTGGCGAGCAGCCCAGCCTGAGCTCCCCATTGGGTCTGAGGAGGCCGATCTGTCACTGTCACTCTGGGAACCGTATTCTGGGATGCGAGCCACACTTCCGCTCCTTCCCTCATTCATCACGGCCAATTAGCGGGGCACACATGGTCTGCAGGCACCGGGGTGCTGCGGCAGCCAGCGATGTCACGGGCACATGTGGCCAGATGTGAGGAGAGAAGGAAAAAGCAAAGTTGTGAGCAAGGCAAGACAAACTGAGGTGCTAAGCACCCAGCTTACTGCAGAACGTCTCCCAGCCAGACTCGCCACTCCCAATGCTCTCAGCGGGCCCACGCTGGTCAGCCCCCGTTGAGGTCCCCAGGGGTGCTCAGGGCTCTTTGTAAGCCCCTCCTGAGAGCCTGGGAGCTGGACACCAGGTTGCTGGTTCAACAAGTTCAGTAACCGCCGAGCCGAGTATCCCCTTGCTTTGCAGCTCTGCACTGGGGGCTGCAGAGCAAGCATCTCCCAGGGACTCCTCAGGGAGCTGGGGGAGGCACCCAAGGGTCCTGACACCCCACCCTGGTGTGGGGTGACCCACAGAGAGGAGGAGCAGGGTGTGCAGGAGCAGGCAGCTCACCCCCTGCATGGACTCCTGGGCACCCACCACCCACCCCTGCCCAAGGGCTTTGGTGCAAACAGGTGGCTCACGGGGCAGAAAGCACCAGCTCCCCCTTTTACAGGAACAGAGAAGTGATGGAGAAAACTGGTCGCTGCACCCCCAGTGCCAGATCTGGGGAGCCCCCATGGGCATGGGCAGGGTCCTGCCACCGTCCCCCCGCCATCTCCACCCCCCCTGGCCGCTGACTCACGCCGGGCGGGATGGGCGCGCCTCTTCTGCAAATATTTTCTGAAATGAAATAGCCAAGGCCGTATTTACTCTGTTTATCTTTCTGACATTATTTATTTCCTATCTGTCGATTAGAGGCTGGGGGACTGTCAGCACCGGGGCTTGGCCGAGCACGTCGCTGGTGCCATGTTGACTTTGGCAGAGGGAAGGGGAGCCTGGGCCAACCTGCGCGGGGTGGGATGCAAAGCGCCGCCATGCTGTGCAGCGCCGTGTGGTGAGGAAGAGGAGGTGAGGAAGAAGCAGGCAGAGCTGCGGCATCAAGGAGAGGGAGCGCTGGCTCTGGGTCCCCTGGGAGGGGGCTGCCAGGAGAGCATGAGCAAGGGGCAAGAGGGGGTCCCACAGCCCCATTTTGCAGGCTTTGGGGCTGTGATGCCCCCAGCGAGCGCAGGCAGGAGCGAGGGCTGGGGCAGCAGAAAGCACCTCTCCTCCCGCCCTGGGGCTAATTCTGCAGCCAAGTGGTTCACAGCGATCCCCAGAGGGCAGCGGGGCCAGGGGTGGTTGGGGGCAAACGTGGTGCTTCCTCTAGGTGAAGCAGCCCCAGCGCCCACCTTTCTCCTCCTCCTCCTCTCCCGCCATTGGACCTGCAGTCTGGGCTTTCTGCTGACAATAACGCCCTGAGTGCAGAACAGCCCAAAGTACCCCAAAAGCAGCACTGGCTCTCTGACCCCAAGAAGAGCCACCGTCCAGCGCCTGGGCATTTTGCACGAGCTGCCAGCTCGTGCAGGGACACGGGTGAGGGGTGACACCTGCAGCTGGGGACGGGCCAGCTCAGGCAGAGGGGTGCTGCACCCACGGGCCTGACCTGGAGGCACCCACTTGTGCAAGAGAGAGCTTAGAGAGGAACTGGAGGATTTGGATCCTGTTTCTTGCTTAATTCCCCTGATATCTGATCCCTGGGGAGGAAGAGAGGATTCCTCTGCCCCTGTCAGAGCGGACTCAAGACTGGTGACTGAGCAGTGCTGGAGCATCTGCGTGACCAGCTCTGAGCCTTTCCCAGAGCCCTGATGCTGCAGAGGATGCCTCGGGCTGTGGGTGCAGGATTAGGGTGGGCTCCCAGGGTGGTGCGCGGCCCCGATGCCACCTGGGTGAGCGGCGACAGAGGGGACAGTTGCCGGTGGCCACCGAACCCTGCTGCTGCAAGGAAGCACCTGTCCATTTAGTTTAACAAAGCTGAAATCACGTTGCTGTTTAACTTAAGCTAAGGCCATTTTCTCTCCAAATCCTCCCTAATCCCTCACAGATATTAATTGCACCCAGGCCTCAGGAATGGCAGCTCTTCCCAACATCCCATGTCGAGTGCCTTCCCCAAGGCCCCATTTGCACCAACAGCCCTTGGGCTAAATAAGCCCCCAGCCTAATGTGCTGACTTAAATTAGATTCGGACCCTTCATCCCTTCTCCACCACTTTCTTCTCATTTCCCTAAATATGTATCACAAAGAAAACATAAGGGATTTGGAGAGACAGAGTTGGCTGCCTTCTCCAGCTCGCTTGGACCACGGGATATGGGCTTCGCCGGGGGGTTCCTCTCCCAGGACCAGCCGCTGCCACCTGCAGAAGAGTGTGTGAGAGAGGGTGGATGCAGTTCTGGTGTCACCATCGTCACACCAGTGGCTCGGATGGGCTTTTTGGTCCTTGCTGCAGGGCGGGGGATGCTGCAGCCGAGACACAGAGATCAGTTAAGCTGTTGTCAGAGTCCTGGGGGCTCTGCAGGGCTGTAACTCCCTGAGCAGCCTCACCTGGGGCTCCCCACATCTGCCTGTGGCTCCATTTAAGCTCTGGCTGGAGCTCACAGCCCCTTCTTTGCCTTGGTGCAGGCATGTCCATCTCTGGCTCTGCCTCTGTGATGGAGCTTAGCCATGCAGTGCAGGTAACTTGTTGCTGGGGTGGGACCATGGATGCCTGTTGTGGCTTGGCTGCAGACCTGGCTTTGCTCCTGGGGGCTCTGGGGCGGTGATGCAGCTGTGCCCCCAGCCCCAGCAGTGTGCAGGGGCCAGGCAGGCTGTCCTGCCTCTCCCACCCTGAGCAAAGGTGTCCTTGGAGGCAGGTAGGAAGGAGGTGGGCTGTGCACAACCCACTGTGGTGATGCTCTGCAGGGGTGGCTCCGGGGGGCCTGAGCGGTAAGATCAGCCGGGGGTTTTGTGCTGACCTTTTAGCTGAATACCACTTTAATGAAACTGCAGTTTCAAGGGAAAGGCAGGAGCGCTTGCTCAGCCTCTCCACAAACAGCTCGCTCCCCACGGGCTCAGCAGACGGGAGAGCATCCCGTGCAGGCAGCTCTCTGGGCAGGGAAGGTCTCTCCTGGCCAGTGCACGGCTCCTGTGACAGGGAGAGCAGAACTGCCCTCAGCACCTGCACCCAAGGGTGCTGGAAGCGCTTCGTGGCACAAGTGACAGCCAGCTGCTACCACCACCGTGCATGGGATGGGAGATTGGGGCTGTCATCGCTCCTACACCGTACACACAGATATGCAGCCTGTTTCCCTGGCGGGTGGGATGCTGGGGGCGTGCAAAGGTACACATGGTGTGAGCTGAGCAGAAGTTGTTATTGCAGAGCCACTTCCCAGAGCAAACACAAAGACCCCGGGCAGTGCCCTTTGCCCGCAGCCAGTGACCTGTGGGCAGCACATTGTGGCAGCCCCGGTTTTACAGAGAGCTCCGGGCTGCAGATCCTTCCTTGGGCAATGATTTATGGTCAACTCTGCCTCAATCAGGCAGAGACCATCTGCCTGACTGCCCGCGGCGCCTGGCCCCACCTTGCCACCCTGCTGGGACTGGGCTGGGGTGAGGGGCTGCCTCCGGGCAGGCTGGAAAGCATGAATCAAATCTTCAGAAATGACCTTAGAGAAACCCACGAGGGGTGGGGGGGAGCCACAGGGCCCCCCTGCCATGCAGGTGGTCAGACACATGGTCCTGCAGGAGGGCTGGGAGTGGGGCAGGGACTGCCCGGCCCTTTTGCAGCCCTGGGGGTTGGCAGGGTTTCGGGGTGCCCTCAAGGAGGAGGGAGCAGTACGGAGGCACAGCCCTACCCTGTGCTCCCCACAACACCCTCCCGGGGCATTGCCAAGAGGCTAACCTTGCTCACCTTTGCTCTCCCCTCCCTCCTGCTGGCAAGGGCTTCAGTTTAGCAGGGGTTTAGTTACGTATTTTTCTTTTTTTTTCTCTTAATCTGTTAGTGTTTATGCTGCTCTCTGCCCCAGTCAGGAAGGGCAGGGCAGAGGCAACCCCCAGCAGGTGAGGCTGGGGGGGTGCAGGGCTCCCCTTGGGCCCATCCTCCCTCCCCTGGCACCCAGGTTTGGCGTGCAACACCCTCACCAGGCAGAAATTGCCGACTGGTTGGGAACAAGTAGTTAACCAGTGCTGGTTCCCTCTTAACTAGGTTTTACCATCCCCTGGTCGGTTTTGACCAGGTTTGGGGAGGGAAGGATCTGCTGCCAGCCTGCCCATGCCACTGCTGTGCCTGTGCCCCGTCCCCTGGCTGAGGGTGGCAGCTGGGGGGAAGCTTACCCCTGCCCACCCAGGGGCTGGGGTCCAGGCAGCTGCCAGGGTTTGCTTGAGGAAGAAGGCCTTTCTCCGTAAGCTCCCATGGGTGCACCCAGCCTTCCCCCTCCTCGCATCGCCCCCGCAGCCTACCCAACCCCTCATTGCTCATTAACCAACTCTTGTACCAAAGAATAATGAGTCGTAAATCACACCAGGAATCTGCCTGGACTTTAAACGCCAGCCCTCGGTGGCGGTGCCCAGCAATCCCATAGTGGGAAGGGGGAGAGTCCCCCAGTCATCCCAACCCGGCCTCCTCCAGGCTGGCTTTCCTTGGACTTTTGCATCTTGCAGGCTCTGACTTAATCTTGGAGCAAACAGTTGCGGGAGATAAGGAGGCCAGGTGACCCGCCGAGCCCCTCTCCCTCCAACCCACACATCGCCTTTGTTTTCCCTGTGCCAAGCCCTGCAGGTGTTTGCTCTGAGATCAGCCCCATCGCCCCGGGATGCCAGAGCAGCCAAAGTCTCCACTGGCCGAGTGGGACCAGCACTGGCCAGCAGCACCCCAGCTCCATCCTGGTTATCCACGTCATGCCCCGGCAGCACCTGGTGCCCCTTGTCATGATTGTGGGCTCTTCCCTTGTGTTTCCCCCAGCCCAGCTGCAGCATCCAAGTATTTGCGGCTGGAGCGAACATGGGGCAAAACATGTTCACTTCCATCCTGGGTGACGAAATCTCTTTCATCTCCTCCTTTACCTCATGCTCGCCGCAGGCTTCACCAGCTCAGGGCCTTGCCACAGCCCTGCTGATGTGGGATAACTCGTTAAGTGATGATAACGCAAATCGCACCGTTTCCACCTCGGTGCTGGCAGGGCTTCCGTGGGCTCCTCTGACTCAGTCAAATAAAAGACGTGAGGTAAAACGGGGGGGGTGGGACTGGTCGTAAAACGGCCAACACCTCCCCCACATGCAAGAAAGATGGAAAATCGTGCGTTTTCAGAGTCTTTCATTGAAATTGGGGGCGGAGAGAGAACAAGAAATTGTTTCTTGGAATGAAATGGGGAAAACCAAAAACTCCTCCCAAAATTTTCATTTTCAAACTTTCTCTTTCTCCACCCAAACTCTTCCACATCAGGACTGGCAAAAAGGATGTTTCAACATCAACATCTGCCTGGTGCAAGGTGGGGAGGACTGCGTGTGGCAGTCCCACAAAGGATGGACCTGTTTAACATCACCCTTTTTCCCCGTCCAGACGCTGCAACCTCCTGTCCCCCCCACCCAAGCAGCGCCGCTGCGCCCTTTGCACGTGGAGCCCTCACCCTCCCTTTGAGCATCCCCCAAGACACTTCTGGGACACCTGAAAGACATTACCCAGCAGCTGCTCCGTGGGAAGGGGAGCAGTGTGGTGGCTTCAGACGTGTTTACAAGAGTGACCTACCTTTGATCAAGACCTTTGCCTGCTCCTCTTAGCCTCCCTGGGTCGGTGCACGAGGGCACCGCTTAGCACAACGCTGCAGGGACTGTCCTGCACCCAGAGCCACTTCAGTGCGGGGGCATTCAGTCAGGTCCTCTCCTGGGACACCCCTTGGGGACCTTCTCCTACTGTGCCCCCACAAAAAGGGCTGTTGCACACCCTGTCCTCCTGGGAGCAGCAGCTGCAGCTCTGTGCCTTTGGTTGTAGACATCAGCCCCGTGAAACTAGCTGTTTTTCCAAATTGCAACAGCTAAGAAATGGCTGCAGCCTCCAAGAGGGCAGAGAAAGCTGCTGCTGCCACATGCCCATGGCTGGGGGCTGCAGGATGACCACCACCACCCCATTTACACAGCTCATGGGTGAGGTTTCTGGTGCTATCCCCATCGCTGCCCCGTGGCAAGGTGCTGCCACCGCTCCCCGCTTGCTCAGCACCAGGCGATCGCATCAGGTTTGTGCCAGACAAGTGTGAACCTGCAGAGCTCATCAGCTGATTTGGAGGGGCTGGATCCTGGCTTCATGCTTTGTGTGTCAGGCAGCAGCATCCCTGGGGGATCAACACAGGTGTATGAGCAAGGGGCATTTTTCTGGGTCACCAGAGTCCCAGGAGCCACAAGGATAAGCCGGGCTGTGTGTCCCCTTGGCTGCATCCACCCAGTTCAGGAGCAAAGTCTGGTGGTGCCAGTGGCTCACAGCCCTGCACCAAAAGAAGCCTGGTCCTGTGTGAGCCCCATGCAGGTGCCTGCCCGGGGCCAGGGCATGGCTGCTTCCCTGCTCACCAAGCACAGGCATCTGCACAGGGTGGTTTAATCGGCTTTGCAGCCTCATGAACCTCCCCAACATCAGATCTCGTCCGCATGCATCTCCCCTGCGGGCCGGGGCCTTGTCAGCAGCGGCACAGGAAGGACGGCTGCGCTAAATCGTGCGTCCCCACCACACATGCTGCTCTGCTCATCGCCCCTTCCCTCCCCAGCCCTGTGCATCCTCGCAGGATGGGGCTATGCAAGTGCTTCCAGACACGGTTCAGGGCACTGGGGGCTTCCCTGGCCCCCAACCCCCATCCCGCCAGCAGCACTGGGAAGATGGGAAAACAAGACCCTGGCCCAGCTCTGCTTCAGTGATTCAATGTCTGGTCATCGCTGCCGAGCGAGTGGGTCAGCGAGGCAGGGTCCTGCCTGCAGTGTCAGAGCCCTGCCCGCTGCATTGCTGCAGGATCACTTGGGTGTCAGGTGGTCCCCAGTCTGCAACCCCAGGTTGCAAGTGCTGCCGGGCACCCCCAGCTGCACCGTCAGCTCCTCAGAGAGGCTGAAACCCCAGCAAAAAGGATGGGTTGCCACCAAAGGTGGGTGGGTTTGCAGTCAGGACAGAGCCCTGTGGATGGGGTGAAGCTGGTCTCTGTGCTCTGCTCCCCCTACTCTGTACAGCCAGTGGTGGGGAACCAGCCTGGAAACATGGGGCTGTAGGAGAGAATACCCCAAGTCAGGGAGGAGGGAACAGCTAGTACCCGCTGCCCTCCCACGGGGGCTGCGGCTTCTTGCTGGCCCCTACCGCTGTCATAGAAACACCCCTCGATGCTGTGCAGCATCGCTGGGCTCATGTCCCTGCACCCCAGCAGACTCCTCACGCTGGCAGATTTCCGTGCCCCTCTCCCTGCTGCCCTTTCCCCCCCGCCACAACCCCCTTCCCTGGCATCTCAGGGTGGAGGCCAGTGCTGCACCCAACCGAGGCGTGCACGCATGGCACGCCACCCACCATCCTTGCAGCCTGGGTCCTGCAGGGACGTGCCCTCCCTTGCACGGGACAGCAGAGATGAAGGACTTTTGCCTTGTTATAAGGGGTGTTTCACAGCCCTGCGGTCACCCTGTGGTCTCCTGAGCAGTGGCACAGCCGGCTGTGCATCCACCCGCTCCCCAGGTCCTGAACCCGAGCCGCCGGGATGGAAAGCTGCGGCCCATTTGGGCAGCACGGTCCCCGCGCTGCAACAGCAATGCCGTGGTGGCCAGGAAATGCCATCGTTGCCCTTCAGGGCAGCCCTGTGCAGCCGCCAGCATGGTCACCCAGGAGCAATCACTGCTCGGAGCTGCTCAAACGCCTCTTTCAGCTTCCTCCCCTCCACCAAAAATCCCTTTTCCAGAGGAGCCTTGTGAAGCGCCTCAAGTCTTTGGGTTCAACTATATGTGTATAATGAATTTGTCCCATGATTAATCTTTCCGAGAATCCTCTGCAGATCCGCTTTGCGCTGGGGAGGCGACATTTTGGTTATTGCTCCAAATTTCTCTGGATTAGCAATTAAGACATCTTTTCTCACTTTATATCCAACAGAGAGAACTTCTGCTAGACCCATTACTGGTTTCACACAGCCTCGCTCTTTGTACAGGAGATGTTTCCTCTGCAGTATTTTCTCCGATCTTTCACTGAGGTATTTTTTTAGGTACCACAAGTTTAATTAAAACGTTATTCATTACAACTTTAGCACCTAGTAACGCCTCAAAGACTTTGTAATCCCTCTTTGCAAAGTCACGGGGGCAGAATACCGAACGCCTCCAACATTGGCTTGAAACGAGTCGAGAGGTGCAGCTAAAATTACCGCCTCACGCTCAATCCACCCAACGCAATGTGCCAGCATCCACCCTCCGCGAGCGCCCGCCACCCTCCTTCCTTGCAGCACTTTGCTGCTTCAGCGGCGCTGGTGGGGCAGAGCTTCCCTTGACGGCCCCCGGACACCCCAGCCCCCTCCTCATCATCCTCGGGGACTCGGCTGCTTCCCCTGGGCCAGGGCTCCTCTTGCCCCTCTCCGTGCAGATCCAGCCACAGCTGCAGAGCTGGGCAGCGAGGCCGTCCTATCTCAAAAAAGGAAAAAAGAAGGAGCAGGGGAAGGGAAAATAATTGCAAAGAAGAGCTCTGGACAATCAAAACGTGGTCTCCCCATATTTTCATAAGCTCTTGTTTCAGTCATGGCAGCCATTTATTTTTAAATATGTTTCCCTATCATTAACTTTAATTTCAGGATTTTTGAAACAGAAAAGAACAAAACATACAGTAATTGGGAGAGTTTTTCTCTTTTTTTTTTTGCAGTGAAAAAAGAAAACAGTGCTGATCTGTTCATGACAAAGTTGATGAATTGGCATTTTTTTAATAGAAATCTTTTTTTCCTTGGCCAGTTCCCAGCCCGAGCTATTTAGTCTAGCAGCTGAACTGCTTCATCCTTCTGGAGTCTTGGAGGAGGCTGGCCGTCCTTGGCGCTCTCTGATGTGCCGGTGATTTTGGGAGCCCTCTTCGGCGGCGGCTCCCTCGCCCCTGCCCGCGGATGAGCTGGCTGGCGTCGCCATCGCACGTACGGTCGCTCTGAAGGAGCCTGGTGCAGAGACATCCCCTCTCTCCTCTGCAGTGTCCTTCCCTCCTTCGTTTTTTCTTTTATTGCCTTTGGGTTTCTCGTGGATGCATGAATTCCCTTGCAGCCCTTCTCCCTCTGATGTGCGAGAGGACTTTGTTCCCTACCCTTGCCTCAGTCTCACTATATCCCCCCTAAGCCACATCTTACAACTGAGCTACCATATTTTCTGCTCCTTTCTCTTGCCTTCAGGCAAGCTGGGTTTCCTGATGCTGAAAGGAGCCTTTTTAGCTCCCATCCCCACGGGCTCCTGCCCTCTGCCTTGCTTTCCCTTTGCCGCTCGCATCCCTTCTCTGCCAACAGAGCTGCGGCTGCAGCCGTGCCGTGATCACCGCTCTCCGGCCAAGCTCGGGCTTCCTGCGCCCTCCCCGCTGGCGCTCAAGGACCCTGCCTTCCCCAAAGTGTTGCGGCTCTTGGTATCCCTGCCTGCACCCTGCCCCAGCGCTGCCACCACCGCCACCTCCACGAACCACCGCCAAGGTCCCGCCTGGGGCATTTCTGCACACTGGGATGGTCATGTCTTGTCCCAGTTAGAGCGTGGGGCCACACTTGGTGGATGCTGGTGAGGGGGAGAGGGCTCCTGCAGAGGAGCGTGTCCGTCGGTGCCGCGGGGCCAGGACCCGCAGCCCCCGCCGGGGCTCCCCGGCACCCCAGCCCACTCGGGCAGTGGGGCTCAGGCAGGGCAGTGGGAGGCAGCAGCTGTAGCAAAGGATTCGGAAATCACTGGTAAGCACATTAGATGTGCACGACACTTTTCCTGCCTCGCCAGGGATTCAATTCCTACGGACACAGGCTGCCTTAATGAGGGGGGTGCTGGGAGCAAGAGGGGGGAGATGCCTTTGCCCTCCCTTCATGCGCACCTGGGACGATGCTCCAGCAAGCCAACGCCAGCTCCAGGAAGGTGCCCTCATCTCCTTCCTAGGTGAAGAGGGGCTGACATCGGGCAGCGTCTGAACACGCAGCCTCAATATATCAGGAGAAGCAAAGAGACCCCCAGGGTCCTGGACCTTTCAACAGCCAGATTCAAAATACCCACTCCTGTTACCCAGGTCCTTACTCATTTCCAGTTGATTGAAACATAAATACAGGTCCTCAGCCTGATGAATCTCTTCTGCTCTGCGCGGCATTTACCTTTGAGGGGGAGTGAAAAGGAGAGGAAATGGTTTCCTATGTGCTTTCCACCCAGCCCTCTGCCCGGAGAGAGCATAAAGCACATGGAAAACATCATTGCTCTGTGGATAAGATACCGATTCGCCTTCTAGACCTGCTGCTATGGTCTTAGGAAAGTCATTTATTTCATCCCTTTCTATCTCAGCTTTTCTTTTCACCATTTGTCCTTCCTATTTAGATTTTAAACACCTGTGGCTGCTTTTAACCATTTGTTGCTGGTTTGGGGGGTTGTTAAATAGCCCTTGTGCCAAAAAGGCAATGAAGACAGCATAGAAAACCCTGACTGGGAAGCAAAACCCCGGTGCTGTTGGGACCCTTTCCCTCCCTGTGTCCCCAGCGCAGAACCATGTGCTCCTGCCCCAAAAGCCGTGCCCCACACCCCTGTGCCGGGTTAACAGCCAGCGACCCCGGGGAGGGAGGCGACAAGCCTGGAGTGCATTGGGGCAATGAGAGGGACCCTGGCAGGAGCGGGCACGGCCGCCACGATGCTCAGCCCTTTCTAGGGCCGCGATAGCGGGGCTGAATTCCTAGATAACCCCAGGCAGATATACGGCCGGGCTGAAGGGACCTGCCCTCCCTCCTCCCATGAATTAAAGCCGCCCTGGCAGCCGCAGCCCTGGGACATAAATTAGTGATGGAGATCAGAGATAGGAGCCAGCCCTTGGCTTGGAGGGGCCAGGAGTGGAGCGCTCGGGGAGCTGCGGGTGCCCGTCCCCAGAGAGGCAGTGCAAGGATGCTCTTTGCCTCCAGGAAGGCAGCGAATTCCTCGGTGTGCTGGGCGCTCGCTCCCCTGCCAGGCATGAGGGGATCGTTAATACGTGCTGACACCGAGGTCACAGGTCAGGCACCAAACCGTCCCGCAGAGCTGGGGGAAGTGGCCTTTGCAGTGACACGCAGCCGCCCGAGGCACCGCCGCGATGCTGCGTGGGGGGACTGCCCAGGCTGGGGCCTGGGAGCCTGCGGTGCGGGGCTCGGGTGGTCCCGGGTGCCAGGCGGGCTCCTGGGAAGGGATGCAACCTGCGGGAACTGCAGAAAAGCCAACCTGTGTCTACCTTTTCTTAGAGGCCAGGCAGCAAGGAGGTAAATGTCTCCTATGCACACACAGCCATGCTTTTTCTCACCCCTTTCTTGCACGCATCCCTCACTTACTAGAACCTTCAACCTTCAAGCCAGAAATTTCCTATCACAAGAAGCTGTGTGAAAAAAAACAACACAAAAAAGCATTTGCAGCCTCTGCCCTGATGTGCTGCTGGATGCCCAGGGCGGAGAGCATGGCTCACACCAGCTATCTCCCAGGGCTGCTCAGGTCACCCCACAAGCCTGTGCTCCCCTGAAGGTGTCAGGGCACTTCTGCACCAGGAGAAGCCCCAAGGTCTGGGTAGAGACCCTGCAGGCAAAGGCAGCCTCACGGCTTTGGAGAAGGCAAGTGTGAAGCTCATGGCAAGCTGGACTGTAAAACCCCCCTCCTGCCGACGGGATCCCCCGAACCTCCCGCGTCACCCCGGCTGGCAGCGCGTTAATAACCCCTGGCGCCGAGCTCGGGCGAGCCCGGCCGTCCTGCGCCGTGAGCGCGTGGGTCACTAATGAGCCCCGGCGCTCATTAGCCCCAGCTGCGGGGCTGGGGCCGTGCTCCCGGCCGCTGTCAGCGGACGCAGGGGTGTGTGTTCGATTAGTGCCCCACGGGGCCGTGAGCGCCGTGCACCCCCCATCCCACCCGCCACCCCTAAATAGATGAGATGTGAAATAAAAGCGCATCCTGCGAGTGTGTACGGCTTCTCCAGCACCACCCCATTAACCGCCCGGGGCAGGAGAGCCCATGTTCATCTGCCAGCATCCCCCAGCACTCCCGCCGCCACACTGGGCAATAGCGAGGGCCAGAGTTATTTACCTGGCCGGAGTGATGAATGTCGCTATAATGAACCCAAAATGGACCAGGCTAAAGATTAAAACCAGCCCCCACCTTCCCCAGCTGCGGCCAGCCTCCCCAGCGTTAACATTTTCTTGAGTGCATGAAGCCCAGATAAGAACAAGTTAAATTTATCTTCAAAGAACCCCCAAAAGTGACTCTCTCTTAACCCCCTGCTCACTGCCTCCCTCCTCACCAGTATAAATCTTCCCCTTATCTGAACTTCCAAGGAGCGGGGCTGGGCGGGGGAAGGAGCGGGAACACAGCAGACTTTTTTAAGCCAAAAAAATCTCTGGTTCGTATTAAACGGGCAGGATAAAAGAGCGTGAAGGGTCCCGCTGCGAGCATAAATAATGCAGGATGGGCCCTTTGCAGAGATTTACACCAGGCGGTTTTCTTAGAGAGAGACAAAGCCCAAAACAACAACAACGGAGGCGCAAGGGAGGTTTGTCCCCCCCAGAGGGGTGGCTGCGGCGAGGGCAGGCAGCGCGGGCAGCGCCGGCAGGAGGCACAGGGGCAGGCAGCGAAGAAGAGGGTCTGCAGGTGGGATGGGGACCCCGCGGCGCCGGGCTCTGGCACAGCAACTTGTGCTGACCCTGTCCCTCTGTAGGAGGGAGGGCCTGGGCAGGGGGGAAAGGGGAAGGGGAAGGGGAAGGGGAAGAGGGGAAGGGGAATAGGGGGAGAAGAAGGGGAAGAGGGGAAGAGGGGAAGAGGAAGGGCAAGGGGAAGGGGAAGGGGAAGGGAAAGGGGATGCAATGCCCCGCACTGCAGCACCCATGCCTCAGTGACCTGCATCTCACACCACCCGCACATCCGCGCCCCTGCAGATCGGACGAAGGAAACTGGGCAGACACAGCCGAATTCCAGAAAATTATTTTTTCATTTTCTCCTTTATTAGTTTTTTATTAGAGGAAAAAATAAACGTAAGCCGACTCTGTTCAAGTGCAGTCCTCACCAGAAAAGCTCCTGGCTGCACAGAGGCTCCCCTTCAACTGTGAGCACGGGGGCCTGGCTGCCCCTCACCCCATATCCCCCCCATTCACCCCTGGCCCACAGCACAGGGGCCAGGTCACAGCCTGCAGCCCGGGGAGGATGCACGGCGGGTGCACACCGCCTTGCCTGAGGATGCAGAGCGGGTGATGATAGCAGGTAGGGGCTGCAGCAGGGCACCCACCTCTCCCTGCCTCTTGGAGCCAGGAAAAGACCCAGATGTTGGCCCCAGGCGCTGGCAAGCTGGGGAAAGGCACGTCCCTGCCGCCGGGTCATGCAGAGGGAAGGTTCAGGAGAGATGCGGTGGTATTCGGCAGCTACTCAGGAGCCGTGGGGCTGCAGCTGTGGATTTTGTCACACAGCTGGTACCATCTCACCTTTCCCAGCCATGGCCATTTGTCCCTCCACCCCCGCTCGGGGGATGGGACATCCCTGGGGATGTGCAGGGGACGAGCCGCAGTCGATGCTGCGGGATGAGCAGCCCTGTGCACCTCCGCTGGCGCCGCAGCCCAGCCCTGCAGCGGGGCAGAGCCAGAGTTTAGGGGGCTGTTGGGATCCCCAGCACTGATGTGTTGGCAGGGGATGGGGGGAGCTTTGCCCGCCACGCTGCAGATGCTCTGGCTGGGGGTGTCCAGGAGGGCAGATCCGAAGGCAGCCCCCCAGGATCTGTGTGCTGCAGGAGCAGCAGATGCGTGAATAAATCTGACCAGGATGGAAACGTCCCGGCCAAGGAATGAGCTAACCACGGGGTCGGATGTGGTGGATAAGGCTGAGCCTCTTGTCTTGATGCAATCTGGGGAAGAAGTAGCCTGATGGGAACCATTGGAAAAAGTCTTTGACCTTCCTGAACTCTCAGAAAGATTGAAGCTGCACCTCCGGCCTGGAGAGCTGGGGGGAAGAGAAAAGCACGAGCAGATGTCCCCTGTGGCAGGGGACACGTGCAGCAGCCGGGGAGGGTGCGTAGGATCAGGAGGGGTCTACCTCGCAGCCACAGCCAGCAGATCAGGCAGTGTGGTATGCATGACAGCCATCCGCGGCCACTCTGGCTCTGCCGCGGGCAGGACCGAGCGCCGGGGTGGTGTGGGGAGGCGATGCCCTCCCTGCTGCCGTCCTTCCCACAGCAGGAGCCGTGACGTGGTCCTGCTGCAGCTGCAGGTTCCTCTCACCGCTCGCGCTGGAGGTGGGAAGGGTTGCCAAGAGCCATTGCCCTCCTGCAAAAATGCTCTGGGATCTGGAATCAATTATTCTCTGGGCCCAGGAATTAGCACATTACAAAAGCAAAATGACTTCAAGAACCTGGAATGGGATCAGTTTTTGCTCAAATTGTCACCTGCTGACCTTACGCCTACCCTCAGTGTGGGGAGGGGAGGTTGCGGGGCAGCTACACATGGTGCGGGTCCCTTTGAGAGCAGGAAAACCCTCACCCACAGTCAGCAGCTCCAGACCATGGTTGAAGAGAGGTGTCAGTGCTCACTCTCCGCGTCAGAAGAATTCTTCTCATTCCTGGTTGAAGTTCTCCAGAGCTCAGCCCAAGGCAAGAGCTGAGCCCGGGGCTGCCACGGGTGCCCTCCTCAGCGTGGTCCAGACGATGCTCGGCTGCACCCAGCCACCTCTCCCCCAAGAGCATCCTCAGGTTATCACCCATGGAGCAGCAATGCATCCCCTGAGCCCAGCCAGCAGAAGACTCCCCTCTGCGCCGAGCTGCCAGCATCATTGGCTCTGATCACCTCTGCTGAGGAATTAGAGGCGAGTAACTCGAGCGACTTGAGGAGGTATCACCCACGAGGCTTGCAGGCGTGAGGGAGCCTCACGGAGCCGTCGTACTAATCAACAGGTGACGGAGCCACAAATTGCTTTTGGAAAAGCGGATTCTGCCTTGAATGGCTGCGGGTGCTTGTAGCAAGCGGCCCGTGATCATTCTCGACACTTCTCTTCAGGAGTCATCGACCGTCCCATATTTCTACTTAAGCCTGTAAGAAAAAAAGTCCTCTAATGGTGATAGATAAGGCAGAACCCTCGGAAGGGAGCAGGTGCCTACTGGGTGGGATATATCTCAAACCCTTCCTCGGGTGCAGCCTGCAGCTCAGGCCATCCCGCCTCTTTCTCGGGGTACAGGGTGGGTATTTATTGCCTGGATGCCACAAATGCCAGCAATTTTGGGAATATGCTTTTACAAGCCCAGAAAATACTCCAGAGCAATGTCTGGGGGGCAGGAGGTGACCCTGGTGGGCCCTTCCCCACTCTGCCCAGCACAGCACTGGGGTGAAGCCGGGGATGGCTTCGATGCCCAGATGCCCTTGCCCCTGCCTGCCTGACCCCCCCCCCTCTTCTCTGCAGCCCTGGCTCCTGGCTCCAGCTGGAGAGAAATCCTGCCTTTTTGCCTTGCGACCGAGCTAAGTGAGCTGGAGAAAATCAACACGGGATTTGCATTAACAGCAGTCGCTACAACAAGATTGCAGCCAAACACAATATTAGAAACTCAGTTTCCCCTCCGTCCTTAGTGTTTCCAGATGGAGCCCCTCGCACAGACCAAAGGATAGGGGCAAACCCCCGTTTCTGCTCTCAGCACAAACCTTTTCTTCAGCTCCAGGCTCCAGAGGGGGCGAGGAGGGACAGATCTGCCCTTTGTCCAAGCTCTGAGCCTGATGCTGAAGCGGCGAGGGGACCGGCAGTTTCCCCCGCTTCCAAAGCAGCAGATTTATTTCCGCTTACATCAGAGAACGTTTAAAAAAAGAAGAGAGAAAGAGATCAGGATACTCTGTAGGTCCCTCAGGATCTGTATAGGGGAAGACATCCTTGGAATAACATAAGCAGCCCCAGCACCGCCTTCTGAGGCTGGCCAAGAGCTGGCCTCTCCGGGCACTAAAATCACTATAGCAGAGTGCTAAAAATATTCATTACCCAGGAGGGAGTTGTCATAATTGAATGGGCCCCAGGTATTAAGTAGGTAGCAAGACCTGGCACAGGCTCCTTGGCTTACACCTAGTCACACACATTTGGGTTTGCCATTAAAACCTTCAGGCAAAGATGTTCCCGAGGAGCGGCCAAAACCCGAGCGGCTGGCTTGTTCTCCCGCCGCCCTCTGCCAGGAGACCCCCGTCTCATAGAGCTGTCAGCTTGTTTATTTGAGCTGAAGCAGTTTGCTGGCGCTTGGGGCTTTGCCAGGTCATTTCTGATAAGAAAATAGGTTGCCTTGTGCAGATGTGGGGTGGGCAGGGCACAGCCCTGCCTGCTAGCTGAGGCCAGCCCTGCCCCAGCAGCACCCGGAGCCCCCCTGCACCCACCGGCGCTGCTGTCCCCCCCTCCACGGCTTGGAAACCCAAGCCCTGCTCATGTCCTCATCCTGCGGGAAGCTCATTAAACAAGCAGGCTGGTTTTTGTCCAGACTTTGCATGAGCGCGACATTGTCTTGGGCAGGGGCTTCGGCTCTTCCCAGCCATCACAATTTCAAGTGGGTTTCACTGCTTCCTCCAGGTAGCCTGAGGGCAAGTTACAGGGCTTCTCCCTCAGCATTAAGCCAATTGTTTGTTGTCTTTGGGACAAAAACTGCCACTCAATTCTCCCAGAAGTGCAGCAGTTCCCGTTGGCACTCGCTGAGGATCACCAGCTCCAAGCATGTACAAAGCCAGATATCAAAATCAAATTTAAGCCACAGGCTCCTTGCTTTTCACCAGCAGCTTTTGCGGCTGCTGCTTTCCAGCCTTTCTTTGTGAGAAGAAGGAAGCAAACCATCCTGGCTGCATACGCAGCGAACACGGAGCATCTGCACGCCCTCCTGTTTGGGGGGGACGCGGAGGGTGCCAGACTGCAGGAGCAGGATGACATGGCCAGACGCTCTGCCCTGCGGCCTGGCAGGGGCTCAGCACCCCCCAGCACCGCTGCTGGCACCCAGCCTGGTTCCCCCGTCCCCCCGGGAAGCGCCGTGTCTCTGCACCGGCAGTGCCGGCCCTGGCGCAGCCCAAGAACGGATGCAATCGCTCATGTCCTGTTTAGCCCAAGCCTGTTTACGGACCGCCAGCAGTGTTTACCGGCCCACCCGGACCCTCTGCAAACCGGAGGCAGCTGCAGCTGCAGGAGGGACGCGGGGAGGGGGGCTCTGCGATGCTCTCCAGAGCTGGGCGTGCAGGCGGCCCAAGGAGTGCAGCCTTGTTTATCCTGCTGTGGCTTCCCTGGCCGAAACCCCACAGCTGACCTCTGCACAGGGACGCACAGAGCACTCCAGCTTGCTTGCTGCTGAGGTCTCTGTGCACGTGGCGGTCTTGAGCCCCTTCTGTGGGACAAGGATGGATATGAGGGCTGCCAAATGCAGGAACATTGCTCGGATCCTTCGGCCAGCAAACCCAGGCATGTTTTTATCTGGCAGCTACTTCTAACATCACATTTTACACTGGTAGCGTTGTGGAGAGGACCCCAGACCTGTGCCAGCAGCCAGGGCTGGTTCCTGCAGCACAGGCGGTACCTGCCACGCACCAGCCTCTGCATAAGCAACAGATTTGCTCTGCGTCTTAAAGAAAAGCCCCTCGTAAAATCTGCCAGACCTGCAAAGAGATAAGAGGGGTCTCAGGGAGCCCTTGGCTCAGAAAGGTGCTGCGGAAGGAGCCTCTGTGATGGAGAGCCAAGTGCGGGGGCAGCTGAAGCAGAGGGACGCTCTCGGGCCATTGCGGAGCCTTTGCCAGCCCCGTCCCCATCTCCTCTGCTAGGGGCAGGGGGACGCACGCACATGCACACGCACACACACACACACAGAATCGGCTGCAGGGAAATTTTGCCTCGGGAAGCAAAATTGCAAAGCAGGACCAGGACACCAGCCACTCCTGCTGCTGCCAAGAGCTGGCGTTGCACGACCTTGCAGAGCCTGCAGGGGCCAGGCTGCGGGAAATGGGGCGCAGGGGGTGTGCAGGACCAGGGGCATGGCCAGGGTGCAGCTGCCTTTCCTCTGCATGGCTTTGGGCTCAGGCAGGTGGAACGTGTGGCAGCTTCATGTGTTTAAACAGTCATAAAACCCAGGGTGGAGTAAATTCCCTTCAGAGCAGCAAGAGCAGAGGGCGGCTGGGGCAGGCCCAGGCCAAGGACAGGGTGGGTGGCCCCGCTCCCTGGGGTCCATGCTGCGCAGGAGCTGGCAGTGGCAGAGCCCCCTGCAACCTCCTCGCCTGCAGAGCAGCTTTTGGGGTGCCTTTGGTTGCTCTGCAGCTGGGTTGAGCAGGGCAGCGGGCATTTTGGGGACAGGCTGACGGAGCTACGGGCAGCTGGCACAGGGCGGAACAGCCCAGAGGCTGCTCTAAGTTACCTGATGGGTCAGTCTGGGCTAGAGCTGGGGTGAGGGGGACCCCTCCCAGGGAGCTGCTGGCGGCGCTGCAGCGATGGCTATGGGGAAACAGCCGCAACGCTCAGGTTAGAAACTGCTGTGAGCAAACGCCTGCACTCAGGACCAATTTTAGGGATGCTCTGCATCTTTCTGACTCGCTGTGCAGCAAGGGCAGGGGGAGCTGGGCTGGGACGCCCAGTGTGATGCAGCCGGTGCTGCCCGGGAAGGAGGTGAGACAAGAGGGGTGGGAGCGCAGGGCGGCGCAGAGAGGAGGCAGCACGCTCCCTGCAGATAAGGGAGGATATAATGACTAGTTTTACATGCACGGAGATACAAAAAGCCAAATCGTGGAGGATAATTGCTCAAAAAAACAAAGGGGCGCTTCATATTTCTTGGCTGCCTGACAGAATTAGCACAGCAAGCTTTCCCCAGCTTTCCTTTCATTCTTCTCCAAAAACATCACTTTCCTCGGGGGGGCGAGCGGGAGGGAGTGGGAAAGAAGTGAACATCACCGGGGCCCGGCAGCACATCGCAGCCAGCTGTATGCGGGGAGCAGGGCCTCTGCCTGTGCCCCTTCCCGGCTGCCCCCGCCACCCCCCTCACCTGCCTGGCCCCCGTCGCCCTCTCACAGACCCCCATGCATGGGGGGCAGCCACGCCAGGGCCCATCCCATGTGCCGCAGTCCCCAGCCCAGCCTGTCCCCCCAGGCAGCTCCCGGCAGTGCCCAGGCTTGTGCGTGTCCGCTGCAGAGGTGGTGTCGAGCACGGCAGGGAGGCAGCATGCCAGCGGCATGGTCTAATCCACGAGTCTCGGGGAGGCAAACAGCTGGGGAAGAGCCTCGGAGGCTTTTTCCCAAGCTCGGAGAGCTCTCTGAAGCTGGGTGCTGCTCGCCCCCGTACCCAGGTGTCCTTTGAAAGGGAGCAGGCAGCCTCGGCTCCCGGCAAGCCGCGGCACGGGCAGCACCGGGGAGTGTCCGCACAGCAGGGCAGGGCTGGTGGGCTCTGTGTACGGGCTGCCAGGGAGCGGGCGGCCAGAAAGGGCGATTTATTACAGGACTTGAGATACCGCTGTCTGACACCCCGAGCCGTGGAAGCTCACCTGCTGCCAAAGCCCCAGCCTCGACAGCCAACGTTTGTAAATGTGTGGGATGGTGTTTTTAGGGCAAAAAACAAGGGCAGAAGGCGAGGTGGGGAGAGAGGAGGGGGATGGAAAAGTGAAAAGGCAAGGGGGTAAGGTGAAAAGGAAATCAGCTGTGCTGGAGACCACCACACAGCACCCACGAGCGGCTGACCACAGGGTGACAGGTCTAGTGCCACCACCCCAGCCCACCGCAGCACCCAGGGCACCCGGGGTGACAGGGCAGCCTGGGGATCCAGGTGCCTTTCGGCTTACCTCAATAAAAATGCATCCGTGAAACCCCTTTATTTATCAGCCCCTGCTCCCCAGGTCTAGTTTAAGGCCACCCTTCCCATGTCACTGCCACCCGCAAGCCCCAGGGCACCTGCCCACCGCGGCCCGGCAGCAGCCCCGTCGCACCCCCAGCTCCCTCCTGCCCGCACCGCAGGGCTGGATGGATGGGAGCAGGGTCCCTGGGGGTGCCAGGAGTGGGGGCGACCGCCGGGGCTCCCCCTGCGACCCCGGCAGCCCCGCCGCCGGCTGCGCTCACCCTGCACTGGCTGGGTGAAGGCTGCAGCTTTTCAGGCCTCTCCATAAAGAGTGTTATTCAGAGCTGGAATTAAAAAGCTTATATGTAAAAGAACACTAAAGGGAGCAGTGGAAGAACCGGATTTTCTTTTATTTGATTTTTTTCTTCTGTGAAGGATGCTGTATTGAGTCGAACATGACAAATATGCCAGGAATGTTTGCCCTCAGGGCTTGGGAGAGCAGGGAAAGGCCCAGGGAAAGGCACCGCTGGCACCTTATCGACACACCAGCCCCACTGTTTGCACAAAAATGAGTGCCAGTGGCCGGTCCCTGGGTCGGCAGCTGCCCCTGCCCCCGAGCAGAATGCCAGTGGGTGCGGTGGTGCCCCCAACCACATGGGCACCCGCTGTGCCGTGGGAGGCACATCACCCCAGCGGCAATGGGGGACCTGCCCTCTGGCCACCCTGGGCACACAGCAGCCCTGTGCCCTGAGCCCTGCCTCATCCTCAGCGGGGGAAGCAGCAGAGCCGAGCGGTGGCAGTGGGTGATGTGACGTGGGGTGTGCAGCTCCCCGGGATCCATCTCCCTCCTGCTTATCGCCGCGGTTTGCACCAGTGTGACCGGAGCGACGATGGTTTTCGTTTGGCTTGGCAAGTCCATCCATCACAGCAGCATCAGCTCTGCCCGGCTCAGAGGTGGTGCTGGAGCTCAGGACCCAGCGACAGCTTTGTCTTGGGGGAGAGCAGCAGGCAGCAAGATGGAGGGCTGACCCTCCAGGTCACAGCCATCCAGAATTAAACATGCACTGCACGCCCTGAGGGTGCACCAGCATCATGCCTGGGTCCTCCCCATTGCTCTCGGGCTCCTCTGCCTGATCCCAGCAAAACCCTTCCTAGAGGAGCCTCCTCTAGGGACGAACTTAAAGCTGGTTGCTTGGTGCTTATCTGGATCTTGGTGTTTGCACCAAGGAAAGAGCCACCGCTGAGACTCCATGCTGCTCCAAAGAGCCCCGGCTCGCCTTCGAGGAAGCCATGCACAGCGGGCTGGGGCCGGGGCTAATTAACAGTCCTTGTTAAAAATATATTGTGGTTGGTTTAAATGAGATTCCCCCAAGCCAGAGGAAGCCGGTGAGGGACTGTGGATAGATAGCGGGTGAGCGAGGCGGCTGGGGAGGGGGAGGCAATGCCTGGGTGCATTTATTTCTTTATTTACTTCCATTTCTAAAATAAAATAAAGTGCCTCTCTGTAGCTGTAGGCGCCCTAACGTCTATTAAAGTACCACATAGGAAATTGTAAAGTACAGGAAAACAACCCAATCAGCCTGACCCCTTAACAAACTCCAGCCATAGCCAAAGTTGCAGAGTAAACAAAGCAAAGCCGCCGCCGTCGCCAAGCCTCGCCCGGGCACTGGGGCTGCGCTCCTGGCCCCACCGGCAGCTGGACAACCCCACTGCCCTCGTCCTGGCCCCCAGCTTCTCCCCGGGTGCTGCTGAGGATGCTGCCACGTGCCGTCTGCCCAAACCAAGGATGCCTTGCTATCATGGCTGCAGTGTCACCCCCAGTGCTAACATTCCTGTGAATACTCTGGAGAGCATTGCTCTCGGGGCGCAGGCTCGGCGGCAGCAGACACTGATTTCAGCAAAGGCCTGTCCTTGCCCAGCCCTGGGGCAGCACGCACAGCCCCTGCCCCTCTCCGCACTGCAAAGGCAGCTGGGCTCCAGCATTGCCTGACCGCACTCTTCCAAGTATCCTTGGCCAAGAAGGGGATGATGTTAAATGAGTCAACAGTTGGCCCGAGTGCTGGGGTTGGGAGGTTAATGTCTCCTTCAAAGTCAGATGCTTCCTCTCCTCCTCGCTGGAGATGATGACATCTGGGCCAGCGGTGGGTCCCATCTCTCCCAGCCAGCGCAGCGCAGGACCGATGTGCCTCCCAGCCGTGGGGTTTTTCCCAGGCCCCCCGAGCCCTCCTGACACCCACGAAGGGGCATCGGCATCACCGCAAGCCATTAGCATCAGTCCCACTGAGGTATTGCTCTGTTTCCCTGGACACCAATAATTCAGCCAGAACCTGAACAATTTTCTGTGCATAATAGCCAGAAATTTGCTCTCAGCGGCAGGCTCTGAAATCAGCATCCCAGCAGAGACAGCCTGGATTAATCAGGCTGGCCACAACTCGGAACAAACCTGCTGATTAAGCCTTGGCAGAGGCGGCGGTGTGTGCTAAGGGCCTTCCCTTTGCCCCCTGCACCGGCCCAGCACAAGGGTTCAGAAATCTTTATGAAGCAATTGACTGCATTCTTCCAGAGCCATCTGCCACCAGCGCTGCAGCTGCCTGCCCCGTGTCCCCCGCATCCCCCATGTCCCCCACATCCCCCATGTCCCCCGCCCCGGCAGCGACAGGCACTGGGCACATGGGTGGTGACGCAGGGCCGCTGCCCGGGCTCCGCTGTGGAGGGGAGGTGAGCGGGGTGCCGGGAGCCTTGCACCCAAGGTGCTCCCGATGGTTGGAGGGAGGCAGAGCTGTGCAACAAGGCTTAAGGAGGGGTTCCTGATGGCCTCTAAACTCTCCCTCAGACCCTGAAGGACTCAAGACCCCTCTCCTGTGTAGGGACTGGGGGAAACTGCTTAAGCAGGAGTCTCTGCTCATGGGGATTCAAATTACAGGGCTCATGGATACTGCGGGGGACACCCTGATGGTTAATGCAGCCACAGACGCCACCATGAGGGTGCCGGTGCCCCTGCTTGGAGTACAGGAAAGGAAAGCCTTGCGGGATGCTTGGAGCAAACTCCACAGTCACACTGCAGTCCCAAGTCCAGGTGCTGCTCTCGTCTCTGAGCCTCCTGCTGTGCTCTGCCTCCCACAGCTCTCCGCTGCCCATGGGATACAGCAGGCTGATATCCTGATACACGGGTCGATGGCTTTCCCTGGGGCATCCCAACCTGCTGCTCCTGAGGCATCCCCCTCTCTCTTCCCCCAGAGAGGTACTGCCCAAAAATGCCCGGACACCATCTCCTCTCCCTCCAGCCAGCCTGCAAGCAGAGCACAAGCCTCTTTTTGCTGTCGGATGCTGTGCTCCAGGCTGGCATGGGTAGCAGGCTGCTGCCCTGGTGTCTTGTGCTTTCCCTGGGACCCGTGGGGTCACCTGCACACCCTTCACCAGCCTGGCCCCACTGCCACGGAGTCCACACTGAGCTGGGGGGGTGTCAGCACCCTCCTGTGCCACCCAGCCCTTTGGTGGTGGGTGTGAGAGGGAGCGTGTGTGGGTGCATGAGGCGCAGCCCTGCAGGGCAAGAGGCAGGACACCACCATCACTGTGCTCTCTCCTACCAAACAGCAGGATGTTTACATGATGGTTTCTGGCTGGTGAAGGACACACAAAGCCTCAAAAACATAAAGCTAAATTTAAAAAAAATTAAAAAACTCCTGTTTTTCCCACCAGCAGTTGGAAACTAAACACAGCTGCTCCACTTACCCCAAGCAGTTGCCGTGCACCCCAGCCCCCCCACCCCGCGGTGGTCCCCACACTGAGCTGGTGAGGACACGCTGCCAGGGCAGACGCACGCCCGTGGCCCCATGCCTGTGGGCAGGGCAGCAGCCAGAGTGGCCTGGGGCCAGACCCCTCAGGTGTCCTGAGCCCCCAGTGTGGGTGGCAGCGTGGGCTGGGGACACCCAGCCTCCCACACTGTGTGATGGGTCAGGCGCTGAGGCAGTGCTGCCTGCCCCAGTGAGGGGACAGGCTGCGTGGGAAGGCATGTCTCAGCCCTGAGGAGCCATCCCAAAAAGGCGCCTGTCCAGTGGGGCCAGCCTCTTTCTCTCCTTGCAGAAAGAGCTGCAAGGGGCTGGTGGGGATGCTCAGGGCTGCAGGGATGCTCGGGGCTGTGGGGATGCTCTGGGCTGGCAGGGACATTTGGGGCTGCGGGGATGCTAGGGGTAGTGGGGATGCTCAGGGCTGCAGGGATGCTCGGGGCTGTGGGGATGCCCAGGGCTGTGGGGATGCTCGGGGGTGCAGGGATGCTCGGGTCTGGCAGGGATGCTCAGGGCTGTGGGGATGCTCAGGTCTGGCGTGGATGCTTGGGGCTGTGGGGATGCTCAGGGCTCGCATGGATGCTCGGGGCTGCAGGGATGCTCGGGGCTGCAGGGATGCTCGGGGCTGGCAGGGACATTTGGGGATGCTAGGGGTAGTGGGGATGCTCAGGGCTGCAGGGATGCTCAGGTCTGGCGTGGATGCTTGGGGCTGTGGGGATGCTTGGGTCTGGCAGGGGTGCTCGGGGCTGTGGGGATGCTCAGGGCTGGCAGGGATGCTCGGGGCTGTGGGGATGCTCGGGGCTGGCGGGGGTGCTTGGGGCTGTGGGGTGCTCACAGGCGCAGAGGCAGGGTGCCTGGGGGCAGGGTGCTGGCAGGCAGGGCATTGTCTGCAGGGCTTCTGCATGGAGCCGCTTGCGTGGAGCTCGACTGTCCTTGCAGGAAAGAGCAGATGAGCAGACCCCCCTGGAAGGAGGTGCCCAGCAGGGCAGTGTGAGCGGGGCAAGGTGACCTGTCCCCTGCACAGCCTGGGGACAAGAGCAGCAGAGGCAGGAGGACATGGCGGGTGTGCGGGAAGAGAACGGGCTGATGGTGGCACAGGAGGACACAGCTGTCTGTGTCCATGTGGAGGACGGGGTGAAGTGGAGTTTAAACATCAGCAGACACTTTCCAGCTCTAGCCAGGGTCTGGGCAGCAGAGCCAGCTCCTGGGGCGAGCAGTGAGCTGTCTCTGTGGGGACAGGCTGCGGTACAGCAGGGCCTGGCTGGGGGGACCCCCGGTGCGGGCTGCATGCCCACCACACCATCAAGGCTGGGATTTCCCATATTCTTTTCTTCTTCCTTAATTTTAATGCAAGCAGCAGCTACTGGCAGCAGGGCCAGCGGCAGCTCCCCAGCCCACAGAGGTCCCCACCCCGTCTGACCTGAAACTGAGGAGAAAGGAAACATTTCCCATATTTGCCATGCAACCCCATCAGCTCTGGGGCAGAGCCGTGAGCAGGAACCTTCACAGCTGCTTCACCCAAAGTAACGCTCCCGATTCTGGGTTCAAATAAGTTGCACAAGGATCTCCAGACTCCACACACAAGCAGAAGTACCGAATATCCCACGATTTCACCTTTGCCATGGCTTGCTTGGCAGGGTTTTAGTGAGTAGCTCCAGGCCCATCAGCCTCCAGGTCTGGGAGGCCTGCAAGGCCAGCAGGAGGCTGGTCTGTGCCCAGGGCAGTGAGATGCTTGGGGCTGCAGGGGTTCTCTGGGCTGCTCGGGGCTGGAAGAGTGCTTAGGGCTGGCAGGGATTCATGGGGCCGTGGGGATGCTCGGGGCTGGCAGGGATGCTCGGGGCTGGCAGGGATGCTCGCAGCTGCGGGGATGCTCGGGGCTGGCAGGGATGCTCGGGGCTGCGGGGATGCTCAGGGCTGTGGGGATTCTTGGGGCAGTGGGGATGCCTGGGGCTGCAGGGATTCTCGAGGCCGGCAGGGATGCTCAGGGCTGCAGGGATGCTCAGGGCTGTGGGGTGCTCACAGGCAGGGTGTTCGGGGGCTGCAGAGTGCTCTCAGGCGCAGAGGCAGGGTGCCCGGGGGCAAGGTGCTGGCAGGCAGGGCAGTGTCTGCGGGGCTTCTGCATGGAGCCGCTTGCGTGGAGCTCGACTGTCCTCTAGTGCACGCCCGGCTCCATGACACGGCGCGGTGGGCCACGGCCGGGCTGGGCCGGGCAGGCAGGGCAGAGCAAGGAGGGAGCCCAGCCCCACCAAGAACGAACTCCCACCCTTCAGCCTCCCACAGCCTGTCAACCTCCACATTTGTTTGGGGCTCCTCTATTTATTCAGCATCCCACTCTTTGCCCTTCACTTTTTCCCCACCCCAACTTCCCCTTGGCCTCTACTCCTTTTTGGCCCCAAATTTATAATAGCCTCTGCTCTTTTTAATGGTCTCCACTTTTTTTTAAGACACCCACACCTTTTCAGCCTCTCTTCAGCTTCTTCTGTGGCCTCCACTCTTCATCAGACTCTTTCATCCTCAGACTACACTTCACACTACAGTTTTTCTGGCCTCCCAACCCTTTTCAACCTCCACTTTTTTTGTGTCTTCTACTTGCTCTCTGGCATCCCACTCCTTTTTAGCCTCCCACCCCTTTTTAGCCTCCCACCCCTTTTTGGCCTCCACATTTTACTGGTCTCTATTTGCACTCTGCTCTACCTCTCCTTTTTGGCCTCCCACCCCTTTTCTGCCTCCCATCCTTTTTGTCCTCCATTTTTTTTCTGCCTCCATTTTTGTCTGTCCTCTTCTGCCCACCAGCCTCCCACTCCTTTTTGGCCTCCTGCCCCTTTTTGGCCTCCAATTTTTCCTGGCCTCTACTTGCCCACTGTCCTCCCACCACTTTTCCACCTCCAACCCCTTTTTGTCCTCCATTTTTTTCTGTCTCTGTTTTTTTCTATCCTCTACTTGACCAACAGCATCCCACCCCTTTTTGGCCTCCACTTTTTCCTGGCCTCTACTTGCTTTCTGACCTTTTACTCCTTTTTAGCCTGCCACCCCTTTTTGGCTTCCATTTCCCTTTACAATTTCCTTGGCTTCCAATTTTTCTGGCTGCCACTTTTTTTGTTGGCAGCCACTCTTTTTTTCAACGCCCCCGTTTTTGCTTGGCCTCCTACTTTTTTCTGTCTTAAATCTTTTTTGAACTCCAACTTATTCCTGCCTCCCATTTTTGGGGGAGGGAGGCTTTTTCTTTCACCACCACCAATGGTTAGGCAGGGGGATGTGGCAGCCACCCACACCATGCCTGGGGAGCCAGCACAGGCACACGGGCTGGGGAAAAGAGGAAAAGAGTGAGGGGGGGAACAGGAGAGGGCAGGAGGACTGGGCTGTCAGGTCCTGGGGGCTCTGCAGGGCTGTAATGCCTTGAGCAGCCTCACCTGAGGCTCCCCACACCTGCCACTGGTTCTATTTAAGCTCAGCCTGGGGCCATAAGCCTCTTCCTCACCTCAGTGTAGATGTGCCTGTCTTTGGCCCTGTCTCCCAGATGGGCC